>NC_060078.1:16875000-17500000 GCF_922984935.1 Meles meles | reverse complement strand
TGACTCCAAGATATAAACCCTGCAGAAATATTTGAAAAAAAAAAGATTTTAATGAAGGAAGAGCAAGAAATTGGGTGTAAAACTTAGGAAAGTCTATTGACTTCTACGCAAAATTCTACTTCTGTTCCTCCACCTCCCCCGTTTTTTTAAATCTGCTTCCCTGAAAAACTCTGTTAGAGCAACACAAAGAATATTTCAGATCACCAGCAAAGAGGTGATGAGCAGTCATGAAAATAGATGAGCTCTCAAGGGGGAAAATAGGCAAGACAAACAGAGGGTCCAGAATGGCATGGCACGCAAAACCAAACCAAACAAAAATCAAATTATTTTTAGCTTATACCTATAGACAACCACAGATTTCTTTTTCCAGTAAATGAAATATGGCTTCTTAGTAGTCTTCAGGGATCAAAATAAATTCAGATGGAAACACTGGGAGGGAGGTCACACCTAGGGTTTATACAATTATGTCAAAACATCGTTGGCCTCTGCTCCCTCAGTCTTGACCTGGCTCTCCGTTTCCTTGTCTAGCTAGTGCTTATGCGTAAATTCCCTGAGAGACTTGGCTTGGAAGGACTTAATTTAATAAAATTAACTTTTTGACTTGCTTGGGTCAAAACAGCTACCATTAGCACTAATGCATTTTGAATTATTATGTGGGAGTGTGTTCTAGTGTTGTATGACTAAAAACATACTTTGGTACAAAAATAAATAAAATTCCATGCTTTTTCTCTGTGTCTACAAAACAAATCTCTTGAAATAAAATGTGTATCACTGACTTCCTCTCTGTTACATAACTGCTCAGCAGTGATCTCACTGTGTCCTATATTCTAGTCTGCTCTCCAACAACCCTTTTGTTAGTAATTTTTCTTAACCACTGTTTTTTTTTTTTTTAAGATTTATTTATGAGAGAGAGAGAGTGAGCAAAGGGAGGGGCAGAGGCAGATGGAGATAATCTCAAGCAGACTCCCAGCTAAGCATGGAGCTCCAGGAAGGGCCCACCTATAACCTTGAGATCACGACTCCACGTTCGCGACCCCAGGCAAAACCAGGATTGTCATCTTAACCACCTGAGCCATCCGGGCACATCATCTTAAGCACTATTTCTAATTGCCATGTTTTATCAATATTTTGTATTGATTACTTCTATTTCATACTGCCCTAACCTGTTTTCTAGGTCATCCCCCAACAGATCATGCCATATGTTTGCAGTATTTTCTTCTGCTTTATGGAGCTGATGTTGTCATCACCCCACAAACTCAGCCAGCTCATTTCTGCTTGGAGAGATTTATAAGCGTATCTGTGTTTGCTCTGAATTGCCCAGAGTCTCCCCTTAATGTTTATGGACCTTAACATTGTTGAAGACCTAGGCCAGTTCTTATCTCCAATGCTCAAAGAGACCCGGGACTTACCACACAGGCTCTGCTATCTTTGTCTGTCTTCTGTCTCTGAAGAAGCAAAGTATAAGGCAAAGGCCAAACTCAGTAACAATGGTCATGCAATGCATTACTTTGAGTACGATAGTGAACTTGTTCATTAGATGTGATGGTATTGGGGCATTCTATTTACAGCCCAAGGAATGAGTGCTGACTGCTTGGTTCCTGTGCACAAAATATGTATACTTTAAAAGGGAAAACTGATAAAATATCATTTAAAAATTCATATAAATAAGATGATACTGATAATCATATTTCATTTTTCTTTAGTGTTACAGAACCTGAAATTATACTGAAACTATAGGTTGAACTTTCAAAATAGTTTTCTCTTTTGATACCATTGTCTTAAGGAGTTCTGAGCAACAGTGTTCTTAGATGTGGGTGCACACGTGCATATCTGAACCGTAATTATCAAATATATATAGTATGGTTTGACTTCTTTCCTATGGGGGAAAAAATAAAAATAGCATTCTAATTTCCTTATCATTTTTTCTTCTATCCCAATCTAAAAGAAGATTTTAGGTGATAATAATGTTATTTCTGTTACCCAGCTGCTTTACAGATCACTGCACTGCAAAGCGTCATACCTTTTCATGCACTTAAAAAAAGAGGAGGGACAGCAGGTGGGTCTGCATTTCCAGCCCCACCTCATCAGAGCGCCCAAGTGGGCACCCAGTACTTTCACTATTGGGGTGCCATTTCTTTCCTTTTTGCATGGACATAGCTGGGCCGTGTGTGATTCTCTCCCGTTAAGTATTAGGTTTATATCGTGGCCACAGCAGATTACTGCCAAGTTAGTGGCTTTAAGGAGCACCAATCTATTATTTATTTGCACTCCTGTACATCAGACACTCTGTGGGGCTCTCTGCCTGAAACACCAAGGTATTGGCAGGGAGGGCTATGTTCCTCTCATTCCCCTGTTCCCTCCGGCTTTAACAAGATTCAGTTTGTGGGGTTGTAGGACTAAGGTCTCAGTGTGTTTGATGGCTGTCAGTTCTGGGGTCCCACTCAGCTCTGAGGGTCCATTGTCCCCTCCCGCCACTTGTCCCCTGCGTCTCAGAACCAGCCTCGGAGCCTCAGTCCTCCTGATGCCATCTTTCCTTCTTTCTTGCCTTCTTTCACTTTTAAGGACTCATGATTAGCTCTGGCCCACCTGGATAATCCAAAGTCATCTTCCCAGCTCAAAACACTTCCTGTAACCCTGTCTCTAAAGTCCCTTTTGTTACACAAGGTATCGTATGAAGTGTCATCATGGCGGGTAGTTGCTTGGCTTACCACCAGTTGCATTGTCCATTCCCTGAAGCCTTGAGGACATCATCCCATTGTTGCGTCTTAATCAGTATCACTGTGGAGATGTTTGAGAACAACCTGACTTTCTTTAACCTTTGAAAGATTTGTTCTTTCAATGAGGATTCTTGTGGTGTCTTTCATTATACTTGGGTTTCCCCTAAATTTGAAATTATGACCATATCTTAGCTATTTGTATAAAGTTCGGTCAATCTAACGACCCATCTATTACTATCTTTTGAATATTGTGTAATTTTTCCAACATCTCTGAAAAAAAAGTCATTACATATTTAAATATGTTTTGAATTTCGCTTATTGACTTTTCTAGTTTCAGAACAGCCTTTATTTTCATCTTACATTATTATGGTCCTCAGATTTTATCTTCTCTTTTTATCTTTGTATATTGATTTTATATTTGATGTAATTAGGAATATCCTTTACTTGCATGATTTATACTTCTGTCATGACCTTTCTCTTATTTCTCATTAATATTATGGTGTTGCTTTGATCAATTTGTGTCCTTTTCTCTATAATCACAATTTGTATTCAGTTCTGTCCCCTTGTCTTCTGTAAGCTTTAATTTTAGTGACCTCATTATTTTGTTAAGTTTTATAGTACAAAGTATTTGAAGAAATTTTTCTTTTAATTTTTGGATTGTGTCTTCTTCAGGGTTAAAACAGAGCTATCTAACTGCTTAATATATTTTCATGAGTGCTGTTAACTTGCATTTATTTACTTATTTTTAAGATTGATTGATTGATTGATTGATTTGACAGAGATAGGGAGAGAGAACACAAGCTGGGAGGAGAAGGAGAAGCAACCCCCCTAACTAAGCAGGGAGCCCAATGTGGGACTTGATCCCAGTACCCTAGGATCATGACCTGAGTCAAAGGCAGACATTCAGCTGACTGAGCCACCCAGGTGCCTCCACATTTATTTACTTATATTTCCATGATGCCACTCTTTTTTTCTCACCAATGTTAAATTTAGGTAATTCTGTCTGCAACTATCTCTTCTAAACTAGCATGGGTGAATTCTCCATTAGTCCTTTCCTGCCATGAGACATTTACAATCTGAAGGTTGGGTGGTATGTGCTGTGTACTTTGATATAAACTTGACCCTTGCTGGGATGAATATGACAGGTACAGGGAACCCTCTGCTCTCTTGCCCGCTCATCCATCCATGCATCCACCCACCCATCCACCCACCCATCCATCCATCTATCCATCCATGCATCCCCATAATTCAGTTCACATTCACTTTGCTGTAATTAAGGAGTCAGTGTAGTTAAGTAAATCAGCAGAAAGTGCTATTACACACTGCTTGCCCCTTGAGGCTTGCTCTGGAATGCACCAGTGGGTTCCAGGGCAGCTCCACAGTCGCCATGGTTACTGTTTCCCCACCTCCCTGGGCCTTGCTCCATCTGAGAGGCAGGCCTGGGCCTCCATTGCTTAAGCTGCTCCTCGTGGGGATCTCCATGACCTTTCCAGAATCTGCAGAGTCACAGTGGGGCAGGGTCTGAGAATACATTAAAAATGTCAGCATCTTCTGATCCTTTTCATTGGTGTGAGTTTTGGAGAGGGGGTTTCTTAGAACTCGGTTCAGTCTGCTATTTTTTCCCTGGAGATCAGGGTCCTCAGAGACTCACCTCTAGGGCTCCCCGCCTCCTGAGGGCTCTGCTCTGTGCACCTTTTCTTTGTCTGGGTCCTTCTTCAGGAGCATAAATTGTCACCAAATAAGCTTCTTATTTTTTAACTGTAAATATCTCTCATTTTCTCCCATATCATTTATCAAGTCTCTTCTTTTTCCTTCTTCCCTCCTCTTTCCCTCCCTCTCTGCCTTCCTTCCTCCCTCTTCCTTCATCCTCCTTCGTTCATTCTTTCCTTCCTTGTCTCCTTTCCTGTATTCTGGGAGGGCTTTACAACTCTTGTCTCAATTTTATCACTCTAAATACATTTCCTATTCTGTGATGATTTTTTGACCTGAAAATGACATGTATTATGATTTTGCCTTTTTTCTTAAGTTCCTTTATTTTATTTCATTAGCGTATGCATTCCCCTTTTCAGACAGCTCAGCTTTTATGTTTTCTTATTTTAAATGTTTCTTTGTTTATAAACATGATGCTACTTTTTTTCCGAAATGTTAAACACTATAAAGCAAATTAGGTTTAAAATGTGTGTCTTAATAAAGACACATATATTATATATATATAATATATAATATATTTACATATAAATATAATAAAATATGTAATGTTTATGTATTTATAATATTTTTAAATTATTACCTTTTCAGAATTGCTTATGTGTTGATTTCATGTTTATACATATTGTCTTTAAAAAGCAGCTGCTTATCCATTTAGATGTTTTTCTAAGATCAGTGCTGGAGGTTTCTTTTTAAACAGCCTCCCTATCACCTCTGCTGTCCCTCTCCAGAACTTACTACAGTTGTCATTGTTCTCGACTTTGAACCTGTGACATGATCTGTTTCGTAATGGAGAAACTCTGGTGTGCTCAGGGGAATCGCACTCCTTCTGGGTTTCAAATATCCCCGTGATTTCAGGTTTTTGCTAGTAGTTGTTTTCAGTGCTGGTGATTCAAAATACAGAAGGGCATTTTAAATTATGTGTTCCTTTCCCCCCTCCTCTTTTTTAATTATGTTATGTTATTCCCCATACAGTACCTCATTACTTTTTTAAATTATTATTGTGTTGTTAATTACCATACAGTACATCATTAGTTTTTGATGTAGTGTTCCATGATTCATTGTTTGCATGTAACACCCAGTGTTCCATGCAATCCGTGCCCTACTTAATACCCATCACCAGGCTCACCCATCCCCCCACCACCCTTCCTTCTAAAACCCTCAGTTTGTTTCCCAGAGTCCACAGTCTCTCATGGTTTGTCTCCCCCTCTGATTTCTCTCTATTCATTTTCCCCTCCAACTAATGTCCTGCATGCTATTCCTTATGTTCCACAAATAAGTGAAACCATACAATAATTTCTTTGCTTGACTTATTTCACTCAGCAGAATCTCCTCCAGTCCCATCCATGTTGATGGAAAAGTTGGGTATTCATCTTTCCTGATGGCTGAGTAATATTCCATTGTATATATGGATGACATCTTCTTTATCCATTAGTCTGTTGGAGGGCATCCCAGCTCTTTCCCCAGTTTGGCTATTATGGACATTGCTACTATGAACATCGGGATACATATGGCCCTTCTTTTCACTACATCTATATCTTTGGGGTAAATACCCAGTAGTGCAATTGCCAGGTTATAGGTAGCTCTATTTTTAACTTTTTGAGGAACCTCTGTTTTCACCTGCTTTCCATAGTGGCTGCACCAGCTTGCATTCCCATTCCCCCTTTCTCCACATCCCCTCCAACACATATTGTTTACTGTCTTGTTAATTTTGGTCATTCTAACTGGTGTAAGGTGGTATCTCAATGTGGTTTTGATTTGAATCTCCCTGATGGCTACTGATGATAAATATTTTTTCATGTGTCTGTTAGCCATTTGTATGTCTTCTTTGGAGAAGTGTATGTTCATGTCTTCTGCCTGTTTTTTGACTTGATCATCTGTTTTTTGCATGTTGAGTTTGAGAAATTCTTTATAGATCTTGGATATCAGCCCATTGTTGTGTCATTTGTAAATATCTTCTCCCATTCTGTGGGTTGTCTCTTTGTTTTGGTGACTGTTTCCTTTGCTATGCAGAAGGTTTTTATCTTGATAAAGTCCCAGAAGCTTTGTTTCCCTTGCCTTTGGAGACATGTCTTGAAAGAAATTGATGTGGCCAATATTGAAGAGGTTACTGCCTATGTTCTCCTTTAGGATTTTGAAGGATTCCTGTCTCATATTGAGGTCTTTCATCCATTTTGAGTTTATCTTTGTGTATGGTGTGAGAGAATGGTTGAGTTTCATTCTTCTCTACTAGCTGTCCTATTTTCCCAGCACAATTTATTGAAGAGATTGTCTCTTCAATTTGATATCTTTTCCTGCTTTGTCAAAAATTAATTGACCGTAGAGTTGAGGGTGCATTTCTGAAGACTCTGTTCTGTCCATTGATCTATGTGTCTGTTTTTGTGCCAGTACCATACTGTCTTGGTGAACACAGCTTTGTAGTATAGCTTGAAATCAGGCAACATGATGCCCCCAGGTTTGTTTTTCTTTTTCTACATTTCCTTGGTGATTTGGGGTCTTTTCTGGTTCCATACAAATTTTAGGATTGTTTGTTCCAGCACTTTGAAAAATGCCATTGACATTGAAAGTAAAGATTGCTCTGGGCAGCATAGATATTTTAACAATGTTTATTCTTCCAATCCACAAGATTAAAACATTAGAGATGTTTTCCATCTTTAATAAAGGGTATTCAAATTGGCAAAGAAGAAACAAACTCTCTTTCTTCACAGATGACACGATACTTTATGCGGAAAACCCAAAAGACTCCACTCCCAAATTACTAGAACTCATAGACCAGTTCAGTAGTGTGGCAGGATACAAAATCCATGCATAGAAATCAGTTTTTTTCTTATACACTAACAATGTAACTAGAAAGAGAAATTAGAGATTCGATTCCATTTACAATAACATCAAAAACCATAAGATACCTTGGAATAAACCTAACCAAAGAGATAAAGGATCTGTATTCTAGGAGCTACAAAACACTCATGAAAGAAATTGAAGAAGACATAAATGATGTATTAAAGTATGTGTCCTCTCTGTTCTTTCTAAAATCCCTGGCACAGCATTAATCATGGGATGTTAGCAGAGTGCCTTATCAGAAAATTTATATTTATTCCGAGATACTGCAATGCTTCCTCAGTTGGGGAGATGAATCTTTCCACAGAGAAGTAGCCTTCACATGAGCCCATTTCCTCTGTATGATATTTCACATCTTTACATTTTGTAGGATGTACACAGTATTCTTTTCTCAGTTTCAATGATGATGTAGATATTCCCTTATTTTTATATTCCTGTGGCGATTTCAGCTGGCCTCTGAAAAGGCACCTCTTCTCAATCTGTTATTTTATCTGAAAGTCACAACCTTATTTTTTGTTGAATCTAATTTTAAGGAAATTAATTATGGGATCAGTTCTTATTTAACCAAAGAAAATGACAAAACCCAGAACAATTTTTTTTAATCATGTACTTTAATCCTTGAAAAAGAGGCTTCTCTCTGGAAAATCAACCATTATCAACGACAAGTATAAAAAAGAAAAGAAAATATGCTTATTATGAATTAGTAGGCTCTAATGTCAAATTTTATTTTTTATACCCATTGTAAAATGTTTATTTTTGTTTTTGCTTACTTTTAGCCTATTAAAGACTGGAAAGTATGTGTCCATGACTTTTAAAAACTTGTTCAACACATGTTTTTAAGCTTCTTCTGTGGGTCAGGTTAATTTCTACAAGACTGTGAGATCCCTAATATCAGTTTATATTCTAATGGAGGAGGCTAGCCAATAATCAGAGAGAGGTGATCAATTAGGATAGGTAGTACTTAACATTTGATCAACAAAGTCTCTCTAGGAGAATTACATATGAGCAGATCTCATCATTGTAAGAGAGGGAGAGAGACAGCCATGCAGAGACTGGTGTGGGTGGGACAGGAGATGGGATAACTCTGAATTCACAGAATCAGAGAACGACAGTCCCATGTACTATTCACACTGAACACTGAACCTTTGAAAAGAGAAGAAAGAAGACAAATAACAATAATAAAGACCGCATAGAAGTGAAGATAGACAAAGAAAATCTAGCACATTCTTAAGATCAGAGGATTTTCACATGTGTGGAATTCTCTTCTTTAGGTAGATTGGTTTCCTGCAGATGATATTTTGGTAATCCCCACTCCCAGCCTTGAAATATGAATGTCTGACCCATGCTGAATACATCCACATATATTCAAACATTGCCTTCTAAATCAAAACAGTAACAGATCTCCTGTGAAGATTATGTACTTAAAACAAATCTACGATGAGTCATTTACAAAACAGTCACAGAAAAATTTAGCTTTGGAAAACAATCTTTTTATTACGCTTTTATTGATGAAACTCAATACAAGACTACATACACACATGGTCATATAGATATGTATCTGTAGTTATTTTTTGCCAGTTTAAAATGTAAATACATGTGTGTTTATATAAATGTGTGTGAATGTGTATAAATAATGTGTTCAGGGGTCCCTAGGTAATCAGATAATTCAGAATAAATATTAGGTTATTTGATATCCAGGTAAATGTTCAATATATTGTATCTAGATTATTTTTGTGTTGTTAGATAGTCATATGGTAATTAATTTAATATTTATTTATAGGTTTTACTTTTCTAAACTTTAGACATTTTAAGTAATAGGGAAACAGAGTTCTGAAAATCACATGCATCACCTATCTCTGAAAATCAAAATGATCATGTACAAGTACTAGTATATATATATATATATACATATATATATATATATATATATACATATATATATGTATATATATATATATAAAATACTAGTACAAATATATATTTGTACAAATATTATATATATATATATGGGTAGTAAGTACTATATACGTACTAGTATTGCTTACTATAATAAGAGTAAGGATTTTAAGATAAGATTTTAAATTTAAATTATTTAATGAAATCTGAGAAACTGTCAGAAACTGAGCTACGCCAGTGTGAATGTAGGATAGATGGTTAAGATGAGCCCTAGAAGTCACGAGATAGGACAAGGGGAAAGCGTGTGTTTGAGTTCAAATGTGTGGTCTCAAATACCCACTTGCAAGGGCATTTATCCATGGCTTCTAAAGACACTTCTGATTAATTTTTTAAATTAGTTGAGATAATTAACAACCGACCCATATATGTAGATGTTAAAAGATTAGCTCTCATACTAGTTTTCTTCCTTCTACTTGGAAGGGACAGTTTCTATCAGCCAGCTTGAATTTCACTTTCTGGTTGTGTAGGGAATAACAGTGTGTCTTCTACTCCCATGAAAGGGAGAAGGGTCTGAATAGCATTCCTCTCTAGTGGTGGCAGATGGGTCTGTCTCCACTAGACAATCAGACGTCTGATCCAGGAGATACAGCATTAGGTCGGGTGCATACGCAACTAAAAACTTGTTCAAAATTTTTTTTTTAAATATTTTATTTATTTGACAGAGAGAAATCACAACTAGGCAGAGAGGCAGGCAGAGAGAGAGAGAGGAGGAAGCAGGCTCCCCCAGAGCAGAGAGTCCGATGTGGGGCTCAATCCCAGGACCCTGGGATCATGACCTGAGCTGAAGGCAGAGGCTTTAACCCACTGAGCCACCCAGGCGCCCCCAAAACTTGTTCAAATTTTAGTTGCTGTGTAGATAGATAACTCAGGTAAAACCCAACAATTAAGCACCCTTTAATTCTTCGTATATAAAGGGACATTTATACAATCCATTTAAAATAATAGACACTAGTGTTTCATCTAAACTCATGAATAAACCTTTTTGTTGTCTGAGTTCATCATAGTTTACAGCTCTAAAATATATTAACTCTTTTGTATTTAACATACAGGAAAAGTTAGAATTCTACATTGACTGACAAGTCTTCTGAGAACAAAGATTGATGCCTGGGTGCAGAACAGGTGAAGGGAATGTTAGTTCTTTTCAGAGCACAGGGCTTGGGGAGACTGCCCAGGGGAAAGAGATTGCCACAGATGTACAGAGACTTGTCCACGATGAATGAAGGCTCTACCTCAAGTTTAGAGCTCAAGTGTCCCAGTTCCTAGAAGTCAATTATGTTCTGTATCACATAATTTGGGGACTGTATCTTGTCCATAAAGACTCATGGCATCCCTGGAGGAAATTCTACATATTAAAATGATCCACTATGCCTTTTAGACAGTGTTTTCATTGTAAGTATAAGGATGTAGAAACAATAAATAATTATTAAGAGGATAAATAGGGCCATTATATTCATCCTGTATCTTCATTAATACATTCAATCATAGGTTAGCACCAAATCATCATAAAAATATATGTTGGACAGAACAACAGTAGCTGCCACCTATGTCTATTAGGTAGAGGATTTTTTCTCTTGTTCTTGTTATATGGCCCTATATGGTCATAAAATATATTAAAAACTTTGTGATGTCTTTCTGTCCAAACAAAGCTTAACACCTTACGCTGTTTGTATGATTTGTCTTCCTTCATTTATTGAATAAACACTATTAAGCATCTACTCTTTTCTAAGTAGCCTATAACATAAAAAGAATGCAAAAGGCAATGCAGTCTTGCTCATGAACTTGGCCCAAGCAACTCACGAAGTAGAAGGAAAAAAACAGAAAACGAACAACTGATTGTCATGACATGATGCCTGGTAGAGCCGTGTTATGAACATATCAGAAAGAGCGGTGATTTTTATTTGGGTCATAAGGGAAGTCTAAAAGGGAAGGGTGTAAAATTAGCTGGGTCTTTAATCAAAAGATAGAAGAGAGCCAGAGGGACATTCTAAAAAGTGGATCAGTATAAGGAGAGACCAGAAAGTGTAAGTCCAGCTCATTTTGTTATGGGAGGGGGAAGCGCTGGCTGGGGGAGTGGCATGTAATATAATACAGTTTGAGAACAGCATATTAATTGTGTGCAGAAAGAATATTATATGCACCTAATTCAACTATTCTTTCCTATGAACTAGGCATGCTTATTTCTTATGCTGCATTTTGAAATTAGGTTTAAATCAAGACCTTCTGAGTAAAAAAAAATTGTTCTTCTAGATCAAAAATCTGGATCACTAAATTTCCCTTTGTTATACTTAACTTACAACTTTTAATAGATAGTGTCTATGTAATTCCATGTGGGGATATGCAAAGACATTTATTTTTTTCAAGAGATTTGGCACTGAGTCTTTGTGCCTAAAGGAAAGCAACTCTATCCTCCTAGATCTCCCCTGTAATGCAACTATTATTATCAACATCTTCGTTAAATATTCCTGACTCCAATATCCTTTTAATTACTGTGAGATTAATTTAGAATCAAAATGTTAGATCATTATATATCGTGTTAAATTTAATCCATGCACATTTAGAATGCATTCATAAATATAGACTAATAATTATACTATGAGGTTTCACTGCAAAATATGTTATCAAAATAAAATAAACATTTTACACGTTTATAAAATAAACATTTTGCAGGTTTATAAAATATAATTTTGAGTTTTCTGTAGATTTTTTCTACAGTGTTTCATTCTAGAAATAAAATGTAAATGTGCCACTTTATTTACTCCTATTGATTTTATACTCTCTCAACCTCTAAAGATGAGTTGTTCTTCTCATAGTCTATATCTCCAGTGTCTACTTGAGTTTATGCCTCAAGATAAATTTCTTTCTAGTGGTTGGTACATAATGGGTAGTCAGTAAGTATTTGTTTGATAAATAGTGGATTTTGGAAGAAGGAAAAAATATGCTAAAGTAATCTAAGAAGATTGCTATACATTCTTCAGCTGCTTAAATATGCTATAATATCTTCATTTGGCAACATTAACCCTGTCAGTGGCCCAGGATGCACTTTCTACTTCACAAAACAACATTCAACTCTCTGTTAGAAATGTTTTCTCATTCTGCAAAATGAATCTCTCTCTCACACACACACATATACAACCCACATTTTTATGCATCACACCCTGCAGTGTTGTTCATGAAGTAAGTCTCTTGCTTCCCAAAGAGTAGTTTAAGAAAAAAAATAGTCTATTTAATGCTCTGAACAACAGCTTTCCTGAATTTGACACCAAGTCCTAAGATAGTCATTTTAATGCCAATCTTAGACTTACACCTACAGAGCTGAAAGACTTTGACTTTTGATGACATCTTTGAAAAAATCATTTTTTAAATTTTTTGTTTAAATTCCAGTTTGTTAACATGCAATGTCATATTAGTGTCAGGTGTACAATAAAGTGATTCCGTACATCACCCAGTGCTCATCACAACAAGTGCCCTCCTTTATCCCCCATCACCTATTTCCCCCCATCCACCTCCCCTTTGGTGACCATCAGTGTTCTCTGTAGTTAAGAGCCCGTTTCTTGGTTTGTCTCTTTTATTCCCCCTTTGTTCATATGTTTTGTTTCTTAAATTCCACATATGAGCGAAATCATATGGTATTTGTCTTTCTTTAACTGACTTATTTCACTTAGCATAATATCCTCTAGATCCACCCATATTACTACAAATGGCAAGATTTCATTCTTTTGGATGGCTGAGTAATATCCCTGTGTGTGTGTGTGTGTGTGTGTGTGTGTGTGTGTGTACATGACATATCATCACTTATCATTTGAAATTTGGGCTTTTTCCATAATTTGGCTATATTGTTGATAAGGCTGCTGAAAAAAAATCAATTTTTTTACTGATCAATTCTGAATCCCAGCCTGTTTCAGTTCTTATAGTCTCTCTATTTTCACTAATTGGGGAAGTGGTTCTCTTACATTTTGCTTGCAGTATTCTTAGAATAGCATCCCTTAAACCCAATTTATTTAGATCTTGAGTTTATACACAGAGTTATATCATACTTCTGGTCAAATTTTAAAGTCTTTTGTCCTAACAGAGAAGATGATAATGCATGTGCCTATTCAGAATTTGGTGTTTAAATAAAATTCTAGCTTTAAAAAAAATGAAAAGGTAGAATTAGGCCTTAAACACAGGTCTTCTGTCTTTAACTTTTGAACTGTAGTGACAGGCATAAACAATTCTTACAGTTTCAGTTTGTTTACGATGTGGGATCTCTACCAAGTAAGGTCTCATGTATCTATTCTGAGTCATTTTATGTGGTCAAGACGATGCTGCCTTTCTTTAAGAAGTATGGTGAGTTAGAGTTTCCTCTAATTCTCACTGGCCTTATGCTAGACTGTATCCCGTTCCCCTATTTTTGCATTACTTTGGATGTTTAAATTTATATTTATCTCTTGTTGCAACATTCATTTTCCATACAGGTTCATATAATTTTGTCCTCAATTTCTGGGAACTTTACAACTCTAATCTTCCTGTTGGATTTGCTCCTACCCCTACTCTGGTGGTTTATTTTTTCCCCTTGCAAAAGAACAGAACTTTTCTTTATTGCCGCCAATGGCAATGTGTGGTTTATTTCAAGTATTATTGTATTAAAAAAACCTTAAGTTTTTAATATAATGGTTTCTTTTAAAATAGAAATCTGTGAACTCTGGTGTGTTCTAGTTGATTGATCTGATTATTTTTTTCCCTCAAAGATTTTGTTCTATGCAAATTTTTTCTTTTTTTAAGTATATTTCCTAGTTTCTTTCTGAGCTCAAAGTCCCAACTTCCCCTTAAGTCAGAACTCAGTTTTCTAAGCCCTGTATTATCCAGGTATCCTTTGTGGCTCATTTTCATCTATGGCATGTTCTGAATTCTGTGGTTGTTGCTAAGATAGCCCTCAACACAGTGGTGTATCTGTAGAAGCCTCTCAGAGAGAAAGTGAGGCGACGAGGGTATTCGAGAAACCCAGAAGTCCTGTTCTGTCAGTTTTCAGCACTCTGGTACTGTTTGCAGCTTTGCACATGGTGAGAACAGCCTCTCAGTGGTCCCTTTCACATTAACTACAGCATGACACAGTAAAAAGAGGCAAATGTTAGTGTCTGCCAATTTGTACCAGCTGCCTACGTATTCGGTTTATATTTTTGGAAGGAGAAAGTTCCTGTGTGGCCAAAATGTTATAAAACCTTAACCAGCTTGGTCGCCTAACTTGTATGAGAGAAAATAGTCTAAACTCACAATTCCTTAGCCTTTTTAAAAGAATAATGGAACAAAAGAGAGTAAAATTAAACTTTGGCTGTGAACTTGTATTCCCTTGTTTGAAATCTAGTGTGTGGCCATATCATCGTTCTCCTTTTCTAGGGTTAACAAAATGAAGTTATATTTAAGGCATTAATCATGACTGGCAATTTTTTCTTTCTCCAAGCCAAGTTCTTTTAGACCCTGAGGGGCAACAGCTGCTTGGGATGTTGCTGTTCCTCCTCAGCAGTGTTCCCTCAGACACCACTGCCTGCAAAGAGGTGGCAAGAATAAAGATAGGGAAAAGCTGGCCTAGCACATATCATCATTGTAAATACACAAAAACAGGCAACATTATAATGGTATGAGTCATGGTTGAAAATTCCATGGGAGGGTGTTTTGTAGATCATCAAGGCTACCCCCTAACTATTCTTTAACACAGTTTTCCCTTCTCCAGTCCTCCCCTATTGTTTTACCTGTATTCACTCCATTCCAACTGAACACAGAAGTACTATTTTTCCGGCTAGTATACATGCAGAAGAGTTATCCAAATATGCTTGCCTCACTATATGGTGCACCACTATTAAAATCTAATTCTAGGGGAGCCCGGGTGGCTCAGTGGGTTAAAGCCTCTGCCTTCGGCTCAGGTCATGATCCCAGAGACCTGGGATCGAGCCCCACATTGGGCTTTTTGCTCTGCAGGGAGCCTGCTTCTCTTCCTCTCTCTCTGCCTGCTTGTGATCTCTGTCTGTCAAATAAATAACTAAAATCTTAAAATCTGATTCTAACATTACCCTGGATATGTGAAGCAAATTTCCGGTGGACAGGACTATATTTACACTATACCTGTCAATAGCTATCTACATCTCTCTCTCTCTCTTTCTCTCTCTCTCTCTTTCTCATGTGTGTGTTTGTGTGTGTGTGTGTGTGTGTGTAATATGGTATATACATTTAACATGACAAGCACAATTATAGTATTTGAAATACATAAAGGAATAGCCCAAAACTCTTTCTTGTGGATCCTTGTTCTAGGGATAGGGACAGGAGATAAATTGGAAATTTTATTTGGAGAACACTACTGGACAGTAAGAATTCTGACCCAGAACAATTTATTCTTTTTTAAAAATTTATTATTATTGTTTTAATGTTAGAGAGGAAGAGAGAGAGATGGGATAAGGGGTAGAAAGGGAGAGAGGCAGCGAGGGAGAGAAAATCTCATGCAGACTCCCCACTGAGCATCAAGCTCAATGCAGGGTTCAATCTTACTACCCTGAGATCATGACCTGAGCTGAACTCTTCCTAAGAGTTTCTTGTAGTACAGGATACTGGATAAAAAGAAGGTAAAAACAATTTACAGAGTGTCTTTAACATGAATAGTTGCATTTGCATATATTATCTATCCCTTTATGTTCAGATGAACAACACTGGAAGATGAACAGCAAGAAATGATCTTAAGTGAATATAATTTCAAGGAAAATTTGGAGTGAATATCATGGTTAGCCTGTATGTTTAGTACTTTTTCCCTCTTTTTTTTAGATTTACCTATTTATTTTATAGCAAGCAGGGGGAGGGCAGAAGGAGAGTGAGAATCTCAAGTAGACTCCCCACTGAGCCAGATCAGGTCGATCCCAGAACCCTGAGATCATGAGTATTTATCTAGTGAAATACCTCACTCTTGGGATCACAAAGAGCTTGGTTCAAGCTAGTTGCATCACTTTTAGCCACATTATTTTGAATGGTGAACTTCTTTAAGTTGGTTTCCTCATCTATAACATGGGGGAAATAATAGTACTAGCTTTTAAGGTTAGCCCAAGGTTTAAATGGAAGAATAGAAAGGAACGATTAGCTGACAGTATGTCATCAAGTAAGTGATCAATACATGAGTTTACTTTTGTAAATACCAGGCCCTGGGGTTTTAAAGTAAAATCTGGCATAGAGTGTCTCAACAGTGGAACTAATACTTATAAACATTATTAGATGTCATGGTAGCATCTTGCTTTTTCATCCCAAGTACTTAATACAGTGTTGGGCACAAGAAATGTGCTCAATAGGGGCGCCTGGGTGGCTCAGTGGGTTAAAGCCTCTGCTTTCGGCTCAGGTCATGATCCCAGGGTCCTGGGATCGAGTCCCACATTGGGCTCTCTGCTCCACAGGGAGCCTGCTTCCTCCTCTCTCTCTGCCTGTCTCTCTGCCTAGTTGTGATTTCTCTCTGTCAAATAAATAAAATATTAAAAAAAAAAAGAAATGTGCTCAATAATTATATGTTTAAAGAATCAGTAATTTGAAAACATACATGAAAATTTTGACAACATACTACCCTCCTCAGCTTCTTGGGTGAGTGGGTATTCTGGTAAGTCACAAATTTAACCTATTTGAGCAAAAATTATAAATACAAGAATATACACCCCTGTGAAAGTTAAACAAAAAATGCTTTCCTAATATAATCTGTGCATGTTGAGTTCTTAGAATGACTTGGGAGAGAGACGGAGACCCTGTCTAACTCTTCTGTGAAGGCTCCTTCCACATTTGTCTTTGTGTCTCTTACAGATCTTTCTACCCCACAGGAGTCCTTGAGGACAGTCCAACCCCACCGCTCCTCCATGTCAGAAGTTCTGTCTATGCTGGTGATGACATTCGACAGAGCTTCTCTGCCATTCTTCTTTGTCCCCATAAATCTTCAGTTATACTTTCCGCCATCTCAGAAAATGAATCTTTGGTTTTAGCCCAGACCTGTGCTCTTAATCTCATTCCCTCTCTTCTTGTTGAGATTCTGCTCTACCGTTTCTTTCTTCTTTCTTTGCATTTTAACTATTCTCATGACCAATTTCATCTTTTGGTGAGCATAAAAATGATGCCCATGTCCCTATCTTATAGCAAAAAAAACACAACAAAACAAAAACCAAGAACCTTTTACTTTTTGATTTTTTTTTTAAGATTTTATTTATTTATTTGACAGACAGAGATCACAACTAGGCAGAGAGGCAGGCAGAGAGAGAGGAGGAAGCAGGTTCCCTGCTGAACAGAGAGCCCGATTCGGGACTCAATGCCAGGACGCTGAGATCATGACCTGAGCCAAAGGCAGAGGCGTAACTCACTGAGTCACCCAGGTGCCCTACTTTTTGATTTCTAAAGTTATTATGTCCTTTATTTCCATGATTTAAGAAATTATTGGAAGTTGTTTGCTATATCTGTTCTTCTTCCAGCACTTGCCCTTAACCCACTGTACTGTGGCTCAATCTCAGGCTCCTTCATGTCTCTCTGTCCCATTTCCAAACACAGGTGCTCGTCAGCAGCAGTCTCTGGGCCACCCCTCTTGTGTTATCTCCTCCCCCCTCATGGACACAGTGGCATCAGTGGCATCCTGACAGCTAGACAGCAAATCCCTTCCAGTGACTCCTGTCCTCATTGACTGAAGGTGAAGTTCCATGTCCTGAAATTCTCCTACCTGGACATTCCTTTGGCACCAAACCTGAAAACTGGTTATGCCATGTGTCTTCTCATGAAAATAGTCTCCACTTCCATCCTCTCTCCCTCAAACTTGCAGGCTTCAAATCCTCCCTTCATCCTCCCTGTAAAGCCACCAATGATCAAGTCTAATCACTTGCCCATTTCTTTTCTCCATCTATAAGGCTGTTTTTCCCAGCCCAGATTTGCATTGCTTAGGCTCTGGTTTTTCCCACCCTTCCCATTATATTTCTATACTCAGGTTTGCAGTTGAGCCTCAAACATGTTGGGAAGTTGCTGTGTGAACTTGTAGCTAACCTACTCAAGTCAGTGTCCCTATCTAAAAAACAGTAAGAGAACACTAATTCTTAGAGGGTTTTAAATAGTATGTATTATTACATATGTGAGATGTGTGTGTGTGTGTGTGTGTGTGTGTGTGTGTGTGTGTATTAAAATATTATGCTAAACTGATAAGTATGTTTCTGGCAGTATATGTAATCTTGGGCACTCTGCATAGAGTATATTCGAGCCCTTGATCAATATTGTGAACTGATGTTATTGTTGTAGGATAATTATCAGTCACCTCCATAATCCTGTGATCTATTTAATGTAATTTCATGAGCTTCATCTTCCTGCAATACAATGCTAATTTTCTCCTTCACTTGTTGAAAATATAGAAATGGCTTACACTGTGCCATAGAATAATGTGAAAGCTTGTTAGCCTGAAATTCTAAGTTCTCTATAATTTGATCTTCACCGATTATAAGCTTATCTCCTATTTTTAATTTTTTCCCTCAAACTTTATTCAAACTGAATTAGTGAATATTCTCTTCTTCATGGTGTGGTTTATCACTTCCAAAGGAAATTATTTGCCCAGATATTTCCTGCCATTTGGAAATTCCACTATTCTAACAAAGACCTGTTGAAAGGCAAAAAGGTGGGGGGATGGGGGAGAGGAAGGAACTAGATTTAATCTTTATTGACGCTGAATTTCTATTACATTTGATTTGTACCTACATTGTGTAAACCTGCTAATATCATGTTGTAGAACACTTATTTAAGATACAGGAAACATCAAAAAATGAATTTTCAAACCCTAATCACACTGTATTGGATAAACTGTTATATTCATGAAACCCTTAATAAAAACTTAAAGCCATAATGCACTGCTATTGAATTTTAATCATATGGTATTTGATAAAGTATATATTTTGCAGCTCTTCTAAAGATACATAATGATACTAAACTATAGTTAATTAACATAATTTGTCCCAAAGTTAGTATCTATTTACTGATCAAGTAAGTCTGATTATAAAATAAGAACCTGGATGTTCTCTAAATAGCTGATTGCTGTATACATAAATGTGTGTTGTATGTACAAACAAGTATATGTTTTCATACTGTAGAACTAACATGGTCCTTGTGGAAATTCTGGACAATAGGAGAGAGTGAAGGTCAGTGGGAGTCTCAGGAGGCAGATGGAGCCCCAGTGACATCTTGGTTTCTGAATGTCTATGTCTCTTCTCTTCCTATCTTCTCTACATCTTCGCATCTCTCTGCATCTCTCTGCTGCTGTCACTGTCTCTCAACACACAGATGCAAGTACATACATACACTGAACTGTGAAGCTTCTAGAACTGACTATTGCACAATATATGAAAAGTATCATGTCAAGAGAATTTGGAGATACAGGGAAAAGGTGTGCATATATCCTCCTAAAGTGGTTAGATTTTAATTCCATTGACACTGGGGATTTAAAGCTGAGGCTGATATAATCTGATTCTGCTGTCAAAAATCCCATTTGGATTTCTGAAAAACAAACAAAAAACAAGAAAATGTTTCACCACAGCTTGGAGAATGAATTGAGAAGGAGCAGCAGTGACTGTTGGCAGGAAGCCAAGTGAAGAGGTTGTCACTGAAATCTACAATAGAAATAATGCAAGCCTGGAATGGAGCAGAGCTACAGCAATGGGGATAGGATAGAACCACTTTTGTAAATTTATAAACATAGACCTCATGGGATTTGGTGCCAATTAGATGTGATCTTTAAAGACTATAAGGGAATCAAGGTAATTCCCAGATTTCTGGATCCATTGACCAAATGTATGGTAATGCCATTTTTTTTCAAGACGGTATTCGTGGAGAAAGAAAGAGGAACATGAGTTTAGTTTCAAACTAGCTGCATTTGATATGCCTATGATATATATAAGTCATAGTATTTAATACAAATTTACAGGTGTGGGTCAGTGGTTTATGTTTGAATCATAGAAAAAGACTACCACACACAAGAACACATGATATACATAGGATATTTGTGACTATGTGGATGAATGCAACTAACCAAATATATTTTGATTTGATATAATAATTTCTAAATACTTGGCTTTCCAGAGGGTAGGAAACAAATAGGTCTTCCATTTCAAATAATGAGATCTAAAAAGTGGAAGTGTTGCCTTTTGTCTCAGGACTTGGTTGTGCGTGTGTCTGAGAGGAGTGGGTCATGGTTTTACCTAGATTTTTTTATTAATCCTGGCTGTTTATATTATAGCATCTTTCAAGAATATATGTTTATTTTTCATTTGTTGTAATTTTGAAATATATTTACCCACTATCTGTAAAATAGTGTTTCAAGTGTTTTGTTTTAAAATGCAAATAATGGCTTTCTATTGATAATTATCTTAAATTACAATTAGAATTTTATGCCTAATGCTTTTATTTGATTTGAGTATTAACTTGCTTCACCAAATTAGTGGCATATACTTAGATATCACTTATAGGTTGATTAAAACTATAATCATTATTCAAAATCAATTACCATTTTAAACCATAAAATTTATTATTAAAAGTGAGTGATTCTTTCTAAGCTGTGGAAAATACTGAAATTCATGTTTCGGTAGTTCATCAAGTAAAAACAAACATCTTAAGAAGGTTCTTCTCCTTAAATTGATGATTTTTAAAATATTCCCCAAATTGACTTGATTTAAACTATATGAACAGTTGGAAGATCTTTCAATCCGTTCATAACTTTGAAATTGTAGTTGGCATCACAAGTGACAGTAGGTTTTTTTAAAGCATTATGAGTGCTCAGTGTAGTTCTAGAAAAGCCTGCAGATTTATAGAGATGGTTGCATCTTCACCAAGCATACCCACAGACCAGAACCTCCATCCATAAACAGAACATTCTGAAAAGAATCTGATAGTTATTTTATGGTATTCTGCCAGTATTTTTAAGGACAAGAATACTTCTGTGAGGGTTAAACAAGGAAAGCTCCACTGAGAAGGCTTGACCGCGGCCAGATAAGGAAAGATGGTGCTGGAGAGAGGTCCAGGCAAACACATGCTGCACTTAAGTGCTTAAGATGGAATTCTCAGAGGACGGAAAAAGACTCAATGAGTTTAAGTAGCCAGAATGGGAGGAATGTAACAAATAGGTCTAACACTCTTGTAAGGTAGAAGATGTATTGCCTCTTGCTTCGGTCTCCCATTCCTTCAGCTTCACTGATTGAGAAATCCTTGAGCACCTACGTCAAACCAAGCACTGTGTTGGCTATGGATACAAAGATTAAGCAACCACCACAGACCTGGCCTCAGATACTTGGTACAAAACTATTTCACTGCACGTTAATAATTCCTTGAAATACAGAATATGAGTATATAATAAAGCATGCTACAAGGAGAGTTGAAATTTTGTGGGGTCATTGAGCTGAGGTCAGCTGGGGTAATCCTGTTGACTAAGCAAAGGCAGTGTGGGGGGCAGCGTTCCTGGAATATTCCAAGTCAAGGAAAAGATTTATGCAAATACCCTGAGGTGGCAGCCATTGTAGTAATGCTGGTGGGAACACAGACTGTGACAGAAAGAGGGTGGAAATGCCAGGAGTCATCACTAGGTGCTGATTCTCACAGAAGGTTAAGATGCTGGTAAGAGGGGCACATGGGTGGCTCAGTGGGCTAAAGCCTCTGCCTTCGGCTCAGGTCATGATCCCAGAGTTCTGGGATCCAGCCCCGCATCGATCCCCAGAGAGGCAGGCAGGGGCGGGGGTGGGGGAAGCAGGCTCCCCCCTGAGCAGAGAGCCTGCTTCCCCCACCCCCGCCCCTGCCTGCCTCTCTGCCTACTTGTGATCTCTCTCTCTGTCAAATAAATAAATAAAATCTTTAAAGAAAGAGATGCTGATAAGAATTGTGTTCTTTCTCAGGAAAAATTGCCACAACATATCCAAATTCGCATTTTCAAAAGATTTTTAAGGTACTGTGTGCAGAATTGTTTGGAGAGGCCAGTAGAGAATGCAAATTTGTCCATCAGCATCCAGTTTTATGGCCTACAGGAAGGGCCACATCCAGAAGGAAATTGAGACAAAGAATACATGGATGGATGTTCAAGAGACAGTTCAGACGTGAAATGAAAGGAACCTGGTGATAAGTTGTATAAAGATGGAGTCATCAAATGTGATTCCTATGTTTTTATCTTATAGAAAATAAGCTCACAGGACCTCTATATATTTAAAGTGAGAGAACATCTTGGAGATGAGTAATTCCTGGAAGAGGATAAATCATATGTTTAAAATACTGAGTCTGAAGAAATTTTGACAGGTGCAAAGAGATGTTTTGTAAGCAGCAGATTATACTGGTCCTTACTTTCAAAGTCTGGACTAGGTCCATATAGTGAGAAGATACTCATGTACATATATACCACTGTGGGTACACTTTTCTTTCTTTGTTTCTGTAAAGATTTTATTTATTTGAGGGATGAAGCAGGAATGTGGGGACAGGAGTTGTGCAGAGGGTGTGGGAGAAGCAGACACCCCGCTGAGCAGGGAGCCTAACGTGGGGCTCAATCCCAAGACCCTGAGATCATGACCAGAGCCAAAGGCAGACGCTTAACTGACTGAGCCAGTCAGGCATCCCTGGGTACATTTTCTATAGAGAAGAGCTGTGAGGAAGGTCAGGGGTCCATCATGACTGGGAGATGTAACAGCTAGTGGTGGATAGATGTAGCTGAGTCTTTCATGAAGCTAGACATTTGAGAGGAATTTAAAAGAGAGAGAGAGAGAGAGAGAGAGAGAGATATGATTTCCTGGAGGCAAAGAGAAGTGTTTCTGAGAGGATTAGCATTTGACTCCCTCTGACAATATTTAAAAACATCACTGAATTTGGATATACCAAGGCTATTGATGACTTTGGTGCAGACTGTTTCTGTTGGGTATAACTGACTATCAATTAATTCGGAGCTGAGGAAGTAGAATCACTAATTAAAAACAAATTTTAAATATTTGTCTCTATAGAGGAGAAATATGTATTCACAGATATTTGAATAGCTAAGCTACATTTTGACAATAATATCTCACAAAACAAGTAAGAAAGGACTTCTGTAGCTTTTTAAAATTTCAGTTATAACCAACTTTCTTAATATTGAACATTTTAAGAAAACATTATATACATTGCAATACTGTATCTCCAGAATATATGATCAAGTTGTTAAATGACCCTATATAATTTTTTTTACTTCCCCATTTTTTTCAGCCACAAATATAACTTACAGTTAAAAATAATTCATGCAAGAGATAGAGAAGTTAACAAATGCCAAGCTGCTTATTTTATAGATAAAAGAAGAACTGGTACAAGAGAAAGTAGGTCTCAGAAAAACCAAGAACTCCAAGGAAGATGGAGGTGTTGCACAACCAGTTTCAGAAATATACTTTACGCCAAGGGAGAAACGGCTTTTCAAGAGGTAATTTGTAATTGGCTTTTCCTGTTGTCGGTAATGGACCGAAAGATTTAGTACCGTTCGAGCATCCTGGGAGGACCCAACATCCATTGCTCACCTTGGTCTGAGTGCCCCATCTGCTCTAGTACGCTTTTCGTACACCCTGGCTAAGACTCTAATCAAGCCACTCCTTCCAGTTAATCTGTAGTGAGCCTCCATTCCCCATGGAGTATCGTTTCCTTGATCTCTATCCCTTTTCATTTTATTTCACATTATACTCTCTCCTCCACTCCCAGCCTGTCTTCTGTAGGTCATGGTCTGCCTCACTAATGCAGCCCAGCTCTTCCCATTACTTTCCAAGCATTGTGTTTGTTTTAACTGAAACACTGAGAGAAAGGGAGGAATACTCTGTAATTAACTCTTAGGGTCTAAGGAACTTTTTTTTTTTCAGTTTAAAACCATGTATTATTTAAATTATTCATAATCTTAACATAAACAAACTTGAAGTCTCTTTATATCCATCTGTGTGTCAGGGATTGACATTACCAAAATAATCACATATGTCAAGAAATATTATTCCTAGATCTCAATTAATCTGCATTTCTAGGAATATTTACCTGTAGAAAATTCTTCTGTATTTGAATTTCATAATTTCTTAAGCAGCTTTGTGTTAAGCTCATATAAGATGTCAAGTTCAGAAATGGAAGCATCGATCATTAAGGCAATGGCTCCTCATGTCTGAAATCATAACTCCGCTTTCTAGCATTATCATTTCCACTTTTCATACTGTCAATAAATTGAAGTTTTCTAGTACCGTATGCTTGGTCTTGCATCTTTTTCTATCTCTTAAATTAATCATAATTTATTTTCTTAAAATGTACGTGTGTGCCTGTTTGGGGAGAGAGCAAGAAACATATTTGTGTTTGCCTTCCTATTCTATTTCTCCCTTCTTTCCCCTTCTTCTCCATCCTTCAAAAATTGTCTAGGCTTCTTACACTTTGTTTCATGAGTGGACTATGCTTTAAGGATGGAGGCATTCGCATTCCATACCTTGATTGTGTTTCTTCCCAAGGCTGAGCATTTTGCATGGTTTTACTATGGAAGGGGAGGAGAGCAAGGCTAGTCCTGTGGGGCCAGGCTGAAAAAGAGGGAGAAACCACAAAGGCTAGAGAGCAGATGGAGTCATTCAGGCCTCCCTCATTTGCTGAGCTCCACAAAGGTAAAGACCTTGCAGCTTGAGTCCACAAGTAGCTGCATGGTATCTGAGGAACTAGGTGCTGGGTCTCCAGGACTGATCAGGATGCCAGGCCCTGTCTGTGATGCAGAACCAGGTCCCTGGACCTCAAGGGGCCACGCACAGCCTGGGAAGTTGACAAGTCAGCGGAAACCATGAGAACCCAGGTGTAGGAACCTCATCACATATATGGGATACTTCAAAAATGACAGACCGAATTTGTCATTGGCCATGTGAAATGGATGACAGGGAGTCACCCATCTGATTTAATTTAATTAAAAACCAAAACAAAACAGTAAAGCTTTAGCTGCTGCACTTAGGATGTGAAGGGAAGTAATAGGTGGCCTGATAATTTCATATTGATAAGATAATTAGGTGTCCTCTTGCCTCCATCTGTCACACTTTGGCAAGATTGCCCTCTTTCTGTTCTCAGCTGCACTAGGTTTGCTTCTGTGTTAGGCCTTGTAGTTGCTGTTCCTTCAACTGGAATGACCCTCCTTGTTCTCTGGAGGCTGACTCCATTCTAACACATCACCTTCTCAGAAACACTGTCCCTGAGCCAGATTTATCTGATGTTTCCTGGCCAGAGTCCCTCAGTGTTATCCCAATAACACTGGCTCTCCGCACAGTTATGCTGTTCATGTACTGATGTGTTCTAGATGGTTTAAATCACCCACCAGAAAGTTATCCCTAGGAGCACGGGGCTTTGCCTGTCTCCCCTGCTTCTGTGAGCCCATTGCACGGGCTTTATTATTTTATCTTTTATGGTGTTTTCACTTTGCATAATATAATTTTTTAGACTCCACAGTTCATGATGGGTTTCCATAACTGTTGAGTGGTTCATTCATGGACTTGTCACCCTTGTGAGGTTTTGAACAAGCAGAAAATCATCTTCATTTTTTTCTCATGTTATATACAATATGTCAGGAGACTACAGTTTCACTGTTGTTAATACAGAATTAGTAAGACACAAGACACTGGACCATTTATCAAAGCTTTAAAAGAAACATTAACAAGTTTTGTGCAGTTTTCCAAGGCAAGATGTTATTTAAGAGAGTTAATGAACTAGAGGTACCCAATTCTGAGAAGCAGATACAATTAAGTAAGGTATCGATCCAGCCATTAGAAAACAATTAATCATTTTCACTGTAAACAAAATGATGAACTTTGGTTGTTAATCAAGAATTTTGTTTCACTCTTCCATTTTAGATCGCAAGGTTAAAATAGATTATTTTCCATGTTCAGTAGTAATATAGATATTTCTCTTGGTCTTGGAACAAGCAGCCCATAGACAGAAAGGGTACTTGTAAATATGAGAAGATATGACATAACTATTCATATAAAAATAGAAGTTCTATATCACAAGGAATCAACTTTGATAGTAATTATTATAAATATTGTTTATGGTTTCAGTAAATGAATGGGAATGTGGGTTCTGTGAATTTTCTCTAACTTCACAACTGTTGAGAGAAAAAATTTCATAAACCTCAGCTTTATTGGTAGACGGGTTTTCCTAAAGCTCCCCCCTTCTTAGGGTAGAAAACACAGGAAGAGGATGGAATCTTCTTAACTCTCAGCTGTCCCTTTAACTGTCAGAACCTTCAAGCATTTTTGACCATACCCTAATAATAAAATTCTCAGTGACAGCCATACCACACATACACACACAGGTTTGTGAGTGCAACTAAAAGAAAATTCAAAAAAATTATTTGCATTTACAGCATGAGACATGTTTTGTTAAAGTCTATCCCCTATAAAAAAAAAAGTGCTAGGGGGATGACTTGAAATTTGAAAAACTGTGTCTCAGATTGAAGGTCAGCTTTGGGGTGTGTGTGGTCCTGTGTGGATTTATACAGCACTGGCTTGAACAGAGTTCTCTTGGTGTTAGAATGCCTTTGCTTCCTTTCTTCTGGAGGAAAAAAAACTTTGGCAGGGAAATGAAGGCTGGCTTTCTTCACAGATGTTCTTTCTGCTGTTAGTCTGCATCATGAGAGGATTTTGATCAGGGTCAAGGGGAGGGCATCAGTAAACATTATTACTGATGATATTTAATGATTTCAGTATTCATTTATCCCAACTAATTAGGCACGCTTTTTCAGGAATTGTTCGATCACAAGCTCAGTGGAAAGAGGAAAAGTAGTTCCTAGTTTCAGTAGCTGGGGAGGGTTAATTAGAGGACTGTGTGCCTTTGTCTTCACAGACTTGTTATTAACGGTATGACACTGTAAACCAAATATCAGATGGCAATTTATGGTGACCTGGGTTTGGACTAGTTCCTCCGTCACTGCAGTTTCTGAAACTGGCAAGGCTGACTCCCGATAATTACATCACATCATCCTGTAAAGACCAAGATAGATCTGTTTTAGGCTGTCTTGGGAGAGCAGAGGCATGCAAAGGATTGTGTAAACATTCAAATCACCCCAAACAGCATCAAGTCATTAACACACAGTTGAAGAGAAGAGAGAACCAGTATATCCCTGAGCCTCTCCCTAAGAGACGATCTAGTTCCCCTCCAGACCTTGCCCAGAAATCCCACCTCGGCCAAGTTCTGACACTCAGCGTGCTCCTGACTTGGACGCCCACAGTTAAACCTCAGGACAAGGCTGTGGGTGTCATGTGCACAGATTTACCTTCAAGGGGATTCCGAATCTATCAGCAGGATATCCATGCCGAGGTAGAATGCCGACCTGAGCAACCCAGATTTGCAACCTTCGTCTTCTAGAAGTCCGCACGTATTTAAAACAACCAGACGTGTAAACTTTCAAATCTACAGTGAATATTCTTTTGGATAATACAATGTTTTGCTAATATTATGGAATGTTGGAAAGTAGTCATAACTTTAATACCAATATTTTTGGAAAGGAAGGATGCTTACTTTAGAATCAATATAAGTGTTCTAAAATGTCCTTTGGAGTTTAAAAAGGTGGGTTTTGTTTTATTTTGTTTTTGTTTTTTCCCTGAAGCACTATCTACTCTCCTGTATTCAAACCAGGCTTGTGTATGTCATGTGGACTCATGTCTTTAGACCTGTCTATCTTGGATCAGTCCTCCCACCTTATTTATGTTTGCACGCCACAGACTTTTTGAAGAGAGAAGACTGCTTGTCTTTGAGAACATCCCATGTTTTGGATTTGTATGATTGTTTTCTTGTAGAATTTTTCGAATTGTTCCTTTAGACCCAGGGTCACTAAACTCTCCCCCATTTGCTGAATCTAGCCTGTGACTTTTTATATAGCATTCTACCTAAGAATGAACTTTATATTTTAAAAGTTATTTAAAAAAAATAAACAAACAAGAGAAAGAATGTGCAACAGGGATTGCATGTGGCCCGAAAGTTTGGAATATTTTCTATCTACCCTTTATATAAACTTTGCTGATCCTGTTTATACTCTTGACTTCATGGAAAATGTTTGACACAAAGTATTAGCTCAGTGGGCACGGCTTATTATATGACCTCGGGAATTAAAGTCCTACCATGAAATATACTGTTTTTTGGGGATGTGGTAAAGGTGATAAGAGCCAGGTAACTTCTTTCTAAAAGTATGTTTCCCCTTTACAAGAGCACATGGTGCAGGGGTTACCTTGCTCGAGCACTTCCGAGACCTCTTACTTCCTTTCTGTCTTCACAAACTGGTTTTAGTATCCAATGATTATTTGCATCAAGTAGCCCATTAAAGGTTTCAAAATTGACTTTTTGAAAACATTTTATTTATTTATTTGAGAGAGAGAGAGAGAGCACACAAGCAGGGGGAGCAGAGGGAAAAGGAGAAGCAGGCTCCCCACTGAGCAGGGAGTCTGACAAGGCTTGATCCCAGGACCCTGGGATCATAACCTGAGCTGAAGGCAGATGCTTAACCGACTGAGCCACCCAGGCATCCCTGAAATGTAATTTCTGATTCTACTATTCTTTCTACTTTTACTGGTTGTCAGTCTTCCATAGTAATAAATGCCCCCCAATATCTTTTAAAGACAGATGGTGGTAAATGGCTTAATTTTACCCTTAATCATTAATTTTCAGAATAAGGAGTGATGTAGTTTCCACCAGTGATGGTCAATGGATTTTCACCCAGTACTGAACACTGCCTCATTCTTAACCCAGTGCTTGCTGGGTTTGCCATTTTTTTCTGTTTTCCTAAAGTGCTTTTCCTAAATATGCCCTAATTAAGGCGTGCCTAACAGCTACTCTAATATGCATTAAACAATTAAAGTTTTATCTTCTTTGAATTAAGAAGGCTTTTGGTGGTTGATTTGGATGGCTTAAAATTACATCTAGGGAAATTTAAATTAATGTATATTCCCCAATAAATTCCCTACAGTAAAAATGCAGATTTCCAATGCTTCTCTGATTTTTTCCTTCAAAATATCCTTGTAGGATATATACCAGAAAGAGCATTGGAATTCGATCCCAGTGAGGTGCTACCATGGACAGTTATATGACATTGAACAGGCAACTTGATGTCTATAAGTTCCACAGGGAAATCAGTAAGCTAAAATAGATGTTGATAATTCTGGATTAGGATACTGACATAGAAAGAGCAACGTAGTCCTACTTTAGTTACCAATGTTTCTTTTTTACTTCAGAGCTAATCAAGTTAGATTTTAAAGGAATGATATTAAAGGTTATAAAAATCGTACTCTATTTTTTATTGAATTGTTATCTGTTTTCTTGTTGGATTATCACATATAATAACATATAGTACATCTTTAGAAATGCTGTTGTGATTACTCAGTAGGAAAGAAGAGTGTCAAATCAGCATTAGTGGCCCTAGCTGTTAATACCGAGTGAACTAAGAGGAAAATTTAGAATAAAGAGCAAAAAGAAAAGAGAAAAAAAAAACTGGGACTTAGAGTCAAGAATTAAAATGCAGTCTCAGTACCTGGGCAACTAGGGATGAGTAAATCCATGAACTAATTAGAGATAAGCCCCTCAGAAATGGTTTGACTCGACGGATCAATCAACAAGGGATATGTATCCAAGTAGATATTAAGTGGGTGTCAGGAGGAATAACTTAATAAACACAAATTTCAGGGGTCACAAGTTACTGGAGTTTTTATCTTTATCAAATTTATCTTATTCTGGGTTAAAATAATTGACCAACTTTGGAACTTGTCATAATTTACTCTAGAAGATAATTTCTGTAAAAGTCTGATTCCATTTGGATCAGAGAATGGTGGTCATGTGGAAGGCATGGTTGGGGGGGGGGATAAGGAATAGTTTTACTAAGAAGCTCTATCTATCCAGTGTCATCGATTAAGATAAAAGTGATTCCTACACTGTCTTCCTCATTGCTCTGAGATGGGATACAAACTTCACTCCCCATACTGACAGAAAAATAGTTCATTTTGTTATAAAAACCAGATCTATCCCCATACTCTTGAACTTCACAGTTGTCCCTCCCATCCAGGAACAATGGGAATTATGACCAACAGTGTTTAGCTAACAGAATATTAAAAGGTTTTCATGGGCCAAGTGCAAGCCTCCCAACCATGAAATGTGTGCAATATATAGATTTAAATAGCAACAGCAACTCCAAAATTCTTCACAAAGACTTTATTTTGTATGAAGTTAAGATAGTCCCCAAGCCCCTCTCTTATACTAAACCTATTAAACCTACTATAACTACCTCTGTCCTAATGCTTTAGATGTGGGCAATTAAAAAACCACCCAACCTTGTTTTTGTTAGTTCTTTGAAAAATGATATTAGCTTCAAGGAACTCTTTTATTTTCAGATATTTAATTTGCACTACAACACATTGAAATACCAGTTGTTACATATAATCCATGGAAACTGAATGCAAGACGAGAGGGTGAAAAAAGCATTAAAAGTGGCACAAATAGCAAACATTTAAATAATGGTCTTAGTTTAGACTTCTTTTTCTCCTTAAAAATTACATACCAAGTGCACCTAGGTGGCTCAGTGGGTTAAGCCTCTGCATTCAGCTCAGATCATGATCTCAGGGTCCTGGAATCAAGACCTTCATTGGGCTCTCTGCTCAGCAGGGAGCCTGCTTCCCCCTCTCTCTGCCTGCCTCTCTGCCTACTTGTGATCTCTCTGTCAAATAAATAAATAAAATATTTAAAAGAAATACATACCAAATAAATGACAATTAGACATGATCTTACAGTGATTATGGCTCCTCCCCAAAGAAGATTACACATGTGCTTGACAGTGTTACCCACATAGAATGCCATGCATGCATGTGCATTTTATAAATATTTCTAGTTTGTCTGATATAGACAGTAACCTTTTAAATGCCAACTGTAGTAATACTTGGGTTCATATAAATTCTATTTTACAATCTGAGGTAGGAAAATTAATACATGTCTAAGAACCCACAGAAATTGGAACTGTATGTAAATATATTTTAATTCTATTATTTTAATATTACTCTATTTACAAACAATGATTATTTATACTTCATTTTTCTTATATAGTTTTCTATTATTGAAAAAATATCAGTCTTTTAAAGCACACTTTGTATTTGGCAACTGCTCTGTAGATGCTAGAATGCTCTTTTTTTTTAATTTATTTATTTTTTCAGCAAAACAGTATTCATTGTTTTTGCACCACACCCAGTGCTCCATGCAATACGTGCCCTCCCTACTACCCACCACCTGGTTCCCCCAACCTCCCACCCCGCGCCCCTTCAAAACCCTCAGGTTGTTTTTCAGAGTCCATATTCTCTTATGGTTCGCCTCCCCTTCCAATTTCCTTCAACTTCCTTCTCCTCTCCATCTCCCAATGTCCTCCATGTCATTTGTTATGCTCCACAAATAAATGAAACCATATGATATATGACTCTCTCTGCTTGACTTATTTCACTCAGCATAATCACTTCCAGTCCCATCCATGTTGCTACAAAAGTTGGATATTCATCCTTTCTTTTTTTTTTTTTTTTATAAACATATAATGTATTTTTATCCCCAGGGGTACAGGTCTGTAAATCACTAGGTTTACACACTTCACAGCACTCACGATAGCACATACCCTCCCCAATGTCCATAACCCCCTCCCCATCTCCCAACCCCACCTCCACCCAGCAACCCCCAGTTTGTTTTGTGAGATTAAGAGTCATTTATGGTTTGTCTCCCTCCCAATCCCATCTTGTTTCATTTATTCTTCTCCTATCCCCCTAACCCCCCATGTTGCATCTCCACGTCCTCATATCAGGGAGATCATATGATAGTTGTCTTTCTCCGATTGACTTATTTCACTAAGCATGATACCCTCTAGTTCCATCCACGTTGTTGCAAATGGCAAGATTTCATTTCTTTTGAGGGCTGCATAGTATTCCATTGTGTCTATATACCACATCTTCTTTATCCATTCATCTGTTGATGGACATCTAGGTTCTTTCCATAGTTTAGCAATTGTAGACATTGCTGCTATAAACATTCGGGTGCACGTGCCCCTTCGGATCACTATGTTTGTATCTTTAGGGTAAATACCCAGTAGTGCAATTGCTGGGTCATAGGGTAGTTCTATTTTCAACATTTTGAGGAACCTCCATGCTGTTTTCCAGAGTGGTTGCACCAGCTTGCATTCCCACCAAGAGTGGAGGAGGGTTCCCCTTTCTCCGCATCCTCGCCAGCATCTCTCATTTCCTGACTTGTTAATTTTAGCCATAGAATGCTCTTTTTGACATCTGAAGTTAATGGCCCAAAATCACAATTTAAAGTTCTGTACTTGCTTTTATGGATTTGCTTTGGAAAGATGAAATTTGCTGTGCATATTTCCACTTTAATTGGGAATGACAAAGGGTTGAGTGAAGCCAGATCCAGGTAACAAAATGTTCTTTGAATAAAAGGAAAACACGTTGTTGTTGTTGTTGTTTTTTTTTTTAAGTTGCATATTTTTAAGTTTTCAAAAGATTCAACATCAGGATCCACTTTGAAGTTTGAAACCATATTTTTGACATTTAGGTTTATATAATCCTGCTCCTTTATATGAGCATGAATTTAAATAACAGCAAAATTATATACAAGAGGCCAGTTATATTTCAGATGGAAAAGTGTTTGAAAAAAAAGTTATTTTTAGAACAGTTATACATAAGAAGTGTTTTTCAGTTATTGCTCTAAGTTCTGATTTTTCTATCTTGTTGAATGAGGGATGGTTGATATTTTCACAACATTGTAATGAAATTCATCTTCAATTACAAAATTCAACACATGTTTAATTGTAGCTTTTTTGATTTCTTCAGCATTCCCAGCTGCATTCCAGAAACTTCTTGTATCTGGTATTTGAAGAGGCTCCTTCCTCTCTCCACTTTTTCCTTTTGGAGCAAAACTCTTCAGATACGATATATGTGCTGCCTGTCGTCACATTCCCCCCCCTCCAGTCTATGCTTCTGCCCCTCCAGTCTGGGGTCAGGGGCCTTATTCCTGTGGTGTCCATACCCTCGAATACAAGAGACACTTCTCGGACTTCTTACCAGGATTCTGAGCCGACTTTGACCGATTTGCTCACACTTGCCCTCTCCAAATGGCTGCTTAACACCATGTACAGTGGTTTTCTTTATCTATTGCTGATAAAAGTGAATCTTCTCTACTACCTTGAATATTGGAATTCACCAAGGTTTTCTCCCAGACTCCCTTTCCTTTTCTTTTGCATTATCTTATTATTCTAGTATGTCTTGGCCCCCTTCAACACATAGGCATGCACACAAATACATCTAGCTGTGTCTCTGTCAACGGACTCATCAACCATTTCATTCCCAGTTCTTGGAGGATACATTCTTCTCCACTGTTAACTTCTCTTTGAGGCTGTGATATCTTCTGTACCTTTTGGGCAGTGGAGCCATTTTCCAGAATAGTCTTCTAGTTCTTAGATTGTGGGCAGATCTCTTTTTCAAAGTAGTTTTGCCTTTGCATGGATTTTTTTTTTTTTCCCTTTTTATTTATTTATTTTTTTTTCAGCGTAACAGTATTCATTCTTTTTGCACAACACCCAGTGCTCCATGCAAAACGTGCCCTCCCCATCACCCACCACCTGTTCCCCCAACCTCCCACCCCTGACCCTTCAAAACCCTCAGGTTGTTTTTCAGAGTCCATAGTCTCTTATGGTTCGCCTCCCCTCCCCAATGTCCATAGCCCGCACCCCCTCTCCCAATCCCACCTCCCCCCAGCAACCCCCAGTTTGTTTTGTGAGATTAAGAGTCATTTATGGTTTGTCTCCCTCCCAATCCCATCTTGTTTCATTTATTCTTCTCCTATCCTCCTACCCCCCCATGTTGCTTCTCCATGTCCTCATATCAGGGAGATCATATGATAGTTGTCTTTCTCTGATTGACTTATTTCACTAAGCATGATACGCTCTAGTTCCATCCACGTCGTCGCAAATGGCAAGATTTCATTTCTTTTGATGGCTGCATAGTATTCCATTGTGTATATATACCACATCTTCTTGATCCATTCATCTGTTGATGGACATCTAGGTTCTTTCCATAGTCTGGCTATTGTAGACATTGCTGCTATAAACATTCGGGTACACGTGCCCCTTCGGATCACTATGTTTGTATCTTTAGGGTAAATACCCAGTAGTGCAATTGCTGGGTCATAGGGTAGTTACCCAGCAATTGCACTACTGGGTATTCAACACCCAAAGAACAAACAATCCAATCAAGAAATGGGCAGAGGACATGAACAGACATTTCTGCAAAGAAGACATCCAGATGGCCAACAGACACATGAAAAAGTGCTCCACGTCACTCGGCATCAGGGAAATACAAATCAAAACCACAATGAGATATCACCTCACACCAGTCAGAATGGCTAAAATTAACAAGTCAGGAAATGACAGATGCTGGCGAGGATGTGGAGAAAGGGGAACCCTCCTCCACTGTTGGTGGGAATGCAAGCTGGTGCAACCACTGTGGAAAACAGCATGGAGGTTCCTCAAAATGTTGAAAATAGAACTACCCTATGCATGGATTTTTTTTTAAGGTTTTATTTATTTATTTCACAGACAGAGATCACAAGTAGGCAGAGAGACAGACAGAGAGAGAGGGGGAAGCAGGCTCCCTATTGAGCAGAGAGCGGGACATGGGGCTTGATCCCAGGACCCTGGGATCATGACCTGAGCCCAAGGCAGAGGCTTTAACCCACCCACTTCTCTACAGAGAAGAATCCCCCTGTTTTTATGGGAGTCCATCAAGCTTTCCTGACCTAGTGGGCAGAGTGTTGCAAGGTGACTTCACAGAGGACATGCACAAGCAGCCATTCATGACTCATGGCATATTCTAGATCATTCCATTCACAGTCTCACAGAAGGCTGTTGAAACACATCAGTTTTCTTTTGGGTCTCTTGCCTAACAGGTCATGTAATTTTAGGCATGCTTCCTTAACTACCTGATCTAACACCTGTTGTGTGTCTCTAAGAGATATGCTGAGAAGGTCAACACGTATGAACACAGTTATTCTTTTTTTTTTTTTTTTAGATTTTATTTATTTATTTGACAAAGATCACAAGTAGGCAGAGAGAGAGGAGGAAGCAGGCTCCCCACTGAGCAGAGAGCCTGATGCGGGGCTCGATCCCAGGACCCTGGGATCATGACCTGAGCTGAAGGCAGAGGCTTTAACCCCCTGAGCCACCCAGGCGCCCCCCCCCCTTTTTTTTTAAGATTTTATTTATTTATTTGACAGAGAGAGAGAGATCACAAGTAGGCAGAGAGAGGAGGGAAGCAGGCTTTCCACTGAGCAGAAAGCTCGATGTAGGTCTCCATTCCAGGACCCTGAGATCATGACCTGAGCTGAATGCAGAGGCTTAACCCACTGAGCCACCCAGGTGCCCCTGGTTATTCTTTTTTAAATGAAAAATGCCTGAGGCATGTAAGACATTACTGTCATTGTGATGAGAAAGCACAGGAAGCCAGAAAACCCATCTTCCGATTTACCATCTTTCAGTGTGGTCTATGACCCTGTGTGAGTGGAATGAGTAATTGGTAGCAAAGCCAAGATAATCTTCAGTTTCCATTTTTATATCAGTTTACATTTTATTGGCCCATTAAATTAAAAATGTTTGGCTATATATAGTAGTCTATATGCCTGGATTTTTTCTTTTTGCAATGACCTCCAATTCTACAGTGGTGAAAAGAACTTTTCTTCTTATAATTATATCTATCTACTCAATGAGTGGAGTAATATATTTATATGAATCCAGTTATTATTGTTACATTAAATTAATGTTGTCGAAGACAAATTACACCCATTTGTGATAACAGTGGTTTTTTTGTGCAATGAATTAGCACTTTTAGAAAGAGAACAGCCAATACTATTGATTAAACAACACATTCCCAAATAATCATCCATGCTGAGCATGTATTCAGTACAAAAGTACAAAGTGTCTTTTCAAATCATGTTCAATAGCATTTAAAATGCAAGATAAATGAAAATAAATTGGGACTTCAAAGCAAGAAATAGAAACTTACAAAGAATACTGTGAGGCTTTGTTATTTCACAAATGATTATTGCTAGGAACTGCATTTTTTTTTCTTCTTAAATTTTATTCAGGAAGCTTTGAATTGCCATAATAGTTTAAAGCAGGCATCTGGAACTAACTAATGTTCTTTCTTAAATTACTACAAAGAACTAAAACAATACCACTATTCCTAGGATTTTTTTTTTTCCTTCCTTTCTATTTAACATTCGGATCTAATTATTTGTCACTTACCTGACTTGAGACCAATCCAGTGTAACACTAAAGGGATGAAGGGAGTTTTTAATTTTGCCACAAACCTTGAACAACTGAATAAATAGTAACAGATGGGAGCATAAATATCTTATTGATCATCTCGAAATTCCTAATTAGCAATGATGATTTATGTAAATATGTACTATATATTGTCTACTTAAAAAAAAATCTTTGCACAAACAACACTGGGTGGAAATTTAAAAGAAGTTGAAAATCAGTAACTTATTTTGATTGGATTTTTTATTTATTTGTATTTGTTACTATTATTTTTTTATTAAATAGGCTCTACTCCCAGTGTGGAGCCCAATATGGGGCTTGAACTCACAAACCTGGATTAAGGTTAAGATTAAAATTAAGATCCTAACTGAGATCAAGAGTGAGGCACTTAACTGCCTGAGTGCCCCTGGGCCCATATTTTCCATTTGTGCTTTCAAAGTTGAGAATACTTAATATGTAAATAAACTTGTTATCTCCTACTTTGTGGTCCATATGTCAAAACATCGCACAGTCATTAAGTGAAAAGGAAAATAATTTAGAGGTCACTTTCTAAATCTAGATGTATATATTTAATAACCCCTAAATGCTACTCTTTGAAAAGCAGTATGTCATTAAAAAAAAAAAAAAATGTTCTCCACTTAAATAGATTTAGGAAATGCTGAGATAAATGAAGTTGCACAGACATATTTGTTGCATAACTTATTAGTTATCAGAGCCTTTAATAAGCTATTTTTCATAATAAATCTTCAATAAAAGGGTACAGGTTACATATTTGCCTTTCTTTTATTTCAAATTAAACAAATAGTTATAAAAGCTTTCTATTAGGTCTTTGTTATTTTTAATTTCTGCATGCCTGTGTATGTAAAAAGATGAAACATTTTATAAACCTTTTATTCAAAGTGTATTAAGACTGTCAGAGGCCCTATATGGTCACATATAGATTTTCAAAGAAAAGCACATTAATCACTGTTTTTTAATTATATCTTATGAAAAGCATGATTAACTCCTTTAACTGAACTTCTTTGTAAAGAAAACAGACAAAAAATATCTGTCTCAGAGATTTAGTGAGTATTCAGATAATCTATGTAATAGAGGTAGAACAAAACTGGCTCCTGTGAAGTTACTATTATCATGAATCTTGAGTTTTGATTCCATTGATGATTTCTCTACCACATTAACTGTGTGCACATATGTGCTTTTATGCTGCCTAGACTTGGATTTCTATTCTGCCCTCTTAGAATGTCTATACTTCCCAAAGGATTTCTCGACACTTGCCAATTTAAGTTTCTGGGCTTCATCTTGGAAAACTGGTTCTTCCTGGGGCACCTAGGTGACTCAGTCAGTTCAAGGTCCAAATCTTGGTATGAGCTCAGGTCATGATCTCAGGGCCATGAAATCGAGCCCTGCATCTAACTCTGTGCTCAGCAGGCAGTATACCCTAAATTCCCCCTTTCTCTCCCCCTCTGCCCCTCCCCCTGCTTGCTCTCTCTGTCTAAAAATAAAATAAATATTTTTTTAAAATCCACCACTTTTCTTCAGATCTTCCCTATGACTGGCTCTATCCTGATTTCAGCTCCACTACAACTAGATATACAGGGGTTATTTTGAATAACTACATTCTCTGTACTTGAATAGGATCTGTGCACACAGTGTGTATGCCTGTGTGTGTCTGTTTGCATATGTGTATCTATTTTCAAATAAGTAAATTTCCACATGAAGTACCAATAACGTCTTTTTTTCATTTTTAAAAATTTTTGATTTTTTTTTCTCACCAATAGCATCTTAAACTACTTTCTGATTTGAAAACAAAAAGTCAGTGAAACGAGCCCATTTTTTAAAGATGTGAGGTAAGGCAGTCATAAGTGATTAAGTAGACTGGGGGAACTCCCAACCTAAAGTGCAACAGGGCACGGAGACTGGAGACACGCAGACACATTGACTCAGAGAGACTGAGAGTTTGAAGGCACCAGCTCCTGCTAAATGGAGGGACAAAATGAAGTATAGAAAATAAGGAAGTGATTCAAAAGTCCATATTTGGAATCAACAGTCTGAACTCTAACACCTGTCCCCAGCACCTACACATGCTGACAGCGAGTAAAAACAAACACCTTACTGTTTAAGGTTCACTCAGGTGACAGGTTTCCTGCATAAATTTGTCCAATCCAACTCCTAGTCAGAACTGCTGTCACATGGTTTGATGTTTCAAATAAGAGGATATACCCAGTTCTGGACACTCAAGGATGAGAAATGGGTTGAAAGTGTTTTTCTAGGGTTCGTCGGGTTCTAGAAGTGGAGATAAGACAACTGGGGAGGGACCCCTTGTGAAGAGAAATGCATGAGGATATCTAGATATGATGAGAGAAATACTCAGATTCAAGAGACACAAAATCTCTGGGCAGAATAAGTGTGAATATTTCCCTAGATGCATTATAGTGAACTAGAAAAACAGAACAGATTTTTTTTTTTTTTCTATTACTGGGTGGTAGGTGAACAGAGGATGCCTCAGTGGTCTTCATAGAAGTTAAAAGAGAGACGGCAGTTAAAAAAATGCAAAACAACAATGAAAATGAATATTAACATAGAAATGTATATATAAATAAATAATCCAACAAGGATGAGGCAAATTCAGCGCTATTTCAGATTTTAAAAAAATCAAAGGAAGAAGAAGCTTAAAAATAGACTAAATGATAAGTCACAAAATAAATTAAATTCACAAGTTTAAGACTAGTCATATTAAATGCTATCTCCATGATATTTTCAAAAAACTTCCATAAACCTGAGGGCAATTGTAAACAGTAGAATGGGCAATGACATTTTATTCAATTACTAAAAGCCATCTACTTCAGCTATGTAATATTAGAAAATACACTTTAAAAAGAAATATAAGAACACATATTTTCATCTTTAAACATTGCACTTAGGTCTATGCCATCATAATATGATAATAAATGAGAGGAAAATGAAAAAAATATATATATAGGATAAGCTATTTAATGGAAAAGTTAAGTGCTTAGGAACTTGAATCATCTGTAGGTCTTCTTTGGAAAGTGTCTATTTAGGTCCTCTGCCCACTTTTTACAATAGGATTATTTCTGGTTTTGGTGCTGAGTCCTTTATATACTTTGGATTTTAGCTCCTTATGAAATATATCATTTGCAAATATCTTCTTCCATTCAGTAGGCTCCATTTTGTTGATTATTTCCTCTGTTGTGAGAAAGCTTTTTTATTTTGGTATAGTCTCAGTAGTTTACTTTTGCTTTTGTTTCCCTTGCCTGAAGAGATATACCCATAAGTATGTTGCTAAGGCTGATGTCCAAGAGATCACTGCCTATGCTTTCTCTTAGGGGTTTTACGGTTTCAGTTCTTACATTCAGATCTTTAATCCATTCTGAGATTATTTTTGTATATGGCATAAGAAAGTGGTCCAGTTTCACTTTTTCACACATGGCTGTTGGGTTTTCCCAGCACCATTTGTTGAAGAGATGGTCTTTTCCCTACTGTATATTCTTGCCTCCTTTGTTGTAGATAATTGACCATACAGGTATGGGTTTATTTCTGGGCTCTCTCTCCTATACCACTGGTTATATGCCTATTTTGTGTCAGTGCCATACTGTTTTGATGACGGTAGCTTTGTAACATATCTTGAAACTGGTATTGTGATACTTTTCTCACATTTATTTTTTCTCAATATTGCTTTGGCTCAGTCAGGTTTTGATGTCCAGATATTTGAACTGAGTTTTGTTGTTACCCAGAATTCATAAAAGCAGAGAATTGAATTTGGTTTATTTTCTAAAAATAATTTTTGTCATTCAAGAGATGAGAGCAAAGATAGTTGAGATCCAAGCATAAAATTGTCAAAGATACACAAAATGTAATTTCACTAATATTTATGCGCCAAGTCCATGACTGTTGAGTAATTGGCATTAAAGATTTGAGGAATATTGTGGCTACCTGAAAATAGTAATAAAACACTAAACAGTATGCCAAATACATTCCAAAACATTTTAAATGGGAACAGGTTAGAAGTAAAAACATCTTACTTCTCTGTGTTTTTTTCACAGTCGTGCAACCAGCCAGCCCCATGTCTTGTTGCATGTGCCAGTTACCTATAGTCTCATATCCTTAATCTCTGACCTAAACTGAGACTATCAAACGTGCCTCATGCGTTTTTGTGGGAATCAAAATAATAACATGTAAAACATGAAAGTTGCTAACTGAACTACATCAGTAGTTTTCCATTGCTCATTATCATTACAATCTGCTGGAGTGCCTCTCAATGGAGTGGGGGAGATAGAATTCAGATTTCTCCTCTCACACACATCCTTTCAGTTTTCTAGCAGGGAAACTGATTATTATTATTATTTTTTTCTGTGTCAGGGTTTTGGCCAAGTATTTTTAAAAAAGAAACTTTCAAAACCTTTGATCTATGCCTCTATATTATGTTAACAAAATACTTCATAAAGTATTTTACATATATGTGTGTTATTGATTTACTTACTGTTGGAATTGCACAGATATAACTTTTCTTCTCCAAGGGAACATAATAAATCTAAAATAAATGCAAACGACTGTTAGACAAATTTACTAAGATGCACCATATGCTCTGAAAAAAAAACATGTCTAGTTGTGCACTGTGGGAAATCATTTAGAATTGGGTTTCAGGGGAGTTTTACCATATTGTATGGAACTTTTTTCCCAATTCAGAAAATAATATAAGCAATTGTGAACTATACTATGGATTTTTTTTCCCTAAAAACAAAACAAAACACTCTTTAAAGAAATGAAGTTGTGAGACAAGATATCTAGGTATTCATCTGGTCAGTCTTACAAACATAAAGCCCCTGTAAACAGTAAGTTTACATTATCAATCATCAAGTAACTCATTACTAAATTTTTAGTATATGGTTTTCACAATATTTACTTAGCACTTACACTACTTACAAAACATTACAAATGCTTATCCAACCTCCCATGCTCGATCTACCATCAGTCCAGTGGGTCACTGTGATGTTCCTGGTTGCCTCTGCTATTCTACCTTGCAGACAATTGCAATATACATAGATAATTGCAATATACATAGAAAGGTTGTTTGATATTCATTATCCTAGCAAGGCTGACATGTGTAGTAGAGTCTATGAATTTTTAAAGTCTGTTTCTTTGTGAAAATCTAATCGGAAATGAGTTATCTATTCTGGTATTGAAGAAGTTAAAATGTGAATGGAAGTTTTATTTTTCAGAACAAGTTGGATTGCTCTATTAAAAAATTAGTATGTAATTTGGAAACTTCATGACCATATTCAAATTGAGTTTTATTTTAAAGTTTTTAAAGATTTATTTATTGAGAGAGAGAATCCACATGGAAGGGAAGGGAAGAAGGGAGGGCAGAGAGAGAGGGAGAGTCTTAAGCAAACTCCATGCAGAGCATGAAGCCCTATGGGGGCTTGATCTCATGAACCTGAAATCATGACCTGAGCTAAAACCAAGAATTAGACATTTAATTGACTGAGCCACCCAGCACCCCTGTTTTATTTTTTTAAAGATTTACTTATTTGAGAGAGAGAGAATGTGAGTGGGGGAAGAGGCAGAAAGCAGAAGGAAAGAGAATCTCAAGCAGACTCCCCACTGATCCCAGAGCCTAATGTGGGGCTCCATCCCAGGACCCTGAGATCATGACCTGAGCTGAAATGAAGAGCCAGATGCTCAACTGACTGAGCCATGCTGGTGCCCCTGAGACTGAATTTTATAATTTTACTGTATTGAAATACATTTTTCTTTCATCTACTTTTGTTTTCCAACTTTGGTAAGCTCTAGTGGAGAATTTAACTTTTAGATGTTTAGGGTGTATAGTTTAATCTTTTCCTTCACCTGTATTAATAGCTTCCTACCTGCAATATTGTGTTAATTGATATAATAACAAAATCTCATAATAAAATTGGTATGTATGATTTAATCTTAATGATTTGAAGGCTGCCTTTTCCCCTAAGTTTTGGTAATTTAAATGCTGCTTGAATCATCATTAATTTAAAAAGGTAAATTTGTTTATATGGGGGAAACTATATGTTAATTTCTCATAATCAAAAAGAAAACAAAACTAAAACCTTACAAATACTACCTCTTTCTGTGTTTACTTGTCTATTTTTTTTTCCAGACCAGACACTTGATCTGATTTTTTATTATTGTATTTCCTTCAAACAATTAATGAGCTTATTCATTTCGGCTTTCTCAGTGAATAGTATATCCTTCACAAGCAGTAATTGCTCAGTGGATATTTTTGAGTACTGGAGAGAAAGGAAGATGGGAAGGAAGGAATGCCAACCTTGAGATTTTATATGTCTATGTGAGATGCCAGTGAAGGGTCAAAATGCTTATTTATAAATAATGAGATTTTATAATTGAATTAAGAGTTTTTGTGTTTTGTTTATCCTTGTGTCCATTTTGCCATTCTAGCACAGTACTATGTGTATAGTGGACAGTCTGTTAGGTTTTTTTCATTTTGTTTTTGTGGGTTTTTGTTTTAATTGACTAACGTTTGCTCTATTTTAAATATTATTTCATGTCTGAAATTTTTGGATAATAAGAACATTAAATAGGCCCTTTAAAACTCATCATCAGGGGTGCCTGGGTGGCTCAGTGGGTTAAAGCCTCTGCCTTCGACTCAGGTCATGATCCCAGGGTCCTAGGATTGAGCCCCGCATCGGGCTCTGTGCTCTGCAGGGAGACTGCTTCCTCCTCTCTCTCTGCCTGCCTCTCTGCCTACTTGTGATCTCTATCTGTCAAGTAAATAAATAAATACATCTTAAAAAAAAAAAAAACCTCATCATCAATAACCTTATAATGATAATTTTTTATTTATAGATACATAGATATAGCTATATATCAAATGACCAGGCTTACAAAGTATTATATGTCAATTATATCTCAAGCTGGAAAATTTTTTTTTAAAAATACATTGTTAAAGTTATTTCTTTGTATTGAATATGAATGTGATTACTTGATATTTAAATGAAGCCAACTTTATTTCTGAATCCTTTCAAATATTGAATCTTCAATATTCTTAACATTTCTCTTAACATTTATGAGGGTTTTGGTTGCAAATAACATAAGACCCACCAAATCAGTTTAAACAATTGGAGAAGTAATGCATTGATCTACGTTGATTATGAAGACGCAGAATTTGGGTAGATTTCGGAGACTGCTTGGTTTGGGCTCTGGCTCCAGTTCTCTGCCACGTTCACTCACTTTGACTCCAGGCTGTGTTCTTACATGTAGAAAATGGCAGTGTTAGCTTCAGAAGTGGCATTTGCACACCGAATTTTCAAACACAGAATCAAGGGAGACCAAATGTGACCAGTGTTCCCACTGAAGCCTCTGACTAGACGGTGATCACATGCCCACTGTGGACAGTCCCTGGGACTGCAGAGCCACCCACACTGATGAGCTGAGCTCACAGATCATCTTTCCTGCAGCTCATTGGAGCACCTGCCTTTCCCAGCACACACAGAGACCACACAGGAATCAGGGATCTGTCTAGTGAGAAGTAACACTGAGGACACACAAAGTGGACAGTACGCTCACAGCTTGTTTCTTCTCATGTTGTGAATATTTTCCTACCTTACATTCTTTCACATTTTCAAGGTACCATACATTGAGTCTTCTTACAGAAGTTTCTAAAAATCTTCCAAATCACACAGATGTGGGCAAAGCACAATAGTGAAAAATAATATGGAAAACTAGAGCACCTGGGGGCTCAGTAGGTTGAGTGTCTGCTTTCAGCTCAGGTCATTATCCTGGGGTCCTGGGATCAAGTTGCACATCAGGCTTCCTGCTCCCTGCTCCATGGGGTTCTCCTTCTCCCTCTCTGCCTGCTTGCTGCTCCCCCTGCTCATGCTCTCTCTCTGTCTCTCTGACAAGTAAATACATAAAATCTTTAAAAAGGTATTGAAAACTGTGAATTACTATATAGGTGATATGGAGTTAGATACAATCAAGCCCAGGTCATTCTTATGCAGATTCTGAAAGCTGAAAAGTAACAAGATCTCTTTGCAAACAAAGACTACTATGACTAATTTTCAAACAGATTCTACATTTCTGGGAGGGTTGGAAAAATTTTTGAGAATATTTAAATTAGTTGCTTACTCTCTTTACCTGCATACATGTATGTATATGTGGTGAACTGAACATACATATGTAAAGGGTTTGTGTGTATAGTTTCCCTTTATGTATAACTACATATATATATATACATTTATATATACACACACATATGCACTGTAAATGTATATACATGTGTGTACATGTGTGTATACATATATATATGTACACACACACACATATATAAGACATTCCCCTTGAGATATAAGTATTTCTTGGGAGATAGAGTTTGTTGCTTTGTAGTTCTAGGGATCATAAGTTTTACTATTTCAATTTAACATTTATATGTGTCAGTATACATGAGAAAGGTACGTGGAAATACTACAGTGAGCTATAAAGTCATGATTACAAGCAGAACTCTAGAGCCTAGCTGCCTGGGACAGAAACTGAGACCCACCTCTTGTCATCCACATGACTACGTCTAAGTCATTCCGAGCTGCTGTCCTTACCTGTACAATGGACATCATCACAGTACACTTCTCACTTGATTTTTGGAAGATCAATGAAGATAACTCATATATATACACCTAAAAATTATCTACTATGAATGAATAACATTAGCCAATTTCATATCTAGCAATATAAATAATTTATTACCCAAACAGTGATATGGGAACACTGAATCTCCTCTACTAACCAATTGAAATCCAGATTTATTTTGAATCTTCTGAGCTTTATCTAGTAAGAAATTCAAAAGAGAAAGAGCAGTACAAAACCAGATATAAATAATAAGCTACCTCTCATATTTCCCTCCAAAACTATTCTTTTTCAAAACATATTTCAAACTTATTTTCTCAGTAATAGATGTCTGATGAATTTTTCCCATATTTTGCCCTCACATGGTAGCTACATATATCAGGTGTTGCATTTTTCTTCATCAGACTTGGCAGAAGGCAGCAGTGGGATCCCCCTGAGTACTGGAGAACATAGTCTCCAGCCTGCACCGGCCCTCGCTGCCCACCTACAGCCAGGGCTCAGCAGGACCATGTCTCCAAGGCTGCACTCCTTAGAAAGAACAGAGAGAGCACCGGGTGTGGGCAGAAGACAAAATCCCATTCTGCTCAATCTATTTGCCTCTCTGTCAAACTGCGGACGGAAGGAAATTCCATAAGGGATTTTAAAAACAGGCCTCTGCCAAAAACCACAACTTGAAATTAGCCTTATGTTATTTTAAATCAGATTCTTCTAAGGCCTGGCATGATCTAGAGTCAACCTTTAATTAATATCCAGATAAGGCATTTTGTGGTTTTTAAGCTGAGATGGTAAATGTGTGTCCACTTTATTATTTTAAAAAATACACTATTTTGATGGGAGTCAGTACACATTAAATATATAGACACACACATACATGTGGACACACACACACACATTATGTGTATGTATGTATGTATTGAGTGTCTATCCCATTTATCGGAAACCCCTATTCCTTTCAATTTCTTAAAAGGTCATTAAGCTTTGCAAACTGTAAAGAGATGCCATAATCTACTAAAGTATGTGATTGATTATAGCAAATCTAATATTAAACATCAACTTATTAGGTTAAGTCAATGAAATTACTAGTTTCTTAGGTTAAAATATAATCTAATATCTGCAACCTTGTGTGGTTCAATGTAATGTCTAGATTGTAGGTCAAAGCCTTTCTATAGTGAGTTCCCAGAGCTGCACTTAGTCCCCTCCCTCATCTCTCTTCCTCCCCACTGTCTGGGAACCTTCTTCCTATTTCCTCACTCCCTGCACTTCCAAGAACTCTCGAGAATATGGCATTTTTCCTACTTTTTTATGTGGAGCACTTTGGAGCACTTGTTATAAATTTTATTCTGTCCCTTTCTATAGGGCATGGGGAGAAGGCAGGGAGTTGTGGAGATGAGTAGAGGCGAGACACACCTTTTCATAATTTATAGTCAAACTGGCCCCACAAAGGGATTGGATCTAACAAAAATAAATATCATTTTCCTGTCTGGAATCAGCCCAGATACTCGACACCAGCCAACATTAACAGTATTAAGAGTGTTTCTTTCCAATTACATTATAACTAAGAATTATATTAACATGAACTGCAGATGTTATAATAGAATTTAGTGAGATTCACATAAATTCAGGCTCTTTAACTGAGATGGGTTCAGGGATAGAAACTAAATTTATCAAGAGTGACCCTGGGTTACTGTTCCTACTCATACCTGGTTATTCTAAGAACACTGGATTTGTTTTCAGGACAAATGCTTTTCTGAGTTTTATTCCCTCCTGGCCTTGTTTATTATAAAATCAAGAGACACTCACCATGCCCAGTGCCCATTCTTTATTAATTATTTAATACCAGGATCCTTTTTCTTCTTTGTAACAAGTTTTCCACATTAGTATTCAATCTTCATATTATTTCAACCTTGATACAGAACTGAACCATCATATACAGGGGTTCAGGGATAGAAACTGAATTTATCGTGTCAGAAATAACAAGATCAATGTAAGAACTGTCTGATTATACTTTCGTTCCTGATTATTTCAAGGTGAGAACTACCTAAAATAACAGTTGTGATAACAGCAGCCCAAAACTTTAACAAGATTTGATATATCAAGTATCACTATTTAAAATACTTCAATTGGTATTAGCATATATTTAAATGGGCTCTCCAATGGTCACATTTTGTTTAATATATGCCTGGTCGGTAAAGTTTAATTCATAGTTTGATTATTCAGAATATGAGTTGTAAAATCAGATCGGCTATTGTAACTTGACTCTACTAACATAGTAACCCTGTGACTTGGGGTCAAATTACTCAAGCTATTAGGACTCTGTGTTTCTATTGTCTGAGATTTTGGAAAGACCAAGCTAAATAACAAATGCCAGTATTCAGTGCAGAATTATTAATACCTGTTATACCTGTCCGATATTATCATTCATATATGTGTGTGTATATAGATACACACACACACACATATACAAAGACAAAATAAGCTGCTCAATTTAACAAAACAAATATATATATGTGTGTGTATATATATGTATATATATATGTGTGTACATCTATCTATCTATACATCTTTGTTTTGTTGTTGTTAAATTGAGCAGTTTATTTTGTCTTTGTAACCTCTAGCAGGCATACATGGACTAAAGAATTCTTAATCGAAAACCTTTCACAAAAGTTTTTCCAGACACCACTCTGATTACAGTTATTAGTTAAAACTGTGCAGGTACTTTTTAATAATATATGAAAGATTTCTCTTCATTCTGGGATTTCAAATTAGACCCACCAAATACATAATTAAAACTGAAAACAAAAAAAAACTATGAAATAAACCGCATGTACTTAGACTTATATATATATATATATATTTTAAAGATTTTATTTATTTATTTGACAGAGATCACAAGTAGGCAGAGAGGCAGGCAGAGAGAGAGGAGGAAGCAGGCTCCCTGCTCAGCAGAGAGCCCGATGCGGGGCTCGATCCCAGGACCCTGAGATCACAACTTGAGCCAAAGGCAGAGGCTCAACCCACTGAGCCAACCAGGTGCCCCACACTTATATTTTAAGGGGACAAAACAGCAGAATTGACTTAATCAGTTAAATCTGCTGAACGACCAAAGAAACAAATTATTCCTGATTATCAAGTAATTACTGTATGCGAAATTTATGCAGATAACCATAGATTATTGCTAAATAATTTTAAGAAAATAGATTATTTATGGATTTTCTTAGAGCTCAAATTCTTTTTAATACTCGCCCTTGTATTTTTGGATTCTCCTCCTCACATGTGGTCCTTGTTATAATTTTAGGATCTATATCAAACCCCCTAGGAAACTGCATATCTCTTTTCAAATAACACCCTGAATTCCAATCATTATCATAACATAACTGGGGAATTATATTTCTCTTCTGAAATATATTTCCTCTTATTCCTACCTATGTAGGTAATATTCATCCTTCAAGCTTTATCTCACATGAAAACTATGTCAACGTTTTCTTTGATCCACAGACATGATATAGACAGTCTTTGTGTTTTTTTGTTGTGTTGCTTTGGAGTTATGCTGCTTATTAGTATTTGGCTTAATTAGAATTTTAAAAAATATATGGTTTAGTCTCTCCCCAGTGATTAAGTGCCTTAACCCTAAGACTGTGTCTGTAATGTCTCTCATGTTTGATCAATAATCTTGAGCATATGAAAATCACAATAACATTCAAGATTATGATGATTTTTTTTCCATTTTATTTATTTTTTCAGCGTAACAGTATTCATTCATTTTGCACAACACCCAGGGCTCCATGCAAAACGTGCCCTCCCCATTACTCACCACCTGTTCCCCCAACCTCCCAGCCCTGACCCTTCAAAACCCTCAGGTTGTTTTTCAGAGCCCATAGTCTCTTATGGGTCACCTCCCCTTCCAAAAAAATTTTTTTTTAACAAACATATAATGTATTTTTATCCCCAGGGGTACAGGTCTGTGAATCGCCAGGTTTACACACTTCACAGCACTCACGATAGCACTTACCCTCCCCAATGTCCATAGCCCCCTCCCCATCTCCCAATCCCACCTCCCCCCAGCAACCCCCAGTTTGTTTTGTGAGATTAAGAGTCATTTATGGTTTGTCTCCCTCCCAATCCCATCTTGTTTCATTTATTCTTCTCCTATCCCCCTAACCCCCCATGTTGCTTCCCCATGTCCTCATATCAGGGAGATCATATGATAGTTGTCTTTCTCCGATTGACTTATTTCACTAAGCATGATACGCTCTAGTTCCATCCACGTCGTCGCAAATGGCATGATTTCATTTCTTTTGATGGCTGCATAGTATTCCATTGTGTATATATACCACTTCTTCTTTATCCATTCATCTGTTGATGGACATCTAGGTTCTTTCCATAGTTTGGCTATTGTAGACATTGCTGCGATAAACATTCGGGTACACGTGCCCCTTCGGATCACTATGTTTGTATCTTTAGGGTAAATACCCAGTAGTGCAATTGCTGGGTCATAGGGTAGTTCTATTTTCAACATTTTGAGGAACCTCCATGCTGTTTTCCAGAGTGGTTGCACCAGCTTGCATTCCCACCAACAGTGGAGGAGGGTTCCCCTTTCTCCACATCCTCGCCAGCATCTGTCATTTCCTGACTTGTTCATTTTAGCCATTCTGACTGGTGTGAGGTGATATCTCATTGTGGTTTTGATTTGTATTTCCCTGATGCCGAGTGACGTGGAGCACTTTTTCATGTGTCTGTTGGCCATCTGGATGTCTTCTTTGCAGAAATGTCTGTTCATGTCCTCTGCCCATTTCTTGATTGGATTGTTTGTTCTTTGGGTGTTGAGTTTGCTAAGTTCCTTATAGATTTTGGATACTAGCCCTTTATCTGATATGTCGTTTGCAAATATCTTCTCCCATTCTGTCAGTTGTCTTTTGGTTTTGTGAACTGTTTCCTTTGCTGTGCAAAAGCTTTTGATCTTGATGAAATCCCAATAGTTCATTTTTGCCCTTGCTTCCCTTGCCTTTGCCGTTGTTCCTAGGAAGATGTTGCCACGGCTGAGGTCGAAGAGGTTGCTGCCTGCATTCTCCTCAAGGATTTTGATGGATTCCTTTCTCACATTGAGGTCCTTCATCCATTTGGAGTCTATTTTCGTGTGTGGTGTAAGGAAGTGGTCCAATTTCATTTTTCTGCATGTGGCTGTCCAATTTTCCCAGCACCATTTATTGAAGAGGCTGTCTTTTTTCCATTGGACATTCTTTCCTGCTTTGTCGAAGATGAGTTGACCATAGAGTTGAGGGTTGATTTCTGGGCTCTCTATTCTGTTCCATTGATCTATGTGTCTGTTTTTGTGCCAGTACCATGCTGTCTTGATGATGACAGCTTTGTAATAGAGCTTGAAGTCCAGAATTGTGATGCCACCAACTTTGGCTTTCTTTTTCAATATTCCTTTGGCTATTCGAGGTCTTTTCTGGTTCCATATAAATTTTAGGATTATTTGTTCCATTTCTTTGAAAAAAAATGGATGGTATTTTGATAGGGATTGCATTAAATGTGTAGATTGCTTTAGGTAGCATAGACATTTTCACAATATTTATTCTTCCAATCCAGGAGTATGGAACATTTTTCCATTTTTTTGTGTCTTCCTCAATTTCTTTCATGAGTACTTTATAATTTTCTATGTATAGATTCTTAGTCTCTATGGTTAGGTTTATTCCTAGGTATCTTATAGTTTTGGGTACAATTGTAAATGGGATTGACTCCTTAATTTCTCTTTCTTCAGTCTTGTTGTTGGTGTACAGAAATGCAACTGATTTCTGTGCATTGATTTTATATCCTGACACTTTACTGAATTCCTGTACAAGTTCTAGCAGTTTTGGAGTGGAGTCTTTTGGGTTTTCCACATATAGTATCATATCATCTGTGAAGAGTGATAGTTTGACTTCTTCTTTACCAATTTGGATGCCTTTAATTTCTTTTTGTTGTCTGATTGCTGAGGCTAGGACTTCTAGTACTATGTTGAATAGCAGTGGTGATAATGGACATCCCTGCCATGTTCCTGACCTTAGTGGAAACGCTTTCAGTTTTTCTCCATTGAGAATGATATTTGCGGTGGGCTTTTCATAGATGGCTTTGATAATATTGAGGTATGTGCCCTTTATCCCTACACTTTGAAGAGTTTTGATCAGGAAGGGATGCTGTACTTTGTCAAATGCTTTTTCAGCATCTATTGAGAGTATCATATCGTTCTTGTTCTTTCTTTTATTAATGTGTTCTATCACATTGATTGATTTGCGGATGTTGAACCAACCCTGCAGCCCTGGAATAAATCCCACTTGATCGTGGTGAATAATCCTTTTAATGTACTGTTGAATCCTATTGGCTAGTATTTTGGCGAGAATTTTTGCGTCTGTGTTCATCAAGGATATTGGTCTGTAGTTCTCTTTTTTGGTGGGATCCTTGTCTGGTTTTGGGATCAAGGTGATGCTGGCCTCATAGAATGAGTTTGGAAGTTTTCCTTCCATTTCTATTTTTTGGAACAGTTTCAGGAGAATAGGAATTAGTTCTTCTTTAAATGTTTGGTAGAATTCCCCTGGGAAGCCGTCTGGCCCTGGGCTTTTGTTTGTTTGGAGATTTTTGATGACTATTTCAATCTCCTTACTGGTTATGGGCCTGTTCAGGTTTTCTATTTCTTCCTGGTTCAGTTGTGGTAGTTTATATGTCTCTAGGAATGCATCCATGTCTTCCAGATTGTCAAATTTGTTGGCGTAGAGTTGCTCATAGTATGTTCTTATAATTGTCTGTATTCCTTTGATGTTAGTTGTGATCTCTCCTCTTTCATTCATGATTTTATTGATTTGGGTCCTTTCTCTTTTCTTTTGGATGAGTCTGGCCAGGGGTTTATCAATCTTACTGATTCTTTCAAAGAACCAGCTCCTAGTTTCATAGATTTTTTCTATTTTTTTTTTTTTTTTGGTTTCTATTTCATTGATTTCTGCTCTGATCTTTATGATTTCTCTTCTCCTGCTGGGTTTAGGGTTTCTTTCTTGTTCTTTCTCCAGCTCCTTTACGTGTAGGGTTAGGTTGTGTACTTGAGACCTTTCTTGTTTCTTGAGAAAGGCTTGTACCGTTATATATTTTCCTCTCAGGACTGCCTTTGCTGTGTCCCACAGATTTTGAACTGTTGTGTTTTCATTATCATTTTTTTCCATGAATTTTTTCAGTTCTTCTTTAATTTCCTGGTTGACCCATTCATTCTTTAGAAGGATGCTGTTTAGTCTCCATGTATTTGGGTTCTTTCCAGCTTTCCTCTTGTGATTGAGTTCTAGCTTCAGAGCATTGTGGTCTGAAAATATGCAGGGAATGATCCCAATCTTTTGATACCGGTTGAGACCTGATTTGTGACCCAGGATGTGATCTATTCTGGAGAAGGTTCCATGTGCACTAGAGAAGAATGTGTATTCTGTTGCTTTGGGATGAAATGTTCTGAATATATCTGTGATGTCCATCTGGTCCAGTGTGTCATTTAAGGCCTTTATTTCCTTTTTGATCTTTTGCTTGGATGATCTGTCCATTTCAGTGAGGGGAGTATTAAAGTCCCCTACTATTATTGTATTATTATTGATGTGTTTCTTTGATTTTGTTATTAATTGGTTGATATATTTGGCTGCTCCCACGTTAGAGGCATAGATATTTAAAATTGTTAGATCTTCTTGTTGGACAGACCCTTTGAGTAGGATACAGTGTCCTTCCTCATCTCTTATTATAGTCTTTGGCTTAAAATCTAATTGATCTGATATAAGGATTGCCACCCCAGCTTTCTTCTGATGCCCATTAGCATGGTAAATTGTTTTCCACCCCCTCACTTTAAATCTGGAGGTGTCTTCGCGTCTAAAATGAGTTTCTTGTAGGCAACATACTGATGGGTTTTGTTTTTTTATCCATTCTGATACCCTGTGTCTTTTGATTGGGGCATTTAGCCCATTAACATTCAGGGTAACTTTTGAGAGATATGAATTTAGTGCCATTAGTAGCCTGTAAGGTGACTGTTCCTGTATATTGTCTCTGTACCTTTCTGATCTACTACTTTTAGGCGCTCTCTTTGCTTAGAGGACCCCTTTCAATATTTCCTGGAGAGCTGGTTTGGTGTTTGCAAATTCTTTCAGTTTTTGTTTGTCCTGGAAGCTTTTTATCTCTCCCTCTATTTTCAATGATAGCCTAGCTGGATAGAGTATTCTTGGCTGCATGTTTTTCTCGTTTAGTGCTCTGAATATATCATGCCAGCTCTTTCTGGCCTGCCAGGTCTCTGTGGATAAGTCTACCGCCAATCTAATATTTTTACCATTGTATGTTACAGACTTCTTTTCTCGGGCTGCTTTCAGGATTTTCTCTTTGTCACTAAGACTTATAAATTTTACTATTAGGTGACGGGGTGTGGAGCTATTCTTGTTGACTTTGAGGGGGGTTCTCTGCATCTCCTGGATTTTGATGCTCGTTCCCTTTGCCATATTAGGGAAATTCTCTCCAATGATTCTCTCCAATAGACCTTCTGCTCCCCTCTCTGTTTCTTCTTCTTCTGGAATCCCAATTATTCTAATGTTGTTTTGTCTTATGGTGTCACTTATCTCTCGAATTCTCCCCTCATGGTCCAGTAGCTGTTTGTCCCTCTTTTGCTCAGCTTCCTTATTCTCTGTCATTTGGTCTTCTATATCACTAATTCTTTCTTCTGCCTCATTGATCCTAGCAGTGAGAGCCTCCATTTTTGATTGCACCTCATTAATAGCTTTTTTTATTTCAACTTGGTTAGATTTTAGTTCTTTAATTTCTCCAGAAAGGGCTTTAATATCTCCAGAGAGGGTTTCTCTAATATCTTCCATGCCTTTTTCGAGCCCGGCTAGAATGTTCAGAATCATCATTCTGAACTCTTGATGTGACATATTACCAATGTCTGTGTTGATTAGGTCCCTAGCCTTCGGTACTGTCTCTTGTTCTTTTGTTTGTGGTGATTTTTTCCGCCTTGTCATTTTGTCCAGATAAGAGGATATGAAGGAGCAAATAAACTACTAAAAGGGTGGCAAAGACCCCAGAAAAATGCGCTGTAACCAAATCAGAAGAGACCCCTAATTGTGGGGGGGAGAAAGGGGATAAAAACAGGTTCTGAAAAAAAAAAAGAAAAAAAAAGGAAAAAAAAGAATAAAATTTAAAAAATAAAACAAATAAAAAAATATAAAAAAGAAAGAAAAAATATATATATTTAGATGAACTAGTCAAAAAAGTTAAAAAAGAAAAGGGTAAAAGTTTTAAAAAATTTAGGAGAAGAAGAAAAAAGAAGAAAGAAAAAAAATTGAAAAAAGAAAAAAAAAATTGAAGTAGCCGCAAGACTACAGAATCATGGGGAGAAAGCCATGAGTTCCGTGCTTTGCTTTCTCCTCCACTGGAATTGCTCTGCTGTCTTAGGAATTGAACCTTTCTCCTTGATAGATGAACTTCATCCTGGCTGGATAATTTGTTGATCTTCTGGGGGAGGGGCCTGTTGTAGTGACTCTCAAGTGTCTTTGCCCGAGGCGGGATTGCACCGCCCTTACCGGCGGCCGGACTAAGTAATCGGCTCGGGTTCGCTTTTGGGAGCTTCTGTTCCCTGAACGCTTTCAGTAGAGTTCCGGAGGACGGGAATGAAAATGGCGGCCTCCCAGTCTCCGGCCCGGAGGAGCCGAGAGCCTGGGGCCCCACTCCTCAGTGCGCCCCCAGAGGACAGCACCCAATCACTCCCGTATCCCTAGCCTCTAGCCGCGCTCCGAGCTCACCCAGCCCGCGACCAGTTCAAGGTAACCCCGAGCTAAGAGTTCAGTCCTCGGCTCTGTCTCTGCAGCCGGCTTCTCCGTTCTAATACCTGCGAGCTCTCCGACTTTCTGACACCCCCGATCCTTCTGTGACCCTGCGGGGCCTGGGGCCACGCTGACCCCGCGTGGGCTTCACCCTGGTTTAGCCTCTGGAGCAATGTCCCTCAGTGGAACAGACTTTTAAAAGTCCTGATCTTGTGCTCCGTTGCTCCGCAGCTTGCCGGGAGCCGGCCCCTCCCCCCGCGGTCTATCTTCCCGTCATTTTAGATTCACTTCTCCGCCAGTCCTACCTTTCAGAAAGTGGTTGATTTTCTGTTTCTAGAGTTGCTGTTCTTCTTCTCTTCGCTCTCCCGTTGGATTTGTAGGTTTTTGCAATGTTTAGATAAGCTATCGAGCTGATCTCCTCCTACCTGATGTAGTCTCAGGCTGCTACTTCTCCGCCATCTTGACTCCTCCTCCCAAGATTATGATGATTTTGAAACATGCCTTCTTTGTGCCTATGCTGTGTGCATTTATTTATTTATTTATAACAGCTTAGGGGTATGAATCCAAAGTGTTGAACAAAATGAATAACTGTAAAAACAAATAAACCGACAAACTCTAAAATTTGGTAGTTTATTATGATACTATTTCTCATGATTCCCTGGGAAGAATGGATAGTTTATTGACAAAAGAAAATGTCTTTTAGTTAGACAAGGTTTCCAAAAGAACCTTTTTTTTTAATCATTTTATATTTTTTAGTTATCAATTCTCTTGATATTTTGGCTTGTTCTAGAATTCCTGACCCTTAAACATTAGTCAGTATGGTTTGGCAGCTAGTGATTGGTGTGTCATGGACAGCAGAAATGTCATAGGTGTTTTCAGGATATAGAAAGAGCTGAGTTCCTAGTGGTAACTTGTGAATAGCTGTATATAGAGGTTTACAGGATGAAGAACTTTTGCTCAGCAGAATGTGCCAGGCAGTAGAGTAGTGAACAAGGTGAATGAAGGTACAGATATATATCCATCGCAGTGTGGGTGAGAAGTTTGGATGCTCAAACAGAAAAGAACTTTCACTGGTGAACAACATGCGCATAAAGCGACTACATCAGTGGCAGGAAGGGGAACTATCAACCATTCTTCCCATTACCAGTAGGAAACTCTGGGAAGAGAAACTCATCTGGAGAGGATTTGTCTGAAGTTTTTGCTTAATACTTTTTAAATCTCCTTTATGGTCCCCATTGATGATGCAGATACATTTTTCTTCAAGGCTTCTGGAGTCCAATTTGAATATGTCAATTATTTTTTTTTATTTATTTTTTTGAAAGACTTGATGGACAGAAACATGTTTCAAGATGGTCCCACTGGGGGGCGCCTGGGGGGCTCAGTGGGTTAAGCCTCTGCATTTGGCTCAGGTCACCGTCTCAGGGTCCTGGGATCGAGCCCTGCTTTGGGCTCTCTGCTTGGCGGGGAGCCTGCTTCCTCCCTCTCTCTCTGTCTGCTTCTCTGCCTGCCGCTCTGCCTATTCGTGACCTCTCTGTCAAATACATAAATAAATTAAAAATCTTAAAAAAAAAAGATGGTCCCACTGGATTTAGGCTACAATAAAAGATACATATTTCATTTCATATTTGAAGATGGCTTACTTTGTTTCTTTTATTTTACTTATTTATTTGTGAAAGAGAGAGAGAGAGAGAGCGCCCACATGAGAAGTGGGAGGAACAGAGGGACAGGGAAAAGCAGACTCCATGCTGAGCCAAGGGTCTAACATGGGGCTCCATTCCAAGATCGCGACATCATGACCTGAGCTGAAATCAAGAGTTGGTTACTTAATGTACTGAGCCACCCGGGCACTCTGTGAGCTCACTTTGTTTCCACGAGCAGTCAGTAGATTTTCATTTCTTTGAATATACTGTCTCCTTATTCTGAAAATGCAAACTTAAGGCTTTTATGACATGCCATAGTAGAATATTGATACACAGAAATTTTATAAATTGCCTATTTGGATAATGCTGTTAAAATATAAATTAATTTAGGGTGTATTTAAATAAGTTAAATAAAAATGCTAACAAAGAAAAGGAGAGATAATTATACGTAGAAAGTACTCAGAATGTACCAGATCTAATGGGACTAACGTGTGAGTTTCTTAATGTCTATGATAGGTCAAACTCATAGTTAAAAACGGAAAGTGGACAGTTAATTATCCAGATATTTAGAACAAATAGGGAGCCTAAATGTGTTGCTGACCACAGCAGATGGAAGGAGAGAGGAACATAGAGAGAATAAGTAAGAATTTTCTTTGTTGGGGCACCTGGGTGGCTCAGTTGTTAAGCGTCTACCTTCAGCTCAGATTGTGATTCCAGGGTCCTGGGACTGAGTGCTGCATCAGGCTCCCTGCTGAGTGGAAAGCCTGCTTCTCCCTCTCCCACTCCCCTGCTTGTGTTCTCTCTTGGTATGTCTTTCTCTGTCAAATAAATAAAATCTTAATTTTTTTTCCTTTGTTTAGGGGAACTGATGCGAACTAGAGAGCATAACTTATGACATAATAAAGAATGCTCTGCCTGGTAATTTTTTTTAAAGAAAAAAAAACATAGATTCCTTATCTTCATTAACTGAACCAAAAGAACATCAAGTAAAATTAGATGTAGATACATGCAAATGTTACACTCGGAGCACAGTGACTGGCTTTTCTGAGCATATAAATGCCTCTTTTGAAATGGAATGTCTGCTGGTGTTTTAGATCTACCATGGATGGACAGTGATCTCTGCCCTCTTGGAGGGCACGGAGGGCAATTCCCCTTGTTTGAAAACATTAAATATCATACAAAATCTTGTCACCATTACTAAAGATGGATGTAGCTACACTGCATCTCCCGAACCCTGTAATTCTGCAGTTGTAGATATCATTGACTAGGACCCATTTTAGGCAGCCATTACACGATGAGGTCTTTTTTAACTTGTGTTAAAAATATGCTTTTTAAAATTTCCTATTCTTCTTTTGGATCCATAGAAATCAGTCCAGCCTCTTTCCCAAAAGAGCTATTCAGAGTTTGAAGTCAGCTATGTATTTTGGTAATTTCTTCCACAAGTTGTGTCTCCCTTTCAAATATGGATTCCTCATGTACTGTCATTATTACCATAACCAGTCATTTCTGCACGTTCCTTTTCTCTTTAAAAATGTACTGTTCTGCTGAAGAGCAGTGACTTCGGAGTCCAGCTGCTCTTTTGTCGATTAGCTTTGTGATTTGGGATTAATTTAATCTCTCTGGGCCTGGATACTCACCTGTAAAATGGGGATAACGACTATACTTACCTCAAAAACTTACTGTTGTGAATTTTAGTATAGCACTTATGTGTTAGGCATTATTATTTTTATTATTATAAAATATTTCTACCCTTATTCTAATTATTCCTTAGCATGCATGATTTGCATTGGTATATAGTCAACTCACTTAATATTACTAAAATTTCAACTTGAATCCCCATTCTTATGTCATGGGCATAATTGCTAATCTGATTCACTTGAGCTGAGTGTGGAACGCTGTATTAGTCTATATACTACATTTATTTTTATCACTATCAGCCTGTGGTTTCACCCTAACACATCTGGTTGGATCTTGACATTATCATTTAATGCATCTAGGTTTCCTTTTTTTTTTTTCTTTTTTTAAGATTTTATTTACTTGAGAGAGAGTGTGCACATGCATGGGTGGGGGGAAGGGCTTAGGGAGAGGGAGAAGCAAAGTCCTCACTGAGCCCATGTATGTGTAGGGCTTGATCCCAGGACCTGAGATCATGACCTGAGCCGAAGGCAGATGCTTAACCAACTGAGCCCTCCAGGTGCCCGTTTTTTTTTTGTTTGTTTGTTTTTTTGTTTTTTGTTTTTTTTAAATAAAGATTTTTGTTTATTTATTTGAGAGAGAGAGATTGACCATGAACGGGTGGAGAGGCAGAGGGAGAGGGACAAGCAGACTCCCTGCTGGTATAGAGCCCAACACTGGGCTGGATCCTCAACACCGAAACCACAACCCGAGTGGAAACCAAGAGTCAGACACTCAACCCACAAGCCACTCAGGTGCCGCTGCATTTAGGTTTTCTAAAAAATAATTTATCAAAATACATTCATATATATGATTAATATGGTTTCTAAACTTTAATTCAGGTCAGAGGTAGTAAGAATTAAAAAGAACTAGGCTAAAGAGATATATGTAGTGAATGGCCAGGGAGGATTGCATATTAAAATTGTACATATTTTAGGTACTTTGAAAATTATCCATCTTAAAATTATCAGTCCAGATGTGTTTATATTGACCAACATGTGCTTAAATAGTTACGTTTCTGCAGGAACTTATCAAACACCTTTATGATAAATAACCATTATGAATATCATCTCCATAAGGGCCATTGTGCACTCATTTCCTAATCTTTTGACCCTATTTAAGCAGTAAATAAATTCAGTCTGTAGTCACTTATTTTCAATGCATCTGTGCAGGTTTTAAGTGTGCACCTTTCCAGATAGTGTTTTAATGTTCTTGAAACAAAAAGTTCTAGAAGCAATATTGGGATTGATTTTAAGACTAGATTGGATATTTGGGTTTCCTTCTTTGAAAGTAATTAGTATTTTCCATTTTCTAGTCTTGTAGCAGTTTTATTCTGATTTCTCAAATATCAGTATTAGTGGTTCAGTGAAATCTTGACACAGTATTCTCTGAATTTCGAAGAGATGTTGACTGGCCTAGGAGACTGCTCAATTCAGAGTAACCTAGTGTTCTGTACACTTTAGCAGCTCCCTGGGGCAGTCAGGGATGAAAAGAATGATTTGGGGATACAGAATCATCAGGAACATTTCACTTCAACTTAAGGACAATGCCATTCTAGAAAACTTGGATACTAAAACCTGGACTGACAACGTAACCAACTTTAGTAATTTAGGTTATGGTAATTTCCAAGTTACTTAAATCCCAAAATACTTCATGACATACCTTATGTTTCCTAAACGTTTTCCTTTTATATGTGCTTCCTGATGGTTTTCCAGCCATATTCAATGTTCAGTTCAGTTCCCCTGTGTATGCGGTCAAGACACTTGGCCACATGGTCCTTACCGCTTTTTTTCTAAGACAGGTCTTCTGCCTGTCTCTGCCCCACTCCATTTTCCTAACTTCTAGTTACCTGTACTGTTCATGTCTTCAGTCACTTCCTTTAGGAAGCCCTCTGTCACTGTCTCTTCCAATCCCTCTATCTACCTCATCTCCATTAGGTGCCACTACTGTGTCCTCCCATAGTTCTCCACGTGGCTGCTGTGAACCATTACCACACATTATTTTCATAGCTAATACACACATCTGTGACTCCACCAGATCCTGACAATAATAGGAAAAAAAAAGTAACTATGCTTTCTTAAATGCTTATTATATACAAGTCTGTATAGAATTGTATGTATTTATCAATATGTAAGTGCATATTTATATATAGATATATGGACATAGATATATATTTATTCTTCTCAACACCCCTATGAAAGACTCATATAAGAAATATTGAGAGCGCCTGGGTAGCTCAGTTGGTTAAGCTACTGCCTTCAGCTCAGGTCATGATCCTGAAGTCCCAGGATCAAGTCCGCAGTCAGGCTCTCTGCTTGGCAGAGAGTCTGCTTCTCCCTCTGACCCTCCCCTTCTCATGCTCTCTCTCTCATTCTCTCTCTCTCTCAAATAAATAAAATCTTTAAACAAAATAGTTGAATTAGAAGGTTTAAGTATAACCTGTACAAGATCACACGACTATCAAGGAATGAACTAGGATTCCCTGCACCTAGTAACTACATTAATATCTTTAAAAATCTAAAATGGAAAATGGTTCCCAAATGATCAACATATGAAATAATGGTGCCTCTTTGGCATTTATTTTCTCAACAAGAAGCAAATAGACCCAAGGATATTATACTGGAGACATTCCTGATTTTGACACACAAAAACTCATTTTATGCCCAAAAGAAAATGCTCAGCATGGAACGGGTGCTCAACATATTTGTTGATGGAACTGGTCATTTCTAGGGGGTGTCCAAAAGAAATGCTTTCAGCTAAGGAGATGGGTGTTCTGCAAAGTGTGAAGTATGGGCACCACTCAGTGACGCTGTATACCTCTGTGTTCTAAAATTTTGTCTATCCTTAACCCACTATAAAAACAAGAGTTAGGGGGCGCTGGGTGCCTCAGTTGGTTAAGCAACTGCCTTTGGCTCAGATCATGATATCACGGTCCTGAGATTGAGTCCTGCATCAGGCTCCTTGGTCAGCAGAGAGTCTGCTTCCCCTTCTGCCCCTCACTCCACTCATGTTCTCTCTCACTCATTTTCTCTCAAATAAATAAAATCTTTAATAAAAAACAAGAATTTGCATTTATCTGAAAACCAAATATATATGCACAAAAATATTTCTCAAACTAATTTGCATATGCATTAAGAGTATTACATTGGGGTGCTTGGGTGGCTCAGTGGGTTAAACCTCTGCCTTCAGCTCAGGTCATGATCTTGGAGTCCTGGGATTGAGTGCTGCACTGGGCTCTCTGCTGAACAGGAAGCCTGCTTCCCCCTCTCTCTGCCTACTTGTGATCTCTCTGTCAAACAAATAAAAAAATAAAATCTTTAAAAAAAAATAAAAAAGTATATTTATATTTAATAGCATTATATATTTAATATATTTAATATATTTAATAGCATTAACTTTAGTATTTCTAGGATACTACACTATGTGGTAAAGGAAAAACTGCATTAAATGCTGTGTCCTTGGCGACCACTCAGAATCCTGAACTTATTCGACCTTTATAACTCTTAAGGATTTTGATGGAAACATGTATTTATATTGCTGATTTCAAAGGAGCATTTCATTAGGAATAGAAGGCCCAGGGATTTCAATGTTATGAAAGAAACAGGGTGCATGGGGATATCATTTATCGACGCTCTGAGTACAAGGTTGTTTTTCAGGATGCATGTGTAAGCATGTATAAATACATGTACACATATATGTGCACACATGTACGTATATCTAACATGTGTCACATTAAAGTATTTACAAATTGTACAGACATAAAGTATCAATATAAATGGAGTTTTCCTTGTTGAGTATCCTAGGCTGAATTGCATGAAACTTTTATAACTGGATTGTGTTCACTGAATTTTACCAAAGACTGTTTATTAACATGTACAATTTTTATGGGAAAGAAATTTGCTTTAACCTCTAGGCTATGCCATTGTCCTTGTGTTTGTTTGTGTGTGTATGTGTGTAATTTAGGAGTGTCCCAGCATATTGTCATTTGGTCTCTTTGCTTTATGTTTTGGTTTAGAAGAGAAATACAGAAGTGGTATATTTACCTCATACACTAATCATCTGAGAACTGATTTACATTTTAGAGTCTTAGAGGTTCTTAAAGATGTTAATTTAGTCATTAGGGGCATTTATTTTGCTCTTAGAAATATGTGTTGTGTGTATGTGTATCCCACAAACCAGGATCTTTCCTATTGTGTGTATGTGTGTGTGTGTGTGTGAGAGAGAGAGAGAGAGAGAGAGTGTGTGTGTGTGTGTGTGTGTGTGTGTATACATCTGTTTGGGCTCCTAGAGTGTGCTTCTATTTTTAAGATGTAGCTTGGCAATCGAAAGCTACTTATTCCCTTAGGTAATTGTAACTGTCACAATGTCAGCAAGGCTTACACTCCCTTCACATGAGACAAGGCATACATTTCATTTAAATTAGTCCTAATTCTGTCACTTCAGCAGTCCACTTGTGTGAACAATGTTGAAGCTTGGCTAGTCACCCTTGTTTTCTACACTTCCGTTGAGCAAACTGAAACTACTGTCAGTATCCATGATTAGAGGATGCTGGAGTAGTAGTATAAAGGAAGGGTTTCAAAGCCCCCAAGAACTAACTGTAGAAAACAGTAACTAATCATGAGTGTTCTCATGCTACAAGCACAGATGCAGATCACAACACACCTTGGGTTTCAAACGTGAATAGTTTCACCTAGCCTAGAAAAAAATTTAATAGTTAATTTTATACATAAAGCATATGAGAAAGATTTTAAGGAGTGAAAACTGATTTTCCATATCTGCAAATGGGACCCAAATTAAACCCATCTTTAAAATAGGTATTTAAGCTGCCAATAGCCTCTTCGATAGCAGCTCTTTCTCTAAATTTGTATTTTGTATAAAGAATGATTCACCATCTACCCACCTTAAAAAATCAGACGTTTTCATTATTCTGCACTCCTTTCTAATTGTTACTGATGTGCACATACATTTTACCATAGCATCATAAATTTGTTTTCATGTTCTATACATTTCACTTAATTTATTAGTCATAGTCTTCTTCCATGTGCCTACAGAGCAGTCACAATATAATTTTAATAATGGGATAGTATTCTGTCAGAAATTCTACCATTTAATTTATTGCATTATTATTGATTCTATGATTGTCCTCTTAAAATAATTCCAAGGACTGTATTTACTAAGTAGAAATGTGTAAGTATTTTTGTAACTCACATCGAACACATTTTAAAAGTGACGACATTGTGATTTAGAACGTCACAAGGTCATGAAATTGTGTAACTGATGTATCTTGAAGTCCATGCTCTATACGTAAAATAAAATAAAAGCAGAGTTTTCTGCACCTGAGGCCCAGTGAGCAGTATTTGTCAGAATGGTTCTAATAGACTGAACCTAAAGAGGCTTCTCAGATCTACAAAGTTCTCCTTGATTATCACTGTCAGTGACATCAAGAAATTAGTAGTGTCTGGGGGACAGAGGCAGGGTATGTTTATTAACTTGACAATTATACCAAATGTAGGCATGAAGTGCTTTAACATTTCTTAATTACTCTAAATCAGAGAACTTGATGACAGGTTATAGTTAGAAATTGGAGAAGAAAAGCTTATATATCTTCATGGGCATATTTAGTTCTTAGCCAATATCAACATTATTCAGCAATCATTTATTAAGTACTTACTATTTACTATGTGCAAACATAGTTGTAGATTCTGGGGGTGTGCTGATAAACAAGGCAAAGCTCTTACCCATTGGAAGTTGTATCCACTTCCTACTTGCTGAAGAAGGACTAAGAGTCTCTGGACATTGTCAAAATACATTTACTATCACCAGTTTTTTTTATTTACTGATTATTTTACTGAAGATTTCATGGAAAAGTATGAAAGGTTTGTCATGGCACTACTGCAGGGAAACAATAAAAATCCCTTAGAAAAATTAAAACATCCTGGGGGATTTCTGCTTCAAACCAGTATAGTGTAACAGATACTAAATTTTCCCTCCTACATGACAAAACTAAAAAAATAGGGCTGCCTGGGTAGCTCAGTTGGTTAAGCCATTGCCTTTGGCTCAGGTCATAATCCCAGGGTCCTGGGATCAAGTCCCACATTGGGCTCCTTGCTTAGCGGAGAACCTGCTTCTCTCTCTGCCTTTGACTGATTGTGCTCTCTTTCTCTCTCTCTCTGACAAATACATAAATAAATAAAATCTTTTAAAAAAAAACTAAAAATAGATGTAAAAAATACTTCTCATATATTGGAGATCAGGACAGGGATTCCTGTGAGAAAGAAAACATGAGTGAGCACAATGAATGCCCTGAGTTGTGGTCTGGAGAGACTTTCCAAGCTGTAGTGTTGAGGCATAACCCAGGTGCAGCCTGGCAATTTCCAAGATTAGGAGATAGAAGTAGGTGGCTAAGGGGACTAAGGTAACTGGAGTTCACAGGACAAAGGACTGGGAAGAAAAGAGCTTCCCAAAGAGATGGCTTCTGAGATTTGTAGTCCTCTCCAAGTCTTCTCCCCACCCCCAACTGTGTTGTATTATCTTTAATTAAGTATAAAGACTTCCAGTCAAGTCTCCTAGAGACCACTGCTCTGTTTGGCTGCCAGTCTCTTGTTTCTCTCTTCAGCAATGGTGAGGTAGATACACTTCCCACAGGGAAGAGAAATCCATGGCTTATTGCCTTTGCCAATAACAAAAAAGTTGGAGACCCTGTTGGCAAATCTGTTGTTATTGGTATCTTTCATGGGAACATGGTCAACATACACATATTACCAGTGTCAAACTTGGTGAAATCAGTAATCTTTTCCAGTTTCTAAATCAATCTGAATGGTGTCATTCACCTTGATGAGTGGACCAGGACAGTGGATGGTGCCAACATCATGGGCTACCAGATGAGGGACTTCTTTTGTCCCCACAAAGATTTTTCTCACTTTTAATAACTTATACTTGACCTCCTTAGGTGTAATCTGATGAACAGAAAAGCAACCCTTGGTGTCACAGATCAGACAGAAATTCTTTTCAGGCTTGACAATGCTGAGGAGACCCATAAAATCAGTAGGGTGGGTTATATTAGTTCAGATCTTGCCATCAATATTAATAAAATGCTACATATAGATCTTCTTTACTTCATCTCATGTTGGGGAATACTTAAGTCTGTTCCTTAGGAAAATGGTGAGAGGGAGACATTCTCTTAGCTCATGGGGACCAGTAGATGGAGGAGAGACAAACACACTGGTCAGTTTATTCAGTATCCAATGCTTTGGAACTGCTACACACTTCAGATACTTCTTGGGACCATGAGCCATGCCTGTGCTAGAAACAGAAAGAGGACTACGTCTTCTGGTATCTGAGAAAAGAGAGTGGAGTCCTCTCTAGGTCTTAAGTTGAATATTGACAGGCACAAGCTTGTGAGGAAACTCCCTGAGGCTGTACAAAGAGCCTGAAAAGAACAAAGGAATGCTTCTCAGGGCTCACATAGAACCAAGGATAGTTCATGTTTAAATTAGCCAAAGTAGATAACTCTAATTTCCAGAGTGGGGGGGGGGGAATCTTCATAGGTTAGAGTACTCAGAAGGATATCCTAGGGGTGCTTGGTTGGGGGGTGGCGTGGGGGAGGTGGGTAGCTTAGTCAACTAAGTGTCCTAGGCTTGATTCTGACTCAGGTCATGAGATGTAGCCCCATGTCAGGGTCCACACTGAATGTAGAGTCTCCTTGAGATTCTCTCACCTCCTGCTTGTGCTCTCTCTAAAATAAAAAGCAAAACAAAGCAATAACAACAAAAGAAGGATATCCTAGTAGTGTTAACAGAAAGATATTGTCTCAGTAGTGGGGAAAATTAGTCCTAAACTGAGCACTACTCTGGACACAGCTAATAAAACAAAATGCCATTTTAGAAAGAATCATCCTAGTTCCAAGTAATGTGCCTGCTTTCTAGAATAATGCTAAAGAGCATTTAGAAGAATATAAAACCATCCATGATTCAGCAAGGTGAAACATGATGTCTGGCATTCAGTGAAATATAGTGATACTCAAAGAAGTAAGAAAATGTAACTCATAGTAAAAAAATAACAGAAATTTACATATAGATTATAAGTATGATAGAAGTAGTGGACAAGGACACTAAACAGTTGGTATAATTATATTCCAAATGTGTAGGATGGTAGAAAAAACCCGAGCATGACAAATATGAAATGGAAAATACTTTGGATGAGATTAAAAGAAAATTAAACACTATAAAATAGAAGTTCAGAGGAGCTGAAGATAGAGTAATAGAAACTATGTGAAATGAAACAGTGACGTAAAAGACTAAAGTCACAATAAAGAAAACATCAGTGAACTCAATGAATAATATCTAGTGGCCATTTATAATTGCTATACCTGAAAAAGGAGAGACAGAAAAAAATATTTTATGAAATAATGTCTGTAAATTTTCCAAATTTGAATCTTACACCAACAGATTCAAGAAGCTCAAGAAATGTCAAGCATGAGGAACACAAAATTGCAACAAGACATATCATACTGAAATTCCTCAAAACCAAGGGTAAAAATAAGCCTAAAAACAATCTTAGTAAAGCAGGTAAAGATAAAATGACAACAAATATCTCATCTGATACAATATAAGCTGGAAAACAATGGGAAAAAAACAATAGGAAAAAAAAAAAAGAACAATGTTTAAAATCCTAAAATATGTTTAAAATCCTGCCTTGGTGGCTCAGTTGGTTAAGCCTCAGACTCTTGGTTTCGGCTCAGGTCATGATCTCAGGGTCATTAGACTGGGCTTTGCACTGAGTGTAGAGCCTGTTTGAGATTCTCTTTCTCTCATTCTCTCTCTGTCCTTCATCTCCCCTCCCCACTCCTCTCTCACTCTCTCTCCTCCTCTCTAAAAAAAGAAAGAAAAAAAAATCCTGAAAGAAAAACAACTGCTCTCTATAGTCTGTACTCTTAGGAATATCTTTTAAAAATAAAGTGATTAGGGGTGCCTGGATGGCTCAGCGGGTTAAAGCCTCTGCCTTCAGCTCGGGTCATGATCCCAGGGTCCTGGGATCGAGCCCCGCATCAGTCTCTCTGCTCCGCAAGGAGCCTGCTTCCTCCCCTCTCTCCCTCTCTGCCTGCCTCTCTGCCTACTTGTGATCTCTATCTGTCAAATAAATAAATCTTTAAAAAAAAAAAAAGTGATTAGGCGTGCCTGGGTGGCTCAGTTAAGCATCTGACTTTTTTTTTTTCAAGTTAATTAATTATTATTATTTTTTTTTAGAGAGAAAGAGAGAGCAAGTGGTGGGGAGGGGCAAAGGGAAAGGGAGAGAGAGAATCCAAGCAGGTACCATGCCCAGTGAAGGGCCCAACACAGGGCTCAATCTCAGGACCCTGAGATCCTGACCTGAGCCAAAATCAAGAGTTCACCACTTAACTGACTGAGCTACCCAGGCATCCTTAAGTGTGTGATTCTTGATCTCAGGTCAGGTCTTGATTTTAGAATCATGAGTTCAAGCCCTGCTTTGGGGTCCAGGCTGAGTGTGGAGCCTACTTTGAAAAGGAAAAAAAAAGTATATATATGTGACTAAAGACTTTCTCATTATTAGCAGATCTATGTATAAAACAAATAATAAATGTTTAAATACACCTTTCAAGTAGAAGGATAAAAACACAATATAGAAGATATAGAAATCTGGATCTGTACAAAGGAATGAAAAATATGTGGGAAATATATTAGATTTTCTTGCTCTCACTCTCTTTTTTAATCTCTTTGACAACTGACTCTGAAGTAAAAATAATGAAAGTATACTGTGGCTCTTGTACAGATAAAATATGTTGACGTAAAGTATGTGAAAAAATGTGACAAAGGCTGAAATGGGGAATTGTCAGTATACTATAATTACTGTAATACTGTATGTGAGGTAGTAAAATGTCACTCAAAAGTAGACTGTGGTAAAGTAAAGATGTATTGTATAAGCCCTATTAGCAGGTAGATGGATAAACAAGTAGCGGTATCGCCATACAATGAACTATTACTCAGAAATTTAAAGAAAAGAACTACTGATATTCAGAATAACATTAAATGCATCTTAAAATAATTCCATTAAGTGAATGAAGCTAAACAAAGAAACCATACTAATTTCATTCATTTACAGTTCTAAGACAGTGCAAACCATCCCACAGCAAAGCAGGTCAGTGACTGTCTGGGGACGTAGTAGGGGTTGTCTCTGTGAGCAACTGGAAGAAAAAAGGAAAGAGGGGTTCCAAAGGACCCTGAGGGAACTATGGAGGTAATGAATGTAATCATTGTCTTGATTGTGGTGGTGGTTTCAAGGGTTATACATCTCTCATCATCTATCAGGTGGTAGCTTTAAAGTAGGTACAATCTAAGGTGTATCAATAATGTCTCAAAAAATATGTGAAAAGCCAAAAAACAAAAAACAAAAACAAAAAAACATCAAACAACCAAAGCTCAGTTCTTCCTTCCATATTTTTTCTAGCTTGCCATATTATCTTTCTACCAAGCATAGTCTAGAACAAATTGTCCTGAATGTACTTAGTATACATAAATATATATACACACATAATACATAATACATACATTAAATTATATTTCATATATAATGTATAAGCATATAAAATATTTATGTAATATATACATATAAATATAAAATACATTTTATATAATATATACATATAATATATACATATAATTATATATTATGGAATATAGAATACAGATTATATGTACCATACGTGCATCTATGATGTTTACACATATATTAAATTCTATAGTATATGTGTGTATGTATGTGGAGATATTTTATATAAATATAAGTATATACACACAAAGACACAGCCATACTATTTGTGATCTTAACAATTTTGACATAGTTCTTCATGAGTAAGCTACTTAAAGAGTTATGTGAAACTACGTTAATGTTTATTTTACTATAGATTCACAGGAAAAACTGTTTTTACTTAAAGCTATCCCACTGGAGAAAATTTTTGAATTGAATGTGGTTGTGTTATGGAGAAACATTCCTATAACTCTCAAAAGACACAGCAAACCAATCTACAAGCATATATAAATGAAGCAAAGTTTCATAAATCCATACTTTGTGGAGTACTGATAATTTCTATATTTTTTCTAACACAATACAATAAAAAATAATAAGATATTATATGAATATAAAAATAAAATATAGTACATTGATTCCTTGTCTGGTAATGGGTCATGACCAAAAGTTCTCTACTTAGATCACATACACATATATGAAATATGTGTGTACTGTAGCCAATATTCTCTTGTACTAGGCTTCTAGCACAATTTGAATTTATCAAACATAGATGAAATGTTACTTTAAATATTCCTAATCTACAAATTAACACTACGTTTCCTATGTGTTTGCAAAAGTTACAGAAGTTATAACACATTGTCTCAGAGTTGGTTGCTCTTTCTGACTGTTGAGAATAAATTATCATTCATTAGTGCCTTTCTAGTGGTCCCTGAGGTTATTAAAACTTTTCTCACCTCCTGGGTAAGGGGAATTGGAATTAAAGGCTTTATTGCTATTCAGAACTTGACCTCAATAGAAAAATAACATAATTTTAATACCCAGAGGAAATGACCTCTTACTTCCAAGGTTTCCCTTATGAACCCCATCAATGATATTATTAGCATTACTTTGTCTTTTAAATGTTTCAAAGCATCTCACCGTCTTTTGCATCTTTGCATTGCGATGGATTGGAAAGGGACCAGGCCCTTTTTATTTCTGATCTTCATATGGATATAACAAGGCTACATGCTTTCCAAAATTTTTGTACCCCTGTAGTTCATTAATGAGTATGGGGGATTAGAGGGGCCACTGAAAAACCTGTCATATTTTTTTCCAGACCAATATTATTCCCTTCTGTTCTTACAATAGCAAAGTGCAAAAGTTGTACAAAAAGTGAGTAAAGTCACTAATACTTTCTAAGTGTTTTGGGGGCTTGGAGTCAAAGATACACTGACATTCTAAAATCTGTGTCAGTTCTTCTGTGCTGCTAAACATTTAGAGCTAGCATTACTGGCACTTTATTTTACAAACACATTTATGAAGGATCAGACCCCAAAAGACTGCAGTGTAAAAGACAAACTGATCTGCATAGAAAAATTGAAGGGTATTAAATTGGAGGGAATAATTCTAGCAATCCAACTAGAGTAGGGTCCTGTAAGGAGTGGCTGGTGATAGCCTATAGCCGGTAGCTGCTAAAGGATTTTTAAACACAGTGTTGCTTACTTTTCACTTTTACATCATTTGTGTGCTCTATGATAAACAAATCTCTCAACCTGAAAGTCTTCAGTCAAATGCCTTGCATGAATTGTTTTGTGAAACAACAATAAACACTGGTTAATTTCCACAAAGAATGCCACAGAATAAAAGGAAGAACATATTACAGAGATAAGATGTTAGTGAGATCTAGAAACTCAGACCCAAAGTGGTCATTAAAATGTAATCCTTCAGCTCCTGGGTACTCAGTGGGTTAAGCCTCTGCCTTCAATTCAGGTCATGATCTCAGCATCCTGGGATTGAGCCCTGCATTGGGCTCTCTCCTTAGCAGGGAGCCTGCTTCCCTCCTTCCCTGCCCCCCCCCCCCCAACCCTGCCGCATGCCTCTGTGCCTACTTGTGATCTCTCTCTCTCTGTCAAATGAATAAATAAAATCTTTAAAAAAAAAAATTAATCCTGGATTGATATGCAGGGATTTTAGTTAGAGTGTGGATAAGGAGCTCAACCCAGCTGATTTCATTAAAATGGTCAGGAATACCTGTTTTATATGCAGATTACTATATACAAATTTCACTAATTACTTGTACTTCAGTGCCCATGTATGGCTTGCCAAAATAGCGAATCTCAAATGAGAAAATGAATATCATCAAAATCCCTTAATCACTCCCCATAAGGAAGAAATAGCATCCAACTTCTGCCCAACCTAGCACAAAGATCTTGGGTCAAAAGCAGCCCTTACTCCTTTCTTGCTCACTGTTGGGATAGTTAGCCAATATTTTATCTTTTTTTTTTTTTTTTTTTTGGGCCCCTGGAACTTTTCAGTAAAATTTTCCTTTAAAACCTTACAGCCCCTGTAAAGGGAGACTAGAATTATAGGGATAGCTAAGGAAAGCAGGGATGCCAAAAATACCAAACCTGAAAGAAACAAATTCTGAAAATATCTTGAAGACCCTAGCGTCTCAAGAAATTACTTTTTAAAAGATGTTATTTGTTTGGAAGGAAGGGGTAGGGCAAAGGGAGAGGGGCAGACTCTGCACTCTGCACTGAGAGCTAATCCCATGACCGTGAGATCACAACCTCAAGCTGAAATCAAGAGTTGGATGCTTAACCCACTGAGCCATCCAGGCTCCCCAAGACATCATTCTTACTACAAACAAGCCAGGACAGTCAATGAAAAACATTAGTTAGTTTTGCTGGGTATTATGAATCACAATTTAGCATGAAATTCAGAGAACCTATTTCATACATCTTATGGTAATTAGTATGGGAAGTGAAAGATGGTATTTAACAACTTCCCACCTTAAATTTGTGAAATAAATTAGAGTTGTCATCCTGGGGTAAAAATGCATATTCAGAAATGTTTGACCTGGAATCTAATATCAAAGCCTAGATCCCCTCAGACGTTTAAGTGTATATTTTTCATGGAGAGAGATAATGTTTTTTTCCTATAACTTAAAAAATATATTACATTTTTTAAAAAGATTTTATTTATTTATTTGACAGACAGAGAGCACAAGTAGGCAGCGAGGCAGGCGGAGAGGGAGGAAGGAAAGCAGGCTCCCCGCTGAGCAGAGAGCCCGATGTGGGGTTTGATCCCAGGACCCTGGGATCATGACCTGAGCAGAAGGCAGACGCTTAACCCACTGAGCCACTCAGGCGCCCCTATATTACATTTTTTGTTATTGTTACTCTTTCTTTGTTGGTTTGTTTTTAGCACAGCATAACATCAGGAATCGGGTCTATTTTAAATTCCAAGTGACTAGCCTGAAATGTGTATGGCTCTTTTTTGTAAGATGTTCCATATTCTATTTCTGGAATGCTACAGCCCACAGATATATAACATCATATGTATATTGCCTTCTTTGCTGTATAGACCCTGGAAAATGGTCTCCATTTGCCTTTTTTTTTTTTAAAGATTTTATTTATTTATTTGACAGAGAGAGATCATAAGTAGGCAGAGAGGCAGACAGAGAGAGTGAGAGGGAAGCAGGCTCCCTGCCAAGCAGAGGGCCCGATGCGGGACTTGATCCCAGGACCCCAAGATCATGACCTGAGCTGAAGGCAGCGGCTTAAACCACTGAGCCACCCAGGCGCCCCTCCATTTGCCTTTTTAATTTTTATGACAACTGAATTTACTGTAAAGGAGCAAAGGTTTTAAAAAGGCATTCAGTCATGTATTTCTACTGCAGGTATAAGGTTTAATTGTATAGCTGTTTTTCTAAAGCTCGTTTGTCATTGCCAATAACATCTTGCTAATAGTGGTTTGCCAAAAAACATTTCGTTTTTATTATTTAATTTACTTATGGAAAAAAAAAATTGGGCTGGGTATTACTTATTTTCCTTGATTACATACATATTGACTCAAACCAGAGCCACAAATTACAATGGAACTCCAGAAAATAGCATAGGTCGTAAGTTCAACAGCATTAATTTTGTTTACTGGCCCTCAGTGGAGGTAGTTCACTTATTGGCACCTTTGTGAAATAGTGTCCATCTCATTGAGGGAAATTTATATATTCATATGCCTTAAGGACCATTGAGTAAATCATCTAAGTATATTATTTCACAGATGTCAGAATCATTCATACATTCCCTTATTAATTTATTAAAATAGATTCAAAGGGATAAATTACTCTGTTATTTTTATTCTTACATTATAGGAAATAGGGCTAAGGTACAAATTAAATTTACTGGGCCCAGTGTGCCTAGGTAGTCAGTGACAAAGATGATATTAGAATGTAATGATGTTCAGGTGAGTAGGCCAATGTACAAATACAGAAAGGAGGGTCATTCATAGGCAAGTGATTAAATATAAGAATAGAGCATTTTCTAGGAAGAGCAAAGGTCATAGGACCAAGCCCTGGCATTAGACTAAAACAATCAGTTGTCAGAGACAAAAAGACCATTACCACTACTGTGGTCATAGCAGCCTTTTTGCATTCATTATTCCCAAATAGCATCACCTGACCTCTGGGCTTAATGCACGTCAGGGTGGGGACAGACGATCAACATATTGGTAGTATGGCATTTTCTCCTTAATCTCTTTGTTTTAAAGCAACCTAATGCCTTCATTTTCCCTTGACAACCCGGTAATTTTTCTTGTAAGATATTTTTTGATTTGTCTGATTATTTCCTCTTGGTATCTTTTGCTTCGTTCCTTTATTCCCTCAATTTCCTATAAATTAGAAGATAAATCTAGAGGCTAGATTACACTCAGATTATGTATTTTTGACAAGACTATTTCATAGATCATATTATGCACTAAATAATTCATCTCATTAAAGGGTACACCCATATCATGTCATCCTACTAGTGGTAAGGTTTTATTACTTTCCTAAGAAGGTACTATGAAATGTGTTCACTTTAAAATAATTTTTCCACAGATATTAGCAAGAAGACTGTGCTGTTTTACTTTGTTACCTTAAAATTGTCCTGTCCCCAAACCTAATCAATGACTTGATAAGTGGTTACAAAATGGTGATTTTTCTAATTCTGTCATTCCATCTAAATATGTTAGTTGGCATTCTTCTAAGAAGTACCTTCTCTCATTAATTATGGATAAAATGCAGTTCTTCCTAAGAAATAGTAAAACCTTATTTTTTCCCATGAATTATCTATTCTTCTGTTGTGTGTTTTTGTTTTCTTCCTCCTCTTCCTCTTCTCCCAACACCTGCCATGTTTTTATATCATCGCTATGAACTCGTGGATTTGTATTTTTCCAGTGATTTACTCCCATTTACAATTACTGCATTTCCAATCAATTTTTTTCATTAAAAAATGTGTCCTTTAGTTCACTCATTAAGAGTACTTGGGTAGGGGCACCTGGGTGGCTGAGTGGGTTAAAGCCTCTGCCTTCGGCTCAGGTCATGAACCCAGGGTCCTGGGATCAAGCCCTACATCAGGCTCTCTGCTCTGTGGGGAGCCTGCTCTCTCCTCTCTCTCTCTCTGCCTGCCTCTCTGCCTACTTGTGATCTCTGTCAAATAAATAAATAAAATCTTAAAAAAAAAAAAGAGAGAGAGTACTTGGGGTGTGTTATTTTTCTACAGTACTGCTGTGGTGTACTTTAGCGAGGGTAGGTCAGTTTTACCAGAATCGCCGTGCACCCTTCCATATGTACATTCTGAACATCTGTTACGTTGTGAAAATTTCCTGGACTTTTAAGTTCTTCTGTTCCTTTTTGGGGTGGGAAATTTTGTCCTTTCCTCTGATTCCCCTTATCTCCTTCTTTGCTTCATTTTTGGTCTTGGCTCCTTCTTATCTGTCTTTTTCTGTACATCCAGTTGTGCTATTCTTGGTAACTTTTGTAGTTTACTCATGAATTCTGAGTCGAAATGATCATTTCCTTCAATTTTCTCAAGGTCTGTTTGGCTTCTATTTTAATCTCCCTATTATTTCTATTTTAATATTTAAATGTTGGATTCATAACCGCAGATTCCCTTTTTAAATTATATTAATTCAAGTGGGGAAAAGTGTATTTTCTTCTGGTTTTTTTTGGGCAGTTTTGTCCAAAAGTTTAATTTTTCCCACTTGTTTTATTTCACCATTTTTCAGTTCCTTTCAGTAAAAAGGTAATACAAAAGGATCTACTAACCTTTCCCCGCCGCGCCGTGGCCAGTGGGGTCAGACAGGGTCTGTGCTTGGTGTTATCATCCTGGAGCTGGCCCACGTGCCCCGCCCCAGACGTTCTTGGGTGCTGCCATGTCTGATTGCACGCATGCGTGCTGGCGTTCACTGGGGTCTCCATCCCGGGCCCGTCCAACTGTGCTGGGCGCGGGCGGGATTGGCGTGCCTCCCCGCCCACCGCGGGCATCCAGGCACCTGCCAATGTCTTCCTGGTATCTGCCTGGCAGGTTCCCTCTACCTCATTAGCCACTGCCTGCAAGCACCTCCCGTGCACCCCTGCTCATGGTGTTAGTGCTCCCTGGCTTTCCGGTTTCTGCTGGGTAGAGAGTGCACCTGCTCCCAGGGCACCTGACCAGACCTCTGTGGGGCAGCTGCAGGTATCCTTTCAGCTTCCAGGTCTCAGTGGCATAGTGATGTGGCCCCTAGACTTGAGTAGTGCCCTTGTGGACCCTCCTCCTGGGGTTCTTCCCATGTCTCCTGCAAGGCTGCTCAGCCACCCTTGCCGCGCTCTGAAGCTGCTGTGTGCAACAGCAGGGAAAATCCTTTATCCTACTACCTGCCTTTCTTTGAAATGCTCCCTTTCATACCAAGCTCAAGGAAGACTTCAGGCTTCCAGGTCTCTAGATATCCAGTGAAAATTGTGTGAATGTCATTCTCTCAATTCTGCTTGTGTTTTCTTCAGAGGGATTCTACTAACCTCCAAATCTGTCTTTTCTTTAGTACCAATTCTCCTTCAGCCAAAATTCTTCCTTCTTCCTTTGGGTTCACCTACTCTGGGCACACAAGGCACGCGCTTGTTTACAGCTTTCCACTGCATGTTCATGTGTCTGTGAAGTAGAGAACGCAGTTGTAATTCTCCCCGTGTGATAGTTGAGGTGACAGTGGTACAGAGCTTAAATGATCAGTTTGTGATCACTTCTCTAGGATTCAGAACTGTAGCAAAAATTCAGATACTGTGGGGCTTTTTCTGTATACCAACCAACCTGCTTCATCTGATTAGCAGGAGGACAGAATCAAGGTGAAGGCTTGGACAGACCGGGGTTTTCTTGCTGGTTCTGCTATTCACTAGATGACCTGGGCACATTACTCACCCAATGATAGTTCACTTACTCATTTGTAATGTTATAATACCTTTTTATAACTTAATTAAAATGATAGTTTGAAACATAAAACAATTTCTGGAATTCAGCTGTTTTTATACTAATGGCAAATATGTTGTGCATACTAAATATCTGATATGTGTTAGGTATTATCATTGTCAAACAGCCTTGAGTCATTGCTGAACAGGAGTGTGCTAATACAACTTCTAAGATGATTTCCATCTTTTAGTTAAACACAAGAAAGTGTTATCAAATAGCATTAGTTTTTACATGTCATTATTAAATATACCCCATTCTTTGTTCTTCATCTTAAGACAGTATATTCTTTGGAAATGTAGAATTCTTTAGCTTTTATCCTTTATGATGCAAAATGACCTTGTGATATCATGCATATTCTTAGTGCTCCCCCAGCCCCCCACAAAGATTTTATGTATTTATTAGAGACAGGGGAAGAGAGAGAGCAAGAGCAGGAGCAGAGCGATGGACAGAAGGAGAGGGAAAAGCAGACTCCTTGCTGAGCAGAGGGCCCAACACAGAACTTAAACCAGGACCTGAGATCATGATCTGAACAGAATACAGACGCTTAACTGAGGGATCCACACAGGTGCCCCCTCTAGTGCTTTTAATAATATATTTTTAAAAGTGTTTTTAAATGCATTTTGACTTGTTAAGGGTTTGTAAATTTGAAAGTTAGTGCTTTTCTGTGCATTATTAATGCAAACAGATCTCTGACTCAGAAAAACCAGTACTTGTGTAACTCATTGCTTACCGTATAATATTGTCTCATGATTATGTTGTGACTTCAGCAAACAAATTTGAAATAGGTAAGGCTTGTTCCAAGACACAATTTCTCATGTGTTTTACAATTTTAAATGTAATCTATGTGGAATATGGGCCTGGCTACCTACATCAGAGCTCAGGTCAGTAAAACTTTTATTTTAAAAAATAAATAGTAAGTGTTTTCCGTTTTGGAGGCAATGTCATGACATTTTTAAAGCAAAAGCAGCCATTGGATATGTTTAAAAGAGTAATTGTGGCTATTTCTTTACAAAAACAAGCAACCACCTAGATATGGGACCTAGGCCATAGATTGTATACTCTGAGAGAAAGGAAAGTTGACTTCTCTTTGGATGAGAGCTGATAAAGGTGTCAGGGATGAGTATGTGTGGAGTGTGAGACTAGGGAGGGCTCGATAGGTATTTAGTGCCATTTTAAGTTCAGGGAACACTAGAGAACAGATATTTGTAAGGGGACACTGATGTCGGGTGAAACACATATATACTTTTGTTTGTCAATGGAGTGAAAGCAAAGATGCATATGTGTGATTAGAGGTTTTCAGAAATCAGAGTAAAATTGCCTACTTAAGAAATTTGCTTGAGTTTTCACTTAGACTGTGTTGATAACTTACACAGGGAGATAAATTAGTTGTGTTGCTAGAAGCAGCATCTATACGTAATTTGTGAAACTGAAGGTTTAGTTTCAACACACGTGCATAAGAATGATTTTATTTTGTAATCTATTAAATTATAGGTGTGAAAAATCATTTTTATCTTGTGGCTAATCTATAAAATTACATTTTTACTATTTACTTACAATATAATAATTACAATATAATAAATTACTATATAACAAGGAGAAAATCAGATTGATTTTGTGGCTATAACTACATGTTCTATTATAGTTTGAGGTTTTTTTTTTTTTGGTTTTTGGTTTTTTTCTTTTCTATTTAACACAGCTATATTGTAGAGGAGGCCTACGTAAGTGAATACGGGATTAACAGACTTTGTCTACTTGAAAGTTTTTAAATTGTATATAAACAAAGCAATCACTTTGGAGAAAGATTACAAAAACCAAAATAGTTTCCTTTTTTTTTTTTTCTTTTTGATGTCTGAGATAATAATTGTTTGAAAATATTGGTACAATTTTGCAATGAGGGAGAAGGAAAACACAAGAAAAATGCTCTTCTCTTTTTATTTATATAAATTGTGGAGTAATAGGATTCTTTGATATGTTAATTATACCTCTGTGTTTCAGCCTTCAAGCTTCACAGTAATTTGTTAAGTATTATTTTAATCCATTGAAACAGATATAGTGCTGGAATTTGATTTGGTTGCTGTTGCCAAGAAAAGTTTCTGAAACTAATGCAGAGAATTCGTTTTTGAACAATTAAGAAATGGATGAATGATGTTAATAGTTCATAAGAATAAATGAAACAAGATGGGATTGGGAGGGAGACAAACCATAAATGACTCTTAATCTCACAAAACAAACTGGGGGTTGCTGCGGGGAGGTGGGATTGGGGGAGGGGGAGCGGGCTATGGACATTGGGGAGGGGAAGCGAACCATAAGAGACTATGGACTCTGAAAAACAACCTGAGGGTTTTGAAGGGTCAGGGGTGGGAGGTTGGGGCAACCTGAGGGTTTTGAAGGGTCAGGGGTGGGAGGTTGGGGGAACAGGTGGTGGGTAATGGGGAGGGCACGTTTTGCATGGAGCACTGGGTGTTGTGCAAAAAGAATGAATACTGTTACGCTGAAAAAATAAATAAAATGAGAAAAAAAAAAAATTTAAAAAATGATCCCCATCCAGAATCCACATGATTTTTCTGGAACATCTTTAATGTGTATATTTAAAATAAGATGGTCTATGTGATGGGGTTTTAGAATATAAGTGAGGTTTAGTGGGGTGAGGTCCAGAGCCCATAACCAAGAATTCTTAAGATATCTCTGGTGCAAAAAGGTGATTTTATTGAAGCACAGGGACAGGAACCATGAGCAGAAAGAGCTGCCGCCCCGGGGTTGTGAGGGGTGGCTGATTATATGCTATGGGGTTGGAGGAAGTAAGGGAAAAGAAGGCTTTCAAAAGAACTTTCTTACACTGAGGAGGACCTATAAGATGCCAGAGGCCCTGGTTACCAGGTTAAGGTTGTTTTTCTTTCTAGCAAAGCATTAAATTAAGATGGTTGGGTGCTTCCTGCAGGAACATTACACTCTGCCTGCTTCAAGTATCTGTCAATGGGCTGCAGGTTGTAAGAAAATTTAATTTTATCTGCATTTCCTCTTGGAAGCTAGGTTATTAATAGAAATGCTTTGTTCTTGTATGTTGTTGAGACATTTGTAAACTGAGGGAGACTTGGGTTGTGATCACTATCAGTTAACCATTTGTTTGTCCTCTAGGGCAGCCAGGAGTGCCTGAGGAACATATATCCCGTCTGGGGAGTGGGTAGGGAGGGGGTCTCAGCTTCTGGCTGTCCTCAGCTTGCCTTCCGCTCCCTCATCATATGTACTTACATATGTATGAAAAACATTCATAATGATGACACTTTAGAATATAAGTGAGGTCTGGAGCTGATGACCAAGAAAGAATTCTTGAGATGTCTTTGGTACAGAATGGTGGTTTCTTAAAGCTGCAGGGCAGGACTGGTGGGCAGAAAGAGCTGCTGCCCCCGGGGGGTTGTGAGGAGTGGTCCATTACAAACTTGCAAGTTGGGAGGGGGTCAGGGATGGCTTAAGTTGCTAAGGAATTTTGGAAGCAAGGTTTCCAGGACCTTGAGGGGCTAGCTGTTGTTGGGAAAAGATCATTTATTACCGTCTAATAAAATCTTAGTCATGAGACCTTTCAAATCTATATTGGTGGGCCATATGCTTGTGGGGGGGGGGGGTGATTGCTAACATGTATCTTGCGGGGGGGGGCTAGTTAGAGATAAAGGAAATTTCCGAAGGAATTTTTATATGTTAAAGTAGACCCACAGGATCATGGTTGATGGTGGGGATGGTCAGGATAGGATTGCGTTTTGCCTTGGGCAAAGTACTAAGGTGGAAGCAGTTGAGTCCCTAGAGGAAGGTCATTCTGCCTGTTTCAAGGACTTGTTAGTGGGCTCCAGGTAGTGAGGAAATTTAATAACTTTTCTTCTGCCTGTTTCCCATATCAATAAGACATATATATGTCTTAAATATGTTAATCTCAAAAATTAGTAGTCCTCTATATTGCGCAAGATTGTGTGAAGAAACAAAATTATTTTAGGACTCATCTATCCTAACCGACTTCTTTCTTTATAATCCAAAAAAGTTTAAATGAAATGTGATAATATCTTTGAGCCTAGTAACAAGTATCTTCACTTTAGAAGGTTAACAAGTCAGAAGATTATAAAAATCCTAAAAGGACTAAAAATGAATATCTATCTATCTATCTCTATATCTATCTATCTATCTATCTATCTATATCTTATGTTAGAACATGCAAATAGAACAGGGCATTTACTTAGAAATAACATGGAGGACTCCACAGTCCCAACAGTGATCTGTAAACTGGCCTTTTGGAAATGCTGCTTTCCTGAGTAGAGGCTGCAGGCTGGGTGTGCTGGTAGGTGCTGAGCACACAGCGGCAGATCAAGGCTTCAGCTGGCCATAGTAGGATAACTAACTCCAGTAGGACTACCAGTAAGAGTGTTTTAAGAACTGTGTAACAGGGACTAATGCTGACAGGCACTGAGTAGAGGGAAAGCAGGTGAGATGTGCAATGACCAGTAAGTAGGTGTTAGACTATGTGCTTTTGAAGAGGGAGCAGAAGGCTAGCTGAGGACACCCTGCAACCTCTCCCCCAACTCCAACTCATGGGTGGGATAGGCGTGATGTTCTTCCAGAAAGCTCCCCATTGCATTTATGTTAATGTCTTGCAAGGGGGGAAAACAACCTTAACTTGACAATGGCAAGGTCTCAGGTATCCCCTGTCTTCTTTAACATATGAAAATCTCCCACCTCCCAAGTATGTAATTAGCCACCTCTCAGAACCCTGGGGCAGCAACTCTTTCTGCCCAAAGGTCCTGTCCCCAGGCTTTGTTTAGCACCAAAGGCATCTCAAGAATCCCTTCTTGGCCATCGGCTCCAGTCTAACAATCTAACCTCACCTATATTCCAAAACTGCATCACTTTCACAGTCAGTCTTAGTGGAGTTACAAAGAGCCAAAGAGGAAGGACGTGTTTTATATCTTATAGATCTCTGTAAAAATTGAATATGCTAATGCCTGGAAAGATGATAGCTGAGGTAAGTGGGCGCTCACAAAATGTTAGCAGGTGTTACTCTTATCAGTTGTTACTGTTTGTCTCTTCTTTGCCTGATACAGCGCCTTCTGTGTAATAGCTATTCAGTTTAGTAGTTGTTAATAAAGAAACTGGAATCCTATAGTAATGCGTTTTAAATTACCCGGTCTGCAAGGAAAAATAAATACAGACCATTTTGCTTATTTGTATTTTAGTGGTCTGCTGGTAATTGTGACTAGAGTGTTGCTCATACATACCTTGTTATACACAGCAGATGAAGTTCTAAAATGTGTTTTATTCACATTTTTTTGTGAATTAAATAACATATTTTTCTCTCATTCTCTTAGAGGAGCGCAAGGAATCTGAAATTACAAACAGTTATCAATGAACAGTGGTTCCTAACAGTAGTTGTAAGGATCTGTCTAATGTAATTGCCCCATCAAGTAGTAAAATTGCCAAAAAAATGCTTTGATTTTCTAGAGAAAAGTCACCATTTCAAGGCACCGTGTATCAAATTGCTCTTTAAATTTAAGAGGCACTTTTGTGTTTAGGCAATCATCCTGTAAACTAGCAGTTTAAATTCTGGGGGGGTATGAAAACTGGTTTTCCTGATGGCTGGTCCCAGTGGTGTGTCTACAATAACCCAGGGATTGTAGTCACTTAGCTATCAGGTATATTTTGTGTCACAAGTGGGGAAATGCAATGCTAGCGTGTTGTTCTCTCCCTGTGTTTATCATGCAAAGATCCTCACAAAGGAGTGAGAAGACTCCTACTTTGGGATCATCATTTTAACCAGGGAAAAATTCAGATTATTAAAAAAAAATAATGTGAGAAAAAGAGAAGTAGAACTTGAAATCAAATACTCGGTGTCCTACAAAGAAAGAGAGCCAAGACCTGGCCTGTGGCATCTCTTATTTATATACCACTGATGTCATGATATTCGGAGAGGAATTCATCTTCATAGTCTAGCAGGTCTGTTGGCCATTTGATGTATATCCTGAGTTTCCCTTACTGTGATTCTAAATTCAGCAAGAACACTCCCTTAACGACCTTGGTTCCCTCTATAGTTTGTACCCAGAGGGATGTGGATAACCAGAAGGGAATTGGCGAGTCCATTTCTCAAGCTGAATTAATGAACTGGCATTCTGCTGTTAATTCAGTGTGTCTGCTTCATTCATGAACTGAGGAAACTGAAGCACATGTTATACTTATTTTAAAAGCAGAGGTCAAACATTACACCAAAGGAGTCATTTTTCCCCCATTTTATTTATTTTTTTCAGCATAACAGTATTCATTGTTTTTGCACAACACCCAGTGCTCCATGCAAAACGTGCTCTCCCTATTACCCACCACCTGTTCCCCCAACCTCCCACCCTGACCCTTCAAAACCCTCAGGTTGTTTTTCAGAGTCCATAGTCTCTTACGGTTCACCTTCCCTTCCAATTTTTTTTTTTTTATAAACATATAATGTATTTTTATCCCCAGGGGTACAGGTCTGTGAATCGCCAGGTTTACACACAAAGGAGTCACTTTTGAGTGTATAAACTCAACCCTTGCTTTAAAATGAGTCCTCGGGTACCAACACCTGCTGACACTTTTAGACTCTTCCTTATGAACCTAAAGCAGCCGTATGAGGTAAAGTTGGGCCATAAAAATGGATGAAAAGGGTACTCCCAGCACATGCAGATTCCAATGGCTACATGTGTGGCCACTTTTAGAAAGCCTAGTGCTTAGATTAGAAAAAAAAAAAAAAATCTTTAGGTAAAACAGTAATAAAGTTCTGTTTAAGAACATAGTTTTCAGTGTGTAACTATTTTCCCACAAAATTGTGTGTTTATATCTTTGTCGAACACAGATCAATAGAATTTCTTATAGCATTTTCTTAGGCGGAGGAAACCCTGAAGCATGGCATTAAAAAGTCACACGGTAAAAAAACAAAAACAAAACAACAACAACAACGAAAATCCCACAGGTTTTTGAAAACATGGAAGACCTTTCCAGTTGTCTAAGTCATGCTGTTATCTGTCTCATCCTGTCTCGTTTTACCTGACTCCAAGGAAGATTGCCCTGACGCACAATATTTTAGAAGGCTCCTCAGCAGAAGGGAGCCAAATTTGACAATGATACATATTTGAAGACAAGTAACCTTTTCTGTTTTTAATGACTGAGCTTCTCTATCCCAACCATCCCCAGATCTACTTAGTGGTATAAAAACAAACAAAGATCAATTTAAAAAGTAAACTTATCTACTTTTCTACTTTAACACGGCCGAAGGCAAACTCAGTCTTATTTAGATGATCAGACTTTCCCTGTTTCTCCATTAACCCCCTCCTCCAGAACCTTCTGGTCCACACGCCAGCATGCGCACATCCCAGCCCCACACGTTCCACAGTGATAGATAGAATCTGTCCTTACCTGGTGGTATATGAATGCAACCTGAGCTCTGAAAACGGGGATTTCTGTTGATGAGTTCACTGGCACCTGCTGGCCTCTGGCTGAAATGTGGACTGGTGTTGACTCAGCAACTTCCAAGGTCACAGCTTAGTGGCTGTCTGTTCTCTGCCTATATAACACCTGACTTCTCCTCCCATAAAGCTGGATGGCTCCTCTGCCTGGCCTCGAGCTGGTTCTGCTGCTCTCCTGTGTTTCTTCTACCTGGCCCTGTCCCTCCTTTGAATTCAGACTTACTCTGGGCTTACTCTCAGTTTGCCCTCACCCCAGGAAATCTCTAGCAGGTTCTGCAGGCTTGTGTTTCACAGAAACCCTTTGAACGCCACAGAGTGCGCAGGAACAGGGAGATTTTTTTCAATGTCCCATACAGGAAGAGAGCTGACAAAGAGAGCTGACACTCTCGAGCCCCTTCTGTCCTAAACATGTGATGCCCCTTTCTGGTCTGCTGTAATCACCTCATGTGGTCATAGATCATGCCAGAGCAGCCAAGCTTCTAATGCTTCGATGCCAGCAACCCCTTCCACTTACGTAGCATCTTAATCTTCAAGTTCCTGAGGCTCATGTTTTAGACCTTGGTCTACCTGAGCAGGAACAAATTCTTCTTAGGAACACAGACAGAATTTTAACCCTCATCTTATCCCCTCTGAGTCTGTCTTCTCGGCCAAAGCCCCCACTGTCCTGGAAGACTTTACTTTTTGCTGTGGAATAGAAACTTCCTTTATACCATGTCTTTCACCCTCTCTGTGTGGGCTTATAGTAAAGAGCATTACTCAAATCTTCCTCTGCTCTAGTCGGGGAAAACTCTTTGGAATTTAGGAAATTATTTTATTTTTAGAAAAACCTGGCTCCCAAGACTCTTGCTTAAGATTCAAAACATCCAATCTGAATCTCAACATAAGCAATGACACATTTATTCTAAATTGTACTTGCTCTCCCCATAAAACTTGAATGCCATCGATACAAAGGATGTTGACTCACAGAAAAACAACATTTACAGGATATGAAAAATATATTGGCTTTATATTTCAAATGCATGATACGCATTATGATGCTTTTCACACAGTGTGTAGTCATCTGCTGACAGTTCTCTCGGCTGTACTTGAAATCGGATTTGTCATTGGAAGAAAAGCGTGCACTTTCAAGTGGTACCATATTGGGGAAAATCATTAAACATCTCTGAGCCACGATTTTGTCATGGCTTAAATGGACTTAAAAAAAAATGGTACTCACCTTCTATGACTTTTATAAGGAAAATTTTATAATTTATAGAAAGAACTTATGATATTTTATGGATATATTATTTAGTAACATTCACTTGTTACCCTGATTAGTGGTGGTGATGATGGTAATATAGCAGAAACCCTGAATCCTTATGTGCTATATTTGTCGAGATGATGAAATTTAATTAAAAAGAAGATGAAGAAGAAAAATAAAGCAGTTCCAAAAAAGTTACACTGAACAAAGTGGAAAATCACACCATGGAGAAAAATGTATGAGTGAATCAATTTGTGCAACACTCTGGAAAAAGGCAAAGTGTAGAGTTATAGTCAACAGTTTCTAACTTAATTAGGGAAAGCAAAGTATCTCAAATAATGGTTTATCTGAAAGTGTCCACTAAAGGCTAAAATTCAAAGGTAAAATGTGTGAGGAACTGTAGACTATTGAAGAAATATGGGTAACCTCTTATGAAAAATTTATATTCATAATATCTACCTGCGACACAATTGTGCTAAGAATACTTTAATTACAATTCTGTCATCTATAGGTGAAATACAGGATCAGTAGAAACTATTATTCCTCCCATTCTTAACAGGACAGGGATGGAACACAGAAACAGTCAGCAGTCAAGAGAACAATGGCTTCCAAAAGATGTCCATGCCCTGATGCTTCGAATCTGTGCCTATGTTCTCATAATAGAAAATAGAAATTAATCTTGTAGATAGAATTACGTTTGCTAATCAGCCCACCTTAAAAAAGAAGATTATCTTGGATTTTCCATTTGGCCCTGATGTGATCACAAGGAGACTTAAAAGTGGACGAGAATGACAGAGGAGAAGGTTAGAGTGGTATGATAGAGTAGAGATTTCTCCCAGTGCGGCTGAGTTTGAAGAGTTTGAAGACGGATGCCATGAGCCCAGGAACACAGGAAGCTTGCAAATGTTAGGAACGGCCAGGAAACAGATTTTCCCCCATGAGCCTCCAGGAAGGAACATAGCTTTCCTGGCTAACAGCTTGAGCCCTGTGAGACAAGTGTTGGAGCTATAGCCAACATAATTGTAAGATAACAAATATGCAGTGTTTAGGTCACCATATGTGTGATATTATCTGAAGCAGTAATAGGAAATAAATATGGTTTCTTCTAATCATGAAACACGATGAGGGATAGATAGTCTCCCTTCGGAGCTCTCTTTTACTCTCAGTAGTGACTTAAATTAATTTAACTCGTCTGACTCCTATGGCACCTCAACATGTCTTGTCATAGAGCATGCGTGGCACCCATCAGTGTGCCTCACAGAGTAAGCCTCTAATTGGGTATTTGCTGATGGCGATGGTGGTGGGGACATCTTTACTTCTTCCTTAGTGGTTCTCTGACCTACTACTAAACTACATTAGTTAAGTCCCAATAATAATTAGAAATTTTCTTGACAACACAGCTCCTTTTTAAACAATCAAGAAATTATAAAATAAATCTTTGATCCTGTGCCATACATTTAACTCAAAAAACATACACTGAGATCATAAGGTGTAGAAAGCAGTATGCGCTATGGTGTGTCATTTCTGGTGCAAAAAACAGTTGAGGGATAACAGCCCATCTCAGGATAATGCTCACAGTATCTGAGAGCTATAAGACAACAAGAAGATTTAAAATGTGTCATGAAAATTTGAGAACTGGCTTCTAGAATGGTGGTATGAGGAGTTCCATGGACCTGGTCCCCAGCAAAACAACTGGAACTCATGGAAACAAAACCAAAACAAGCCATTTAAAGCCTCAAGAAATTGTCTAAAGGACACTCCACAAAGAGAAAAGGAATATTCAAGAAAATGTATTGACTGTTGATAAGAACATGAAAAGTCTGTGCCCTTTGAGCCACAAGCCACACACTATTCCCCCTCATCTCTGCATGACAGAATTCTGCTTTGGATGGGTGCAGAATGCAGAGATCCTGCCCCCCACACTTCCCAACCTAGGACTACATTGTGCCCCAGGAAGGGCACATTGTCAGGGTTTCTATCCCCTTCAGTTCCATGTTGCAGAAGCTCTCCAGGCAAGAATAATGAGAGGGTGGGGTTTTCCCTTCCTTCACCAAGCCAGCACTCCAGGGTGCAGTCTCTATCCCAGGGGTGGCACTCTGAGAATATGGAACCATGACTGTCCTCAGCACAGCCCCAAGAATGGTCAAGGCTCCATGCTGACATGCGAGCTGAAGAGACCAGAGCTACTAGCACTCCTCAGCACACTGTATAGAAAGCAGAAGAGGAACAATGGCATGTCTACAGTTTCTTAGCACTGACATAGCCCTTTGGTCTGGGAATGGTAAAAACAGAAAGCTTTTTTTACTGTGCCCAGAGAACTGAATTTATTTGGCGGGGGGAGGGGGGGGATGTATGGAAGTGCAAGGCTAAAAGCAGAGTCAAAGCCAGTGGGGTTTGGGTGGTTGGGAAGGGGGCCTGGGAGTAGTAACTTCATGAGAGCAAAATGTTAAAGCACAAACCAGCTAGAAGTTTATCTGAGAGAAACAGGAAAAGAGCAAAGAAAAGCCTACCTAGGGTCAGCACAAACCTCCGAGACTATCTTTTAAGACTGCCCCTGAAAGTGACTCAAATATAATTGCATCAAACTGTGAAGGAATATCAACCCCCTGAGCATTGTCCAGAAAAATAGAGGAATTACGTAGGAATGAGTGGAGGGTAGCAGCTGGATGTGACACCTGCAGAGGTGGAGAAATCAGGGGAGGAAGTAATTGAAGATTGACGGACTAAAGTTGCATCCCAGAGTGACAACGTGCCTCCACAGGGCTGTGCTCTTTGAGGACCAGGATCAGAGCCATGTGCTGGGGAAGAAATGAGCTTCACTGGAATAGTCAGTTCAAGTCAGCAAAGAAAGAAGTGTGCAAACAACATAAATAAACCCTGGTGAGGAGTCGGGTATCAGTTTCCAGATTTCTTAGAATATATTTCCTGGAATCTCTAGTTCTTTGAAAAAAAAAAAAAAAAAAAAAAAAACCAAAACAAAAACTTGTAAGATATGCACATAAAAAATAAAGTGAGACTAAACACAGATTGAAAGAAAAACGGACAAGCACAGAATCTGCTTTGAGAAGGCCCAGATATTGGGTTTCATAGATAAAATCTTCAAAGTGTCTATTATAAATATATTCAAAGGACATAGTTAAAAAAATAAAAGATAGCAGGGAAGGGGAGAAAAGGAGAACCTTGCACACTACACTATTGGTAGGATTATCAATTTGAGTGACCATTTTGGAAAACAGTAGGTAGGTTCCTCAAAAAATTAAAAACAGAACTACCATATGATCCAGCAATCCAACAAAAAACAGAAACGAGAAAAAAATACATAAATTTACTTTATCAGTATTAAAATTTTTGTGCTTCAGGGGACATCATCAAGAAAGTGGAAACACAACCAAGGATGAGAAAAAAAAAGCCATTTATGTATATGATAAAGAACTTTTATCCTAATTATATAGTAAAGAGCTCTCAAAAATCAAAAGTATGAAGAAAAAGAACTCTTAAAAATATAGAAATGAGAAAAATATATTTCTACAAAAAGAATAAATAAAATGGTTAAGAAAAAAATTAAAAAGGCTATAAACACATGGGCATATGCTTTATTTTGTCGTTAGGGAAAGGCAAATCAAAACCACAATAAGATGTAGCTTCATATACACTAGGAAGATTATAATGAAAGAGACAGATTAAATGTTGAATGAATAAAGTAGAACCCCCTTACATTGCTGTTGGAAATATAAAATGGTTTCGATATTCCAGAAAACAGTTTGGCAGTTACTCAAAATTTTAAACTTAAAGTGACCATGTGATCTAGCAAGTCCACTCAGACATGCACCCATGTGACTTTATAAAAAGTTTTACACATTATTATTATTCATAATAACCAAAAACAGAAGCAAGCTTAATGTCCAAATACACTGTGGTATATCCACAGAAGGGAATGCAATAGAACAATAAAATAAATGAATATCTTTGCAGCAACATGATTGAATGTTGCAAACATTATGCTAAGTGAAAGAAGCCAGTCAAAAAAGACCACATGTTGAATGAGCCTTCTTATGCACCATGTCGTGAACAGGCAAATCTGTAGAGACAGGAAGTAGACTTGTGGTTGCCTAGAACTGAAAGGCTGAAGGGGGACAAAGAGAAATAACTATTAATGGGTATGGAGTTTCTTTTCGGAATTGAAAAAAAATGCTAGAAAATGACTTTGGTGATGTATACAAACCTCTGTGAATATCCTAGAAAAACAATGAACTATGCACTGATAAATGGTGAATTGAATTGTATGTGGGCTGTATATCAATCAATACATCTGTTAAAAATGCTTTGAGAATGGAATACCTGGGTGGCTCAGTCTGTTGAGGGTTCAACTCTTGGTTTTGGCTCAGGTCATGATCTCTTGGGTGGTAAGATGGAGCCCTGCTTTGGGCTCTGCACTCAGCAGGGAGACTGCTTGAGGCTCTCTCTCCCTCTGTCCTTCCCCCCCACTTACACACAGGTGCATGCTCACCCAATCTCAAATAAGCACATAATCTTAAAAAAAGTGCTTTGAGGACATAAAAGGAACAGTTTCATCTCTTTAAGTTCCAGTTATGGAACTTAAGAATAGCTTAATTTAACTTAATAACTCTAATTCCATTTAAATTAAGTACTATGAGCAAAAATCCTGGGGCAGCAATGAGCAAGAGTCGTGTGGTAAACAGTGCGTCATCCAGATGAGAGGATGGACGAGATATGGGAGACAATCATGAGCCCTAAGTTTGGGAAGTTATTATGTGAGTACAACTTGGATGGTCAAACTGCCAAGGCGAAAGAGTTTATGTTTTGTTTTGTGTGTCATTTGGAGCAAGCAAAGATTTCTGAGGACAGAAAAATGGTGGTTGCCGAGGTGGGTGCTGCAGTGATCCACACAATATTTAATTAGTTTTAAGATCCAACTCAATTTTAATAAAGCTAATGCGTTTGACGGGTGTATTTTAAACAACCAAACTCTTAGAAAATCCATTATACGGAGTGGTCTTAATGTCTGGAAATGTGGGCAAATAGATCTAATAAATGCTTCATAAAAAAGGATTATGTTGACTTATTGTCCCTTGGCACCCATGCCTGGTTTTAATGTATTCCCAAAAGTTGTGCTGAACCTAGTGCATTAGTGCAGTATTTTCATTTATCTGTGCATAAACATCTGTGATGTGTTACCTCTAATTTTTACTGAATGCCCCGCACATTTAGCATAACCCAGAAGAAATGATGAGGAGGGTTCAAAAGAGACATTCTTCTGCATTTATAGACTTTATAGCCACCCTGTTGTTAATATATCACTATTAATATCATTGCTTCATATACCCATAGTACTATTTTATGATCCTCTCTCCTGCCATCTGTTTGTCTCAGTTATTATAAATTTGGAGATAAGTTCAAGTTTGTGTGAAGGTAAAATCTGTGTTCTTAGTAACATACAAGGAAACGAAGGAACAGACAATGGAAAAGTATCTCACAAATTATTAAGCACTATATATATTAAATCACAGTTTATTTTCTCATAAATTTGCTAATAAATTTTGCCATTTTCTAATGGCAAATTGAGTAACCAAAAATCAGATTTGCAGTTTATGTAGAAAAGCTATTTTAAGGAGTCACTTCCCATTCTTTGCCACTACAATTATATTTTGATTGTCTTTTTACGTCTTAATTCTTTGCATTCAGGGTACATTGGAATAAAAATGCAAATAAATGGAGCTTTTAATTTATATTCAAAATGAATAATATCGACCTAACCTTGGTACTTTCCGAACACAAGAACAAGTGCTAAAGCCATTGTCTGTGGATAAGGATTTAATTTTACTTTACATAGTCTTCAGAGTTATTACAGAGTCAATTTAAAAGTAAGAGCGCTACAATATAATAATAGTTGTTCACTGGTGAAGCTTGCACACAGAATCCATAATGAAAATATCCAATTAATATTGCTCACCTATGGTACATGAGTTTGAAAGAGGCCAGCTTTGTAAGGGATTTTATCAAGATTTCTTTAGCTGGAAGAGGGTACTAATTAAGGGAAGCAAGCAAATTTATTAAGTCTCGAGCTGGCAGTTGGCTTGACACTGATGAATTTCCTGTATCAGAAAATTTTTCTAGCCTGGAGCAGTGTGATACTCTCCCTTCTCCTTTTCTCTTCTGTTCCTGTGTGTGTGTGTGTGTGTGTGTGTGTGTGTCAGGGTGTTAGGATATGAACTTGACTCTTTCCAATCTACCCCTTAAGAATAATCAAGTTTTCTATTTCATACCCACTGCTCTCCCCATTTCGTGGGGAAGAGTAAAGGAGAGAGGTCAGGACTAGGAAGGAACATAAAATATTTCACTTATATAAGAATTGCTGCCATTATCAAATACATTAAAAGCTTTAATTCGTAACTACTTTGCAATTTACTGACCTTTTGCAGGTAATCAGCTATGTACAGGTTAAGTCGAGCATGAAGGCTCTTAAAGATCAAGCATTGGTCTTTAAAAAGATCGTACTGTACTCCCTGTTGCAAGGTTTGGCTTGAAACTCCTGTTTTGCTCCTTGCTAAATGGTTCTAGACAGTATCCTAAGCCTCACTGAACTAAGGAAAACAAATGAGACAAGATACATTAAATGATTTTTGAAACTACAAAGCACAATACCTGCTTTTGGTTTATTATGATACTTGTTAAAAAAATGCAAAAGTCTGTATAATCACAAAAAGTGGGGATTATCCCAACCATTGCATCTTTATTTCTCTCTCTCTGTATCAGCACTTCTCAGAATTTAGGGTGGATAACAGTGACTCGTAGCCATTTATAGAATGTGATACACAAAGGGATTATACTATTCGTAAGGTTTATTGAAGTAAATGTGTGAGGCTGTTCCTCCAATGGACCATCTGCTCTGGGAAATTAAGGGAATTGATAATTCAGGAGAATTGTAATCCATTTGTTGACCTCTAGTGTGAGGCAGAAAACTCTCCCTTCATATGAGAATATCCTGGGGATCCTGATTTCTTAGGTTTGGTTCAGGGCCCAGAAAATTTCACTTCAAGTATTACCCCATGGGGTTTAACACCACGCTTCAGGGGACATATGTGCTAACCTACTTTCTCCTCCTCTACTGAACGAAAGAATATAGAGTTCTCTCAGACTAATCATGGCTGAGGACAGTGCTGCCACTGTCAAGTCCCAGCCATGTGGCAGAGGAATAACAACTCTACGATCAGAATCCTCGGTTTACTTCCCAGTTGTGAAAATTACTATGACTCTAGGAAAATCTTTCAACCTGTCTTTGCCTTCGTTTCCTTGACCGCCACAATGAGGGTAGTTAAAATCCTTCAAAGGGTCTTGGTGAAGCTTAAGAGAGAGAATGGTTGTGCAAACAACATTATAAGCCACCTCATGTTTTATAAATGTTAGAAATTGTATTATTGTCATTGCCAATGTTGGCACCATCATCACTGTGATTGCAATTGCTTTGGAATGTAAAGGGTTTTGTGTGTGTGTGTGTGTTTGGGTTTTTTTTTTTTTTTTTGGTGATTATTTTGCAAGTAACTGCATCATCACACAATGTTTCATTTGAAATAAATGACTTCTTTCTGTTCAGCAGAGTATCTTCCAGGAACATTTGCAAAATGACAGGCAGAAATCTATCAGAAAGATTGAAGTCAGAGGATAATATAGCTCATCACTATAACTCTTCATAACAATTTTCAAATACTCATAAATATGATTTTGAAATAATTTTATGTATCTAAAATAAACATTAAAATGTGATTTGATAAACTGAGCCTATAGTTTGAAAATAAAATACTGCAGACAAATGGAATGTGGGTCCAAAGGAAATTAAGTAAATGTATAATGTATCAATTTTGCCCATAGTGGTACTAATTCATAATCCTGACAGCCACGTTGCATGTTATTCATAAGGGATAAAAATTGTCAAAACCTTTTATTACTCAATTAAGGAATCCATATACAATTGATTACATCTGTCCTGTTAAATGTTGTATCTTATTAGAAGATTTGTTCATTCTATCAAACAATAAATATTAATTGAATTCCTATTCTTTATCAGGTATGTGGAATTTAAAAAGGAACTCAGCCTAGGGCTTCAGACAGTCTATTGTATTTGTGGAAAAGTAATATGAATATTAAGGGGTAAATATAAGATAATATAATAGTAATATAATTGCAAGGCTATAATTTCTATAATAATCATAAGTAAAGTGCTAGGTACAGGGTCATTAAGAGGACATCTAAACCAGTGAGGGGGGATCAAGGTAGGCTTGCCAAAGAGGTCATACTTGTGTTGAACTCCGAAATTCCAATAAAAAGAAGACCAAAAATGGTAAATGGTAAAACAGGCCAGTTACTAAAAAGCAGGAGTGTTGGGAATTGTACTGATCCAAGGAGCAGTTTCCTCATACAGTTCCAGGTGATAGCGTCGTGCAAAATTGCAAACCCACAGACATCATATATTCTCATGTTTTCCAGAAAAGTCAGATATTCAGACTTCTGTGTAAAATTCTCATTAAAGTCTTGGCAACTAATCTAAAATTTTATCAATCATTTTAAAAAGGCCACATGATGTATGTCAGCTATCCAAATTGGGCCCATGGGCCACAATTTGCAAACTCTACTGTAAGCTGGAGCCATGATAAATCAAAGAACGCATAGGACAGTTTGGGATATAAGACCCACCAGGGCTTCTAAGGGCTGCTTAAATATCAAGACTCACGTCTACACTAAAATCTCTTTCTAGCTTCAGGAAATAAAAAATTACATGTAAGAAAAAAAGTATATGAGAGTATATTTGAAATTTAGAATTAGGAAGCAAACATAAAAGTAAAAGGGTATGAAATTTGGACAAGCTTCTACATGAATTTGGAAAACCTAAAACTCTAAACAGCCAAAAAAAATGGAAAGACTTTTTAGATACAAATGTTATGTCCTCTAAGTAATGGGTAGGAGCCATTTATTGTATCTTAGAGAGGTAGAAGGGAGAATCACTTATAACATGAATCTCCACACCAGTTTTAAATTACACATAGGCATATCAAATGAGGGGCACAGCAAAAGAGGAAATATCACAGATGCATTCATGAGACTATTTAGGCTTCAGTGACAGGCAGTAAATTTCAAGGCTCTTTTATTGTTATTACTGATGATATGATAGTCATCATTAAATAGACTTGGGGCTACTTATTCAAAAAGTAATTCGCCATTGAATTGGCAAAGTTCAGATAAAGTCTTAAATTTGTTTGCCAGTTTTCAGTTATCCCTTGTTTGGAGAATATTTCTGTATGTTCCATTCTGGTAAAACTGCATACTTTACTATTAGGTAGTGGGTTAAGCCACCTGGATTTAAGCTGAGATTCTTACTCACGTATGTTGTTTCCAAAGTAAAAAATTCGCAATAATCAACCCATACTTGTTAGTGAAAATTTGTGTGAAAAATTTGGTTTCCTTTTGAAGTGAGATTCATGAGTGAAACTCATTGAGAAGACCAAGACCGATGCTAATTTGTATAAAGACTTTTTCAGTAATGCAAAAGTCATACATCCTTATTTTACGTGTATGTTAATATCTGAATGTTCCCATCACCTAATACTTGCATGCACCAAAGAAATATTTACTGTATAGTATTTTCCATTGTTGTGTCAATCTGAAGTAATGAATGACGTTTAAAAATGGAGGAAAAAATTAGATAGAGGGTAGAGAAAATTAGAAAGAGATACATGCTTAGGTTATCCAACTCAAGAATGAGAGGGGTATGGAAATTTGCTAATCCTGAATTAGATGAGATCGCTATTTGGATCTTAATGGCTTTTAGCATATGTAATGAATAAACCAGAAACTTACAAGTATGAAGAAAGAGAAGAGTTTTGAGTTAAACAATGGAGAAGATCACCCTCGCATGTGGGAGAAATTTAAATAGCACTTTATCCCCAAAAGGCATAGGTATATAATAGCCCATGAAAGTATATACTGAGAGAATTGGTCCTGAAATCTTCCACCAACACTTAGAAATAAAAACTTATCACTGAATACATGCCTCAGCTCACCATTAAAAACTGTCAAGGACACAGAGACTCAGTCACTTTCAAAAAAGAAACTTCCCTGTTTCTGTGATAACCTATACCCTGAATTTAAATCAACCAAAAATTTGGGAAACCACCTCTCCTTTTAAGTTCTTCCTCATATCAGGTTCTGGTGCTCTTTGTCCTTTAGAGGCAAACTTGGACACACGGATTATTCAAGTGACTGAGTATAGTTTGAGCTCTCTCAGAAACTATCTTACTGGAGCTACATTCTCTACACGCACTTGAGCTAACAGCTCAAGGTGCAGGGACGGTAACTGTGGCACAGTCAACAAGTGAGTTCGGTTTCAGATTATGCTGTACTGAATTTGCACGTGGTTTGTTTAACTAACTGTTCATTGTGATGTTAGGCACGAGGAGTCCTTTAACGGAGTCCCCTAGGAATGAGATGTCCTTGCCATTCTGTTCTTAGTAGAAATGTTTCTGTGTTTGTTCAGACTTCAGCTGTGTTCTTTGCAGAAGGAGTTCTTACAGTTTCAGGAATGGAAACTCTTCTCTGTATCTCATCTCATATTTTCCGACAAGGAAATTACTTGCTAAGTCCTCTAAATTGGTATATTCTGTGTCTATGACCCATAGAAAATATTTCCTACCATACATATGCAACGTCTTGATTATATCTTACATATATCCTAGCCAAATACATGCTGTTACTTCTTTGTCAGACAAATGCAGTTACCTCGATTCATACTTGAATAAGAACCCCACCTTTGCTGTAGTGTACCGAAATGGTATTGAAAAGAGAAAATTCATAGAGGCAAAACTGTTTAGCTATTGCTTCAGTGCAATTTTGGGGGGAAGATAAATATTTTTAGCTAAACAAAAATGAATAAAAAATGGGTAGTCTTCAGTTATTTAATGTACACAAGTTCTAGCATCTTGAAGAGTGATTTAGAATGTTTCACGATGGGATAGAAATGCTGATAATGCAGTTGATTTCAGCTTAAGAAAGGCATTTTCCTGCTGGTTTCTAAACAGCTCATCCTTGAAATATATTTGCAAAAAGTATTCATATGACATGTTTTATGTGTAAAATCTTCTATCATGTTACCCATTATGTAGACTGTAGTAGATCATTATTTCATACAGGCCTGTGTCTCTCAAAATGAAACTCTCAAACCACCTGCAACCTTGTCTGCTACCAACATTCCAGTGAAGTTGCTTTTTCTTGAGAGTCCTCTGTTTCACACATGATGAATTCTCATTTTATGTGTAATCCGCGAGTTAATTAATGAATGTGTGGTTTCCCCAAACAGGAAGACTTCTAAGCTTCACATAGGATCTCTATCCATGAAGCCCGCTTCTTTCTCATGGCCACCTTCATTCCATACCATTTTAGAAGTGTAAGGAACTGTGAAAATATATGATTCTCTTACACATCACTAATATCTAAAACAGAGTCTGGATCCACAAAACTTTGTTGACAGAATGAAGGAAATGAAAATGTGAAATGGCAGTGGAGAAACATAATAATTAAGTTTTATAATTATATGAGAAAGATATGAATTGGGTGACATATTGAGTCAAAAATGTTATCAAATTCTGCATTATTAAAAGTCCAGGAGTCAGTTCTTCTGCACTTCTAATTTATGCTTTTCCAGCATCTGCTTGATTATTTCTGGTGATAAGTACCTTAGAACTCCACAAAGCATACAGTTCTATTGTAGAGCATGATTGTTAAAGTTTTTCTTAAAGGTAGCTTAAATTTACTACATAATAGCTAATTTTCTTCTGGAGAGCGACACAAAAGCAAGTCTTGGTTCTTCTGACAACATTGCAGATATTTAGAAACACCTGTCATAAGTTTTCACATATTCTCTCTACCAACTTAAGAATATCTAATACTTCAATCATCACTTATATTAACAAATCAAAAGGCCAAAGGACTGCATGGTTTTTCATGTGATTAGTCTCAGAGAGCATAAAAAGTAATTCGCTGGTATTTCTACATCTAGGTAGTAAAAGAGTTAAGATTAGAACCTAGGTTTTATCCTTCAAGAGTAGTTTTAATTGAAAAAAAAACCCCCCCCCCCCCCCCCACCACAGTACCTTAACTATTCTTAAAGAATCAGACAATTGAAGGCATTGGTTGAAATCTCCATACAATGGGTGTTACAGCTTCCATGAGTCTTCTGGCTTTTATTTCATGGGGACAAGATGGCTATTGCAGCTCCTACCAATAAATCTGCATTTCAGAGATGTAGGGAAGAGAAATGTTCTTGCCTATGCAAAGAAAACACAGGCTCAATCTAGAATCCCCAAAAAGACCTTCCACTTGCTTATCCATTGCCTGAAGAATGGAGTCATAGAGTGAGTTATTGGTCAGTCAACCAGCCGTATATGCTGAGGTATCTACAAATCTTAGATGTGAACCCTGTTTACAACAATCTTCTGTCTGCTTTATTCCTTGTATGTTGTTATTTCCAGGATGATAAGCATTTTGGTCATCTTTTTATCCACATAATGCTATATGTGGTTAGATTGTTCCATATGATTTGACGATCATGCCTGTGATATGTGGCTTGTCTCAGTATCTTGCTTTGGCTAGTGATATGGGATAAGAGTGCCATGTGCCACATCCAAGGTAGCCATCATAAGATTCCATCTTTGTTTTCCTCTGCCACAACAACAGCATGTCCCAAGCTGTTCTTTCAGCTCTCTGATCTCTGAGTGAAGACAGCAGATGTACAAGAACAGCAGTCAATGTGGTTGAGCATCGTGGATGACAAGTCTTTGTTGTCATGTCAGACATTCAAGGGATTTTTAGGTATCCCAGCAAAATCTGGGAAAAGCTGACTAATTTGTGAATAGCTGAATAGGTGTTACATATACCTTTTTTGAGTGTGATATTCAAAACAAATCAACAAGTAAGCCAAATTTTTGTCATTTCTCAAAGCGGAACTGAGGCTCAGAGAGACTGAAGACATTTCTTAAGGTCCCACAGTGGATAACTAAGAGCAGCATTCAAATTTCTAAAATGAGACCCACTACTCCAGATTTGTTCTCACTACTAAGAAGCTCCATGGAAAATGAGTAACTTGGGTCTGATTTTATGTATTCTTAAGGAAATCTCAGATCGAATTGCTACTTTTTGGTACACGATCATCTCAGACGGTGATAAAATAAAACTTTCCTCAACTGATCTTCTCAATATAAATATTCTCAAGCTATGACATCATAGTTAAATAATTAAAGCAATAACTTTTAAAATTAGATAGAATCAATCAGTTCAACCACATGGATTTTCTGAAAGATATTATTACCAATTTTGAATTTCTGCTCCAAAAAGCTATCTCTTAAATCTATTTTATAGTCCAGAAGGTATAGAGATAAAAACTTAGTAGAAAGCTAATATTATATTCACCCTTATGTCAATTCAACAAGAAGAAATTTTACACACAGTACACTTTCATTTTTTTTTTTTAAGATTTTATTTTTAGTTTAAGAGAAAGATAGAAAGAGAGTGTGAACACAAGCAGGGGGAGTGGCAGAGGGAGCAAAGAGCTGGACATGGGACTTGATCCCAGGACCCTGGCATCATGACCTGAGCCAAAGGCAGACACTTAACCAACTGAACCACCCAGACACTGCAAGCAAGTATACATTCTATGAGAAGTATATACAAAAACATTTATTTTTTATGGTAAATGCTTACACTGTTAAATACTCCAAATGTGCTTTTGAAATGGCCTATCACTGGGAATGGAATTCAAATATGGACATGTTGTTATGTAAATCAAATGTTATACTCAGTATTTTGGAAGACATCTTAGACAGTTGGAATGCTCCAGAGTTTCTGAATATACTCTTAGCTGTGATTAGTGGGAGACAAATGATGCAAATTTTTCAGGAGCTGATACGGTTCACATGTATATCATGAGTTATATTTTCACCACCTGATTTAGGGCTGCTGTGAACAGCATGGGGCTCTCTCCCATCAAGTTTCTCTATTAATTTCTGGTCATTGAATATCAAACATTGCAAAAGAAGGGAGTACACTTTCCCTGTTTCCCATGATTTGCTACTCTCCCACCCAAATTTTACCCCAGAGTGATGTGATTATAGAGTTGTATTATTGGGAGAGTGGATGTATGGATGATGAAATGCAGAGAATAATTATAGGCAGGATTCATTAGACAAAATTAAGGCAGGGTCTACAATAAATGTCACTCCTTGCATGGTGTTTGACTTTCTAGACTATTTATATGTATCTTTAACTATGGTAGCTAATCCTCCAAATGCTTCATTAGATAAAGGTTACCATCACTTTATTAGATAAAGTGTTGGTAACCACTAAGACCATTCAAAAGTAAACTGATGAAACTTCTGTAGATTAGGAAGCTTGTCAAAGATGGAGTGAGTTCTGTCATCAATGGCTACTCAGTTGGCCTGCTTTCTTATCTAGGTACACATACTACTATGTTCCTTCTCTCTCTCTCTCTCACATACACACACACACACATACTCACCACAGTGCCAAACCAAAATGAAGCTCACCAAAGCAAACCTTCAGGTGTACAACATAACTCAACTCATCACATCGTTGGGAAATACATATTTTTAACTACTGTAGCATTTCAGGTATAATACTAAAACATATCAGAATGGAATCCTTACAAATAGTGGAGTTCCATTTCAAAGGTTGCCTAATGCTTAGAAAGTTAAGAGCTCAATGTATTCAAATAATGAAAGGAAATAGTGTGCAGGCAGGTGGGCTAGGGTGCTGGATAGAATTAGATTTTGAAGTTTAAGCACATGCAGGTGGCAACTCTCCCATTCCTCTGTTCTGGTATTAGGAAGCCCTCTAATAGCCTTACTCTCTTAGAAAGAGACAATTGTTTTTTATGATAATGAGCAAACAGTTTTCTGCATCTCTAAACTTTGAATTGTGTGAGTTGCAACAGTCCTCTTTTACTAATAGTATTAGAAAACTCATATTTTATAAAGGTATAAATTGTATAACTCTTAATTTTATTTTCAAAATAACATATTAATGTAATATATTAAAAATTAAATTAGTGTAAAATATACACAAAGAGCAAAGTATCAGAAGATCGGACCATATCACTTATTTGCACTTCTTTTTTTTTTTAAGATTTATTTATTTGACTGATAGAGATTACAAATAGGCAGAGAGGCAGGCAGAGAGAGAGGAGGAAGCAGGCTCCCCGCTAAGCAGAGAGCCCGATGTGGGGCTCAATCGCAGGACCCTGGGATCATGACCTGAGCTTAAGGCAGAGGCTTTAACCCGCTGAGCCACCCAGGTGCCCCACTTATTTGCACTTCTATGTTGGGCTCTGGTCTTGACATGGCATTGTTTTTGTTTATTATTTTTGTTTGTTTGTGTTTGAAAACTTATTGGATTTTTTACTTGTTTTTTTCCTCAGCTTTATTGAGATACACTTGACATATAACACTATAAGTTTTAAGGGTACAGTGTAACAATAGTTCACATCATTGGCAAATACAAGTTTTTTAACTAATATAGCATTTCCTTATAATATTAAAACATTTGAGGGTTAAAACCTTAAAATTGTATTAGGCAATGATACAGTATCATGTTAGACAAAAGAGGAAATCAAAGATTCTGGACAAAAATGAAAAGAGATTAAAATTATTAAGACTTTAGGTTAATATATCATATATTCTTTCCACATCCTGTACTAGTAGAATTAATAATAATCTAAAAAGCATAGTTTGCTACAGTTAAAATGCAATGGATGACTAATAGAGGAAAATCTGGCAGAATTTGGTAAAAGGTTAAAAATGAGTTTTAGTTAAATTCTTTTCATTGTTTTGATGTCTCCCACCTGCCATGCTCTTTCTATCCTTAATTTGTGTATTTGAATTATGCTCTTACATGGTGTAATTACATTTTGTAGTTTATTGGCTTGTAGATATTCTTCCTTTGAGACACTTGCCCTAATCTTTTTACCTCACTTGTTAAACCTACTGAACCCTCCTTTGGGATTTGGCTGCTGGGTCCAGTCCTGCTGGATCTTCTCTCTAGCCATTGTTCTTAGAGTTTCCTTTTCCTCGACTTCAAAACCCACTAGTTTCCATCACTCCTATCTGTGATCACTTACATTTCTTTTTAATTCCTCGGGATATAATGGATTGGGTTGTTTTTGTGCTGTGACCCTCCTTTTTTTCCCATCAGGAAACAGAGTGGAGCACTGAGTAACTGAGGTGTGATTGTAAAAGGCCGGGGCTCAGGTATCTTTCTGCACAGGAGGTCCTGGCTGAGGTCTGATGGTGACTGTCCCTACAGTGGGAAACACCACGGCCACTCTTGTATTTGATTCCCAGTGCCATGTTTTCTCTGTGTCCTCATGTCTATTATTTTAATTCCATGTCTTTCCTCTAATCCCTTAGTAAACTTATGGCAGTATGATGGAAATATGAGTCAGGATCTGTGATAAGCTCAGCATCTCACTCTGGGTCATCTCAACTGCATCAGTCAGCACAGTGGCCCATTAAGAGACCCTGCTGAGTTCCCTTCCAGTCTCAGCCCTAGCATTCTCAGGCTGTGCAACGCTGGCTCAGTGAAGTCAGCCCCTCTGGGTCTTATCTTCCTCCATCTGCAAAATGAGAATACAGATCATAGCTATTGCAGAGTTTTGTAACAAAGATTTTAAGGTTCGTGCATGAAAACTCCAGTACTTCTGTCTCTTTTGGCTCCTTTTCCACTGGTGTCGTTTTCTTCCAAGTCATGGTATTATCTTTTGAACCCACATATCCAGCCATGTCTCAACTTTTTAATTTATATCCACCCATCTCCTTCTTTAATCAGTATCATTTTAGTATTTCTGTCCATTGTAACAGAAATTCGTTCTAATTGATACAAGGTCAGCTGTACTTTAGCTTCGTTAGAGAACATGTTTCTTCCTCTCAAAGCAACCATGGGGAGAAATGAGGTCCTTCTAGAAAATCTCAGCTTGGGCCACCTGGGTGGCTCAGTCCTTAAGTGTTTACCTTTGGCTCAGGTCATGATCCCTGGGTCCAGGGATCGAGGCCCCTGTCAGGCTTCCTGCTGGGCGGGAAGCCTGCTTCTCCCTCTTCCACTTCCCCTCCTTGTGTTCCTTTACTCCCTGTGTATCTCTCTATCAAATAAAAACAAAAGAAAAATCTTTAAAAAAATTTTTTAAAAAAGAAAATCTCAGCTTATTTAGGGGAACTGTACCTCGGTCCTAAAAGATCTACCTCAGAGCAGAGCTGCCAGAAAAAGCTGGGAGAGCGAAAAATAAAGACTTGGTACCTGAGTGCTAAATAGATGCTTTACCTCATCCTTCCCTGATTGATCCCTATTTTATTCATTCATTCATTCATTCACTCACTCATTTTCACAGATGCCTCTTCACAATCACCTGTCCTGCCACCTGGCTCATCTGATCCATCTGTAGTAATGACAGGTTATCCTCTCTAACAAAGTTTATTTAGGAAAATGGGGGGATAGTGAGCTAATGTTCTTATGGTTAGGTGCTCTGATAAGGGTAAATATATGGTACACAGGAAGAAGTTAGAATGCATCTGAACCCTGAGAGTTGGATTCCTGAAGGTAACATCTAGTTCATTCTTATCAAAGGTGGCTAATTTCAGTGATGACACTAAGAAAAATTTCACTTTTTTCCTAACCTAGCAGGCCATTAAGCAGAGACCCTAGGCACCCAAATATGAGGAAAACAAAGGCTATTGTTAATGCTGCCTTCTCCTGACCTTCAGATCTCTAGCAAGAAGGGAATCGAGGCCCTTGCTCAGGAAGATGCAGGGCCCCCCAACTCTACTGATGAGGAAAGCAGGTATTCAGAATGTCTCTATAGCCTCTGGATCCCTGAGCCATCCTGGACCTGCTCTTCTAGACAGAGAAGGGAACTTTGTCAGAGAATCCCACCAACCCAGCAGGCCCCTCAGAAAGAGGGCCCTGGGTCCTTCACTTTATGGGACCCACTCAAGGTTGACCTGATGTTCATGGAGGATACTCAGCTCTCACAGGTGTGATATGGGAATATAATATCTCAGGGATTCCTGAAAATTATGTTGCTATGAATGCCCCAATTTTTTAAAAAAATTGTTATTAATATATAATATATTATTTGCCCCAAGGGTATAGGTCTGTGAATCCTTAGGCTTACATATTTTACAGCACTCAACATAGCACATACCCTCCCCAATGTCCATAATCCGACCACCCTCTCACTACCCCCCCACTCCCCAGCAACCCTCTTTTTGTTTTGTGAGATTAAGAGTCTCTGATGGTTTGTCTACCTCCTGATCCCATCTTGTTTCATTCTTTCCTTCCCTACCCCCTATAACCCCCCAACCTACCTCTCAAATTCCTCATATCAGAGAGATCATATGGTAATTGTCTTTCTCTGATTGACTTATTTCGTTCAGCATAATACCCTCAATTTCTATTCACATCGTTGCAATTGGCAATATTTTATTTTTCAATGGCTACATAGTATTCCATGGTATATATATACACCACATCTTCTTTATCCACTCATCTGTTGATGGACATCTAGGTTCTTTCCATAGTTTGGCTATTGTGGACATTGCTGCTATAAATATTTGGGTGCACGTGCCTCTTCAGATCACTACATTTGTATCTTTAGGGTAAATACCCAGTAGTGAGATTGCTGGGTCACAGGGTAGCTCTATTTTCACCTTTTTGAGGAACCTCCATACTGTTTTTCCAGAGTGGCTGCAACAGCTTGCATTCCCACCAACAGTGTAGAAGGGTTCCCCTTTCTCTGCATCCTCGCCAACATCTGTTGTTTCCTGACTTGCTAATTTTAGCCATTCTGACTGCTGTGAGGTGGTATGTCATTGTGGCTTTGATTTGTATTTCCCTGATGCCGTGTGACGTGGAGCACTTTTTAATGTGTTTGTTGGACATCTAGATGCCTTCTCTGCAGAAATGTCTCTTCATGTCTTCTGCCTACTTCTTGATTTGATTGGATTATTTGTTCTTTGGGTGTTGAGTTTGATAAGTTCTTTATAGATTTTGGATACTAGCCCTTTATCTGATATGTCATTTGCAAATATCTTCTCCCATTCTGTCAGTTGTCTTTTCATTTTTTTGACTGTTTCCTTTGCTGTGCAAAAGCTTTTGATCTTGATGAAGTTCCAGTAGTTCATTTTTGCCCTTGGTTCCCTTGCCTTTTGCGATGTTTCTAGGAAGAAGTTGCTGCAGCTGAGGTTGAAGAGGTTGCTGCTTGTGTTCTCCTCAAGACTTTTGATGGATTCCTGTCTCACATTGAGGTCTTTCATCCATTTTGAGTCTATTTGTGTGAGTTTTGTAAGAAAATGGTCCAGTTTCATTATTCTGCATGTGGCTGTCCAATTTTCCCTCTACCATTTGTTGAAGAGACTGTCTTTTTTCCATTAGATATCCTTTCCTGTTTTGTCAAAGACTAGTTGACCATAGAGTTGAGGGTCTATTTCTGAACTCTCTATTCTGTTCCATGGATCTGTGTGTCTGTTATTGTGCCAGTACCATACTGTCTTGATGATTACAGCTTTGTAATAGAGCATGAAGTCTGGAATTGTGATGCCACCAACTTTGGCTTTTTTTTTTTTTTTTCAACATTCCTCTGGCTATTTGAGGTCTTTTCTGGTTCCATATGAATTTTAGGATTATTTGTTCCATTTCTTTAAAAAAAAATGTGGTACGTTGATAGGGATTGCATTAAATGTGTAGATTGCTTTAGGTAGCATAGACATTTTCACAATATTTGTTCTTCCAATCCATGAATATGGAAGGTTTTTCCATTTCTTAATGTCTACCTCAACTTTATTCATGAATACCTGATAGTTTTCTGAGTATAGACACTTTACATCTTTGCTTAGGTTTATTCCTAGTTATCTTATGATTTTGGGCACAATTGTAAATGGGATCCACTCCTTAATTTCTCTTTCTTCTGTCTTGCTGTTGGTGTATAGAAATGCAATTGATTTCTGTGCATTGATTTTTATATCATGACACTTTATGAATTCCTGTATCAGTTTTAGCAGTTTTGGAGTGTGGCCTTTTGGGTTTTCCACATAAAATATCATATCATCTACAAAGAATGATAGTTTGACTTCTTCTTTGCCAATTCAGATGCCTTTTATTTCTTTTTTTTGTCTGATTGCCCAGGCTAGGGCTTCTAGTACTATGTTGGATAGCAGTGGTAATAGTGCACATCTCTGCCATATTCCTGACCTTCTGGGAAAATCTCTGTTTTTCCTCATTGAGAATGATATTCGCTGTGGGTTTTTCATAGATGGCTTTGTTGATATTGAGGCATGTACCCTCTATGCCTACACTGTGAAGAGTTTTGATCAAGAAAGGATGCTGTACTTTGTCAAATGCCTTTTCAGCATCTATTGAGAGTATCATAAGGTTCTTGTTCTTTCTTTTATTAATGGATTTTATTCTATTGATTGATTTGTGGATGTTGAACCAACCTTGCAGCCCAGGAATATATCTCACTTGGTCGTGGTGAATAATTCTTTTAATGTACTGATGGACCCTATTGCCTAGAATTTAGGTGAGAATTTTTGCATCTGTATTCATCAAGGATATTGATTGGTAATTCTTCTTTTTGATGGGGTCTTAGTCTGGTTTTGGGATCAAGGTAATGCTGGCCTCATAAGTTGGGAAGTTTTCCTTCCATTTCTGATTTTTGGAACAGTTTCAGGAGAATAGGTATTAATTCTTCTTTAAATGTTTGGTAAAATCCCCCTGGGAAACCGTCTGGCCCTGGGCTCTTGTTTGTTGGGAGATTTTTGATGACTGCTTCAATCTCCTTACTGGTTATGGGTCTGTTCAGATTTTCTATTTCTTCCTGGTTCAGTTTTGATCGTTCATATGTCTCTAGGAATGCATCCATTTCTTCCAGATTGTCAAATTTTCTGGCGTAGAAGTGCTCATAGTATGTTCTTATAATTGTTTGTATTTCTTTGGTGTTGGTTTTGATCTCCCCTCTTTCATTCATAATTTTATTTATTTGGGTCCTTTCTCCTTTCTTTTTGATGAGTCTGGCCAGGGGTTTATCAATCTTATTGATTCTTTCAAAGAACCAGCTCCTGGTTTCATTGATTTGTTCTATTGTTTTTTGGTTTCTGTTTCATTGATTTCTGCCCTGATCTTTATGATTTCTTTTCTCCTGCTGGGTTTAGGCTTTCTTTGTTGTTCTTTCTCCAGCTCCTTTAGGTGTAAGGTTCGGTTGTGTATTTGAGACCTTTCTTATTTCTTGAGAAAGTCTTGTACCGCTATATATTTTCCTCTCAGGACTGCCTTTGAGATTTTGAACAGTTGTGTTTTCATTGTCATTTGTTTCTATGAATTTTTTCAATTCTTCTTTAATTTCCTGGTTGACCCATTCATTGTTTAGTATGATGCTATTTAGCCTCCATGTATTTGGGTTCTTTCCAACTTTCCTCTTGTGATTGAGTTCTAGCTTCAGAGCATTGTGGTTTGAAAATATGCAGGGAATCCCAATCTTTTGGTACCAGTTGAGACCTGATTTGTGACCCAGGATGTGATCTGTTCTGGAGAATGTTCCATGTGCACTAGAGAAGAATGTGTATTCTGTTACTTTGGGATGGAATGTTCTGAACGTATCTGTGATGTCCATCTGGTCCAGTGTGTCATTTAAAGCCTTTATCGCCTTGTTGATCTTTTGCTTGGATGATCTGTCCATTTCAGTGAGGGGGTGTTAAAGTCCCTACTATTATTGTATTATTATTGATGTGTTTCTTTGATTTTGTTATTAATTGGTTTATATAGTCAGCTGCTGCCATGTTAGGGACATAGATATTTGAAATTATTAGATCTTCTTGTTGGACAGATCCTTTGAGTATGGATAGTGTCCTTTCTCATCTCTTATTATAGTCTTTGGCTTAAAATCTAGTTTATTTGGTAAAAGGATGGCTACCTCAGCTTTCTTTTGGTGTCTGTTAGCATGGTAAATTGTTTTCCACTCCTTCACTTTAAATCTGGAGGTGTCTTTGGGTCTAAAATGAGTTTCTTGTAGAGAGCATATTGATGTGTCTTTTCTTTTTGTTTTTAATATATTCTGATACCCTGTGTCTTTTGATTGGGGCATTTAGCCCATTAACATTCAGGGTAACTATTGAGAGATTTGAATTTAGTGCCATTGTATTGCCTGTAAGGTGACTGTTATGTATATTGTCTCTGTTCCTTTCTGGTCTGTTACTTTTAGGTTTTCTCTTTGCTTAGAGGACCCCTTTTAATATTTCCTATAGGGATGGTTTGGTGTTTGCAAGTTCTTTTAATTTGTGTTTATCCTGGAAGCTTTTTATCTCTCCTTCTAATTTCAGTGACAGCCTAGCTGGATATAGTATCCTTGTCTGCATATTTTTCTCATTTAGTGTTCTGAATATATCATGCCAGTCCTTTCTGGCCTGCCAGGTCTCTGTGGATAGGTCTGCTGTCAGTCTAATATTTCTACCATGGTATGTTATAGACTTCTTGTCCCGATCTGCTTTCAGGATTTTCTCTTTGTCACTAAGACTTGTAAGTTTTACTATTAGACAATGGGGTGTGGACCTACTTTTATTGATTTTGAGGGGAGTTCTCTGTGCCTCTTGGATTTTGATGCTTGCTTCCTTTGCCTTATTAAGGAAATTCTCTACTGTAATTTGCTCCAATATACCTTATGCCCCTCTCTGTCTTTCTTCTTCTTCTTCTGGGATCCCAATTATTCTAATATGGTATTGCTTATCTCTTGAATTTTCCCCTTGTGGTCCAGTAGTTGTTTGTCTTTCTTTTACTCAGCTTCTTTATTCTCTGTCACTTGGTCTTCTATATCACTAATTCTCTCTTCTGCCTCATTTATCCTGGCTGTAAGAGCCTCAATTTTTGATTGCACCTCATTAATAGCTTTTTGATTTCAACTTGGTTAGATTTTAGTTCTTTTATTGCTGCAGAAAGGGATTTTATTTATCCAGAAAGAGATTCTTTAATATCTCCCATGCTCTTTTTTGAGCCAGCTAGCACTTTGATAACTGTCATTCTGAATTCTAGTTCTGACAAAATACCAATGTCCATATTGATTAGGTCCCTAGCCTTCGGTGCTACATCTTGTTCTTTTTATTTGTGGTGAGTTTTTCTGCCTTGTCATTTTATCCAGATAAGAATATATGAATGAGAGAATAAAATGCTAAAAGAGTGGCAAAGACCTCAGAAAAATGTATGCTAAGCAAATCAGAAAAGACTCAAAACTGGGGGGAGAAGGAAGGGAGAAAATTCTTAAAAATTAAAAAAAATATATAAATATCTATAGATAGATAGATAGATATTAGAACAGAGCCACTCACTTGGTTCTGGGTGTATTCTGGTCTCTTAGAAGAAACTACCTCCCAAAATTTTAAAGAAAGGAAAAAACGTATATATACAAAAATAAGGGTAAACATGATGAAGGGATGGAATATGACTGTAAAGATGAAAATTTAAAAAAAAGATTCTAAGAAAGGAATTAATAAGGTAAGTTGATTGGAAAAAGAAAAAAAAAGAAAAGAGAATGTGATCAGGCTGGAGACTAGAACAAAGCCACGTGCTAGATTCAGGGTACATTTTGATCTATTAGAAGAAATTGTATCCCAAAATTTTAAAGAAAAAAAAAAAAACCCTCTATGTGTTCAAAAAATAAGGTCAAATAAATGAAGGGATAAAATATGATTGTAACAATGAAAATTTAAAAATATTTTTTAAAATGTATTATTAGGATAAAACAGTTCAGATAAAACAGTTAAAAAAATTAAAGTGGGGCACCTGGGTGGCTCATGGGTTAAAACCTTTGCCTTCAGCTCAGGTCCTGGGATAGAGCCCCACATCGGGCTCTCTGCTCCCTGGGGAGCCTGCTTTCTCCTCTCTCTCTGTCTGCCTCTCTGCCTACTTGTGATCTCTGTCAAATAAATAAATAAAATATTTTAAAAAAAACATTAAAAGAGGAAAAGTTTAAAAAATAGAATAGGAAAAAATTTTTAAAAAATTGACTTTGCAAGAGTGAAGGATCATGGGGGAAAAGACATAAATTCTATCTGTTGCTTTCCCTTATCTGTGGATTACCATAATTCTTTTTTTTTCCCCTTTTTATTTATTTTTTTTTTCAGCGTAACAGTATTCATTCTTTTTGCACAACACCCAGTGCTCCATGCAAAACGTGCCCTCCCCATCACCCACCACCTGTTCCCCCAACCTCCCACCCCTGACCCTTCAAAACCCTCAGGTTGTTTTTCAGAGTCCATAGTCTCTTATGGTTCGCCTCCCCTCCCCAATGTCCATAGCCCGCTCCCCCTCTCCCAATCCCACCTCCCCCCAGCAACCCCCAGTTTGTTTTGTGAGATTAAGAGTCATTTATGGTTTGTCTCCCTCCCAATCCCATCTTGTTTCATTTATTCTTCTCCTATCCCCCTACCCCCCCATGTTGCTTCTCCATGTCCTCATATCAGGGAGATCATATGATAGTTGTCTTTCTCCGATTGACTTATTTCACTAAGCATGATACGCTCTTGTTGATCCATGAACTTGATCTTGGCTGGATGTTCTTGCTGATTTTCTGGGGGAGGGGTCTGTAGTAGTGATTCTCAAATGCCTTTGTCAGAGGCAGAGTTGCAGTGCCCTTGCCAGGGGCCAGGCTAAGTAATCTGCTCAGGTTCACTTTCGGGAGCTTTTGTTCCCTGAACGCTTTCCGTAGAGATCTGGAAGATGGGAATGAAGATGATAGCCTTCCAGTCTCTGCCTGGTGGAGCGGAGCTCGGGCCCCACCCCTCAGTGTGCCCTCGGAAAAAAGCCGGTAATCAGTCATCTCGCTGGTGTCTGGCCGCACTCCCTGCTCAACAGGCCTGCTACCGAGCATTTCTATCTCTGGTGCACAGCTCCTTTGGAGTCCCTAAATCCAGCAGATTCCTGCCATGCACTCCTGCACCACTCTCCCAGAGGAAGAACGTGAGTCTGCCTGAATCTGCCACTTGCGGGGTCCCCGCTTGAAAAGCAGTGGGCTGACTGTGCCACTGATGATGGTTTAAGGTAATCCCGAGCTGAGAGCTCACTGCTCGGTCCGTCGCTTTAGTCGGCTTCCCCACTCTGATACCTGGCAGCTCTGCCACCCTCAGACATCCCAGGTCTTTCTATGACCCTGAGGGACCTGAAACCACACTCTCCCCACGAGGGCTCCACCCCTGCTTAGCCTCTAGAGTGATGTCCCTCAGTGGAGCAGACTTCTAAAAGTTCTGATTTTGTGCTCCGCTACTCTACCACTTGGCCAACCCCCCAATTTTTATAGTGCAAAAACCAGTCATGCCTAAATCATACTATTGTATAATCATAAATAGGCACTATTTGATTTATTACTTTTTTTTACAGTAATACACTTAAGAAAGAGTTTGGGGACCAGAGTATATTTCTTATTTTCTTGGAAGCACCACCTCCACAAAAGCAAATCTTCCTAGAGGACCTTAACACTAATCATAGCAATAACTCAACCAGTGGGGAGGTGTCCTGTGAGGCCTGAGGAGGGCGGAGACCAATACAGCCATTAGTATCCATACAAGCAAAAGACTTGCAATGACATCAGAGGTCAGCGTCTGAAGTCTTCCTCACATGATAGTGCATCCTGGGGTGATTGTCACCAGTGAATATGCTGAAAAGTGTGGAGGGAAACTTAGCGAGTGTCGAACAAGGGCTGCGTTTTCATTCGCTATCTTCTCCCTGTACTTTGGAGAATAAAAGCAAAGGAGGAAGGAGGATGTATCACTCTAGACTGGGTGGAAATCAGAGGTTTCTAGAGTCACTCTTTTGGAAACCTACCTGGGATATATTTGGAACTTATTTAACATGATATACAATAGTTATTCTAACCACCATGTCTTTCTGGTTTGGTAATTATGTCCTGTTTTCAAGAAGAAACAATATGCATTTACATGATAATTGAGTAGCTAGTGATGGATCACTGTAGACCCATGGGGAGGAGTCATCTCTTTTCTCTGTGACTTTTACCATGAAGGAGTAATGCAGATGGACATTGTCCCTGCAGAATCAGAACATGAGGCCACGTACTCCCACATGTAGCTGATGGGTTTGTGGCCTGCATATGGCCATAATACTCCTATTTACAGAATAGTTGCTATATTCCAGGTAACATGGAAAACTGAGGGGCTAACAACTATTATGGCATGCCCTCTCCACCCTAGGACCTGGAAATCTTATGGGGGAGTAGACATCCCCATAACTCACTGCATGCCCAGCCAGCTGCATGAGCCAAAGTCTATACTGCTTCAGAAACAGAGCGTCTGTCAAACAAAAAGTGGGAAAAATGTCATTTGGATTGTTCCTATGTATGTGACAGAAGGACATGTTCTGTCCCCAAGGAAGTTATCTAAGGACATGATATTCTACGCAAAGCTGCCGATTGGTGCCTGCTATCTGGTATATGAGGACAGAGCACACCTTTATAAGCCAATGCCCTTAGCTTTTGAATTTCCACAAGTACTGTGCTCTCTCTAACTCTATCCCGCTCCTCCAGGTTATCTCCCAAGCAAACTGGCAAGGGGGTGGTGAAGACTGTCTTTGAGCCGCAGTTATAAGGACCTAGCACTGGGCGAATCATCTTACATACATCAGCTCTTACAACTCCTGACACAAAGCCAGTAGTCATAATTCTGAAATTAAACAAGGAAAAAAACAAAATAAAGCTTGATGTCTTTGATTTCTGCTTTCTGTATATATGTATGCATTTATGTTGTCGTGCATTTATTTTCTTTATAATTGGACTTTGGTAACGTGGCTAGTGGTTTTGGATGGAGGTATACTTTCATTGTTGCCATTGAAATTAAAAGCAGAGAGGAAATGGACATGACCTCATCAATTTCTGCCCCTTAAAACACAGGGGTGTGTTTTAAAGACCATATCCAGAGAGCAGACCCCTGGGTTCTCCACTGTTAATAATGCTGGTGCCGATTTCCATATGGATTATATATCCTGACACTGTTTAAATACAACGTGGGCATCGGATTCTCATGGTGACCTGGGGAATTCCTGAGCCACTTGGTTTTGATTTCTGTTGGCTGCTACATGGGGACCATTGGATTTAGTTGTTTGGTAGTTTGGTGTGGACAGGACGCGGAGTCTGACCTTCAAGTCTAGGGAGGGGTTTGCCTCTTACTCTTTTGTCCTCCTTAGTGATTTCCCTCTGTGTAAGCCTCTGGACTCTGCCTTGTCACCCCAGGGGAGGCTGAACAGGATTGACCAAATTAGCTTCATCTTAGTATATTTAGAAAGTAAATCTGTTAATCTGCATTAAATTGGCTTAGTATATTCAAAATGAAATGTCCAAAGGGAACAAAGTATATATTCATGATGTACATGCAACATATTATTGACAGAACACCTTCGCATGAGCCAGAAACTTTCATCCCTGTTCCTTCCCACAGGGAAGTGTGCCTCGTCTTGTCTTGGAAGACACAAGGTCATCCAGCTTTCTAAGGATAAGGGCAGTACTCTCATTCATAACCTAGTTTCCTTGAAAAGCCTTGCCTTCTCAGGCTCCCTGTAATGGTCCTAGGACCTGGCATTTCTTACGTTTGCATGTAATCAGACGTTCTCTGAGCCATGACTAAACTTTAGAAATGATCCAGAACTCAACAATTAACTCATTGCAGCAGAAATGAATGATGATGTGGAGGCACTTATAAATGCATGGTTTTATTTCTTTGGCAGCATTTCGGACCCTGCATTCGCTGTGTTCATCACATCATTTCTCACCAAAATCCCTTGGGAATTCTGGGATTTAATGAATTTTGGTGAAAGGAATATACCTTGTTTGTGTTTAGGATGATAAAGCAATGACTGAAAGAATTGAAGGAACTAAAGCCTGTGTTCAACTTCTGATGGTAACTTTGTTCAGTCCTTGCTTAAGGCAAAGCAAAAAGAAATGCTTTGGGTATCGTTCTTTTCTTCAGTGTGTGCACACCTGTGTGGTGGGGCATCGTATCACTGAGGAAGGAGCCTGGCTTCCAGGCCAGATACTGCCTCTGCCACTTCTTCACACACTGTAGGACCTCAAATCACTTCTTTGAGCATTGCTTTCTTCATAGGAGTTTGACAGGGTGATAGCAGTCTCTATTTCACAGCGGGATCAAACCCAAATTGCAGAGCCCCAACCAAAGTAGGTAATACAAAATGCCTCCTCTGTTCTGACTATTCCTTAGGAAAAAGCTGATTTTTTAAAATAATTATGTTTCCCCCATATTTTATCCAAATCCTAATCCACCCTCTTGCATTGTCTCCACACTACCTCTTGTCCATCTCATGAGCCACAGCGCCCAAAATGGCACATGGAAATTGATCACTGCTTGGAACGTGGGGGTTGCCTGGAGTGGTGTGATGAGATTGGAAGATTGCTGGAACATCATTCAGTTTTTGTTTGCTTGTTTGTTTGAGTGGTAGTTTTTTTCTTATTTTGAGCCACCTGAGAATTGTGGTCTACTTCGATGGGAATTCAAGACAGAGAACCAGCTTCTTTATGTTCTTATCCACTCTGCTATTATGTAGCTATATCATTGTAAATGTAGTGTAATGGAAGCTATAATTGGGGTAATGAAACTATTTGCCATGCTGTTATATAGATTTTGTTTCAATGTGAGTTTTTTTCCCTTTAATCACCATATCATTAAGATTAAACCAGTTTAATTTAGAAATGAAAATATTTAGAATAGACATTAAAATAAATTAGTGCTACAATCAAAGATAGAGTTGTATTTAATTATCCCCTTCCTTCTAGATGTGTCATCAACACTACAACCTTAGGTCACTGAGCAGAAATCAGTTATTTCAGTTTCTTCCCACCTTAAGATTTAAAATTAAAATATATAATTCTAAGAAAATAACATTAAATATACTTCCATTGCAAGTCATCTAATACGGTTACAAGGTTCAAGTTAAAATGAAGAAGGAAAAAAATCCTCAAAGGGCAAAGATTTCTAGTTTGGCTTTCCTTTTATCTTTAATTTCAGAGCATAAAATCACTTCCTTGGCATAAATCAAATTCAATAGAAGTGATAAACTGAGGGCATCGATTTCTTGTTGAAAGAAATAGAACATCATCATAATTAAAAGTGGGCAAACATGTGATTATTATTGATACCATAACAGTGATACCATTTAATTGGGCAGAGTACCCTGGGAACAAATGTCAATGAGACAACTTGGCTTGGCAGCCTGCTGCTTTATGGGCATTTTGGGTGGGACACAGCTCTTCATTACTGTGCTGACAAACAAACCAGATCATTTAAATAACCCAGAAATACTGCCTTCCAAGGAAGACGTTCAGAATGTCATGTTCATGCAAATAGGACTTTGCATAGAACCTGTTCTCTCATTTATATTTTTATGTTTCACATTTCATTTTTGGTTTTGCAGTAACTGTACCCTCTTCAAGCCTGTACAGAGACATACTCTAGAGAGGAAACAAAGTGACCATTATGTTCTTACAGTTATTTTCTTTGGGAGTCTTACAGATTTTCCTGTACCAGGGAATAGAAACCTTCCATAGAGCTCATTCCTAATGCTGTACAACCATTCAGTTAAACACTCGGAAGATTGTTAACATTTGACGTCTTACTTGCAGAAAGGTCCCATCTTCAGTTGTTTGATGAAGTAGCCACTTCCCACCCAAGATACACTGTAGGGTTCATTCCACGGTCATGGTCATGATCCTCCTGCTTTCCAACACCCACTCCCCTTCCTTTGTACTACCCATCAACACCTTTAGGAAGGACGCTTCCCTCGCCTGCTGCATTGGAGTAAGGAAAGGGCAATGGAAAGCAAAGTATAATTTGAAAGACAAGAGATACAAACTATTCTTTGATGAGTGAAGCAGATTCTGTGTAAGTGTGTCCTAAAGATAACCTTCCTAATACACAGTAAAAGGAAACTGCCCCCCTCCTCCTCCCACCTAAGAGAGGTGAGGCATCTCAGCCAAGTGTATGAAGCCCTGAGTGTAGCATAAGAGTGTGCATCTGTCACTGTTTCTAAATTCTAAATTCCTGGTGTACCTGGGTGGCTCGGTGGGTAAGCATTTGCCTTTAGTTCAAGTTATGATCCCAGGGTCCTGGGATCAAGTCCCACAATGGACTCCTTACTCAGTGGGGAGTCTGCTTTTCCCTCTGCTGCTCCCCCTCCTTCTTGTGGTCTTTTTCTCAAATAAATAAAATATTAAAAAAATATAATAAGTCCCAAGCTCCTTCCCTCCCACGCCTCCACTTATGGAAATAATTAGCTCATGATCAAATGCTATACTAATCATTTTGTGTTTCCAGAGCAGGTTACAACCATTTTAGGGAGTAGATAATTCTGTTTCCCCAAGAAGGGCATTTGGGATTTTACTAGGAAATATTGCATCTCCTTGTTTGAGGTGTCCTTGGATCAGCTCCATTAGATACCATGATGAACCCTGATCTAGTTTGTTTTTCTCACCCTGCGTGATGCTGCATGAAAACAAGTTTGAAGCTTATTGATTAAGCCTAGCAACTCAATATCAAGATATAAAATATATTTTTTGGGGATATGAATGAGAGGGGCGTATTTTTGTCTGTTTCAGTTATGTTAAGCTGTTTTTGGTGAATTTTTGACTGGGGTTTATCAGCTTTTTGCAGAACATGTAGTATGATTATCAAAAAGATTTTGTCTGTATTTATCAGTATGGATAGCTGGGTAAATTTTATTATCAAAGATTTATCTTAAATATTTTCAAACACATAATTATAAAACTATAACTGAGGTGAAATTCAGCTTTATTCCTTCTTAGTAATTTTTTTCCTAAACCTAAACATATTTTATATAATTTATTTTTAGGACTTTTTGATAATACATACATTAGGTATGAAAGAAAGAGCTATAATATTTCACTCTTTTTCAAATCAATTTATTAGAAGAACTATATATGTGACAAACATTAATTATCACATCATTTTTGGTGTGATTTTTCAGCAGAGGTGATGATTATGATATCATTCGTATGAAAACTTCGTAAGATCTTCAGTGTAGCTGCTGGCTAAATTACAATAAGTAGATATTGAAAAAATATCATATTTGGATGGAAAGAAATCTTTAAGATTATGTGCTCACAAAATAGAGAGAGAGTGTGTGTGTGTGTGTGTGTGTGTGTGTGTGTGCATTGCTAAAATGTGAGGGAATAATATTATATTATAATCCACATTCTTGAATAAATGAAATTACTGGCATGTACGTTATCATTAGGCAATAAAATTATTTCTTATAAACACTGAACTCTACATCTGAAAGCACTTATAGAGAAATTTCATAGCAGTTTGATACTGATGGGTGAGGCTCTTCACTGTAAAATTTACCAAATAAACAATTCAAGAAAAGCTTCAACCCTGACACACTTGAGCACAAAATATATCTTAGTGGATATCAAAATCTGTGCTGGGTCTTTTACTAATTAATCCCAGAAGCAATCGGATCATTACATGAAGGCTGATATCATCCTAATTTTCTCCTGACAAGCTCAAGGGGAGGGCTATTGAGGAGCTTAGCGTGGTTATTCTGAAGGCAGAATGTTCTGTGGTAGAACTTTCCTGCACTAGGACTGACCTGAACCACTTCTATTTAAGCTGTACCCCGATTTTGTACACAGCAGTGATCCAGGACTTACTTGTGATGTATTGTTGCCTTTTTATCCATTTCCATGACCCTGCTTGTCAAAGAAGACAGGGTTATATTTTGGTGACATGTTTGTGTTAAAAAAATTAATAATAATAATAAAATGACAGCATGTGGAAGGCAGTCCTGAAAAAGTCTGCAGAATGGGAAGTGCCTAGATATTTTTCTGTGAAAAGTCATGAAACAAAATTAGTTTATTCCTTTTGACATTCAAGCAAATTTGATTATTTTTACTAATTTATATAGTACCTTAACTTAAAGCAAGCAAGCTTTATGATAGACTTTGGAGACATTAAACAAAGATTATTCAAGACTGTGCTCAAATTTTCCTGTCATCCACACTATTCAGTATCTCAAGCTGCTGCCATCCCACTCGCAACCCTCCTTCCCTAACTGACCATTTGTCACTCTCACCACCTGTGAAAATAAAGTCTGCTTCTTTTATGGTTATTGCATATAGCTTTATTATAATTGCCAGGATACAAGATTTTTTTTTAAATTGTTTACTGGTATATCCCAGATGTCTAGAAAAATGCTAATTCCATAGCTACAGAATTACCAATAAATATGTATTAAATGAACACATAAAATGTTTTTGCAGTTAATAACAATGGCCCAGCAACTCTTGAGAACCTCTGAAATTTGTCTGTTTCCAATGAGAATTCATATTTGGAAATATGACACTTTTTGAATAAATAGTTATCCAAGTTTTTGGATAAATACTTATATATACAAATATATAGTCAATTATTTTCAATTATGAACTAAAAGCAAAACAATCCCAGGTATGGATTTATTGGCTCATAAATCTGTATTTCTCATTTTTGTGCAGCTGAAGAACAAAAATAGAGCCACTGAATCACAGATAAACATTTATTTTTGTATCTTTCTGATGAATACAAAATTGGAAAATATTAAAGCAAAAATTAGAGATTTTTAAGGCATCTTAAGGAGAACAGTTTTAGCATTAGACCTTTCCATCATCTTTGCACATTGGGACATAACTTGTATTTACTTTATATTCATTTGATTTCCACAAATAAATATTCTAAGTTCAACAAGTGAATTATTTATAGGTACTTCATACAGTTGAATTTATTTTCATGTGATATCTTTTAAAGTGACAGTAGTTCCTTTTAAGATGGATCCTAGCTAGAGCTTTGGTACCAAGATGTACATGACTTTTAACAGTACACTGCCTTTCAGATCACCATTTTATTCCCACCAAAATGTGGGGATCAGTCTCCATGCCCTCCGAGGTTCTTTCTTCTTCTGTGATTATGTGCCTGTGTATCTTAACACTTCTCTTATTATGTGTCTATTTATTTTACTATATGCGATTGAGGTGGTTTTTTTTTTTTAATTTCTTTTCAGCATAACAGAATTCATTGTTTATGCACCACACCCAGTGCTCCATGCAATGCATGTCCTCCATAATACCCACCACCTTGGTCCCCCAACCTCCCACCCCCCTTCAAAACCCTCAGGTTGTTTTTCAGAGTCCATAGTCTCTCATGGTTCATCTCCCCCTCCAATTTCCTCAAATCCCTTTTCCTCTCCATCTCCCCATGTCCTCCATGTTATTTGTTATGCTCCGCAAATAAGTGAAACCATATGATAATTGATTCTCTCTGCTTGACTTATTTCACTCAGCATAATCTCTTCCAGTCCCGTCGAGGTTGCGACAAAAGTTGGGTATTCATCCTTTCTGATGGAGGCATAATACTCCATAGCGTATATGGACCACATCTTCCTTATCCATTCATCCGTTGAAGGGCATCTTGGTTCTTTCCACAGTTTGGCGACCGTGGCCATTGCTGCTTTAAACATTGGGGTACAGATGGCCCTTCTTTTCACTACATCTGAATGTTTGGGGTAAATACCCAGTAGTGCAATTGCAGGGTCATAGGGAAGCTCTATTTTTAACTTCTTAAGGAATCTCCACACTGTTCTCCAAAGTGGCTGCACCAACTTGCATTCCCACCAACAGTGTAAGAGGGTTCCCCTTTCTCCACATCCTCTCCAACACACGTTGTTTCCTGTCTTGCTAATTTTGGCCATTCTAACTGGTGTAAGGTGGTATCTCAATGTGGTTTTAATTTGAATCTCCCTGATGGCTAGTGGTGATGAACATTTTTTCATGTGTCTGATAGCTATTTGTATGTCTTCATTGGAGAAGTGTCTGTTCATATCTTCTGCCCATTTTTTGATATGAGTATCTGTTTTGTGTGTGTTGAGTTTGAGAAGTTCTTTATAGATCCTGGATATCAACCTTTTGTCTGTACTGTCATTTGCAAATATCTTCTCCCATTCCGTGGGTTGCCTATTTGTTTTGTTGACTGTTTCCTTTGCTGTGCAGAAGCTTTTGATCTTGATGAAGTCCCAAAAGTTCATTTTCGCTTTTGTTTCCTTGGCCTTTGGAGACATATCTTGAAAGAGTTGCTGTGCCTGGTATCGAGGAGATTACTGCCTATGTTCTCCTTTAGGATTCTGATGGATTCCTGTCTCACATTGAGGTCTTTTATCTATTTCGAGTTTATCTTTGTGTACGGTGTAAGAGAATGGTAGAGTTTCATTCTTCTACATATAGGTGCCCAATTTTCCCAGCACCATTTATTGAAGAGACTGTCTTTTTTCCACTGTATATTTTTTCCTGCTTTGTTGAAGATTATTTGACCTTAGAGTTGAGGGTCCATATCTGGGCTCTCCACTCTGTTCCACTGGTCTATGTGTCTGTTTTTATGCCAGTACCACGCTGTCTTGGTGATCACAGCTTTGTAGTAAAGCTTGAAATCAGGTAACGTGATGCCACCAGTTTTGTTTTTGTTTTTCAACATTTCCTTAGCAATTCGGGGTCTCTTCTGATTCCATACAAATTTTAGGATTATTTGCTCCAGCTCTTTGAAAAATACCGGTGGAATTTTGATCAGAATGACCTTAAAAATTTAGATTGCTCTAGGCAGTATAGACATTTTAACAATGTTTATTCTTCTGATACAAGAGCATGAAATGGTCTTCTATCTGTGTCTTCAGTTTCTTTCATGAGTGTTCTGTAGGTCCTTGAGTACAGAGCCTAGTTCTCCGCCATCTTGTCCCCCACCCCTGATTGAGTTTTTATATTAAAACACCTAGTATTAACAAAAATATCTGGATCCACTTTTAATTTACCATTTCTACATTTTAAAAAAAGTGAACATGTTATATTAGTTTTAGAATTTGACATATCTTATAGTTTGTGCTATCTGTTAAAGATACAACATATCCTATGCTGTACTGTACTACACACGATAGATATCTTTTATGTATGATATGTTATATATATAAATATGACTTCATAAAGTTTAAGATAAAAATATTTGTCATGTTTTCCTTGGGAACTATCCTTTACTTTCAAAAGGGAATTGGGGTACCTGGGTGGCTCAGTGGGTTAAGCCTCTGCCTTCAGCTCAGGTCATGATCTCAGGGTCCTGGGATTGAGCCCTGCATCAGGCTCTCTGCTCAGCAGGGAGCCTGCTTCACTCTCTGTCTCTGCCTGCCTCTCTGTCTACTTGTGATCTCTCTCTGTCAAATAAATAAATAAAATCTTAAAAAAAATGAAATTACTCTCATTATCAGGAGCCTGCCTTGTTCTACCAAAATGGTATTATACTCTAACCATCTCATTTACAGAGAAAAGTTAGGTTGCTTAAAAAACAAACAGACAAAAAACCCAAAAACAAAACAAGGAAACATGATGAATTTAAGGACCATATTTTGTTAATATTACTTTAGATTATAGCTTAGTTTTCTTGCCCCAAATATGATGTTAGATACCTTGTCCTGAAGCCAGCACAATGAACTTTCTATTTTTTGATATGTGAAATACAATGCTAAACGAATTATTGATACTTCAATTATTTTGCCCCAAACTTTATTTCATCTCTTCCAAAAAGCCAAAGCATTACAATGTGAAATATACTTGTATTTGTGAATAAATGAACATACTGAATGTGTATAAGAAAAAGGATTTTTAATGCCAATTATTTTATTCCTCAGGTGTAACTATTTTATATATTAGTGTACACATTTGCGTATATTTATTGTCCAGGTTGGCTAAAACTTCTTGTTTACTGAAACTAACCACACCATTTTTTATGCTTTATTTCCATATTTCTTGTGAAACTGGAAAAATTAGCTTTCAAATGATCCAATAGTATCTGGACCTAAAAACCACTGAAAGTATTGTTAATACACATCTAATGAGAAGTAACAACTTTTAATGATACAGTCACACCTTATGTTGATTTCTATATGTGAGAATATATAGGGAGAATTATAAAAATTATATCAGTCCTGGAAGTTGTGAGGAAATATTTGATAGGTAACAAGTAGTTTTGCCTTAATTGCGTAACTAATCACTCGGATTCACATTTGAAAGTGCATTTGACTCATTACTTCTTTTTATTAACAGGAATTTGCACTGTCATGTTCCTGAACACCACCTACACGACCAACAAATAAGGTAAAGTACGGCGTATTTTGTTTTATATTGAAGTTGACACATAAATCCTCTTGTTAATTGTTGAGTAACTGAGAACTGTGCATCGTCAAGAAACCGTAAGTAAATTTTGGGTTTGGAGATCGAAGTTACAGCATCATTGGTATGTCGGCAAATTGTTACTGTTCTTTTGTTTTATTGAAAACCTCCTTGCATGGAGATATCCACCATTTGCTGCTTATTCTCCAGTGTTAGTAGTTTATGGAAAAATAAAAATGCTTGATGACTTAATTTTTCTGCCATTCAGGAAAGACTTTCTTGCTGAGCATCATGAGGCAGCTGTGAGGCCACCATTGATCCCCCTCATGTAGAAACATCTGTCCAATCCAATGGCCACAAGGACAGAAGCATAGAAAGCATACATGTCCCAGTGCTAGGAGAAACATAAAATCAATGATTGTGAGTGTGAAACAATGTTAAGAAAGTGAAAAGAGGGGCACCTGGGTGGCTCAGTGTGTTAAAGCCTATGCCTTCAGCTCCGGTCATGATCCCAGGGTCCTGGGATCAAGCCCCACATTGGGCTCTCTGCTTAGCGGGGAGCCTGCTTCCTCCTCTCCCTCTCTCTCTCTCTCTCTCTGCTTACTTGTGATCTCTGTCTGTCAAATAAATAAATAAAAATCGAAAAAAAAAGAAAGTGAAAAGAGTCCACTTAAAAAAAAATAAGTTGTTCTCTGTTCTCAACATCATATTGGTTTATCTGCATCATTAAAAAGTGAGCAATGTTATTGAACTGACATAGTATCTGAGACTATAAATTAATGGTAGACATTTTGTTTACCCCTTTATATATCCTGGGGACAAATTTTGTAACAGCAAAAACATTTTGATATGCAAATCCATTCACTTGGGCTCTTGTTCTCTTCCAAGAGGCTCTTGTCAGTCTACTTTTGGCTATGCACCTGTTAACAGGAAGGATGGAGGGTGCCAGGGCAGAGATGTTCTTACCTGAAAAACAAATGCCCCTGGTGAAGGCCTGGGCTTCCTAGAGGGCTGGATGGCAGGAAACAGGCTTGTTTGAAAAGTCCTGTTGGTATGCCTTGGGGTTCAAGTTATAAGGACCTGTGCTGTTATTGCTCAGAAAGCAAATTATGTCTTAGTCTCACAAATGAATCAAGGGACAAACATCACAGTGTAATATGTTAGTCATTTTTTTTTTTTTCATTCTTAGCTTCTCATCAGAACTTTCAGAAAAGTCTGGGTGGAAGAATTTGGAATCTTTCCAACCTTTGTATTTCTCAGCTGTTTCTCTTCTGATTTCGGAAGGAGGTGGGATTATATCTGAATACACATATTTCTAATTGAAAATAGTAAGACAACATTGAAAATTGGATGAAAAATAACTGACTTGCATTAATATTCAATTGTTTTGTTTCTTGAAAAATGTCCTTTGATGCCAGTGGATATTTTTTCAATTCATTTATCACTGTTGATCATATAAGTTTAAAAGAACAGTAGAAAGATATGTGTGATTAAAAATAAAAAAAAAGTCCCTGGACCTATTTAGCTTGTCTTTTCTAGCTATATCTCCCTGAAAATAAGAACTCATTATTCCTTCAATCCTTGATAGGATTACTAATGAAAGTAGAAAATGTCTTGCAATAAACCAGTCCTAAATTAAGCCATCTAAGTTTTTGCCTTCTTCAGGAATCCTGTTAGTGGTGCAACACAGTTAAATCTTAAAATAATTTTACTATTCTGACAAATGAAATGCAGTATGTAATGCACAGTGGCCAAACTTTCTCTAAGGAGTTATTCAGAATAATGATGAAAGAATTCACTCAATATTGAACCTGTCCCTTGTCTTTGAGGTATTTGTCTGGGTTTATGATCAAGCCTCATCCAGACACTCAGCTTAAGAATTGTTATGACTTTGGAAGTCTTCTCTATGTGTTTGGTCCAATCTTCTCACTGCCTGAGTGGGAATAATCTGTAGACGTATAATCGCCAAGGCAAGGAATCTAGGATTTCTTTTGGATGCGCTCTTTTGTTACTGACTTTTAGGAGAAGAAAGGGGAATTAAAGACTATCCACAACCCAAAGGATCAGTATGTGTCGCTATTCTACGCTTATCGGGATAAAAGTGAATATACATTGTGCTTCTTTTTACTGCTCGTTCTAAGAAGCTATCTTTGTAGGTCTATTTTTATGTATGTCTCATATTTAAAAGATGAAGCAATGCACATCATGTTTTCTTATCTGAACTTTTATTCTTTTTTTTTTTTGAAGTTTTATTCTTGATTCTGCTGTCAGAGTGATGAATATGTATAGATAGGCACCTAGCAAGAGAACTTCTGAAAGTGATGGAGATAAGGAAATGCTTAGTATTCTCAGTAACGGATAAATGAAACGGAAATCTGTTCGTTACATTGGTATTTAGTTCTTTTAATCAGCACTTCATAAGGCAGATTTACAGAGGTTTTTAGCTTTTTAGAATATTTGACATTCTCTACTTTGTATATGCAAGCCCGGAGGACGTTAACCAAGCAGAAGGTGACTGCTGTGGCCAATTCCATCTGTCCCACTTTTGCAATGCTTCCTTATAAGCAGCCTTGCTTTAGGGCGCCTGGGCATCTCACTCTTGGTTTCATCTCAAGTCATAATCTTAGGGTCATTAGATCGAGCCCTGAGTCAGGCTCCAAGCCCAGTGTGGAATCTGCTTGTCTTTCTCCCTCCCCCTCTGCTGCTCTTCCTCTGCCCCCCACCCCTCACATGCACATTCTCTCTTTCAAATAAATAAATAGATAAATAAATAAAATTTTTTAAAAATCCTTTTTTAAAGATTTTATTTATTTATTTGAGATAAAAATCCTTTTTTTAAAGATTGTATTTATTTATTTGAGAAATACAGAGAGAGAGAGAATGAGTGCGCATGAGAGGGGCGAAGGTCAGAGGGAGAAGCAGACTCCCCATGAAGCTGGAGCCTGACGTGGGACTTGATCACGAAACTCTGGGATCATGATCTGAGCAGAAGGCAGTTGCTTAACCAACTGAGCCACCCAGGAGCCCAAAAAATCCTTCTTTGATTCGCGTGTCATATTTTTTAAATTTCTTTATGGACCTTGGTTTCTAGTTGACTGCTACGGTACTGGATTTTTAACACAGATAACCACCATCTTCTTCCCAGGCCAGGTACCAGCTGTAACACAGACAATCACATGCCAGATATTTGAACTCTACAATGTTTTGATGAAGTTTAACCTTCATCTCAGTCTAAATAATCTCTTGATTCTCCTTTAAGTTATATTTATTTATTTATTTGTCAGAGAGAGAGAGATTCACATACCAGATATTTGAACTCTAGAATGTTTTTAAATTTTTTTTTCTTTACTTTTTTAAAGATTTCATTTATTTACCTGACATAGAGAGATCACAAGTAGGCAGAGAGGCAGGCAGAGAGAGAGAGAGAGAAGCAGGTTCCCTGCCGAGCAGAGAGCCCGATGTGGGACTCGATCCCAGGACCTTGAGATCATGACCCGAGTCAAAGGAAGTGGCTTAACCCACTGAGCCACCCAGGCGCCCCTGAACTCTAGAGTGTTTTGATGAAATTTAACCTCCAGCTCAGTCTGAATAACTTCTTGATTCTCCTTTATTTATTTATTTGTTTGTTTGTTTGTTTGTTTATTTGTCACAGAGGGAGAGAGAGAATGAGAGTGCACACAAACAGGGGGAGAAGCAGGCACTGAGCAGGGAACCCAATGTGGGATTCGATCCCAGGATCCTGGGATCGTGACCTGAGCAGAAGGCAGACCCTTCACCGACTGAGCTACCCAGGCATCCCACGTGTCTCCTTTCTTCTGGTTTATATCCTCCACCCCAGGTGTGGCTAGTGCACTATACCTTTTCTGTGCTTCTCTTGTTTGTAGAGTGATTTCCAGTTTCCTCTATACCTGCCCGCCCATCCTCTGGGGCCTCCTTCAAGCCTGACTTCTAAATTCTCCCATACATGTTGCAATCTGGCTACCCTAAAGTCATTTTACCTTTATTATGCAATAATGGAACTCCATAAATACCCACCCATTATAAACCACTTGTCTTCTAATAGCACTGAATAATACATTAATGTATTAATGCACATTATTGTCCATTGACTTTGTATTGTACTAATGTTGTCTCCCCAGCTAGATGGCGAATTTCTAGTGGGATCAACCATGTTTCTATGAGAAGAGATCAAATAAAAATGCTTCTGAATCCCAATATTCCAAGTGGCCATGTCCCAGGCATATTCTTTACAAAAGCAGTTTTTAGGAAATTGATGATTTATTAAAGGAGAGGTCTTCTTATGAGAAGCAGACGAAAAGGTTATTATAAATTTGGTTTTGCAGTGATCAGATACGAGAACCTGTGCTCAGAAGACATGGGTCTGACAGGTCACAAAAAAATAAATTATCTAGAATTTACAAACTGGTCTTCTTCTCAAAGTTGCCTCCTAAACATCTGTCCAGAACCTGATTTGATTTGACTGCTTGTTTAGAGTTCTGTCTGTATTCAGAAATGTCATAACATTTTCACTAGCAAAGAATATGGATTCATATATTTTATATAATCGTGGAGGTTTTAAAATTCTTTATTTTGTAAAAGGAAGAGTAGAGAATGCTTAGTATTTATTAATTTGGGGTTATAAACTTCATACTTCTTTTTTTTTTAACTAATCTTTATCAACCTTTTCATAGACACATACATACACAGGAAAGTTAGCCTGCTTGCAGAAAAGTTACTTAACAGCTGGGAGTCATCAGTGAGACTGTGGGGGTAGAAATTGGGCCTAGGAGTACTTACCTCACACAACTGATGAGTCACGGATTGACTATTGTTACTGTAACGAGAGAGCTTAATGAAATGTCTGGCACTTAGTAAATGCTTAATAGATAGTATATTCAATGAATAGCAATCACAGAAACATTGTTAAAATTCTCATGTTCAGGGCATCATAGCGCTTATTTTTCTAATTATTTTTAAACTTTATTATTAATTATCTTTCTTGCTCTTCACTTTTTAAAAAGGATGTCTTATTTTTTTCTTTCTTCTGTATATCTCAAAATGTCTTTTTCTCATAAGCGTAATGATATATTTTCTGGAATAACATTTTTAAGCTGAAACTTCTTTTCCCTTATGAGTTCTGTGTATATATATGTATTCCAGTGTTTAATGATGTGGAGTTTAGGCACCAATCCAATTCTCATATCTTTAGGTGTTTTTCCCTCTGAAGCTTCTATCTTTCTTTGTCATTAACATTTGAAAATTCCAGAAGGATGTGTCTTGTGTAATACTTCTCATTAAGTTAGTCTGCAAACACTCAATTTTTAAAAATGTGATCTTTAAATGAGGAAAGTTTCTTTTATAATTATCTCTTTCCATGCTTTTTTTGTTCCGCTGCCGTTTTCTTTACTTTCTCTAATTATAGATTGAATCTTCCAGATCAGTCTTCCATCTCATTTTTTTTCTTTCTTTATTGGTTTATTCTCTACCCTTTTGCTTTGAATTTCTGGGAAATTTTACTCCATTATTTTCTATTAATATAGATGATTGAGTTCCTTCTTCCAACTGTTCTTTATTGGTTTTTTTTTCTGAGTTTTCATTTGACAATCTTATTTTCTTTTGTCAGCAGGATCATGAATTTACAATAAGATCATGAATTAACATTATTCTTACAGCTAGTTCACATGATTTTACTGACAAAATTGAACCTTGAATCTGCAGAGAAAATTAAATTTCTTTTCTTTAGGCTGTAACTAATTTAAAGTATACCTTAAGCCTTCATGTCTTATTAGCTAGAAGGAAGAAGTAAATAAATAAACCAGTCCAATTTTAATTAACCCAACCATGCAGTATTTAATTTCTCTTGAATAAAAAAAAACAAGCAAATGGAACAAAAAACTCAGTGTTTCAGTGATGTCAATTTCTCCTCCCTCTCCCCCCCCCCCCGCCAAAGAAGTGACTTCGTGTGCATCTACGTGGTGGTGTGTGGGGTGAGATATATAGCGGAGAGTGTCACCAACAGGATCTCATGGTGACGTGAATTCAAATGTGGCTTTAGGTGCTCTGCTGCTTCTCCTCTTTGCCATGGCATTCCTTGTTGCCCTGGGTCTTCAGATGGTCCATGGTCTTGCTTAGGTGCTGGTGGTGAGGACACATTTTCTTTGTTGAAGTATAACTCTGGAGTTCCATTGTCTGGGCAGTTTGAGACTCTCTTTGAAGCCCTCTGCGAGGCCACTGTCCCTGGGGCAAAGACTCACTCCTTAGCTAGATTCTCAGCTAAGATGGTGTTTATGACACTAAAAAGGGCACTAAAATTCAAAGTTCCCCTCTCCCTCACAACAGTGTGGTTTTTTTTGGTCTGTTTTTGATGGGGCTTCCACAGTCTATAAGGCTGTGTGAGGATGGGAGACCCTACTCTGCTCTTGGTGGTATCTTCCCTTACATAACAAACCTTCCTTCTATGTTTGTCCACGTTTGTCACTCTTCTGTCATCATGATAGTTCTTCTCCCAAATACCATAGATCAGAGATGCGGAAGCCAAACTTTTATTCCCATCTTTTCTCTGTATCTGCCAGATGTGGGAGCACTAATAATCAGAAGGGAGGTTACTAGCTCTGAATCCTTATTGTTCTGTAGATTTTATGCTAAGCTGAGTGTGAAGACCATTCTCTCCCAACACGGTGACACAGCTCCCAAGGCTACTGACTCTTCCTTTTCTTTTTTTCTTTTTTGAAGATTTTATTTATTTATTTATTTATTTATTTATTTATTTATTTGACAGAGAAAGAGAGAGATCACAAGTAGGCAGAGAGGCAGGCAGAGAGAGAGGGGGGAAGCAGGCTCCCTGCCGAGCAGAGAACCTGGTGCCAGGCTTGATCCCAGGACCCTGAGATCATGACCTGAGCCAAAGGCAGAAGCTTAACCCCTTGAGCCACCCAGGTGCCCCATACTGACTCTTTCTATCAGACCAATTTATAAGTTAGAAGCTGAAATTCTTATTCCTACTCTCAGCATGCCCCTCTAAAATATATTTCAATCTTTCCCAAACATACTGATGTGCTGGGTAGACGAGGAATGATGCCTTTCTACCCAGAAGACATGAAAGAAGCTCATAAGTAATATTCAGTTGTTCTCATGAATTTTGTAGAGTGGTGAATAATTTATTTTTCAATCACCTCTTCTATTTCCTATAGTGAATCAGTGTCAATAGGAATACTCATTTCCAACATGCTATGTCCCCTTTCCTGAGATCAGTTTTCCTAATACACTCCCTTTCTGCTCTTGACTTGTTCATCTTTTGGACCAGAAGGAAATGCTTTCGTATGATTTATATGTAATTAAGGAAGACTGAAGATATGTTTTATGTAAGATTGGGTTTCTTGTTGCTGTAATATTTCAGAGACAGAGAATTTTAGGTACAGATGAGTTCCAAGAAAATCTTTCTGGAGGGTGTCTGGATGGCTCAGTCATTAAGTGTCTATTTTCAGCTGAAGTCGGGATTCCTGAGTCCTGGGATCGAGTGCCACATCAGGCCCCCTGCTCACTGGGGAGTCTGCTTCTCCCTCTACCTCCTCCCCTCCCTCTTCTCCTTCTCTCTCTCTCTCCCAAGTAAATAAATAAGGTTAAAAAAAAAAAAAAAAAGAAAGAAAATCTATCTGGAATAGTGACAAGCACAAAAGGAAAACCTGAATTCAGTTTAGATGATCACCTTTGCCAGGCTGACCCCTACATAGAATGGTGGGAGATTGTGACAAATTTTCATAGACTAAGACAAATGGTACTCAGGTAAGGTGCTACCTCCCATCCATCCCATGGGTCTTGAGCTGCTGTGTTCTTCTGGCCTTGACTTTGTGAGGATTGTGATGGTCATCCATGACCATGTAAGCTGGGGGAAATGTTCTCTCAATTAGATTAGCACATAGGGCCCCGAAACCTTCTTCAGGTGCTTTCCCGGGACTCCCTTACACCAGCACAGATTCCGTGTTGTATCTGTTATAGGTGGATTATGCCATCTATATATTTTAGCACCAGGGCACAGTTTTATTATTTATTAAATTTTACATTTTATTTACATTTTGGTTTTACTTTGTTTTGTTTTACTTGCCAAACTAGATGCCAAGCTCAGTAAAATAGCTTACGGTTCTTGAATAGTTCTGGAATTTTATGGCCTTTACCCTCCTTTTTTTTTATTTTTAAAGATTTTATTTAATAGAGAGTGAGTGAGAGCAGAAGCAGGAGGAGCAGCAGAGGGGGAGGAAGAAGCAGATTTTTTGTCAAGCAAGGAGCCCAATGTAGGGCTCGATCCCAGCTTACTAGGATCATGATCTAAGCCAACGGCAGATGCTTAACCAATTGAGCCACCCAAGCGCCCCATCCTACCTTAAACAAATGTATTTAGTTGTTTATCAGCTTTTCTCTTTTTGAGCTCTATTTATGAAAAACTGTGATATCTTTTCATAGGATTATTTGATGAATTTTATTTTTATAAAATAAAATTTTATTTAATTTTATTTATTTTTATTTTGAAATACTTTGCTAAGTATTCCCATTACATTAGTTGCTTATCATTTAAGTCAATCAAAGTGATTTTTCACTCCAAAGATCAGTCTGCCTGGAACTGTTTTTCATTCTCTGAGCATATGGTGTGTTTCTGAGTTTGTATATTTCCTCAGTCCAAACAGTGTTACCAAGGGCAATATTTCTAAAATGAGTTTTTCTACTTTAGTCAATTGTTCAGTAAACAACGAGTTAAAAATGATGTGGCATCAACTCCATGGTTAATCTTTTCTCTAATTTTGTTTTTAGATACTGCTGGGTACTCTAGGGTTTGGCTGTGAAGTTCTTTGCCTTCCCTTATATAAAAGGTTATTTTGAAACTTTAGTGGTTTTTCTCTAGGATTTTATGCATTCTCACAGAAAGTAAAACTGATTGTTCATATCATATCCTGTTTAAAAAATTTTAAGAGCTATTTACTCAAATGTATTTAACATACTAAAACTTCGTGCAGTCTCTCATCTGCCTCCCGAGTTTGTCAGGATCTTTATAACCTATGACATTACAGATAATGTATTAGAGTCCTTGAGGACTCCACGTATTCATCCCAGTAGGCCAGCATGACTCTGCCATGTACAGGTTTGACTAAGAGCAGCCTGTCCTCTCATCTGCAGGAAGAGAGACTTAGCTGGGACAACCAGTTTTCTGCTCGAGATTCTCTGCAGTTCATATCTATCTGACCTTTATTTTCTCACATGAATTATTTCTTTATATGTGCACGTTTGGGGCAGGATTGAACATTCAGTCTCGTTGACAACTCTTGATAAAGAGCAAGCACTTAGTATGCGCCGAGTGCTTACATATCAGTGACATCATTCGGTCTTCCTAAAAATCCACATAGAGGTGTTATTTCCCCTTCCGTGTGTGAGAGGCAAGTGGACAGAATTATACAGGATTAGTGGAACTGATAGTACACAAGGGTCTGTCTCACACTAAGGGCCATTTCTCCCTAATTTTATTTTGCTGCCGCTTAACTGTTCTAGCAGTAAAAATATGGGAGTTCTTAGATTTTGAGAGTCATCAATTTTTCAATGATCCAAGTCACCGATGCATATTCCACAATAAATGGGCTTCTCTAAGTGATGCAGCTATATTAATATGTATAGCTGATTGGAAACATTATTCATAACACATTGTGTCAAGTGCACTGCATGGAACATTTAACAAGACAGACCATATTCTAATTATATTCTCACAATACAATTAAAGGATTTAAGTCAAGCCAGCATCTGGAAGAAATCATTGGCAAATCACGCGTCTGATAAAGAACATGTACTCAGAATATATAAAGAACTCTGAAGATTCAATAATAAGAGAACCCAATGAAATAAAAGAAAAAATATCTGAACATTCACTCTAACCAAAAAGATGTATGGATAAAAAATAAGAATGCAAAAAGATATTCAACATCATTAGAGAGATGCAATTTAAAGCCTACATGAGGTCCCTCTAAACACATATCAAAAATTCTAAAATTAATAAAATCCTGCAAAAGTTTCTGGAAATCAGCTTGGCAATTAAAAAAATTATTAAACATACACTCACCGTATGACCTAGCATTTTCATTCATATATATATATACCTAAAAGAAATAAAAACACGTGTTTGTGCAAAGATTTGGATATAAATGTGCACAGCATCAACCCAGGAACAACCCAAATGTCCATCATCAGATAAGCATATAAACATTGTGGTATACCAATGCAATGAAATATTCAAAGTTAAAAGGGAATGAGATGCACAACAACATGGAGAAATCTCAGAATACTCAGGCAGAGTGGATGAAGTCAGACAAAAGAACTAGCACATGTTCTATCTCCCCATGGTTGCATCATTCTAGAAGTAAAAAACTAGTCAATGTCAGAGGCCATCGGCAGTTGGGAGTGGAGAGTTTGGAAAGGGGCCGGGGGAGCTTCTGGGGATGGTGGACATTCACAGTCTTCGTGGTGATGATAGTGTCATGGTGCTTACATATGTGAAACTTATCAAATTACATACTACACATATACAAAATACCTTGTATGTCAAAACTCAACATAAGCTGCCTAAAAAGTATTTGTTGTGGGTGATGTTGAAAGTACCAGTGACATAAAAGAAAATTCCAAATAGAATCCTTCAGTACCAAATCCTTGGTCACCACTGTGGGAGAGCGGAGTATGAATTCTAGCTGGAAGTTTAAAAAGAAAAAAGCATACAAGAAGAAAAAGTAATAATGATTTATTTTCCACTGTGGGCTGGAAGTAAGTTGTTGTTTCTCCTGGAGTATGTACCGTTTTGTTTTCTTTTCCTATAGTTCATTGAAGAAAAAACTGAGCCTGAAACCAGAACAAGGAAAGGACAATTCTATCCATATGTGAAATTCATCACTTTTAAATAGTATCACATAATAATCATTGTAAATATTCAAATGAAATTAGTTTCCCCCCAAATGAATGTCTTCTTATTATTTTTTTATATTTAGACATGATTTTAACATTTATTTCCATTTAATTTAAAATTGCATCACATTACTTTTTTCATTTATATTTTCTTTATATTCTTTTGCAACAGTGTTGACATGAAACTATCAGATTTGGTAGTAAATGGACTTGCATACAAATCAGTTAATGAGGAGCAAAGAGGAATATAGTTAGAATTTCAATGGATAAATGTAAGCACTTTATATATATCAAGTTCTTATATGTAAATCTAGACACAATATGAATCAGAGATATGTACATCTTTATAAAGCATCTCTTCATCATAGAAATTTTCACATGACTTCATTAATAATTACAAAGGCCTGGTGGTGTAATGCATTCCTAAAAGACCCCAAGGGGAGGAGAGCAGATATAGAGACTATGATTCATCAGTTTAGATGTTCTGGCAGAGTTGAATTCAGTCCAGAAGTGCAAATGAAGTGATGTCCTAATTGAAACTCTGCCTATTCCTAGTTGTCTGATAACCTCTCAGTCAGATATAAAGATAAGCAGTGCCCTTGGCTGAGCCCTGCCCCACCCTGCTTCCTTGCGTAGCCCTCTTGGGAATTTTGTTAGCAATTTGAAATTCCAAACTAACAAGTGCAGTACAAAGGATATCTGTAATTTTTTATGAGCGCACCCTTTAAAAGACTCCTATTCAAGAGATTTTTAAATATGTGAATATTTTAGCAATTAAAATACACAAATTAATATCGTAATTTTGTGTACACACAGAATTCGTAATTTGAGATATGCACAGTTTTCTCTGTTACTTTAGAAATGTGGAGAGAATTAGGAAAACCCGGGTACTTACTTGAAAGATCTGTCTTCCCAGAGTAAGAAAATATAGAAGGGGGTAAAAAAAGCCTGGAAAATATGATAGCTGGTCATTCTTTTTTAATTTTAATTTTAATTTTAATTTTTTACACCTAGATCATTCTTGCAGTAAATAGGTATTGGAAGAAATGACTGCAAAATATCAATAATTCTTAACTATCTTTCCTGGTGCGGAACTGTAAAAACAAGAGGCTGATATTTCTCTAATGTCAGATTTTAGAGTTAATGAGAAAAGCCAAGTCATTTAGTTCTTTTTTTTTAAATTTAATTTTATTTTTTCAGTGTGCCAGCATTCATTGTTTATGCACCACACCCAGTGCTCCATGCAATACGCATCCCCCACAATACCCACCCAGGCACACCCAGCCCACCACTTCCTTCCCCTCCAAAACCCTCAGTTTGTTTCTCAGAGTCCACAGTCTCTCATGCTTCGTCTCCCCTTCCGATTTCCCCCAACTCATTTCTCTCCTTCACCCAATGTCCTCCGTGTTATTCCTTATATTTCACAAGTAAGCAAAACCGTATAATTGACTTTCTCTGCTTGACTTATTTCACTCAGCATAATCTCCTCCAGTCCTGTACATGTTAATACAAAAGTTGGGTATTCATCCTTTCTGATGGAGGCATAATACTCCATTGTATATATGAACCATAGCTTCTGCATCCTTTTGTCTGTTGAAGGGCATTTTGGCTCTTTCCATAGTTTGGTGGCTGTGGGCATTGCTGCTATGAACATTGGGGTACAGATGGACCTTCTTATCACTACATCTGTATCATTGGTGTAAATACCCAGTAGTGCAATTGCAGGATCATATTGTAGCTCTATTTTTAATTTTTGGAGGAATCTCCACATTTTTTTACAAGTCATTTAGCTCTATAAGCTTAGAAATCAATTTAAAGATGTTTTCATGTGTGAGGGGAAACTAGTCTAACTTTTAAAAAGTAAAATAAAGGTGGAATATTTTCCCATTATTATACACAGATCATATTTATGTGGTCTTTAATTTACTGGCATTCATGTGAATTTCACTTAACTTACAGCTTAATGACCTGTTTCTGTTATTTGCAACATATAAAAACAATGCTAGAGAATAAAACTCATTGAACTCTATTGTGAAAGTAATTTCTTATTAAATTCAACAACTGATTCTGAGAGAGACAGAGACACAGAGACACAGGGTTGGGGGGAAGGCAAGAAGGAGACTGTATAGGCAGATCTATGGGTTCTTCTTGCAGTAATGTATAACTAGATTATCTGTTCTTTTTCTTTTTTCTACTTATAAATAAAGTAATTTATTTCCAGGGAATAAATCACATTGAGACATAAAATAATTTTCCACCAGTGAGGACTACTTCTTCCATATTTTCCACTTATGCAAAACCATTGTGCTTAAAACAAAGCCATACTGACAATTTACTCATTTTGTGTTTCCTTGTAAAATCTACCACTCTGAAAAACTGGCAATCAATTTTATTGACTGATAGCTGAGTAAAATCATGGCTAGGAAAAATAATTTGAAAGTTATATATATTTTTATTAGATAAAAGATTTTAAAGTAAGCTTCTTTTTACACTGAGAATCTCTATAGTGTAATGAGATTTGATAACATATAAAAATGCTATAATCCACTTTATACATAACTTTTCCCCTTTTACCTGAAGGTAATTTTTCAAAGGTATATATTTGCTGGGATATATAAATATTGAGGTGAACACTTCTTAGATAGCCATATTTTCCTTTTTTTTTTTTGATGCTTTTTTTATTGGTTTATCTTTTTTTATTTTTTATGAACATATAATGTATTTTTATCCCCAGGGGTAGAGGTCTGTGAATCGCCAGGTTTACACACTTCACAGCACTCATCATAGCACATACCCTCCCCAATGTCCATAACCCCCCTCTCCCAACCCCACCTCCCCCCAGCAACCCCCAGTTTGTTTTGTGAGATTAAGAGTCACTTATGGTTTGTCTTCCTCCCAATCCCATCTTGTTTCATTTATTCTTCACCTATCCCCCTAACCCCCCATGTTGCATCTCCACGTCCTCATATCAGGGAGATCATATGATAGTTGTCTTTCTCCGATTGACTTATTTGACTAAGCATGATACCCTCTAGTTCCATCCACATCGTCGCAAATGGCAAGATTTCATTTCTTTTGATGGCTGCATAGTATTCCAATTCTTCTTTATCCATTCATATGTTGATGGACATCTAGGTTCTTTCCATAGTTTGGCTATTGTAGACATTGCTGCTATAAACATTCGGGTGCACATGTCCCTTTGAACCACTATGTTTGTATCTTTAGGGTAAATACCCAGTAGTGCAATTGCTGGGTCATAGGGTAGTTCTATTTTCAACATTTTGAGGAACCTCCATGCTGTTTTCCAGAGTGGTTGCACCAGCTTGCATTCCCACCAACAGTGGAGGAGGGTTCCCCTTTCTCCACATCCTCGCCAGCATCTGTCATTTCCTGACTTGTTAATTTTAGCCATTCTGACTGGTGTGAGGTGATATCTCATTGTGGTTTTGATTTGTATTTCCCTGATGCCGAGTGATGTGGAGCACTTTTTCATGTGTTTGTTGGCCATCTGGATGTCTTCTTTGCAGAAATGTCTGTTCATATCCTCTGCCCATTTCTTGATTGGATTGTTTGTTCTTTGGGTGTTGAGTTTACTAAGTTCCTTATAGATTTTGGATACTAGCCCTTTATCTGATATGTCATTTGCAAATATCTTCTCCCATTCTGTCAGTTGTCTTTTGGCTTTGTTAACTGTTTCCTTTGCTGTGTAAAATCTTTTGATCTTGATGAAATCCCAATAGTTCATTTTTGCCCTTGCTTCCCTTGCCTTTGCCGATGTTCCTAGGAAGATGTTGCTGCAGTTGAGGTCGAAGAGGTTGCTGCCTGCGCTCTCCTCAAGGATTTTGATGGATTGCTTTCTCACATTGAGGTCCTTCATCCATATTGAGTCTATTTTCATGTGTGGTGTAAGGAAGTGGTCCAATTTCGTTTTTCTGCATGTGACTGTCCAATTTTCCCAGCACCATTTATTGAAGAGGCTGTCTTTTTTCCATTGGACATCCTTTCCTGCTTTGTCGAAGATTAGTTGACCATAGAGTTGAGGGTCTATTTCTGGGCTCTCTATTCTGTTCCATTGATCTATGTGTCTGTTTTTGTGCCAGTACCATGCTGTCTTGATGATGACAGATTTGTAATAGAGCTTGAAGTTCGGAATGGTGATGCCACCCACTTTGGCTTTCTTTTTCAATATTCCTTTGGCTATTCGAGGTCTTTTCTGGTTCCATATAAATTTGAGGATTATTTGTTCCATTTCTTTGAAAAAAATGGATGGTATTTTGAGAGGGATTGCATTAAATGTGTAGATTGCTTTAGGCAGCATGGACATTTTCACAATATTTATTCTTCCAATCCAGGAGCATGGAACATTTTTTCATTTTTTTGTGTCTTCCTCAATTTCTTTCATGAGTACTTTATAGTTTCCTGCATATAGATTCTTAGCCTCTTTGGTTAGGTTTATTCCTAGGTATCTTATAGTTTTGGGTACAATTGTAAATGGGATTGACACCTTAATTTCTCTTTCTTCTGTCTTGTTGTTGGTGTAGAGAAATGCAACTGATTTCTGTGCATTGATTTTATATCCTGACAATTTACTGAATTCCTGGACAAGTTCTAGCAGTTTTGGAGTGGAATATTTTGGGTTTTCCACATATAGTATCATATCATCTGTGAAGAGTGATAGTTTGACTTCTTCTTTGCCAATTTGGATGCCTTTAATTTCCTTTTGTTGTCTGATTGCTGAGGCTAGGACTTCTAGTACTATGTTGAATAGCAGTGGTGATAATGGACATCCCTGCCGTGTTCCTGACCTTAGCAGAAAAGCTTTCAGTTTTTCTCCATTGAGAATGATATTTGCGGTGGGTTTTTCATAGATGGCTTTGATAATATTGAGGTATGTGCCCTCTATCCCTACACTTTGAAGAGTTTTGATCAGGAAGGGATGTTGTATTTTGTCAAATGCTTTTTCAGCATCTATTGAGAGTATCATATGGTTCTTGTTCTTTCTTTTATTAATGTGTTCTCTCACATTGATTGATATGCAGATGTTGAACCAACCTTGCAGCCCTGGAATAAATCCCACTTGGTCGTGGTGAATAATCCTTTTAATGTACTGTTGAATCCTATTGATTAGTATTTTGGTGAGAATTTTTGCATCTGTGTTCATCAAGGATATTGGTCTGTAGTTCTCTTTTTTGGTGGGATCCTTGTCTGGTTTTGGGATCAAGGTGATGCTGGCCTCATAAAATGAGTTTGGAAGTTTTCCTTCCATTTCTATTTTTTGGAACAGTTTCAGGAGAATAGGAATTAATTCTTTAAATGTTTGGTAGAATTCCCCTGGGAAGCCTCAGGCCCTGGGCTTTTGTTTGTTTGGAGATTTTTGATGACTGTTTCAATCTTCTTACTGGTTATGGGCCTGTTCAGTCTTTCTATTTCTTCCTGATTTAGTTGTGGTAGTTTATATGTCTCTAGGAATGCATCCATTTCTTCCAGATTGTCAAATTTGCTGGCGTAGAGTTGTTCATAGTATATTCTTATAATTGTCTGTTTTTCTTTGGTGTTATTTGTGATCTCTCCCCTTTCATTCATGATTTTATTTATTTGGGTCCTTTCTCTTTTCTTTTGGATAAGTCTGGCCAGGGGTTTATCAATCTTATTGATTCTTTCAAAGAACCAGCTCCTAGTTTCATTGATTTTTTTCTATTGTTTTTTTGGATTCTATTTCATTGATTTCTGCTCTGATCTTTATGATTACTCTTCTCCTGCTGAGTTTAGGGTTTCTTTCTTGTTTTTTCTCCAGCTCCTTTAGGTGTAAGGTTAGGTTGTTTACTTGAGACCTTTCTTGTTTCTGGAGAAAGGCTTGTACCGCTATATATTTTCCTCTTGGACTGCCTTTGCTCTGTCCCACAGATTTTGAACTGTTGTGTTTTCATTATCATTTGTTTCCATGAAATTTTTCAATTTTTCTTTAATTTCCTGGTTGACCCATTCATTCTTTAGAAGGATGCTGTTTAGTCTCCATGTATTTGGGTTCTTTCCAAATTTCCTCTTGTGATCGAGTTCTAGCTTCAGAGCATTGTGGTCTGAAAATATGCAGGGAATGATCCTAATCTTTTGATACCGGCTGAGACCTGATTTGTGACCCAGGATATGATCTATTCTGGAGAAGGTTCCATGTGCACCAGAGAAGAATGTGTATTCTGTTACTTTGGGATGGAATGTTCTGAATAGATCTGTGATGTCCATCTGGTCCAGTGTGTCATTTAAGGCCTTTATTTCCTTGTTGATCTTTTGCTTGGATGATCTGTCCATTTCAGTGAGGGGAGTGTTCAAGTCCCCTACTATTATTGTATTATTGTTGATATGTTTCTTTGATTTTGTTATTAATTGGTTTATACAGTTGGCTGCTCCCACGTTAGGGGCATAGGTATTTAAAATTGTTAGATCTTCTTGTTGGACAGACCCTTTGAGTATGATATAGTGTCCTTCCTCATCTCTTATTATAGTCTTTGGCTTAAAATCTAATTGATCTAATATAAGGATTGCCACCCCAGGTTTCTTCTGATTCCCATTAGCATGGTAAATTGTTTTCCACCCCCTCACTTTAAATCTGGAGGTGTCTTCGTGTCTAAAATGAGTTTCTTGTAGGCAACATATAGATGGGTTTTGCTTTTTTATCCATTCTTATACCCTGTGTCTTTTGATTGGGACATTTAGCCCATTAACATTCAGGGTAACTATTGAGAGATATTAATTTAGTGCCATTATATTGACTGTAAGGTGACTGTTCCTGTATATTGTCTCTGTACCTTTCTAATCTACTACTTTTAGGCTCTCTCTTTGCTTAGAGGACCCCTTTCAATATTTCCTATAGAGCTGGTTTGGTGTTTGCAAATTCTTTCAGTTTTTGTTTGTCCTGGAACCTTTTTATCTCTCCTTCTATTTTCAATGATAGCCTAGCTGGATAGATTCTTGGCTGCATGTTTTTCTTGTTTAGTGCTCTGAATATATCATGCCAGTTCTTCTGGCCTGCCAGGTCCCTGTGGATAAGTCTGCTGCCAATCTAATATTTTTACCATTGTATGTTACAGACTTCTTTTCTCGGGCTGCTTTCAGGATTTTCTCTTTGTCACTAAGACTTGTAAATTTTACTATTAGGTGACAGGGTGTGGGCTTATTCTTGTTGATTTTGAGGCGGGTTCTCTGTACCTCCATGATTTTGATGCTCGTTCCCTTTGCCATATTAGGGAAATTCTCTCCAATAATTCTCTCCAATAAACCTTCTGCTCCCCTCTCTCTTCTTCTTCTGGAATCCCAATGATTCTCATGTTGTTTCGTCTTCTGATGTCACTTATCTCTCGAATTCTCCCCTCGTGGTCCAGTAGCTGTTTGTCCCTCTTTTGCTCAGCTTCTTTATTCTCTGTCATTTGGTCTTTTATATCACTAATTCTTTCTTCTGCCTCATTTATCCTAGCAGTGAGAGCCTCCATTTTTGATTGCACCTCATTAATAGCTTTTTTGATTTCAACTTGGTTAGATTTTAGTTCTTTAATTTCTCCAGAAAGGGCTTTTATATCTCCAGAGAGCATTTCTCTAATATCTTCCATGCCTTTTTAGAGCCCAGCTAGAACCTTCAGAATCATCATTCTGAACTCTTGATCTGACATATTACCAATGTCCGTGTTGATTAGGTCCCCAGCCTTTGGTACTGCCTCTTGTTCTTTTATTTGTTGTGATTTTTTCCACCTTGTCATTTTGTCCAGATAAGAGGATATGAAGTATCAAATAAACTACTAAAAGGGTGGCAAAGACCCCAGAAAAATATGCTGTAACCAAGTCAGAAGAGACCCCAAATTGTGGGGGGGAGAAAGGGGATAAAAAGAGGTTCAGAAAAAAAAAAGAAAAAGAAAAAAATTTAAAAAATAAAACAAATAAAGAAAAAATATAAAAAAGAAAGAAAAAATACATATTTTAGATAAACTAGTCAAAAAACGTTAAAAAAGAAAAGGGTAAAAGTTTTAAAAAATTTAGTAGAAGAAAAAAAGAAAGAAAAAATTGAAAAAAGAATTGAATTAACCACAAGACTAAAGAATCATGGTGAGAAAGCCATGAGTTCTGTGCTTTGCTTTCTCCTCCTCTGGAATTCTGCTGCTGGCCTAGGTATTGAACCTGCTTTCCTTGATAGATGAACTTCGTCCTGGCTGGATATTTTGTTGATCTTCTGGGGGAGGGGCCTGTTGTAGTGACTCTCAAGTCTTTGCCTGAGGCGGAATTGCACCGCCCTTACTGGGGGCCGGACTAAGTAATCCACTCGGGTTCACTTTTGGGCGCTTTTGTTCCCTGAACGCTTTCAGTAGAGTTCTGGAGGACGGGAATGAAAATGGCGGCTCCCAGTCTCCGTCCCGGAGGAGCTGAGAGCCCGGGGCCCCACTCCTCAGTGTGCCCCCAGAGAACAGCACCCAATCACTCCCGTATCCCCAGCCTCCAGCTGTGTTCCGAGCTCACCGAGCCTGCAACCAGTTCAAGGTAACCCCGAGCTGAGAGTTCAGTCCACGGCTCTTTCTCTATAGCCGGCTTCTCCCTTCTAATACCTGCGAGCTCTGTGACAGACACCCCCGATCCTTCTGTGACCCTGCGGGACCTGGGGCCACGCTGACCCTGCATGGGCTTCACCCCGGTTTAGCCTCTAGAGCAATGTCCCTCAGTGGAACAGACTTTTAAACGTCCTGATTTTGTGCTCCATTGCTCCACCGCTTGCCGGGAGCCAGCCCCTCCCCTGCAGTCTATCTTCCTGTTGTTTTGGATTCACTTCTCTGCCAGTCCTACCTTTCCGAAAGTGGTTGATTTTCTGTTTCTAGAATTGCTGTTCTTCTTCTCTTTGATCTCCCATTGGATTTGTAGGTGTTTGCAATGTTTAGATAAGCTATCGAGCTGATCTCCTGTTACCTGATGTAGTCTCAGCCTGCTATTTCTCCACCATCTTGACCGGAAAGTCTCGATAGCCATATTTTCTGTAAGATACATCTTGTCATCTAAGTGTAAAATTAGATTGGAGACATTATTCATCCCTTTTATACTGTTTAGGAAAAAAAAAAAGCTCTCCAAATTTAGCTAAGTTAGATTTCAGGGTACTTACACTAAAATATAAGAATATATACATTTACAGCACCCATCCTATAAAAGTGTCCAGTAGGAATTTATTCTAAAATTCATTTTTTTTGAAATTTCCATGAAATGTGTGTGATAGAAATTCTGAAATTGGTTTTATTTTGAGGTAATATTTTGGAACACATTTATTTATTTTACTCTAAAGCTTTTCATCAAATGAAGCTTAACTACTTTTAAGTGCTACAGTGTAGTTCTGGAATATAAGCCAGGATAAATTCAAGAGGGTAGCTCTTGGCTTCAGTCTTCCTTGGGTGATTATTGAAAGGGAGAGATGTTTGGGTCCAGATAGAAAAAGAAAACAAAAAACAAAGAAAAAATACTTCCTCTGTGGCCTGGAACACCAACTTGAGAAGTTATACTCTATCACAGAGGAAATTCCCCTCATCATTTAAATCTGGTTTTCTATGGGTTCTCTTGCGTTTCACTGATCTAGATTACAAATCAAGTCAATTTGGCATGAACTACATTTACTCCGAGGACAACAGTGCTTCAAAGCTCGTGCTCTAGTTAAAGATGTAAATTGACTACTTATGGCTGTGGTCAGGATGAATGCTACTAATTCACTTCCAGTCCCACTGTCCTCTGTGACCCTAACTGTCAAGACAGCAGTAAGAGGCATTTGAGTTGCTATATTTTTTTATTAACTAGATGATCATCACTATTCTAAATAGGATTTTTTTTTTTTGAGGACTTGCTTTACCTTAAAATGGAAACTTGTAAACACATTTCACGTCATTTTTTTTTCATAAAAGAAAATGTTCTTAAAATGAAATCCTTAATATAGATAGTATGTCATTAGAAAGGAGAGGATTCCTAATAGTAGAATGCATATATGGAAGTCTAATCATTTTGGGGAAGAGCAGTGGTGCCTTTTTTTTTTTTTTTTTTTTTAATTCGCTGCCCCCTTGAGGTATTAGGAGAGATTTAATTAATTTCTGCAGTGTTTTTTGTCTGTTTGTTTTTTGGTATTTTTTCCTGTTTGGTTTTTTTTTTTTAAGACTTTATTTATTTGACAGACAGATTACAAGTAGGCAAAGAGGCAGGCAGAGAGAAAGAGGGCTCCCTGCTAAGCAGAGAGCCCGATGTGGGGCTCAATCCCAGGACCTTGAGATCATGACCTGAGCTGAAGGCAGAGGCTTTAACCCACCGAGCCAACAAAACCCCTGTTTTGTTTTTGTTTTTGTTTTTTTTTAATGTATTTTTATTTTTATGAATTCTTTTAAAGATTTCATTTATTCATTTGAGAGAGACAGAGAGAGTGGAGAGAGAGCATGAGTGGGGAAGAGAGGGAGAAGCAGCCTCCCTGCTCAGCAGGAAACCCCATGCAGGGCTCAATCCCAGAATCCTGGGATCATGACCTGAGCAGAAGGCAGATGCTTAACCGACTGAGCCACTCAGGTGCCCCTGTTTGTTTGTTTGTTTGAACAAGGAGTTTTTTTGTTGTTTACCCTATGCTGACTCTTTACAATATCAGTAAGAACATAACTATGGAGAAATAAGTATTTTCTGAGGTTCAAACTATGGAGAAAATTCAACATTTAAAGCATGGTGCCTATGATATTATTTTCATAGGTAAAAATGCAAAATTATAGCAGGCTATAGGAAACAAATTTTAATTGTTTTAGCTATAAAGGTAAAATAATTTTCTAATGTGTTCATTAGAACACTAGGGAAAGTCATATTGTTAAAAGTCCATTTCTTAAATCTGTTACTAATAAAGATAGGAGATCCTTTCTTTTCTTCAGTGATTTTTTAAATTCTTTTTTGATGCTAAAATAAATCTTCGTCTTCTATATTTTGTATCTAAATAATGTAGATTTGGTCATTCAACAAGGGGATACTGCTGGGGTCACCCAGGTTTCTAGACTCTGACAGTCTATTCACGAACGAAACAGAAAAGAAACCTGTCTCCATTGGCACTTACTTTTAACCAATACTGGTATTTTCCTTTGCATTTCCAATGCATTTATTTAATTAGAAACATGTAACTGGTGACATTCTTGTCCACAGCTGCAAAACACCTTTGAGATAACATTTAAAAATAAAATGATACATTATTTTTAAAACTTTAGCTTTTAAGACAGACTTACTTGAAAAAGTATCACAATTGGTTGATTTAGATTCCACATCATTCTGATGATTTGAATTAATCTTTAAAAATGGAGGTGCAGCCTACTCTGTTTCTGTCATTGGTTACACGGCTCCTACTTTCCTGGCTTTTGAGGTGGGAAATAAGATGGCCAAGTACAGGGGATTCCCAGTGTTAATTATGATGCTTCCTACGGTGAATTAATGTTGAAGACTTTGCATTGGGAATCCACACTTGGGAAGTTAAGAGAAAGGACGTATTTAAAAAAAAAAAAAAAAGGAGAAAGAAAAAAAAAATGTTCTTTTGTCAAACAGTGTTTGAAAGATTTTATCCTATTTCTGTACCTTAATATGTTTGAGGCTTCCAAATTATATTATTGAGAAAGAAAGTAAAAATACATCCTTTAAACTATTTACTCAGTATCTATGTCTCTGAACTCAGATAGTAAGTGCATTAAATATGGCTTCTGAATAACTCTCAAACGACCATATTCATCTGCCTCAAGGCATAGAAAAGGCGAAACCACTTCCTTACGTTCACTCTCCCAGAGAGAATACAAGTCTGTTTATCATTCCCCTTTAATTCCTACTGACCCCACTGAGATATTCCTCAAAGGTCCCCTGCTCCAAAGCTCCTGAACACACATGGCAACCAAACTATGTTCTCATTTTATCTTGGGAGAAAAACCCAAAAGTATCAAAGTATCAAAAATATTTAAAATCATCACAAATTGCAGAGACCTTCCTTCTGCATTTTCTAAGTGCTGTTTAAAAGTCAGGAACGTTACTGGAAGTCAATGCTGTATTTAATTCTACCTTGCCTTTGTATCTCCATCTGAAATTTCAGTGGAACTTTTTTTAAAAATTTTTTTATTTATTACTTGTTTTTTTATAAACATATAATGTATTTTTATCCCCAGGGGTACAGGTCTGTGAATCGCCAGGCTTACACACTTCACAGCACTCACCATAGCACATACCCTCCCCAATGTCCATAACCCCCCTCCCTTCTCCCAACCCCCCCGCCCCAGCAACCCTCAGTTTGTTTTGTGAGATTAAGAGTCACTTCTGGTTTGTCTCCCTCCCAATCCCATCTCGTTTCATTTATTCTTCACCTATCCCCTAACCCCCCATGTTGCATCTCCACGTCCTCATATCAGGGAGATAGTATGACAGTTGTCTTTCTCCGATTGACTTATTTCACTAAGCATGATACCCTCTAGTTCTATCCACGTCATTGCAAATGGCAAGATTTCATTTCTTTTGAGGGCTGCATAGTATTCCGTTGTATAGTATTCCACATAGTATTCCACATCTTTATCCATTCATCTGTTGATGGACATCTAGGTTCTTTCCATAGTTTGGCTATTGTAGACATTGCTGCTATAAACATTCGGGTGCACATGTCTCTTCGGATCCCTACGTTTGTATCTTTAGGGTAAATACCCAGTAGTGCAATTGCTGGGTCATAGGGTAGTTCTATTTTCAACATTTTGAGGAACCTCCATGCTGTTTTCCAGAGTGGTTGCACAAGCTTGCATTCCCTTCAGTGGACCTTTTATCACAGATATAGAATATTTTTGGAGAGAACCTAGAAGATTCTCCTTTTTTTTAATTAAGTTTTTTTTTTAATTACAGTAGAGTTAACTTACAGTGTTGTATTATGTTTAGGTGTACAATATGATAGTTCAACAGTTCTATACATTGCTACATTGCTCCCTGTTCATCATCTTAATCCTCTTCCACTGATCGCACAACCCACTTCCCCACTAATAACCATCTGTGTGTTCTCTAGAGTTTATGGTCTGTTTCTTGGTTTCTCTCTCTCTCTCTCTCTTTTACATTTGCCCATTTGTTTTGTTTCTTAAATTCCATATCAGTGAAATCATATGGTATTTGTTTTTCTCTAACTTATTTCACTTAGCATTATAGTTTCTAGCTCCATCCAGAAAATATAAAAACACTTATTCAAAAGATTATTCTTTTTTCCTTTCAATATGCCTTTAAATTATGTACAGAAAAAATGTATTTGTAAATGACAACATCAATAGGAAGTCAGCTAGATGTTACATAAATACATTTTGTATTACTGTATTTTATCCCATTAAAGACAAAATTTTCTTCAACATATGCCATTTTAACATAAATATTACTAAAGTCTAGTATGTACCTAATTCCTTACATGGGAATGTATAAATTAACATTCTTCCTCCTGATTTAGGGCCATCATTACAAATTTTGATTATTGTACCCAATTTTAATCTGTGAGATAACAAGGACCCAGTCTACTCAAGGGATCCTTGTCAGTAGCACATTGAGCATCTACACACTACACGTTCTGTTGTACTTGTTGGTTGATAGTAACAAGAGGTATGGTATGTGAGAAGTTAATATGGAATCTGGATATAAAATATTGAATCGGGTTTGGGGCTTATCCTAAACACACATAAATCTACTTCAGGAAACTAGAAAGATGAGAAGCATGTGACTTTAGCTGAATCTCTAATGTTTTATTTTCTTTTTATTATTTTTTATTTTTTTTTAAGGGATCATTTCCCTTTTTTTTTTTATTTGACAGAGAGAAATCACAACTAGACAGAGAAGCAGGCAGGCAGAGAGAGAGGAGGAAGCAGGCTCCCCGCGGAGCAGAGAGCCTGATGTGGGGCTCGATCCCAGGACCCTGAGATCATGACCTGAGCGGAAGGCAGAGGCTTTAACCCACTGAGCCACCCAAGCGCCCCTTATTTTCTTTTTAAATTTAAGATTTATTCGAGAGAGAGAGAGAGAGCACATGGCAGGGGGAAACAGAGGGAGATGGAAAAAAAGAATCTCAAGCAGACCCCCAACTGAGTATAGAGCCTGACTTGGGACTCCATCCTACCACCCTGAGATCATGACCTGAGCCAAAATTAAGACTCAGACACTCAACCAACTGAGCCACCCAGGTGCTCCTCTCTTCTTTTGAATGAGGTCTGAAGCCAGTTTTGAAAATGTTCACATTAAAAACCATGGTAGTTATAATATTTATCTGGAAACTGTCCTCAAAGAATTATTGACACTCAATAGCTATAAATTAACAATCCATAGATTCATATTTATTTGTGGTTTTATACAAACTATATTTATGTTCTATATCATATCATAAAGTATGAATCTGCATTTATTTATGAATTATATTTTATAAATTAGAATATTGATATAACTAATAAGATTACATTTTTTTATATTAAAGAGGAAACCAACATCCAGTGGACTTTTTCCAACATCAGCATATGTATATCTTATGCTGTCCTCTGCACTCAAAAAGTACTTTGTTATTATAGTTTATTTTACTAAATACTGTTGTACAGTTTTCCATTTTCATGTTGTATTGTATAATATGCATCCTTAAGAACCAGACAGCCCTTAGTTTGACCCAATCTTTGCCACTTTCTAAGTATGTGTCATTGGAAGAACCAGTTAACTTTGATGAGCTTCAATTATTTTGATGCTAGGATAAAGTTTTATAATAAAAATTATATCTTTTCAGAGCACAATAACAGAAACTCATCTTGAGCACTGAACATATAGGAGGCTCAAGAATTATACATATAAATTCTTTTATTTATAGCTCACATCTCTGTGGTGTAGGTGTTATTATCATACTTGTATTAGAAAAGAAAAAATTAAGGAACAGAGTTGGAGTCATTTCCCCCGAGTTGTAACTGTGGTTTTAAGGACTTGATGGTTTCTTCAGTCTGCTAGATGTGAAAATAATGGAATTTGCTCTTTTATGATTGGTAGAAATGGAAGATAGTCCAAGGCTGATCAAGCCATGTAGGTTCTGACCCTCCCTATGGAATATCTTTATACTTGTAAATAGCAATAGATACTAACACCACATACATGTGACAAGGAGTGTGTGTAGATGGTGAGCACTTTGGAAATTATTTTGTCCCTATGATTGCTTGATTAAAAGCTCTTTGAGGGTAAGATTCAACATCTTGTTTCATTGTTCTATTTCTTTTCTTTTTTAAGATTTTTTATTTGTTTATTTGACAGAGAGAGAGATCACAAGCAGGCAGAGAGGCAGGCAGAGAGAGGGGGAGAAGCAGGCTCCCTGCCAAGCAGAGAGCCCGATGCGGGGCTCGATCCCAGGACCCTGAGATCATGACCTGAGCCGAAAGCAGAGGCTTAACCCACTGAGCCACCCAGGCACCGCATTATTTCACTGTTTTATTTCTTACATAACAAATAAATGTTTGTTCAGTATGTCTTGGTTCCTATTTAATGCTTAAAAATGTTAGAATAATTTTCAAGAAATTGTTAACATGGAGCACCTGGATGGCTCAGTTGTTAAGCATCTGCGTTTGGCTCAGGTCATGATTCCGGGGTCCTGGGATGAGTCCAGCATCGGGCTCCCTGCTCTGCAAGAAGCCTGGTTTTCCCTTTCCTACTCCCACTCCTTGTGTTCCCTTTCTCACTGTGTCTGTCTCTGCCAAATAAATAAATAAAATCTTAAAAAAAAAAGAAGAAATTGTTGATTAATTGTTGTCTTTAGCTGATGAGGAGGAAGGAGCTGGTGATGGAAAAGATGTGACTGATTTTGTCTATTCATCAAGATGCTGATGTCCTTTCCAATACTTCTATGCCAAATTCTGCATTTAAATTAAGAATGCAAGGGGGCGCCTGGGTGGCTCAGTGGGTTAGGCCGCTGCCTTCGGCTCGGGTCATGATCTCAGGATCCTGGGATCGAGTCCCACATCGGGCTCTCTGCTCGGCAGGGAGCCTGCTTCCCTCTCTCTCTCTCTGCCTGCCTCTCTGCCTACTTGTGATCTCTCTCTGTCAAATAAATTAAGAATGCAAGGGCGCTGGGTGGCTCAGCGGGTTAAGACTCTGCTTTCGGTCCAGGTCATGATCTCAGGGTTCTGGGATCGAACCCCGCATCGGGATCTCTGCCAGATAGGGAGCCTGCTTCCCCCTCTCTCTCTGCCTGCCTCTCTGCCTGCTTGGATCTCTCTCTCTCTCAAATAAATAAATTAAATTAAATTAAAAATGCATACATTTTATGCAAACTGATTTCTATATGAATACATGCTTGCATCTTTATTAAAAAGTAACATTTGTTTCCTTGAGATGCTCAGTGTTTAATAGTGCAGGAAATTGTGTTATTGAAAATATCAATCATACATTGACCTCAGGGATATAATTGATTAGATGGAGCTTCTTTAGCAGCAAGGAAATTGGTTAAAAAAAAAACATGCATTATACCCATGGACCAATATTATAGGGCTTATATTTTTAATTGGCTTTATGGAAGTTTGGTAATGATAGCCTTAATCTGTAGGTAGCTATTTCCATTAGATGCTGAATTTGAAAATACGTAGACTATAAATCAACTTTATTATCAATCAGCACTTTGCATATCTCATGACAATATCAAATTACTCTGAGTATATAATGGAAATTTCCAAGTTTCTTTCAATAAACAATGAGATTTCTCACAGCTCTGGCTTTATTAGAATGAAATATAAACCAAATGAAGAAAATACTTCAAACTGTAAACCACCAAGTGATAGGTAGCTAAGATTGTGAATAAATTATTTAAGTATAAAAATACATTAGAAATTTAAGATGGTTATTATTTCTTTTGGATAATGATTTACTTTTCTCAAATACTTTGATTTCCATTGTAAATCTTAAACAAAATTTTAGGTTACAACTTATTCACATAGTATTTTTTTTCCTAGTCATTTTATTTGCAAGGGACTTAGCACAGTGAGGTTATAATTTATTCATTAGTATAAAGTTTTCAAATTTATTTGTTGTCTGAAATGTGCAGTTGGTTGCTTGGCTAATGGACAGCAAGCCCACTGGAATAGTTCTCATTCTTCTCCTTTTATAGATAGAGTCTTTATGTAAGAAAAACCTAAGATGGATATTGTTATGTTTCCACCACAAAACTATCACGTTGAGGTAATTTTCTGGAAAATCTAGGAAGATTATACATTTTCTAGTAGCTACTTAACACAATTATGTTTAGTCCTTTAACAGTTCACAAACTTCACATAGAAATTTTTATTTAGGTAGATTTCACCCATTGGTTATCTCTATTAAAGTTTATAACTACTCATAACCTTGTCAGGGGATAATAATACATAATATGCAGTGATTTTAGACTAAAATACCTGACAACATTATAAAACTCTGTAGACTTATATATAAAAAAGTATGTCTAAAAAAATACGTTTCAGTTCATTTCAGAGTTGGTAGCATTTATAACCTAAAAGGTCAAATTTATCATTTATTTAAGACAAGCCTGCCCAGAAAATTGGTGTAACTTGTGGAATTCCTTACCTTTAGAAATCATTTTTTTTAAGCTTTTAGAATTCATAGGATAGTTCTAGAACATTTCCAACATGACAGGTTTGTCCTTTGAGACCTTGGTTTGGTGCCTCAGCACTGTGAGATCTGCTTGGCTAAGAATGGATGCTGAGGCATTTCTCTTTTCTTAGAAATGAGAAGTCAAATATCACATTTTCCAGACTGTACTTTCCTTGACATATCTGGCTTATCAGAGATTGATGGCTTGCTCATGTCATTATTTCCTCATTCCTATAGTTGCAAAACACTTAGTGACTCAGAGAAATAGTCCACTTCATAATCTAACTATACCAACCATGATGCAAGGATATTTGTTGTTGAGGGAATTAAAAGTTTGTATCATCTTCATCACCAGACTAAAATGTTACCTGTAATACTTCCCACTTAATCTGATGAAATAATCTAGGACAAATGAATGCAGAGTTGTATTAAGATATAAACTGTAGGGGCGCCTGGGTGGCTCAGTGGGTTAAAGCCTCTGCCTTCGGCTCAGGTCATGATCTCAGGGTTCTGGGATCGAGCCCCGCGTCGGGCTCTCTTCTCAGCTGGGAGCCTGCTTCCCCCTCTCTCTCTGCCTGCCTCTCTGCCTGCTTGTGATCTCTGTCTGTCAAATAAATAAATAAATCTTTAAAAAAAAAGATATAAACTGTAATTATGCTAACATATCCCATACAGGGATCTACAAATATCCCCAAATGAGCTATTCACTGATATGTTTGATTAATAGATTGAGTAGATACAGATTGGCTTAGAGTACATAGAGTACATATAGATTTTCTTTGAAAATGTTACTTGGGAACTTTCAGAATGTTTCTAGGCCATCATCCAGGTTGAGTATTTTCTGAGCTGAAGTGGTTCTCTGTTTCTTGTAACTTGAAGAAATGAATGAAAGCATCAGGAAATTGCTTTCTCATTGTACACAACATTTATAATTTCTCTCCCCTCTGGTTATTTATTAAAACTAGTAAATAAATATCTGCTTGTTCTGGGGAAAAAAAAGTAAAATTATGTAAGAATAACTACTTCAAAAAAAGATGAGTTAAAGACGATTTATTTCAAGCCTTCTTAAGCATGCCCACTTTCTTTGATCGCAAGTCACTAGACTGAGGAGGCTAGGTCTGTAATAGCTCTTCCTGACTCACAGCCATGCCCACACCTTGCTTTGTCCAACCCGCTATAGCAAAATCAATTCTTTCCTCACCCTTCTTACCTTGAAATTGTTAAACTCACAGCAGTTTATCACTAGCTTATTTTTATTTGGATGCCATTGTCCGAAGATATGAAGGGATGTAGAGGGCATTTTATAGCTTTTCAGTCATCAAGCATACACTGCTTGATCTTCATGAGGATGAAAATATAGTTAAAATTAGGAGCTACAATACTTTATAAATGTGGGTCTCACTTACTAGTATAAGGTAATACTGATTTGTTGAATAAAAACAATTTATTCTAGCCAATAAACATTCAATTATCTCAACCTGAAGAGATGGAATATGATGTTTTAAAAGAATCGTCCCATTTGTTCACTTTATTCTGTTAAAGGAGAGATCTCAGGCAGACTAGAGTTTCATTGGATTTTCCCTTTTTCTCCACATGTGCTCGTTTTTCTTGGGATGCTAAGCTAATTCTATGCAGGTTATTATAGTTTTCTTCCTCTTAGACTTCTTCTGTAGCTGGCTGTTTTTTTCCTAATTCTTTGTTTCTGGAATTCAGAATGCGTAAGAATGGCTGACCTCACTGTCTATGGCTGAGATTTAGTCTCATATCCTCTGAAGAGTCTGGAAGTTACACCAACTCCAGAGAGCCAGAGGTTCAGAATCTGAGTTTTCTTCTTACTGTCAGGCCAGAGACCTTAGCTGTATAACCTCTGGTAAATCTACTCAGTTCAAGCAGTGCTACTGAACCCTGGCTGCACATAGAGATCTCTAGGTCCTGAAACTGAACTAGAAATTCTGATTTAATTGGTCTAAGGTATGGATATCTTAAAACTCCACACACAATTCTAATATGTCGTGACCATTGAGAGCCACCCTTTAAAACGGGGCTCAGAAGCTGGAGCAGATCCTAAGATGGCCAAGGAGCTACAAGGGAGGATCAGCGTTCCAGGGCTTGTTTTCAGAGTAAGTAAACACTTCTCACAAAGTAGCCCTGTAAATAATGGTTTGAAGACTCTCTTCTGTTTTGATTTTGTTGTTGTGTATCTAGTTGACCTGAATGGGAGAATAGGAGTGAAAGAATGGTATATGAGATATTTTTAGGTGGAATTTTGATCTAAGCATTTGAAACCAAAATGGTGATGTTAGGGGTTCATACCTTCAGGTGTGTTTCAAAAATAACCCTAAAACAAGACTGCCAGGCTTTACTAGATCACTGTTTCATGCAGATCAGTCTTTCTCAAACTGTGACTCACAGACCTCCCGCAGCAGAGTCACCTGGGGATGTGCTGACATGTGAAATTCCTGAAATTTGTGTCATAATCTGAGGGCCAGAGCTTGGATTTCCAGGCCATTACCAGACACACTTGGTTTAAGAGCCACAGCTGTCTTCAGCTCACGCTCTGAGGGGCACAATGAGCAGCTCACCCTGCTTCGAAAGCTCAGCATCTCTGAGTAATGCCAGCCAGCCTGTCAATCCTGATCATATGCAGATCTTCTTTCCTGTTTAACAAATTATTGGGCCTCAACCATCTGCAAGGCAGTGTGCTCCCTGAGCAGGTATACACATCAGGAAGACTCAAGAAGTCTCCTTAATTCAATGGTGCTGGTACTGCAAAGGGACAATGGGGCTGAACAGATTTACTTACATTCGAAGCCTATGCATGTAGGATATATTATGCAACTCCCAATTTTTGAGAGGTTGGAGTGTTACTAGAGAGAATTCGTGCAGCTAGGTGCTTCTGAAGTGCTGGCTGTTGGGGGCACTCCCTATGAAAATGTGTCCGTGTATAGAGCACCGGGCTCCTGGGAGAGGCACTAGTTTCCTGGGAGACAAAAAACGTATGTATTGTTACGTTTTACTTCTTAAGTCCCTTCACTGTGTGGGCGTCTGACCTTGAGGGCCACCCTTAGGAGGTCACTATGTTTGAATAAATATACAGGTAGAAATTATAAAGCTCTTACAATATGTCAGGCAGTGGGACATGTGGTTTGCAAGCATTATCAGGTTTTCATGCTGCAGTCCAATGAAGAAGGTACAACTCTTATTTCCGTCTTCCACGAGAGGAAATTGATATGTGAAGAGGATACAGAAGCCGCACTACTGAACAGCAGAGCTGAGCTGTAAGCCCATCTTTCTGATTTGCAATCGGAATGCCTGTTCATGAGACATACCACATGCACTTCCCTACAGGATGACTCTGGGCACTTGTATCTGAGTTTGAGAGCTGATGTCACAAGCTCTGTGGCTTGGAGCTACAGAAATCTATACTCTCCTGGATCTGGAGGTTAGGAGCTTGAAGTCAAGGTGATGGCAAACCATCTTTCTCTGACGCCTTGTGGCAGGACCCTTCTTCAGATGGGGGGTGCGCTGCGGGCAGTCTTAGGCATGCCTTCGTCCTCAGCTGTGCATCTGCCATCCTCCCTTCATGGTCACAAGGCAATTTCCTTGTGTGTCTATGTTTCCCTGTCACAGTTTCCCTCTTACTGTTAAGTATGCTGCTCATTGGATTAGGGCCCTCCCTAGTCTACTGTGAGCACCTCTAATCTCCGTTACACCCGCAGGGAACATATTTTCAAATGAGGTCACATTCACACTTTGGCAATAGACATGTTTGGGTTTGTTGTTGTTGTTTTTGCAGGGCGGGGGGGGGGGATTAGTGTGAGTGGGACACTACTCAACCCAACAAGGCATTCATCAATGCCTTGTGGAAACTCTGAAGCCATGTGACTGTACGTGGGCTTATATTTCTGTTAAGCAGCCTTAGCTCCCATGACATATTTCCACTGAAATACTTACCTTCCCCCCCCCCATACCATGACTCCTGTGATTTATGTAACATTTTTAGGCTGAAGAGAGTGGAGAGTGTAGCATACTCCCTGTACAATAGAGTATGTCCTAGTTCTTTTATATCTTAAAGATCCACCAAGACAAGGCAGTCCTATATGACAGACTTCCACTAACAGTTCTGATTAATGGCATAGAAATAATAATGATTGCTTCACAGTTCTCTCCAAAGTCCACTTTCAAGTTCTTTCTGCTAAGTCTGTGATGCACTGATGGTGATAAAAATATGGGGAACGGGGGCACTGCGGTGAGTTAGTCAGTGAAGCGTCTGCCTTTGGCTCAGTTCATAATCCCAGGGTCCTGGAATGGAGCCCCATGTTGTCAGGCTCCCAGCCTGCTTCTCCCTCTGACCCTCCTCCTACTTGTTCATGATTGCTCGCTCTCTCTCTCTTTCATAAATAAATAAAATCTTAAAAAAATTAAAAATAAATTTAAATTCTAACTCTCCCCTAGCGTCCTCTGCTTGGATCTGGGCATTGTCAAAAATGAATGTGTCAGGGCGCCTGGGTGGCTCAGTGGGTTAGGCCTCTGCCTTCGGCTCAGGTCATGGTCTCAGGGTCCTGGGATCGAGCCCCGCATCGGGCTCTCTGCTCAGCAGGGAGCCTGCTTCCTCCTCTCTCTCTCTCTCTGCCTGCCTCTCTCAAATAAATAAATAAAAAATCTTAAAAAAAAAAAAATGAATGTGTCTCTTGGATAGCATTGGATACGATGAGGGTAAAATGCCGAACAGCAAAATGTGACATGCTTGGAATGAGCATGCATCTGTTAGATCAATCTGCACACAGTAGTGACCCAGTACCTCTTTGCTGAGTGGTTGAAAATAATCTAAAGTCAAACAGTCCCCAACGAAATAGCAGACACGAGGGCCACCTGGAGAGATGGCAGGTAGGAGTCTCTGGAGACTGTGTCCCAGTACGCTCTGACACGCACGCTTAGAAGGGCTGCAGAAAGCATGCTGTGGATTTTATTTCCCTCCCTGCTGCCAGCTGGCTGCCCTGTCCTTCCCGGGTATCTTGCCTCTTGGACTGCCTAGGAATTGGTGGTGGGTAGCTGTGGTTGTTCCTTGATGCTAATCATATCCCGCAGTTTATTTCTGATCCGTGGACTGTCTGAACTCTGAAGATATCACAATTACCAGATACACGTTTATTTTTGTCTTTCCACAAACAGCAAAATGACACTGTGTTCATTTCTTGTCAAACAAGAAATATTCCTAAGAGACCTTTTTCTTGTTCAGTTTAAACTCTAATAAAATTTGACAGCGGAGAATGTTTTTCTTTGGGTAAATGTTTGGCAGGCAGTAGATAGCTGCTCCAGATGCCAAGTTGTTAATTTTATCCCTCCAATCTACTGTCTTTCCATTTGTGCATTTCTTTCTCTGTGGAGAGGCTAAAGGGCTCTGGCATGATTTTCATTTCTTACAAGAAAAGAGAAAAAAAAATGTTAGTACACCTGGGATTCTATTCAACATTCTTCCTTTTAGAATTAGTTGGGGGGGGGAGGAGCGAAAAATAAGTTTTAAATGTAAATTCGGAATTATAGTGAAATTGAGAATTTGTAAGATGTTTTTCGTCTTAGAATGAATTGATTCTGAAAGTATGACTATAGAATTAATAATTAAAAATGCAGCACTGTGTAATGACAGGCAGTAGCTTCTCTTGGGGAAGAGTATGGCTCAATGTATGGGCCTGTCAGATTGCAGTGTTGTGTACCCGAAGGTAATGCAACATGAAAGAAGAGAAAAAAATAATTAGAAAATACTTGTCTTCTTTGGTGTTAAGTTCTTTTTTTGGGCTCCTAACAATACCTAGAGCTTTTTTAAAGTGTTGTATGCAAACATGAGAAAACCAAGAGATGTCTTGGTTTTTCCACTGACTTTCTCTCAGGAAAGGAAATGTATGTCCCCGTTGACTGCGGTAAACTTCACAGAAATCCCTCTCCAAACATGGATCATAACCCAGTCAGCAAAGGAGCTGGAGTTACAATAATTGGCTTAAATTAATCTACTGGGGTAATAATGGTGTTAGGAAGTTGAACACAATGCCTTCTATAATAACACTCCTTTGGATTAATGTTCTAATTAAATGAAAGAACTGAAATATTCAAACTGTGCCTGGAACACCATCAGGTTTCATTGTATTGTTAGTATTTTTTTTTTTAAGATTTTATTTATTCATTTGAGAGAGAGAGAGAGAGAGACCATGAGGGGGTTGGGGTGGGGCAGAGGGAGAGAGAGAAGAAAGAGAGAGAAGCAGGCTCCCCGTGAAGCAGAGAGTCCAATGCGGGGCTCCATCCCAGGACCCTGAGATCATGACCTGAGTCACTTGACTCAGAGTGACTGAGATCACTCACTGAGTCACTGAATCACAGACACTTAACCATGTGAGCCACCCAGGTGCCCCACATCGCTAGTATTCTTAATAGTGCTCCGTGATTCTCAAAACTCATATCTACTTGGCTGCCAAATCCTGGGTTTTAGGTTTAAGAGAAGTTTCTTTTTTATCCAAACTTTTGTAAACACATTGATCAGATCCAGTCTGTACTACTCCAGTGTTTTTACTGGTTGTCTTTCTCCTTCCCATCACAAGCCTTGTTTCCTGAAGCAGAAGGATCACGGTTCTGCCTACGTTCTTCATCCCTTCTTCACAGAGGGATACAGGGAACCTGTCCTTCCTTAGTGGCTCTGGAACAGTTCAGATGGTCTGTTCTCCTTGTCCCAGCTCTGCAAATCATTCTATTATTGGGTTTAATCTACTTAGTGTTCTGTTCATTTTTCTGATTCAACATTGTCTTCTCATGTGCTACCCACATTTCTATGTTCTCGTTCGTCCTCTAGCTTCGGTCCCTCTCTTAGTTTAGACAGTGAGAGTGCCTGTAGCACAATTCAGAGGTATTTACTGAGGTCGGTCTGGACAGGCAGCCTCTAAGGCGGCCCCCTGGGATCCCTGCCTCCTAGACTAACTCCAGGTTTGAATCCCTCCTCTTGGATGCAGGCTGGACATAATGCACTGTGGATTCTAATGAACAGAATTCAACTGAAGTGACAGGTTGTCCCTTTTGAGACTGGTGTGTGGAAGGAAGTGGCATCCTCCTGGGGCAGTGCCCCTGTTGTTTTTTTATCAGAAGTGCTCCCTCCAGGGGGAGTCAGTGAACAGGTTGTGAGTGCAGCACAGTGGAGAAGCACAGAAGGCAAGAGATTGCATCTGATGGGAGCACTCTTCCTCCTCGACCTCGGGTCCAACCTTCCCCGGAGACTGCAGCCAGTCAGCACGGTCATCTGCAACCTCCTGAGAAGGCTCCGTGCAGGTTTACCCAACTAAGCATTCTGTCATTGGGAAGCCACTACATTTGGGACAACGTGTGACAATGGCAATAGACAGTTAAGAGGAGTTTCCCTATATCTTCGTGTCGCATCTCCATATTTTAATCCATCCCCTTCATTTTTGCTTCTGCTGAGTCACTCAGTTTAGCTCTGGCTTCTTTCGGCCCTTTTACCTGCAAAGTTGCACATGAAAACTGTCTATTACAAATGGACGTGATTTCAGCTTTCTCTCCTTCCTGTCCTTGGTCAATTTCTCCTCATTTCCACTTCACATTCTGTAGGTACCTGTGTCTCCTGTTCTCAAGGCCACTAATTTGTGCCTGTTAGGTTTTTCTTCCTGACACATTTATCTCTTACATGCAAAAAATCCCATGTGTTGTGAAGGATCACAGACTAGCCGTTTCTCTCCATTTCTCAGTAGTGTCATATTGCTGAATTTATAAAACTTTCATTTGTTAGAATTTGTGGGACTTGCCCACTCCGGATTCACACTGATCCATGTGGCATGATGCATTTTTAGAGAGACTTCATTAAGGAGAGCTTTAAACACGGTAGCTTATTTAACTGATTAGGTGCAATTAGGCAAGTATTCAAACATAACTGCTACATTTTTGATATCATTAAAAATCATTACAGTTGAGGAACAATATCACTCAGAGCTTGTCCATTTCCCACACACAGACTCCCTGCACAACTTCACGGCTTTCCTTTTGATGACAGGAGGTTCAGTGCAGTGCTAACCCGGGCCCTGACATGGCCCATCAAAAATAATGACGCTTATAAAATGGAAAAAAAAAAATAATGACGCTTGACAAACACAGCTTCAAATCTCCCTCTTCTCCTCTCACCATATTTTTACCCCCAGCGCTTCAGTCCCCTGTAGATAAAAACAAGAGATGTTCTCTATTCTGGCTCTTGCTTTCTGATGAAGGAAAATGGATGGCATAACAGCATGCGAGGAAATAAAGTATTTTTATAAAAGTAAACCTTACGTAACACTCTTTTTCAGTGCCAGCTGGGAAAACAATGTTATAATAGTAAGAAAGGAAATATCGCTGTAACTTCAATCTTCTATAAAAGATTAAAACAAGATAAAAAAGTTTTATGCACTATGTGTGTCCTAATCATAACTTAACGAACATTAGTGGTAGGAATATGGGAAAAAATGGGACACCTGGGTGGCTCAGTTGGTTAAGCATCTGCCTTCAGTTTGGGTCATGATTTCAGGGTCCTGGGATCAAGTCTTGTGCTGGACTCCTTGCTCAGTGGGGGGCTTGCTTCTCCCTCTCCCTCCCCCTCTGCTCATGCTCTTTCTCTCTTTCAAATACATAAGCAAAATCTTTTAAAAATGGCATATAAAAATATAAAAAATTTATAAAAACAAATGAAACACTTAGGTGTTTCTATGATAATAGGTATATAATTGCAAGAATTGATAAAAGTTTATTTCTACCCTTTTCAAAAATGGCTCACTATGATTAAAATGGGCATATGGGCATAAAAATTGCTCACACCTCCTCATCAAAAATAACAAAATATTATTCTTCTTTAAATTCTCCCCTCAATTGACACGTTATTTGACTGAATGTGAAATTCCATTAACATTTATTTCAGCCTTTTACCAATATATGCTACAAATGTTCTAGTTATTTAAGTTTTTGCCATTCCATCTACTCAAAACAAAAAATGCAAATTGAGTCAATATTTTCTAGAAACAATTATGGATGCCCATCCCAGTACATTTACTTTCACTGAACTTGTGTGCAATTATATCATTGTTTAAATCTTACTTTTGCACCCAAATGACTGCATTCTATAAAGGCATATTGCTAGTGCAACATTTTATACATGTTTCCTCTCTGATGATTCCTGGAAAGTAGTTCCATACTTAGGGTGTGGGCAAACTGACCCCGAGGGTACGGGACAGTCACGGGACCGATGCTATGAGAGCAAATGCTACAAGGGTTTCTCCCACAGTCAACTGAAAGTGGATTGAATTAGAAGCTCTATACAGGGTCCTAAAGATCCATAGTAACACCTCCTGTCCTGAAAGGAGTGAGCACAAAGCATGTCTCATCTTCGTTTGCTTTAGTTCTGTACATCTTCTCCTCCAGAAGACGAGGAGATGAAACATATAAGGGGGGATGAATTCCAAATCCTTTCAGGAGAAATGACATTAAAATAACTGTTATTCTAGCTGTTTTTTTCTAGATTAAGGAGAAAGGACACCCAGATGTCTTAATACAAAGAAAATAAATGAATCAGACAGATTGAACAAATTTGATTAAAATGTTGGAATGTAACACCTAAGAGGAAAGATACTAAAGATAAGGTTTTATATTTGGATTTAGTAGAGTAAATTCTGTATGGAAAAGAGGGGGGGAAATGACCCTAACAATTATCCATGGGACAAAAGTGTCCAGGAAACTCAACTACCATGAGGTTAATCTAAAGAAATAATGGTCCAAGTCTGTGAATAACCAACATAGTGGACAAAGTATCAATATATTGAGAAAACCATTTGTTAGACAAAATCGATAAAATCTGTCTCAGATCTTCAGTGGAGCAAGAAAACATAATGGTAAATATAGAAATAAATGTATATTGTCCAAAACTAGTTGAAGAAACAAGTTATTTTGCCGTGCTCTGACCAGATTAGAGCAGGAGTTACGGGCTGTGACTGTGGTGTCATAGTTTATAAAATTCATCGACTTACGAGGACACATCGCTGAAGAGTATGACCAGTTTACAAAAAGCCTGGAAAATCACATTAGTTGGAGCATAAGAAGCAGATATTTACATAAGAAAGAGAGGAACATGAATAATATTACAGCCTTATGTTCCTATATCCAGCATGAGACAGTTGTTGGTCATGTATGGGAACAAATTAAAGTTGATCCTTGGACAATGAGGGTTTGAATTGCACGAGTCTGCTTACATGTGTATTTTTGTTTGTTTTTTTGTTTTTGAGAAACACAGTATAGTGCTGTCAATTTATTTTCTCTCCCTTATAGTTTTTTAAAATAACATCTTCTTTTCTCTAGCTTACTTCATTGTAAAAATGCAGTATACAATACACATAATGTACAAAATATGTGTCAGTCAACCACTTATGTTATTGATAAGGCTTCTGATCAATAGCTATCAGTAGTAAAGTTTGGGGAGGGCCAGTTCAACGTTATATACAGATTTTTACTAGGGGCTAGTGGGGGTTGTTAGTGAGCCTAAACCCCATGTCACTCCAGGATCAACTGTACTTTATGATCCTGAGGCTTGAACTGCTTAGCCTTCCCTTGTAAACTGGAGATGTCTCTATCAGGAGCCCTCTAGGGGCATGGTTGTAGTTCAGTAAATGTTAGGTCCTTTGTATTTGACTGAAACAAGAAAGCACCTGCTGAGACTGGGGGGAGGGGTGGCTGTGAGGGAAGCTGCACAGCCAGGCAAGTCATCCTTCAGTGAAGTTCATGTGCAGAATGGGATGAATTTTAACTAAAAAATTCGTAGGGCAAAGAAGACAGATTTCACAGTAAGAGGTTGAAAAAAGTTTTCAGAAAGAAGATGGAAGTCCTCTAAGAAGGCATTTAAAGTCTGTTTCTAGGGACAAGTATCCAGAGAGAATGAGAAGGAGAGAAGAGATATAAACAGTGTGGTTTGGAAGGACAAATATGAAAGGATTACGCTCATTGTAATGGAAATGAACTATTACTAGTTAGAATTGGGATTTATGAATACTAATTTGGAGGGAAGTAAGATATATAAATGAGAGTTATTAAGGTGTCTTTGCAAACAGAAGCAGCTTCATATTTCTCCCCACACAAGAAAAATGAGAAGGCGAGGAAGAGCCATAAAGAGAAAATGTGGTGATATGAATTCTGTCGAGACATTGCTAGAAAAGATAATAAAAAGAGGGCTTTGCCCCCAGGAATAATGATGCACTCCTAACCTGTGGCCTCACTGATTTAACTACCATATTAACATCGCATCATACATAAAACCACCTGTATAGATCTCTTTTAAAACTAAAGAATACCCTAAAGGAGGAATTATCCCATTGTGGTCCTATCATTTTATTTTCTTATTCAGCGTATGTGAAATTGTCCAGTAGCTATTGTTTTCCAGTAAGCTGTTGTATTTTGAAATTATGCTGCATGAGATAACATCTTGCCACTCACCACAAGCAATCTTGTCATCCTTTGCAAATTATATATACAAACACATTTATATGCATATGCATAATTATATTATCAGAAAGGGTTTGAAAGTGAAACGAGGTATAATAAAATTGTTATTAGCGTATAAATAGAATAACCATGGGAGGACTGCATGCACATGTGGTGGAGACCATCACTGGTGTTCCAGAAGGGCTCTTGGTCCTGGGAACTGTAATCCCATCAAACATCAAAAAGCAAGCTGTAAAAATGTACTTAAACTGAGCAAAATGATTGCAATTTGATGGGTATCCCTAACATCAGAGCTCAAACCCAGATCTGAAAACCAGGGCACTAAAGTCAGGGACAGAAAATGGATTTCAAGCCGTGTCATGATAGCTATATGAGTCAGGAAAAGCAAGTATACTCCCGACGTGGAAGAATTATTTGTTAAATAAAACTCTGGAAGACATTAAACATTTAAATCATATATAATGACCAGTATATTAGGGGGCACTGCTAGATCAAAGATTAGAGATTTTGGGTTGTAAGTCCGATTCAACTGTTACTGAGTGGGAGACTTGCAAGTCCTTTAAGCTGTCTTACAATTTTTTATTCTCTATGAATTCTGAGTTTGGATTACAAACAAACAAACCACCCCAAGAGAAGATGTCACTGAAAGCCATGAGGATCAAGTCTGGCATCTGTCCCAGTTGTTCTTCTCACTGGGATGCTTGTGATGTTGGTTTTTTTTTTTTTTTTTTTTTTTTTTCCCCCTTTTATTAATTTTTTCAGCGTAACAGTATTCATTCTTTTTGCACAACACCCAGTGCTCCATGCAAAACGTGCCCTCCCCATCACCCACCACCTGTTCCCCCAACCTCCCACCCCTGACCCTTCAAAACCCTCAGGTTGTTTTTCAGAGTCCATAGTCTCTTATGGTTCGCCTCCCCTCCCCAATGTCCATAGCCCGCTCCCCCTCTCCCAATCCCACCTCCCCCCAGCAACCCCCAGTTTGTTTTGTGAGATTAAGAGTCATTTATGGTTTGTCTCCCTCCCAATCCCATCTTGTTTCATTTATTCTTCTCCTATCCCCCTCCCCCCCCATGTTGCTTCTCCATGTCCTCATATCAGGGAGATCATATGATAGTTGTCTTTCTCCGATTGACTTATTTCACTAAGCATGATACGCTCTAGTTCCATCCACGTCGTCGCAAATGGCAAGATTTCATTTCTTTTGATGGCTGCATAGTATTCCATTGTGTATATATACCACATCTTCTTGATCCATTCATCTGTTGATGGACATCTAGGTTCTTTCCATAGTCTGGCTATTGTAGACATTGCTGCTATAAACATTCGGGTACACGTGCCCCTTCGGATCACTATGTTTGTATCTTTAGGGTAAATACCCAGTAGTGCAATTGCTGGGTCATAGGGTAGTTCTATTTTCAACATTTTGAGGAACCTCCATGCTGTTTTCCAGAGTGGTTGGACCAGCTTGCATTCCCACCAACAGTGGAGGAGGGTTCCCCTTTCTCCACATCCTCGCCAGCATCTGTCATTTCCTGACTTGTTAATTTTAGCCATTCTGACTGGTGTGAGGTGATATCTCATTGTGGTTTTGATTTGTATTTCCCTGATGCCGAGTGACGTGGAGCACTTTTTCATGTGTCTGTTGGCCATCTGGATGTCTTCTTTGCAGAAATGTCTGTTCATGTCCTCTGCCCATTTCTTGATTGGATTGTTTGTTCTTTGGATGTTGAGTTTGCTAAGTTCCTTATAGATTTTGGATACTAGCCCTTTATCTGATATGTCGTTTGCAAATATCTTCTCCCATTCTGTCAGCTGTCTTTTGGTTTTGTTAACTGTTTCCTTTGCTGTGCAAAAGCTTTTGATCTTGATGAAATCCCAATAGTTCATTTTTGCCCTTGCTTCCCTTGCCTTTGCCGTTGTTCCTAGGAAGATGTTGCTGCGGCTGAGGTCGAAGAGGTTGCTGCCTGCGTTCTCCTCAAGGATTTTGATGGATTCCTTTCTCACATTGAGGTCCTTCATCCATTTGGAGTCTATTTTCGTGTGTGGTGTAAGGAAGTGGTCCAATTTCATTTTTCTGCATGTGGCTGTCCAATTTTCCCAGCACCATTTATTGAAGAGGCTGTCTTTTTTCCATTGGACATTCTTTCCTGCTTTGTCGAAGATTAGTTGACCATAGAGTTGAGGGTCGATTTCTGGGCTCTCTATTCTGTTCCACTGGTCTATGTGTCTGTTTTTGTGCCAGTACCATGCTGTCTTGATGATGACAGCTTTGTAATAGAGCTTGAAGTCCGGAATTGTGATGCCACCAACTTTGGCTTTGTTCTTCAATATTCCTTTGGCTATTCGAGGTCTTTTCTGGTTCCATATAAATTTGAGGATTATTTGTTCCATTTCTTTGAAAAAAATGGATGGTATTTTGATAGGGATTGCATTAAATGTGTAGATTGCTTTAGGTAGCATAGACATTTTCACAATATTTATTCTTCCAATCCAGGAGCATGGAACATTTTTCCATTTTTTTGTGTCTTCCTCAATTTCTTTCATGAGTACTTTATAATTTTCTGTGTATAGATTCTTAGTCTCTTTGGTTAGGTTTATTCCTAGGTATCTTATAGTTTTGGGTACAATTGTGAATGGGATTGACTCCTTAATTTCTCTTTCTTCAGTCTTGTTGTTGGTGTACAGAAATGCAACTGATTTCTGTGCATTGATTTTATATCCTGACACTTTACTGAATTCCTGTACAAGTTCTAGCAGTTTTGGAGTGGAGTCTTTTGGGTTTTCCACATATAGTATCATATCATCTGCGAAGAGTGATAGTTTGACTTCTTCTTTACCAATTTGGATGCCTTTAATTTCTTTTTGTTGTCTGATTGCTGAGGCTAGGACTTCTAATACTATGTTGAATAGCAGTGGTGATAATGGACATCCCTGCCGTGTTCCTGACCTTAATGGAAAAGCTTTCAGTTTTTCTCCATTGAGAATGATATTTGCAGTGGGTTTTTCATAGATGGCTTTGATAATATTGAGGTATGTGCCCTCTATCCCTACACTTTGAAGAGTTTTGATCAGGAAGGGATGCTGTACTTTGTCAAATGCTTTTTCAGCATCTATTGAGAGTATCATATGGTTCTTGTTCTTTCTTTTATTAATGTGTTCTATCACATTGATTGATTTGCGGATGTTGAACCAACCCTGCAGCCCTGGAATAAATCCCACTTGATCGTGGTGAATAATCCTTTTAATGTACTGTTGAATCCTATTGGCTAGTATTTTGGCGAGAATTTTTGCGTCTGTGTTCATCAAGGATATTGGTCTGTAGTTCTCTTTTTTGGTGGGATCCTTGTCTGGTTTTGGGATCAAGGTGATGCTGGCCTCATAGAATGAGTTTGGAAGTTTTCCTTCCATTTCTATTTTTTGGAACAGTTTCAGGAGAATAGGAATGAGTTCTTCTTTAAATGTTTGGTAGAATTCCCCTGGGAAGCCGTCTGGCCCTGGGCTTTTGTTTGTTTGGAGGTTTTTGATGACTGTTTCAATCTCCTTACTGGTTATGGGCCTGTTCAGGTTTTCTATTTCTTCCTGGTTCAGTTGTGGTAGTTTATATGTCTCTAGGAATGCATCCATTTCTTCCAGATTGGCCAATTTGTTGGTAGAGTTGCTCATAGTATGTTCTTATAATTGTCTGTATTTCTTTGGTGTTAGTTGTGATCTCTCCTCTTTCATTCATGATTTTATTGATTTGGGTCCTTTCTCTTTTCTTTTTGATGAGTCTGGCCAGGGGTTTATCAATCCTATTGATTCTTTCAAAGAACCAGCTCCTAGTTTCATTGATTTTTTCTATTGTTTTTTTGGTTTCTATTTCATTGATTTCTGCTCTGATCTTTATGATTTCTCTTCTCCTGCTGGGTTTAGGGTTTCTTTCTTGTTCTTTCTCCAGCTCCTTTACGCGTAGGGTTAGGTTGTGTACTTGAGACCTTTCTTGTTTCTTGAGAAAGGCTTGTACCGCTATATATTTTCCTCTCAGGACTGCCTTTGCTGTGTCCCACAGATTTTGAACTGTTGTGTTTTCATTATCATTTGTTTCCATGAATTTTTTCAATTCTTCTTTAATTTCCTGGTTGACACATTCATTCTTTCGAAGGATGCTGTTTAGTCTCCATGTATTTGGGTTCTTTCCAGCTTTCGTCTTGTGATTGAGTTCTAGCTTCAGAGCATTGTGGTCTGAAAATATGCAGGGAATAATCCTAATCTTTTGATACCGGTTGAGACCTGATTTGTGACCCAGGATGTGATCTATTCTGGAGAAGGTTCCACGTGCACTAGAGAAGAATGTGTATTCTGTTGCTTTGGGATGAAATGTTCTGAATATATCTGTGATGTCCATCTGGTCCAGTGTGTCATTTAAGGCCTTTATTTCCTTGTTGATCTTTTGCTTGGATGATCTGTCCATTTCAGTGAGGGGAGTGTTCAAGTCCCCTACTATTATTGTATTATTATTGATGTGTTTCTTTGATTTTGTTATTAATTGGTTGATATAGTTGGCTGCTCCCACGTTAGGGGCATAGATATTTAAAATTGTTAGATCTTCTTGTTGGACAGACCCTTTGAGTAGGATATAGTGTCCTTCCTCATCTCTTATTATAGTCTTTGGCTTAAAATCTAATTGATCTGATATAAGGATTGCCACCCCAGCTTTCTTCTGATGCCCATTAGCATGGTAAATTGTTTTCCACCCCCTCACTTTAAATCTGGAGGTGTCTTCGCGTCTAAAATGAGTTTCTTGTAGGCAACATACTGATGGGTTTTGTTTTTTTATCCATTCTGATACCCTGTGTCTTTTGATTGGGGCATTTAGCCCATTAACATTCAGGGTAACTATTGAGAGATATGAATTTAGTACCATTAGTAGCCTGTAAGGTGACTGTTACTGTATATTGTCTCTGTACCTTTCTGATCTACTACTTTTAGGCTCTCTCTTTGCTTAGAGGACCCCTTTCAATATTTCCTGGAGACCTGGTTTGGTGTTTGCAAATTCTTTCAGTTTTTGTTTGTCCTGGAAGATTTTGATCTCTCCTTCTATTTTCAATGATAGCCTAGCTGGATAGAGTATTCTTGGCTGCATGTTTTTCTCGTTGAGTGCTCTGAATATATCATGCCAGCTCTTCCTGGCCTGCCAGGTCTCTGTGGATAAGTCTGCCGCCAATCTAATATTTTTACCATTGTATGTTACTGATTTCTTTTCTCGGGCTGCTTTCAGGATTTTCTCTTTGTCACTAAGACTTGTAAATTTTACTATTAGGTGACGGGGTGTGGACCTATTCTTGTTGACTTTGAGGGGGGTTCTCTGCATCTCCTGGATTTTAATGCTTGTTCCCTTTGCCATATTAGGGAAATTCTCTCCAATGATTCTCTCCAATAGACCCTCTGCTCCCCTCTCTGTTTCTTCTTCTTCTGGAATCCCAATTATTCTAATGTTGTTTCGTCTTATGGTGTCACTTATCTCTCGAATTCTCCCCTCATGGTCCAGTAGCTGTTTGTCCCTCTTTTGCTCGGCTTCCTTATTCTCTGTCATTTGGTCTTCTATATCACTAATTCTTTCTTCTGCCTCATTTATCCTAGCAGTGAGAGCCTCCATTTTTGATTGCACCTCATTAATAGCTTTTTTGATTTCAACTTGGTTAGACTTTAGTTCTTTAATTTCTCCAGAAAGGGCTTTAATATCTCCAGAGAGGGTTTCTCTAATATCTTCCATGCCTTTTTCGAGCCCGGCTAGAATGTTCAGAATCGTCATTCTGAACTCTTGATCTGACATAGTACCAATGTCTGTGTTGATTAGGTCCCTAGCCTTCGGTACTGTCTCTTGTTCTTTTGTTTGTGGTGATTTTTTCCGCCTTGTCATTTTGTCCAGATAAGAGGATATGAAGGAGCAAATAAACTACTAATAGGGTGGCAAAGACCCCAGAAAAATGCGCTGTAACCAAATCAGAAGAGACCCCAAATTGGGGGGGGGGGGAAGGGGATAAAAAACAGGTTCTGAAAAAAAAAAGAAAAAAAAAAAAAAAGAAAAAAATTTAAAAAATAAAACAAATAAAAAAATATAAAAAAGAAAGAAAAAATATATTTATTTAGATGAACTAGTCAAAAAACGTTAAAAAAGAAAAGGGTAAAAGTTTTTAAAAAAATTTAGCAGAAGAAGAAAAAAGAAAAAAGAAAAAAAAATTGAAAAAAGAAAAAAAAAAAATTGAAAAAAGAAAAAAAAATTGAAGTAGCCGCAAGACTAAAGAATCATGGGGAGAAAGCCATGAGTTCCATGCTTTGCTTTCTCCTCCTCTGGAATTGCTCTGCTGTCTTAGGAATTGAATCTGCTTTCTCCTTGATAGATGAACTTCGTCCTGGCTGGATATTTTGTTGATCTTCTGGGGGAGGGGCCTGTTGTAGTGACTCTCAAGTGTCTTTGCCCGAGGCGGGATTGCACCGCCCTTACCGGCGGCCGGACTAAGTAATCGGCTCGGGTTCGCTTTTGGGAGCTTCTGTTCCCTGAACGCTTTCCGTAGAGTTCCGGAGGACGGGAATGAAAATGGCGGCCTCCCAGTCTCCGGCCCGGAGGAGCCGAGAGCCTGGGGCCCCACTCCTCAGTGCGCCCCCAGAGGACAGCACCCAATCACTCCCGTATCCCCAGCCTCTAGCCGCGCTCCGAGCTCACCCAGCCCGCGACCAGTTCAAGGTAACCCCGAGCTGAGAGTTCAGTCCTCGGCTCTGTCTTGGCAGCCGGCTTCTCCGTTCTAATAGCTGCGAGCTCTCCGACACTCCGACACCCCCGATCCTTCTGTGACCCTGCGGGGCCTGGGGCCACGCTGGCCCCGCGTGGGCTTCACCCCGGTTTAGCCCCTGGAGCAATGTCCCTCAGTGGAACAGACTTTTAAAAGTCCTGATTTTGTGCTCCGTTCCTCCGCCGCTTGCCGGGAGCCGGCCCCTCCCCCCGCGGTCTATCTTCCCGTCGTTTTAGATTCACTTCTCCGCCAGTCCTACCTTTCAGAAAGTGGTTGATTTTCTGTTTCTAGAGTTGCTGTTCTTCTTCTCTTCGCTCTCCCGTTGGATTTGTAGGTGTTTGCTATGTTTAGATAAGCTATCGAGCTGATCTCCTGTTACCTGATGTAGTCTCAGCCTGCTACTTCTCCGCCATCTTGACTCCTCCCCCGTGATGTTGGTTTTTCACATGCTGGGGATACGGAGGGGTTGTGATGCATCCCAAAGGGCGGAAAACCCCATTCTCAGACATGGTGCTATTTCTAAGAGCATGTATAGGATCACCATATGATTAGTGAAGCTGGTATCAGGCCCAGGGCTAGAAATCGGAATTCTGCAACGAAAACCTTTCGGATTTGTTAGGGATAAAAGAGATCAGTAGAGATCATGGCATAAACTGTGAGGCCACCTGAACGTCAGGTCCCAACTGACCAGGGGGCTATTGCTGGTGTTTGAGTGTTTACAGGGAAAACTAGGTGTGCCCTGAACAACGGGCTCCTGATTCCTGCGGGCTGAAGATAAAGGAAGCCGGGAACTAAGGGCAAAGTCTTGTATAATGCCTCCTATGACTATTTTCTTTTTTAATTCTTTAAAAAAGATTTATTTATTTATTTTTGCATGAGCAGGTGCAAGTGAGGAGGGGTGGAAGGAGAGGGAGAGAGACTCCCAAGCAGATTCCTCATGTTCAGTCAGCATGGAGCCAATGCAGAGCTAGATCCTATGACCTTGAGATCATGACCTGAGTCCAAACCAAGAGTCAGATAGTTAGCTGAGTTCCCCAGGGCCCCCGACCATATTCTTTTTAAAAATATATTTGGAAGCTGTATAAAGCCCACTGGAGTCTGAATCTTAGGGATATTTTCTATCAGGTTTCTAGGAATGAAGGCTTCTGATTAGACTTCTTGAGATTGCCTTGTGTGCTCTTCTTTGCATGTACCTGCCCGTTCTGCTTCCCGAGTTAGAGGCGAGATAAAACGTTGTGCCCTTCCCACTGAACGCCTGGATGATGTCAAAAACCCTCTTGGACCCCAACCCTCATATAACAAAGCCCTCCACATTCTGTGTGAATCTCAATTCCCCCACACAGAAAAGAGGGAGATAAAGTCCAGGTGATAAAGTTTCAATCCATGAAGCACTTTGCTTGTCTAGAAGACATACCACTTACTCACAAATTTTTTTCCCCACAGAAAACAGTCATTAATCAATATTGATTTATCTGTATATATCAGAGTTCACATCTTTTGTTTCAGGAGCCAGATATTCATTCAGATATTGAGAAATATAGAGCAGAATATAGCGTATGTGAGGTCACATAGTAAACCGAGCGGGGAGAGACCAAGAACTCTTGGTGAAATTTTTGTAGCAATGTCCTGGACCTGTCTTGGGGGAGCGTATTTCTCAGGGCGGAAGGTGATTCTTGGAATGAGGTTTTATTTTTTGTTTTTATTTTTATTTTTTTGTACTTATTTAAAAATTTTTTATTAACATATAATGTATTATTAGCCCCAGGGGTACAGGTATGTGAATCGCCAGGTTTACACATTTCACAGCACTCACCATAGCACATACCTTCCCCAATGTCCATAACCCCACCACCCTCTCCCTATCCTCTCCCTACCTTATTTTTATTTTTTAAAAGATTTTACTTATTTATTTGACAGAGAGACACAACAAGAGAGGGAACACAAGCAGGGGGAGTGGAAGAGGGAGAAGCAGGCTTCCCACTGAGCAGGGAGCCCAATGTGGATCTTGATCCCAGGACCCCGGCACCACAGCCTGAGCCAAAAGCAGACGCTTAATGACTGAGCCACCCAGGCGCCCCTGGAATGAAGTTTTAAATTCTTGTTTATTACTCTTACTGCAGCAGTCACAACTCAGGGCTGATGATTGGCAATAAAAAGATACTCAAATAGTAATACTTATGATATTTTGCTGGAATTAGTGTCAGTGAAATTTAGGAATTCTGTGGAGTGGAAACTGAGTTGAGCCCGTCATCCTTCAGCTAATTTGAGAAAATGTTTTGATAAGATGACAAAGGGTGTTTGGAAGCAGAGTGTTGCAGTATTAAACAAGTCAGCAGTCTCTTGCATGTGCTGGCAAAATTCAGACTTGATATAAATATAATGTATGCATATATATGCATATGTGTATGTATTACATATTAATATTATGGTGAATACCTAGTACAGTACCTAATACCTCAGGTGGGTTCTAGACAAATATTTCATCATCAAACCCAGTATTTTTTTTAAAGATTTTATTTATTTATTTGACAGACAGAAATCACAAGTAGACAGAGAGGCAGACAGAGAGAGAGGAGGAAGCAGGCTTCCTGCTGAGCAGAGTGCTCGATGAGGGGCTCGATCCCAGGACCCTGAGATCATGACTGAGCTGAAGGCAGAGGCTTTAACTCAATGAACCACCCAGGTGCCCCAAACCCAGTATTTTTTCAGTGAACATGTCTATTTAGTTCAGGTTTTGCTCTCAAATGCATTTAAATGAATCTTAATGAAAAATAAAATAAAAACAACTTTTGATTTTTCAGAGTCTTTTAGTTTCAGGAATACAAATAATGTATTATGGTTACAGTGGTATCTTAAAATTGTTATTTATCTATATTCTAAAGTATCTAAAACTCATAAAACTAAAAGAAAAGACATTCTGAATATTTTATCACGATATTTTCCACATTTTTACAGGAGCTATGATGGAAAGCTCAAGCATCATTTTGCCTGGGAGCCTTCCCTTTCAGATCAGGGTGTACCCTGGGCTAATTTCACCTGCCCCGAGTCCTCACATCTTCCGTCTGAGGCACTTTCTGCCTTTCTCCTGTGGCGGTCTTTCCGTGTCCTGCCCTTCCTGAGGCAGGTCTTCCTGACCAGAGGGGTTGCCGTCCTGGGAAGGGAAGAGACATTACAGGGTCAATTCAACTGATACACATTTTCTAAGGGGGACTTCTCAGCAAGAGCAGAACCATTAGAAATAATTCACTTTATTCACATGTTACACTTTTTCATTCATACCTTGTGACCTCCCTAGAAACCAAAAACAATCATTGATCATTCGTCTTTGTCATTTGTGACTGCTGACCTACGGCATGGCTTTTTCTGCATCTGCTAATATAATAGAGCCTTGGAAAAGAGCAAAGCATATTATCAGTTGGATTAACAGCAATGCATGTATCCCATTTAAGCTCTTGCTGTATGCTGCATTAAAAAGGGGGATTAGCTCAGGCTGAGAGCTGGCCAATTTACAGAATGACCAATTTACCAATTTGCAAAAAAAAAAAGAGGAAATAGAAGTCTTCCTCTAAAATATACATTTTGATCATTTTGATTACCACAATTTGTGTTAAATATATATAATACTCAGAAAAATATGTTGTGTAATACAATAAAAATCCAGAGTGTTGTAAGGAATATGTTAGGTTACATTGATTATTGTTTAATAATCTCTAAAAACAGTTTTTATAATCCTATACTTATGGTTCTTTTTCCCAGTTATTCCAAGGATTCTTTTAGCAGTTTTTTTTTTTTTAAGGGCTTTATTTATTTATTTGACAGAGACAGAGAGACAGCGAGAGAGGGAACACAGCAGGGGAACTGGGAGAGGGAAAAGCAGACTCCCCACTGAGCAGGGAGCCTGATGTGGCGCTCGATCCCAGGACCCTGAAACCATGACCTGAGCTGAAGTAAGATACTTAAGGACTGAGCCACCCAGGTGCACTTGCCAGGTTCTTAATCGCATATTAACCTTAATCTGCCATTTATAATAACTAGTGCTCAAAATTTGCTATTATATTTCTCTAATCATTTCTAATTATCTTGTTTTTTTTTTTTTTTTTTTTTTTTTTTTTTAGTATTTTCAGCACTTTGATCTTAGTTGATTTTTGAACATTTTATCATAAGATCACTTTTCTTGGATGGTATATATTACTAATCATCGTGTATTGCATACTACTTTCTAGGCTTTCTCACTTCTTTTTTTCTGCTTTAATCATCCCACTCTCTCGTGTTAAAACTTTCTGCCCTAAGCTACCAACACAATATATTCTGACTGCTGTTTGGTAGAAATCAACATTTTAGTATTTTTACCTAACATACGGTGTTTCCAGCCACTTCTGCCTTTTTTCAAATGTTTTTGAATATTATTTTCTTGGAATCTAAAGGTAAGCACTCACCTTGTAATTTGCCAAATCCTCAAGTAGCTGACTTAATTGTACACTTGTAGTGATGGGTAACCAAAACTGAGCATTTTATTATTTTTATTATTTTTTTTTTGACAAGCAGCATTGGGACCTATCTGACTTTATATTCCTTTTCCTTACATTGTCTTTCTCTTTGTTGAAGCTCTCCCTTTGTTCATCCATCATTCTCCTCACCGTGGTAAGCATCTTTAGGAATGTCATTTTGAACACTTTATCAAGGAATCTACTGATCTCTGTTTTCCTTAAGGTTTCTGGACTCTTACCTTGTTCTTGTCTTTGTGTTTTTTTTTTTTTTTTCCATTTTATTTATTTTTTCAGCGTAACAGTATTCATTCTTTTTGCACAACACCCAGTGCTCCATGCAAAACTTGTTCTTGTCTTTGGAGCACACTCTTCATGTCTTCATTCTTCTTCACTCTGTTGGTTTTGTGTCTCTGATGAAACCATCACCTGTCCAGGTTCTCCCAGGGTTACCCAGGTAGAAGAGAGACCCCGTGCTTCAGCCTGGCCTGGCTCTTGAGTGTTTCTCCCACTCCAGCGGCTGTCTACTTCCCCTCCTTGTTCCCAGTAGCTCAGTAGGACCTGCTGGAGTCCCAGAGGGAAGGCTTGTTGCAGGCTGACTGGAAGCCAGACCCTCAGGTTGTAGCTCAAGTGTATACCTTGACCTCTCATGGAGAAGCCCTGGGAGCTGGTGGCTTCTGCCTGCTCCTTCTGTGCTGAGCCCTAGGAAGGTGAGTGGGTTAAGGATGGTTTCTTTGTTTGGCACATACCTGTGTGACCCGTGAGCTCAAGCCCCACCAGCCACCAGAGCCAAGCCATCAAGGGGTCTGTCCCCCAAGGGGCAGCCTCTTAGAGTCTGGGTGCCAGGTGTGTGCATAGAGCTCCTCCCGGGAAGTGCTCGGGATTTGGAGTGGGCTGTATGGAGAACAGGAGATGTTGTCTGCTGGCTTCTGGCTTCCTTGCTCCCGAGGGGAAGGTGGGGGGAAGAGACACTGCAGTTTGTCCCTAGATCATTGACAAATTAGAAGCTTAACCCTTAGGCTACAGTTGAAGAGAGGCAAACAGGACCTCCTGAAAGGAAAGGCTGGGAAGAGGGCATTTTTGTCGGCTCCCCCCTATGCTGAGTGTTGAGCCCTGAGCCCCGAGTGGGAGCCACAGTGAGTCCTGAGAGGCAGCCAGAACTCACTGGTTCTTGTGGGCACAAGCTCTGTTTGCTCTCAGAGCTAGGTGTTCTGGCTGTGGAAGGCTTGATTAGCAGGGTGCTAGATGCTGCATCCAAACTGCACCCTCCTCAGGGAGAAGCTGGGAGTTGTGTGTTCCCTTCCTATTCTGCATCGCCATGTGGGGGGCAGAGTTTATGGCGAGAATGTGTCTCATTCCCTCCTACCCTTTCCTTGCAGGTATTTTCTTGTTCCCCTGATGTGTAGGAGTCATTCAGCTAGTTTCTGGATTTCCTTCAGAAGGAATTGTACCATATGTAGTGTAGACAGAGTGTGTCCGTGGGAGGCGGAGAGTTTAAGAGCCTGCTACTCACCGTCCTGGACCAGAATCTGTCCCTTCCATTTTATAGTTATCTGAAATATATCAGATGCTGGGGGCCAATCTGTTGAGAAAATTTGGTTACACTACATTATAAAATAGACATTTTCATATATTAAATATATTCATAAGAAGACTATGTCATCTTTTGATTCTTATTGTTTCACAAATAGAATATGTATGTAAATGTTCCTAAGAAGACTAAATTTTTCAACAATGAATCGATAGGTATTATTAAAAACTGCTTAAATCATATTATGTCATATTAATTGCATTTCATCTTTAAGTGCTTTCTTTTGAAAATTTGTAAATTTTGAAAATTTAGAGAATCTGTGTACAAATTTTTATCTAATTACCTTGGAATTTCATTTTTTTAAAGATTTTATTTATTTATTTGACAGAGAGAGAGTACAAGTAGGGGGAGTAGCAGAGGGAGAGGGAGAAGCAGACTCCCCGATGAGCAGGGAGCCCCACCCAAGGCTCTATCCCAGGACTCCGGGATCACAATCTGAGCGCTAGGCAGACATTCAAACTACTGAGCCACCCAGGCATCCGTAACATTTATTTTACATATCATAGATTGTGTCATGATGTGCCCCACAAAGTAGTCATAGAATCATTTTGGTAATTACAGATTTCACATGGTATTAACTGAGAAAAAAACCACACATCAAACTCAACCACATGATTAATATTTCACAAATACTAGCGATACAAACATAGAAACTTATAGTTAACATTGCTTCTACCACAATGTAAGATGCTGTGGGAGGTGTATTAAAACCTGCCAACTCATGATCAAACCATAATTAGTATTCTATGTATGGCCAGTGAATCAAAAGATCCCACTGAAACAGTACTTTTATTTTTATTATTATTATTTTTTTTAAAAAACAGCCAACTGGGGTGCCTGGGTGGCTCAGTGGATTAGGCCGCTGCCTTTGGCTCAGGTCATGATCTCAGGGTCCTGGGATCGAGCCCCACCTGCTTCCTCCTCTCTCTCTGCTTGCCTCTCTGCCTACTTGTGATCTCTCTCTCTCTGTCAAATAAATGAATAAAATCTTTAAAAAAAAAAACAAAACAGCCAACTGGAGAAAAGGACCTAGAGATTGAAGTAATGATGTAACAGCAGGTGCATTGCATGTTCCTGATGGCCCAAGTTAAAGCCTCACATTTAGTCACAGAAGGAACAGAGAGAAGCGGCCAAGACACTTGGAAAGAGGTTGGGGAAGATTAAAAAAAAACAAAACAAAACAAAACAAAAAAACAGTAAGATAATTAAGCCATCGTTCTTACAAAGGACAGACTCAAACAGTTCAGATCCCACGGCCCAGAAGTAAGCAGAAGACATAGCAAGGTCTTTGTGAGGATTCAACGGCTTGCTAAAGACCAAAGTGGACAGCAAGTCAGTGAGTGCAATTTTTCTCATTTAAAAAAGAAAATAAAATGTTCTAAGCTTCAGTACACATTTCACTGAGCATTATATTAAAAACAACAAAACAAACATAGCATACATATTAATAAGCAAATAAAAATGTGTAATTTTGGAAAATAAAGTTATCCAGTGCAATTTCGCTTTTTTTTTTTTTTTCAATTTTTCAGATAGCAAATTAGGATATGAAGGATACTAAAAATATTTCTGGTGTGGCCGCATCAGTGTTCTATGGATCATTAAATAGTCTTACAAAGCATGTTCTCACTGCGGTAGGTTTCTGTCCATCTTCTTCAGTCTTTACTTGGCTAAATCATAAAAATGCTGTCACACCTCAGCTTAAATATTACCTTTTCAACAAAATCTCTTCGGACCTCCTTGTCTAAATTAGTCCCCAGCTTTCAGTTAAAAAGCATATTTCTGGAGACTGAATGAAACAAAATTATCTGAAGGTGGTAGGGTCATGCAGGCACATAATGAGAACTGAAAACATTGCATTATTCATAGTGTTGTTGCCAGTCATTATTAGATTGCATAAAGTGTGTGGGTTTGGAATTCAGGTCCTCACTGCTACTGGCCAGTATTTGGCCACTGGAACAACTTTCTAGAAACTTCTGGATATCCATTTTCTCCTTTGTAAGGGAGTCAGAGGAATTACAGCTAATTCTATAAGGCATAAAGTAGAAGTGAATGTGGAGGTAGGCGCTTGATAACAGTTCATTCACACGCACACTTTTGTTAGCCTTTTCTGCTGTGTACCTAAATGGTTTAATTTGCTGCAGGAAAGTAGCCATTAATACAATTTCAGTGTGCTACTTACTAAGGAGGGGAAGTCTGAAAGTCCCCAAATGTATTTTATGGTATGCAAAGTTGAAAACACTTGAGTCTCCAATTTGATTCCAGGTAGATTGATCTGTTCCTTAGATTCTAACAGGAGGGTGTGACCCTGTAGGCAGGGAAGTTGTTTTTTTTTTTTTTTTAAAGATTTTATTTATTTATTTGACAGACAGAGATCATAGGTAGGCAGAGAGTCAGCCAGAGAGAGAGGAGGGGCTCGATCCCAGGACCCTGGGACCATGACCTGGGCCGAAGGCAGAGGCTTTAACCCACTGAGCCACCCAGGCGCCCCGGGAAGTTTTGAGTGTAGTTAGACAGTGAGATCCTACAGAAGGATGATTAGTCTTTGTGTGAAGGAGAAGATAAAATATTAATGAAAGAACTCAATGTAATTCTAGAAGATAAATGAAAATATAAGGCAATTAAAATACATACTATCTATAATGTACAATGTGAAATCATATGACAAGGTCATGCACCGTTGCAAGACCCTTTGCAAGACTAACTTGGGGAAGGAAGTTTTTGTTTCCATCTTTCAGTACCCACATTGCTTAGATTAAAAGCTACATTACAGGAAAAACTAATTCAGTTTTCACCATTAAGAATCCTGAAGTTTAATGGCTAACAGACACATGAAAAAACATTCATCATCACTAGCCATCAGGGAGATTCAAATCAAAACCACATTGAGATACCACCTTACACCAGTTAGAATGGCAAAAACTAACAAGGCAAGAAACAACAAATGTTGGCGAGGATGTGGAGAAAGGGGGATGATCCTCTTACACTGTTGGTGGGAATGCTAGCTTGTGCAGCCACTCTGAAAAACAGTGTAGAGGTACCTCAAAAAATTAAAAATAGAGCTACCTGTGACCCAGAATTTGCACTGCTGTGTATCTTACTCCAAAGATACAGATGTAGTGAAAAGAAGGGCCATATGCACCCCAATGTTCATAGCAGCAATGGCCACAATAGCCAAACTGTGGAAAGAGCTGAGATGCTCTTCAACAGAGGAATGAATAAAGAAGGTGTGGTCCATATATACGATGGAATATTATTACTCACCCATCAGAAAGGATGAATACCCACCATTTGCATTGACATGGATGGGACTGGAGGACTTGCTAAATGAAATAAATCAAGTAGAGAAAGTAAATTATCATATTGTTTCACTTATTTGTGGAAAATAAGGAATAGCATAGAGGACATTAGTAGAAGCAAGAGAAAAATGAAGGGGGATATTGGAGGGGGAGAAGAACCATGAGAGACTATGGACTCTGGGAAACAAACTGAGGGTTTTAGAGGGGAGAGGGGTAGAGGGACAGATTAGCCCGGAGATGGGTATTAAGGAAGACATGTATTGCATGGAGCACGGGATGTTACACAAAAACAACGAGTCATGGAACACTACATCAAAAACTAAGGATGTACTGTATGGTGTCTAACATAACATAATAAAACAAAATCCTGAAGTTCAGACCTTCACATTTTTAGCAGATTCAGGAAGACTCAGATGGAACTAGGGGACAGATATTCAAATCCTGAAAATATGTATCAGTGACAAAACTACTTAGGGATATTCACTAATTTGAAGCTGAGACAGGAATTCTAAGCCAAAGCTTTACAGAGATTGCCTTTCACACTGTACATTCCAATGTAGCGTAGGATACGTAGTAATGTGGGCGACCCATAAAGCAGAGTGATACACAGTATGTGTACACAGGGTAGTGGGAACCCTGCGTGCGGGGACGCATCTGAATGTTGTGTAAGACCCACATCTGTTCTGACAGCTTTTAATTTTTTAAATTAAAATTATCTTTTTATCTTGGCTTGTTTATTTATTTATTTTCCTAAACTGAACGTCATGTTGGGCAGGGATCATCCATTCACGAGGCCTATTACCCAAAACAATTAGCATATTGGCAAGGAAAGGTTTTGGCTTAATAATTGGATACAGGTGGAGGAAAGTAATGCCAAGGTTGACTCATTAGCAGGGATGACATATCCTTGCCCTGCTCATCCTTCCTTGCATCTCCTATTAAAAACAAACACACACACAAAACTACACTGTTAGAAAACCTAATGATCAGCAAGAATCAAGTTTACGTATTTCAAATAGGAAGATGTGTCATGGTAGTCTGGTGTCAGATGATGCAGCGAATACCAAGACATCACCAAAGGAGTTAGAGAAAAGAGCATTTTCTTTCAGGCATTGCTAGATTTTCTCTGGTGTTAACACTTTATATGCAGTAAAACTAAATAATTAGTACAAGAATACAGAACGCTGGGGCGCCTAAGTGGCTCAGTGGGTTAAGCCCTTGCCTTCGGCTCAGGTCATGATCTCAGCGTCCTGGGATGGAGCCCCGCGTCAGGCTCTCTGCTCCACGGGGAGCCTGCTTCCTTCTCTCTCTGCCTACCTCTCTGCCTACTTGTGATCTCTCTCTCTGTCAAATAAATAAAATTAAAAATTAAAAAAAATCCCTCATTCAATGGGGTGCCTCGGTGGCTCAGTCGGGTAAACATCCGACTCGTGAAATATTGGCGTGGGTGGTCATGTCCTGGTCGTGATCTCAGGGTTCCGGGTTCAAGCTCCATGTTGGGCTCCAACTCAGCAGGGGGACTGCTTGAGATGCTCTGATCCCCTCTCCCTCTCCTTCTGCCCCTTCCCGCTGTGCACGCTCGTTCTGTCTTTCTCAAATGAATAAGAAAATCTTTAAGAATACCCCTCAATGTGATTCTACATTAAACATATAAATCTTCATCCAAACACATTTTTTTACTTTTTAAAAAAATTTGTAAAGATTTCTTTTTTTTAAATTTATTTTTGAAAGAGAGAGAGCAATGAGTGGGGTGGGGATGGGGGGAACAAAAGGAGAAGGAGAAACAGACTCCCAGCTGAGTAGGGAGCCAGATGTGGGGCTTGGAGACCTGCGTCAAAGGCAAATGCTTAACCAACTGAGCCACCCAGGTGCCCTGAACACATTTTTTTAAATTAAAAAATAATAGAATAAGAAGAATGTAACAGAGAACATTAGGAGTTTAATGCTCCTCTTAATCCTGCTCTTTGAGGCTAAACCAAAGATAATTATCGTGACACATTTAAATTCAGCTGAATTTTTTTCGAAAAATAGTTATTTTAACATAATTTTCTGACACACATCAAATCATAAAATGGTAGTCACCAGGCTCACAGCAGAAATTTATTAAAAAGTTCTCACAAAAACCTTATTGAGTATTTTAATAACGCTGATGAAATGAAATTGAACTTTGTTTCTCAACTTCCTAATTTTAATGGCATTATCAGTGACTGCTGGATGCGGGTTTGTATTTCTACAGATGTCAAAAATATTCTGAGAGAAAGGGAAAAAAAAAAGCCTACAGAAACCCTTCTCTGGCCTCAGATAGTTTCCAGCAGAGGGAGAGTCAGAGAAAGTAGAGATAGCACAGGGAGCAGGAAGGCTCGTGTCTGTATTCCTGTTAAAAGAATGAGAAGAGCCATATGTCAATGGCAGGGCTCCAGCCCCCAAGAGATGTTCTTGAGTCCCGTTCTGCCCCCAAACTGTGTCTTCACATCTTGACTTCAACAGTTTGTTCTGTCTCCCATTCTCCTGCTACACACACACACACACACACACACACACACACACACACACTCTCTCTCTCTCTCTCTCTCTCTCTCTCCATAAAATCGAGATTTCTGGCAGCATGATGATACTTTCCTAAGTCATGGAAACAGCACGAAACCTCTTCCGTAACCTCGGTGCATCGTATGTGTGAGGCAGATGGACCCGGCTCTTTAGATTTCATTATGCTTCAGGTATCAGCTCTTCTTTGAGACAAGTGGTTGAATATATAGAGTTATTTTTGCTTCTTTTAAACCGTGTTCCTCTTATCTCAGTACTGTAACACTGGGCCGTGTGTGAAAGGTTACAGCAGCCGTACTCTATTATGTGTTGAGACAAGCAGGCTAGGTGCTGTACCCCAAGTATTTTCCTGTTTTCTCAAATAGTCAAAGGCTAAGCTATGATTATGATTTTTGCGCTAGTTCTCCCTTTGCTTACATTTCCAAAGTGGGAACTCATCACCCTGATCCCCGTCTTGAGCATCAGGGACCGTTTCCGAGCCTTCACTTGCTTATCTAATCATTGTACTGCATTTACGGAAGCAAACTTATCTAATAAGCTATGTCATTTCCACAGCCTTCAACGTATTTTGATGAAACTCACTTTATGTTGCAGAAATGATACAATGTAAGGATTAAGTCAAAGTAAGGTGTACATTTCTAGGAAAGCTTAGCCACTATTTGAGTCTCAAGCCCATGAGCAAAACCTTCTGACTGATTTCTCTCAGGACATGAAGAGAACGTTAAGCTGTAGAAGAGTAGGTAAAGATCAAGTGTCAGCCTGTCAGATGTCTGTAAATCACAATTAAGTTGTTTTCTAATTATAGATGTATTCCTTGGCATTCAGCTCCACTCCAGCATGTCAGGAAGAAATGTTAATATTCTGACCCTGAGGTTTGGCAGCCTTAGATCTGCCTGATTGTTACGTTTACATATTAATATGTATGCCTCTCTGATGCCTCTCTCTTGCAGCTGGATGACAATTACTTCCCTGCCTGGGTCCTGGATTGGCAGGCAGGGCTCTCCCTGTGCCTTTCTCACTGACGTTCCAGAAGCCAGGTGATACAAAAACAAGGAAAGGAAGCTTTATTTACACATTTTAAAAGGGCTTTCTGGATGTTGGCTAAGAAGATAGACTTCAGTGTTACATTTCCCAAACTATTTGAAATATATGTTAGATTCCCCTGACTCTTGTAAAGATTATAAAAACCAATAATGGGCTTTTTATGGTATGTTATCGATATATCTCTTTCTAATCATCAACTTTTATTGTGTTTACATGTCCTGACGCTTCTTCTCCCCGAATAAAGTCTGACTTCCTCTTTCTTGGGCCATCTCAAACCTTATTTGCTCTGGAATTTCTTCATGGCCAACTGTTTGCCGTAAAGTAGTAGAAACGGTCTACATTCTCTGGTCTCATTCTGCGCCATGAAGAGTAACAAAGTTTTGATTTATTCAAAAGATGTTGTAGTCTGTTTCAAAGAGATTTGTTTAGATGAGAAAATGTAATATAAAATGCAGCTTAATTTTACTGACAATCCACAAACATAAACAAGAGATTTTCTGATGTCATTCTGTAAGTCAGGTGACAGATTGTAAGCAGGCTCATAGCAGCCAAATCCACACATTTTTGAAGATCAGTTCAACTTTGGGATGCCTGTGTCCATTAAGTGTCTGCTGTCAGCTCAGGTCTTGATCCCAGCATCCTGGGATCCAGCCCAGCATGGGGCTCCCTGCTCAGCAGGGGGCCTGCTTCTCCCCTTTCCCCTGCTCATGCTTATGTTCCCTCTTTCTCTGTCAAATACCTAAATAAAAATCTTAAAAAAAAATAGAAAGTTCAGTTCAACCTTGTCTGTAGTTATAGCATTCCACATTCCTCATCTATGTTTACATGGCAAAGTCAGAAGGAGATCCCTTAATAAGATTCTGTAACATTTATTTTAAAACTAGAAACTTCGGGGGCACCTGGGTGGCTCAGTGGGTTAAGCCTCTGCCTTCTGCTCTGGTCATGATCCCAGGGTCTTGGGATTGAGCCCCACATCGGGTTCTCTGCTCAGCAGTGAGCCTGCTTCCCCTCCTCTCTCTCTGCCTGCCTCTCTGCCTACTTGTGATCTCTGTCTGTCAAATAAATAAATATAAAAAAAAAAAAACTAGAACCTTTGATAAGTCCTTATAAAACTTCATGACAGAATTTTCTTCTGGAGTTTGAATCCTAATGTGTTAACAAAAATTCACTGCTATAATAGAATTGGAAGCAAAGGGCAGATACAAAGCATGAATTAATGCAACCATAGGGTACTGGAAAGAAATACATCTTGTTGGGGTGCCTGGGTGGCTCAGTGGGTTAAAGCCTCTGCCTTCGGCTCAGGTCATGATCTCAGGGTCCTGGGATCAAGCCCCGCATCGGGCTCTCTGCTCCGCAGGGAGCCTGCTTCCTCCTCTCTCTCTCTGCCTGCCTCTCTGCCTGCTTGTGATTTCTGTCTGTCAAATAAATAAAATTAAAAAAAAAAAAAAAAGAAAAAAGAAATACATCTTGTTAAGGAAAGGGTGCTCATAATTTAAAGAGTGTGCTGGATAGAAAAAAAAAAGCTATAAAGTTATAGGGACTCTCCCAATTAAATAATTCTCATTAGTTCATTCTCTCTTTCTCTGGACCTCTCTGTGTCTTTCTCCTGCTCTCTTTCTCTGTCCCTCTCTCTCTCTCTCTCACACACACAGACATAGCTCCATACCCACACACATTTGCATATATTATTTTTTGCCTTTTCTGCTGTCTTACATATTTGAAATTACCAAGAAAGTTCATGAATTTTGTGGTAACTTTAGCAACAAAGTCCAAGTCCCTTGGCGTAATTCAAGCTCTTCACCTGTGACATGATTTATTCTCATAATTCTAACTCTCTTCTCCCTGTGGCAACAAATATGTTTGCTAAAATGAGGTCTAGCAATGTGGAATTATCCTATCAAATAAAATATGGTTTATATCAGAGTATTATCAGTCTAGATCTCTTTATAAGCATATGTGCAGGTAGAAACAGAGATAGGTACAAGTTTAACTATTTCACTAGAATGATAAATGTATTTATGAAAATGGATTATAATATGCATGTATATTTAATGGAAATATTAAATACAATTTGCTTTCATTTAAGAAAAGAAAATTTAAATGGAAATCAAAGCAATTGATGAATTTCAGATAACTTTTAAAGATTCAATTAAGATTGACAAGAAGATTCCAAAAATATTAATAAGTTAAAGTCATTATGTTTTAAAATACATTTTAATATTACTCAGTGTAGATTGACTCAATATAAAAATTTGAGAAGACAGCCAATTATTATTTCTCCTAATTTTATGAATCACATTTTTTTAAAAACCTTGTGACATGTGGCAATAATAATTGTATTCAATTTTTTAATGATTTCTCACTGTTTTTTTTAATTTAGTTGTACCGAATTCTCTCTTCTTGCCCTTTAAACATGGTTCTTTCCATGATGCCTGACTTCAATATTTTCCTTAATTTTTTTTTTTTAAAGATTTTATTTATTTACTTGACAGAAAGAGATCACAAGTAGGCAGAGAGACAGGCAGAGAGAGAGAAGGAAGCAGGCTCTCTGCTGAGCAGAGAGCCCGATGCGGGACTCCATCCCAGGACCCTGAGATCATGACCTGAGCCAAAGGCAGCAGCTTAACCCACTGAGCCACCTAGGCACCCTTATTTTCCTTAATTTTTAATCAGTTCAAAATATGTGTTTGTTAAAGACTCATGATAGTTGTATTAGTAATTCCCTTTTTTCACATTTAAGAAAGTTTCCATTGTTTTGTTTTGTTTATCCATAAACAGTGTCTTGGCCGGTTATATCTTCAGGCGATGCTTTCTTTAGAAATTTGAGACATGTCTGCTGACTTCTTGTTTTCATTGTCATTTGGGAAAACTCTCAAGCCGCTTAAATTTCACTTTTTTTGGGGAATTTGATTTTTTGGACTCGGTAGCTGAAGAAAATTTGTCTTAATGTGGAATATATTATAGTCCTTATGTCCACGTTTTCTAGAATATGATTTGTTCTTTCAAACCGCATATTCTGTTCATTTTTTTTCAAAACAATGTCCATGAAATATTTTGAACATCTTTTTGATCCATTATAAGTTATTTTTAAGTAAGTTCTTTATTTTATTTATTAAAAGATTTTATTTATTTATTTATTTGAGACTGAGAGAATATGAGCAGGGGAAGGAGCAAAGGGAGAAGCCAGCACTCTGCTGAGCAAGGAGCCCAACATGGGGCTGATCCCAGGACTCTGAGATCATGACCCAAGCCAAAAAGGCAGACGATTAACCGATTGAGCCCCCCAGGTGCCCTATTTTATTTTATCATTAATTTTTTGAGCATAGCTGACACACAGTGTAATCTTACTTTCAGGTGTACAACACAGTGATGTAACATCTCTATGCTCTCCACAATGGCAGCTCCCACCTGTTACCATCCCACGATATTACAGTGGCGTTGACTGTATTTTCCATGCTGTACCTTTCATCCTTTTGACTTATTCCTTCCATAGCTGGAAGCCTGTAAGCCTGTATCTCCCTTTCCTCTTCATCCATTTTGTCCATGCCCTCCATCCTTGTTTATTCTCTCTCACTCGCTTTCTTTTTTTTTTTTTTTTTTTAGATTTCACATATGAGTAAAATCATATGGTATTTGTCTTTCTCTGACTGACTTATCCTACATAGCGTAATGCCCTCTGGGTCCATCAATGTTGTAGCAAATGGAGAAAGCTCATCCCATTTTATGGCTCTGTAATCTCTGTCTCTCTTTGTGTATGTGTGTATATACATATACACCATGTCTTCTTTATCTTTTCATATAACAGTGACCCTCAGGTTGCTTCCATATCTTGGCTATTGTAAACAATGCTGCAGTAAACATAATCCTGCATATATCTTTTGAATTAGTGTTTCTGTTGTCTTCAGATCATGTACTATGTATAATAAACCCTAACAACTCCACCACAAAACAAAACAAAACAAAAAAAACAAACAAAAAACTCCACCAAACCAACCAAGCAAGCAACCAACCAACAAACAAAAAATGACTAGAAGTAATAAATGAATTCTGTAAGATTGCAGATTATAAAGTTAATATCCAGAAATCAGTCATATTTCTATATCTTAATATTGAAGTATCAGGTGATAAATGAAGAAAATTGTTTAATTTACCATTGCACCAAAAAAGAATAAAATATTTAGGAATCCAGTCAGCCAAAGAGATGAGAGACTTGTACTCTGAAAATCATAAAACACTGATGAAAAAAATTGAAGATGACACAAATGGAAAGATATTCATGTTCATGGATTGAAAGAATTAATATTGTTAAAATTTCTATACTACCCACAAAAATCTATAGGTTCAATGCAATCCCAACCAAAGTACCAGCAGCACTTTTTTCATAGAACTGAACAAATAATACTAAAATATGTATAGAACCAGAAAAGACCCCCAACAGCCAAAGTGGTCTTGAGAAAGGAGAACAAAGATGGAGCTATCAAAATCCCAGATTTCAAGATATATTACAAATCCATAATAATCAAAATACCATGGCACTAGCACAAAAATAGACACATAGATCAATACAACAGAATAGAGAACCCAGAAATAAACCCACACTTAGATGGTCAATTAATCTTTGGCAAAGCAGGAAGAATATACAATGGGAAAAGATGGTCTCTTCAACAAATGGTTCTGGGAAAACTGGATAGCCACATGCAATGGAATGAAACTAGACCAATTTCTTATGCTATGCACAAAAATAAATTCACAATGGATTTAAAGACCTAAATGTAAGACCTGAAACCATAAACTCCCAGAAAAAGACACAGGCAGTAAGGTCTCTGACATTAGCTGTAACAACATCTTTCTGGATGTGACTTTACAGGCAAGGGAAACAAAAGCAAAAATAAGATGTTGGGACTATATAAAAATAAAAAACTTCTGTGCAGTGAAGGAAATCAATATAACTCAAAAGAACCTACAGAATGGGAGAAGATATTTGCAAATGACATACCTGATAAAGGGTTAGTATCCAAAAATATATAAAGAATTTATACAACTGCACACCCAAAAACAAATAATCTGGTTAAAAAATGGGCAAAAGACATGAATAGACATTTCTCCAAAAAAGGCAGCCAAAGGGCCAACAGACATGAAAAGTTACTCAACATCCCTCATCATCAGGGAAATTCAAATCAAAGCTATGATGAGAAATCATTTCACACCTATAAAAATGGCTAAAATCAAAAACACAGAAATAGTAAGTGTTAACAAGTGCACTGTTGGTAGGAATGTAAATTGGTGCAGCCATTGTAGAAAACAGTGGTCTTCAAAAAGTTAAAAAACAGAGGGTCCACAAAAAAGTAAAAAAAAAAAAAAGAAATACCATATGATACAGTAATTTCCAGTACTAGGCATTTTTAAAGAATTTTTAACCTCTGTGATAAGTTGCTCTTATATTGGACTATCATTGCTGTAATAACTATTATCTTCTCTCTGATGTTTTCTTACATTCACTTTGATTACCTCAAACTTTTTCTCTATATCATGTATGTAATCTTCAGAATGTCATACTGTTAATTGTTCTGCGATGGTATCATTTAAAGTCATTTATTAGTTTTGCAATTTCCTTATTGCAATTTATTGTTCTTTCTTTCTTGCATTTTTAAAAAATTTAATTCCTGATACTATGAAAGTTGTCAGTAAAGTAAAAACTTCTGGTGAGATTATTTCTTTTGTTCCCAGGAGAATATTTTATTCTGTACTGGATTCCTCATCTCTCTCTCTCTCTCTCTCCATATGTGTGTGTATAAACACACACACACACACACATCTTTATATATATGTATATACCATTTGAAGACTTCTATTTACTTGCTTAGATATGAAAACTATCTAACAACTCAACATGGGGTGGATTACTTTTTCTTATTCAACAAATATGAAATTTCTTTCATTCATTTATTTATTTATTTATTTATTTATTTATTTATTTAACAGAGAGAGATCACAAGTAGGCAGAGAGGCAGGCAGAAAGAGAGGGGGAAGCAGGCTCCCCGCCGAGCAGAGAGCCGGATCCGGGGCTTGATCCCAGGACCCTGGGATCATGACCTGAGCCGAAGGCAGAGGCTTAACCCACTGAGCCACCTAGGCGCCCCAATATGAAATTTCTTTATTTTGAAAATAAAGCTCAGCGAATCTCTGAGGTTTGGACACATTTGCACACATGCATATGTCAGAGAGAGACAAGATTGTGTTTCTTCTCTTTTCTTGAGAGATTTTATTAAATCTACTCTAAAATTTTTGCTCACCTGGTGTTTATTTTACCTAAGTAGGGAATGCCTTCCTTTTCTGGTTATTCAATCAACTTGGCTTAAAACCATGAATTTTTAATTCCATCAAATTGACTCACCCTTTGTTCTTCATGTCTTTCTTGTCAACCAGCCACCCCCCAGGAACTCTGTTCTCTTTCCAGATTTGAGGATGTTGGTGATGAATCTCAGAAAGTTTTTGAACCAGAATTATTTCTCAGGAGTGGGGCTGGAATTCGAAGCTTTGTGTGTTCCAATAAAATCTTTAGCTGCTTGCACTAGTAGAATCCTCTGTTTCTGTGAAAAGTATGTGTCTGTTTGTAATCTTGTCTTTGTGGACTCTTTCAGAGTTTTTGAGAGGTTTTCATTTGTTTTCGGTTTTAGCCATATTTTTCTTACTTTTTTTTTTTTTAATATGTCACACTTTATTCGGCATGTATAGGGAGGGGACGACCATTCTTTGGCCTACTTAAATTGAAACATTTTACTCAGTTTCCATCCAGGTGATTTTAAAATAGGACATGCAATTTTTGTATAGAATTTTGTGATAACAATGTCTTTGGAACTTGATGAGTTTGTGAGAATGCTAAAATGTAATTTATTTATGATGATTCAGTGCTTTGTACTGAATGGGGACTATATGACCATGGGCGTCTGTGTGCTCGGGGCGGGCGGGTATGCGTGTTGGTAAAGATGTGTGTGTCATGAGGTTGTAAGTATTCGTATGTAGGGTAGTATCTATTTGCATGGAAGGATACATGCATTTGCCCAGGGCTATATGTACAAATGCATACGTGGGACCGTGTATATGGAGGGTTGTTGGTGTGCATGTGAGGAGGGAGGGGTGAGAAAGAGAAAACATTTCTGTATGAATGGAAGCTCCTAATGTTGTTATTGGCAAAACCAATAACAAGTTGAGAGGTCAATGTCATGTCGTAAATGATGTATTTCTAGGTTTGGAAATAAATGTTGACACTTGCCTCATTGCTAATATTAACTCTAGACTCATTAACTGTGATCATGAGGGTGCACTTGTCTCCCTTCTTCAGTGTAGCTCTACTGACAGTGTTCCTTGAAATTCTTAATTGTACTTTTGTCTCTGTTAAACATAACATTATAATTTAGTAGCTGACTAAGCTATCGTCCTTTTTGCTCTGTAGACTGTAATAGCACTGAGCTTCACCCAGAGAGTTATTCACTCCCACTGTAGCTTAGTCTTCTCAGTAAGAAACTACCGGGCGTGAACGATGCAGTTAATTGACCTTTACCTCTTGATTCCTGTGCTGCATGAAATAAAGGTCCTCAGCAGATTTTTTAAAATTTGAAAATACAATGGGTGCTGCATCAGCATGAACCTAAAATGGGCAGAGGTTAACACAGTACATGCTAGGATAGAAAAAATTGACACTTGTAGATGCAACATTGTAGCTTTAAGAAGTTCATTTTCACAAACAGGAAGGACAAAGGCAATAGTAGCATGTTTTCAATGTTTCGTTCATTATTAATCACTAAATATTGCCTATACAGACTATATTAGCTAAGGCATTTTATGCACGGATACAACAGATAGTCTATAGCATTTGTTCTAATATTACACCTTAAAAATGCTAAACATTTTCTCTCTAAGAATATATAGGGACAGAAAATTCTGTTTTGTGTTCAGATTTTTCCTAAGCTAACGTTAACTCTTCCTTCCTTCCTTCCTTCTACTGTTCCTATCCGCATATCTCTCTCTCCTCATCTTCCTCCCTCTCTTCCTCTCCTCCTCTCTGCTCATGGGAATTATCTTACATGGTGTGAAGAATATGAGTTTGGGGGAATTTAAGAATCTAAGTTCAGATGCACCTGGGTGGCTCAGTTGTTAAGCGTCTGCTTTCCGCTCAGGTCATGATCCCAGGGTCCTGGGATTGAGCTCTGCATTGGGCTCCCTGCTCAGCGGGAAGCCTGCTTCTCCCTCTCCCACTCCCCCAACTTGTATTCCCTCTCTCGCTGTCTCTCTCTCACTCTGTCAAACAAATAAAATCTTTTAAAAAAAAGAATCTAAGTTTAAATCTCAGTAATAAAAACACTGGACATAGTTCTGTTTTAGATTGATGATAGACATTGTGTTAGACATCAGATACCCATTACAGTATTTGATGGATGAGTGTTGTTAATAGTTCCATTTTATAAATGAAGAAGAAATTAAGACTGTGAGAGATTAAGTTACCTGGCCAATAAGTGGCATTTGAAGAGTCTAAGTCGTTTGGGGTGTGTGTGTGTGTGTGTGTCTGTGTGTCTGTGTGTGTTGTTTTGTTGTAGTTGTTTGTTTGTTTTGTTTTGTTTTGTTTTGTTTTGTTTTCCCCTCACTCTATAGTCAAAGGTTCTAACAATTTGGCAGTATAGATCATTAAAAGATTTCAGTACTAATTAACAAATACTCAATTTTTTAGGATCCCAGTCTACCCACAATCAAACGCTAAAGGGTCTGGTAAAGAAAGTCTTTAAGAGTCCCATGAACTGAGACTAGAGTCCATTCCGGTTAGTTGGTGCCAGAATGTACTGACTGCTAACAAATTTGTATCACCCCTGTGTATTATTCAGTCTTCTCCAGAAAAGAAAGTTCAGTAGGGTGGAAGGCTGGGGGGAGGGGGGAGAAAGAGAGAGTGAGTGAGAGAGGAGAGAGACAGAGACAGAGAGACAGATATGGGGGGAGAGATGGAGAAAGAGAGATATTGATTGACTTTACATAACTGTGGGAACTAACAAATCCAAAAACTAGTAAGTCAGGTTGGAAACTCAAGGAGGAGTTGCTTTCAGGCTTGCCTCTGAAAACCACAATGAGGGTCAGCAGGTTAGAAACTCAGACAGAATGTCTCTGTTACAGACTTGAGGGGACCTGATTCTGTATTCTTAAGGCCATTAACGGTTTGGATGAGGCCACTCAAATTGTAGAGAGTAATCTGCTTTGTTCACGCTACTGATTGTAAATAATAATCCTATGTTTAAAAAAAAAATGCAGTCATAGCAATGTCTAGACTAATGTCTGTCCAAATAACTGGTCAGCATTGCCCCGTCAGATTGATACATAAATGAGTGATAATATTGTAAATATCTGTACTTTACTAATGATGCAATCTTGAGACAGTTACTTATCATTTTTGAGACCCTGTTTCTTATCAGTGACATGTAGCTAATGACACATTAGTGTCTGAGACCTGTGCACCGTGTATATATGCAGGCATATATCGTTAACATATACATATATGTATAGCTTATGCATAGAGTATATTTCTTATTCTCCTTCTCTTGGGTGAATATAGAACTGTCCCTCATTAGCTCTGCGGTCCTAGTAATTTCTCCCTTATTAGCCTTCAGTGTCCTCACCTATAAAAGGTAGCATATGGGAGCAGAAGTCCTTGAGTTCTCATCTGGCTGGAATGTGTCATCAATGTGTAGTGTCACCTTCAGTGACATTTGTTTATATCATGATTCATAAAACCCCGAAATGATCTCTATATTTAACTATTGACAGAAAAGATGTTGTCATCATATGACACTGATGATCAGAGAAACAAGGTCCTCATTTTTCTACCAGTGGGGATAGTTTCAAACTGGACTATCCACAGTCCCTTGTCTGGTTGCCCTGGTGACCACAGTCATATGTTTGTGGGAAATGAGGTCAGTACCTAGGGAACACGATTTTTTTATAATATGCCAACCTACTGACCAGGATTAGGACTGAGTGACTCCCAGGGTGAGATGTACCTGCACAAGAAAATGTATAACTATTAAGAAAGGAAGCTAAGCATTTCATAACAGGATTTAAACTCAAATGCCATTTTTTTACGATTTCTAGTATTTTTATTTAGCTGGCTAAAATGTATCTCCACTATCTTTCCCTATTTGTGTATCTAAATAAAATTGGCATTTAATGCAAACATGTTACCAAAAAATGTCAGGCAATGCCTGATTTACATCTAGCATTGATTATCTGTGCCCAGAGTTAATTCAGGTCTAAGTGGACGTCTGTGACCGATTCAGATGGGCAGTGATGGAATAGCATTGCCAAAGCTTCTCCTGGGATTCCTCAGCCTGTTCCAAAGCAGTCTCTTCATGTTGACGGCCAGCAGGGTTATCAGCTGTCTGAAACGGTTTTTCATGAGCCCACTTTGGCATCAAGTTAGAGAATGGGGACATGAAAGAAGCTTTAGATAGGTAGATGTTTCAGGAGCACTGAAAAAAATCTGTAAAAATGAAACAGTTCATATTTCCTGAATTTAGAATATTTGTATCTGAGGAGAAGATAGCTAAATGAACACGCAGATATCTCTTCTTCAGTGTGGGCACTAGGCAACCGGTTTTGGGTTTTATTTTTCTCCAGCCAACCTAAGTCGATAGGTGTGTCTTACTCACGCTGAAAGCTGTCTACAGGGGTCCTCAGACTCTGTCTCTTCTCTTGTGAATGGGGTCTAGTGAAATCCTCTCCCCAGTTGGCCACTTAATAAACTAAATGTTTTATGGTGATAGAACCCCTGAACTCGTCAAACTGCACAGCATTTAATTACACTTTTCTTTTAAATGTGATTTGTGCCCAGAAGTGAAAACATACCTGTCGGCATGGGGAGTTCCAGCTCATTTCTTTTCTGAGTGATTGAGCTCTTAGAGATGATGCTGTATTCGTAGAATGCTAGTTTGTTTCTGCTCCTGCAATTCTGTTTCCAAAGCTGCAGTATGTGCTTCACACAAGCATTGAGAATTTAAGTTGTGAGTCAACTAGATCTCCACTCAGAACAAGCTGTAAAGGTACTCCCACAAGTTAACAGACAACCCATTTTGAAGAACCAGTAAAATGGGGAAAAACGTTACTTTAAAAATCATCCAGTACTAATCTTTATTGATATTATGAAGATGCTGGTGTTTCTTTTGAAATGTATTTAATATTTAACTGCATGAATTATTTCAACTGTTGAAAATGTTTTTGCGGTCAATAACCTTGTCCTTTTATTTTATGTTCCCATTAAATATCACACACAAAAATGAAATCTTAATAGCATGAAAATAGTCAACATAGGGTTTTTTTTGTTTTTGTTTTTGTTGTTGTTGTTGTTGTTTTTTAAGCTTAGGACCGAAAGAAATACATTTCAGTTATCTTTTATCCTAAAGTTCTATTTTCAGGAATTGAAATAGAAGAGCTTCTGTGGGTGATTATATTTCTCAGAGTGTATTGATAAACACTGGGTACATGTGCATAGTGATTACTTGCTTGTTCTAAGGATAAATTAACTTTCCCTAAGGACAGTCACCTTCTCCTAGGATACACAGATCCATTTCATATTTGTGCATCATTGTCATGATTTGGTTGGTAGCTTCTCCATTACTCTACCCTTGCCTCTTCATTTTGTGACGTTGAGGAAAAGCAGACAATCTATGTGCTGGATTCCCCCCTCCTCCCGTTATTAGAGAATATTTTCATGTGTCTGTTGAGATATATGGCAGACCTTGCTGTTTGCTCTGAACATTTTTTTTTCCCCTGAGGTAATAGCATTATTATAATTTAGAAGTAAAACAGATTTCAGTGTTTCAATGTTGAGATAACGGAATTAGGTGATCTGAATAAAACTGATAAAACACTCTCCCTGCAAGCCTTTATCTATGAGGCGCCACCAGTGTTAGAACAAAGGAACCAAGAGATATTTGCAGACAAATGGGCACATTTCTCCGCTTGCAGGAGACAGATCTACCTCATCCTTTGCTAGGACAGTGTACAACCAACAACAACCACAGTTGTGGTTGTCAGCTGCAGGAGCTTCAGGCACGGAGGGCATATGATTTAGGACCAAGCTGGATACTTCTGAGGAGAAAGGGAGGGCTTTATTAACAAACAGAAGGAACCACATTGTCCTCTCTGCTCGCAGCAGCTTGGAAAGCTGGTGATGAGATGCATAGACTCCATTCTGTGCCATAAAGTAAGCAAGCATTTAGTCCATGCCTTTTGAATTGAGCACAGAAATCTAATTTGGGTCGACTAAACTCCATTTCTGGCCCCACCACTTGCTAGATGCTCAGCTTTGGGCAACCTGTCATGTGTCTGTGTACTTCCAACTTCCCACTAAATAATGTGCCTGACGATAGTATCCGTTTCCTGGTATCAGGGGTAATTTCATGAGATTTTATGCTCACGGCATCTAGGACAATGCAAAGCACCAGTGACTCAATCAACATTTACTTTTACCAGGATACTTTTCCTGGGGTATTATTATCATTATTATTATTATTGATTACAGTTCTCTGATTAGAATTTAGAATGAGAATCTCGGCTCCAAACTGACCTCCTAACAAATATATTTTCGTTTGCACCACTATTGCCTTTCCCAGCTTTGTTCGCAAGTACATTTTCTTCACTAAAATCAGGCAGAGGCTTTTTCTAAATCCTTCCAAGGCCTATCCATCATACCTGGAGTGAAATCCAAGTCTTTTTCTACAGGCTGTGTCCATAACCAACCCTAGAAATCCGATCTCATGTGCCTCTTCCCAGAGCTCACTAAATACCCCATGTTCCTGCCTTTTTGGGGGGAACATTCTAAGCTTACAGAACTCCAGGGCCTTTGCACTCCAAGTTCTCCCAGACAGAGAGTCTCTTATCAGGGTCACACCATTCAGGCCTCCACATGAATCTCTGCCTGAGAAAGGACTTCCCCAACCGGCTCCCCATCCCTCTTTATTTACCCAACTTTATTTTTCTCTGAACCATGGGCCTGTCTCCAGTACCACATGTCTGTTTGTTTTCTGTCTCTACTGTAAGTTTCTAGATGTCACATGTGGGGTAATATTCATCCCCAGAACTGCGTCTGGTACATAGGAGCCACTGAAAATGATTATTTGTTTAAATGAAGGCCAGAGTGAATAATGAATGTAATAACCGAGTGAATACATGTTTAGGATAACTCATGTTTCAACAGAAGAAAAAGAGAAAATACATTATCACCAGCAATCCCATTAAAGACGAGATTGTTTTCTCAAGGTGCGGGCAAACACACACACACACACACACACACACACACACACACACACACACACATCTATTTATGTAACATCGGTAAGAAGGTTTGATGGAATAGTTACATTCGAACTTGAAAGCAAACTTTTTTTTTTTCCAGCCAGAATCTCTAAGTGTAAGTGAGTAGAAGTTAAGTCTATTGCTAAAGGTCAGAATGTAAGTCAAGTGCAATAAAATCTACGGAACTCATAAGGTGACTCGTAATGAACTTATAAGCCTGGCTGTACAGATTATCAAGATCCTAAATTCTTGTTCTGAATCTGCCTTTACTTGTTTTTAGTGCCCCTGGGAAGGCTTTTTCCTCTTTCTCCAAGGCTTATCAACAGCACAGTCCTATGATTGGGTTTTATGATATTCCCCATGCTCCATTAATAGGTAGCAGGGGTCCATGCCAAGATATTTTAATGCTTCTAATGTACTAAATATTTTACTAAGAACTATATCTAAAACCCATCCTTCCCTGAACACTAGTTGATATTCAGTCCAAAACATCAGTGCCTAGAGTAATTGATTACATAATCCACAGCATTTATGAAATATCCAGAACAAAAGAAAATTTAGTTTTCCAAATAAGCTATTCAGTTTTACAAATGTATGTATGTATGTATGTATGTGTATGTGTGTGTATTCTTAAACAGCAGCTGATCCAGGGCGAGTGTGATTGAATCAGCAGAAAGTTGCTTCTATCACCTAGAGCAGAACTGTTGGAGCTCCGATCCCTCCTCACCCATACTGAAAATCTGCTTTGCACCTACATTGTCAAGCATCATGTTCAGAGAACTCAGAATATGGTAGATACAATAAATACCTGTTGTCTTTGCCAACTAAATGAGAGTGGTGATTAGCTCTATAATAATTTTAAAGGTTTCAGTAAGCTCAGCAGGCAACTTAATAAGATGCTGGTGCTTTCTGCCAGGTCTTCCATAGTGAAAATCAGGACTCTGCTCCCAATGGAGAGAAGGGGAGGGAAGTGGATTTGATTTAAATGACTATGTACTGAAAATTGCTTTTTCTCTCACTGTCTATCTTGCAGACCTCAGAAAAAAAATAATTAACACTAAAAAGTACAATATTGTAAATTTAGCAGAATGAAGACATTTTGAAAGGAAGACTCAGGAGGCTAATATGTGATTTTTAATGGGTCATGTTTGAGTCACTGGTTCCAACATTGCCCAATTTGGGATTAGTGGATGTTGCCATCTGGTGTTTGTTTGACAGTTTATGAAAAAGGAAGCATTCACTCCAGTGTTTCTTGAACAAACATTTGAAAACCATTATAAATATTTGCATTCTTCTTCGTACCCTCAAGAGAGACTGTAGCACTTTGATACAGAGTAGCTATTCCTTTAGAAAGCACTTGAGCAATGACGATGACATTGCTCATACCAAAATCACTGTCGGCCTACACAGCGGCCGTCAGCCAGAGGTGAGCTGCCGGTCTGGCCATCTGCTACCATAAGCCATGTCCTGGCTTCCATTCCCAACGACACGTGTATTCTCGTATGTGTACTTGGAACCTGGCTCCTGGCATGCTCACAAGTCCAATTTGAGTCTTCTTCATGTTTTTAGTAGGAAAGGTAAATAGCTTTCATCTCAAGAGACTCCTAGTGACTGCTTATTTTTCTATAGAGTGCTGTGTCTAAAATCCTGAGTGGGCTTCCAAGTTCCGTAGAAAAAAATGCTAGTGTTAATTACATTATCTAGGGAGCGGAGATGCTCATATACTTCCTTTGTATCTGCCTTCCCTGGTATAGATTATCCTATCTTTTTTTTAAAATTTTTAAAGATTTTATTTATTTGACACAGAGAGAGAGAGTACAAGAGTACAAGCAGGGGGAGTAACAGAGGGAGAAGGGGAAACAGGCTTCCGAATAAGCAGGGAGCCCAATGTGGGGCTTGATCCTAGGACCCCAGGATCGTGACCTGAGCCAAAGGCAGGCACGTAACCGACTTGGCCACCCAGGTACCTATAGATTATCCTATCTTTTATGATTTAGCAGACAGGGAAAATGAGGACTTTTTAGCACCTCACTCATATTTTTAATATGGGTTTTAAAAAACATGTGTCTTGATATGCTTAAAATCTTTAAATTTTTTTTTCTCTACAATGTACTTTCTTAGATTTTCAATTTATTTAGAGGTAATGTTGCTTTACTGAGTGTAAAATGTATGGAGCCCAACATAGGGCTTCAACTCATGACCCTGAGGTCAAGACCTGAGCTGAGATCAAGAGTTGGATACCTAACTGACTGAGCCCCCCAGGAACCACTATTATTTCTGACTTCTTAAACTTTTCCTAATGTAAGAACTGGTGTTAAAGAACAACTTCTTTTGAAGAAAAGTATTATTTCTACAGGCAAGGGAGAATAAGGGCAGAGGGAGTTGGAGGGAACAGAAAAACATAAAGATAAAAAATAAAATACAGGGGCGCCTCGGTGGCTCAGGTGGTTAAGCCTCTGCCTTCGGCTCAGGTCGTGATCTCAGGATCCTGGGGTCGAGTCCTGTATCGGGCTCTCTGCTTGGCAGGGAACCTGCTTCCCCCCCTCTCTCTGCCTGCCTCTCTGCCTACTTGTGATCTCTCTCTCTGTCAAATAAATAAATAAGAAATCTTTTAAAAAAATAAAATAAAATACAAAACCCCACAAGACTACAATTAAAGTCAACATAGTCCTTGCTCATCATTCTAACGTTTGTTGAATTTGCTTCTGATCTATGAGGTTTGATAGATGGCTTTTTCCTATTGCTTAATGACTAATTGGATAGTCCATCAATTTTTACATCCTTTACCTTGGTTTTCTTTACCAAGGGAATTATTTTATTTTGGGGGAGGGGGGTCGTGATTCTTTCTTTCATTTAGGATACCTGGCCCTTCACCAGAGGCTTTTCTCTTCCCATCCAGCTTGTCTGTCTTCTCTCAGCTTTAATTTTTACCTGTGAAACAAAGTGTGGATGAAGTCATGCACGCTGATGAAAATGTATACTTACAGGTGTGTGTGTTTGTGTGTGTGTGTGCGTGCGCGCACGCACATGCTTATATCTGCTGGTGGTTTTTTTTTTTTTTTTTCCAAAACGCTGCATTTAGATATTATTATTTGTATTGATTAGCAAGTTTTGGGGGGCTCTCAAACGTGCACAGGGTGAGTGCCTCACTCACTAGCCCTGATCTCATAGGCCCTTCCCAGGACTGCAGCAAACTGCAGAGAATATTTAAGATTAGTCATCATGAAAAACCAAACGAAACCAAACAGAAAAAACAACCCACACCAAAACAAAACAAACACTACCTTAAATTCCAAATCCTACTGCTCCTGCAAAGTACAAACTTGATAGAGAATTTATCAAATTTGACAAGAATACTCAAAATTTATAGTTGTGCAGCAAAGGGAATGTCTGAGGTATCAATAACAACAAGCAGATAAATCACAGTAACTAGAAGACTGAATTATCTTTCAATAATCACTGGAAATATCAGTATAACAAAATTGTTGTCATACAAGAAACAATCAAGGATGATGAGTCCAAAATATGTAAGAAAAAAAAGTACTAGTGATTTCTATCATGCATGCTCATTAATCTTGAAAAAAAAAAATCTGTATATTGTGATGTTAGTGGCATAGGCCAACTATTAAAAAATGTAATTAGTCATGATTTATTTTCTCATGTTAAATAGATGTTCTCTTTTGCTTTTAATTTTACGTTTTTAAATTGGCATTTTTTAAAAGAAAGTCAGAAAATTGTCTAAGTTTTAGGTCTTATGAAAAGGGCACTGCCACTATCCCTACCAGTGGAGGGAGAAAGAAACTTAAGCAGACTCCATACTGAGCTTGGAGCCTGATGCGGGGCTCAATCCCACGACTCTAAGACTATGACCTGAGCTGAAACCAAAGGTCAGAGGATCAACCAACAGTGCCACTGAGGCACCCCTTGAAAACATAAAATTGAAGGAACCAAGAAGGACCAATTCTGATCTGTGTGATTTCTTTCCACTTTAGAAAAATTTTTACAACAGAAAGAACCAGAAAAGCATGATGGAATGTTAGATTCTTGCATCCAAGAAGACTGAGGGAGGGCACTGATGAGTGGTAAAGTGGGCAGCAAGAGGGACGTGGCGTACTGTCAGAAACAGAACGTCTCTTCATATCAGTGAGTGGATCACTATGCAGAGCATGGTGATGGCAGAAGGACAACATGGGAGGGGGGCAGAGGTGCATGTTCAGGCTCTCGTCTACCTCAGGTTCTCCAAATCTCTCATAGCATCAGAGGGAACTTGAGTAAATTCCTCCTGTACTGCTAAGATGATGTTCCTGCCACTGTTGGAGTGATTTCTGTAGGGGAGATAGCAAACTTTTCACATATTTGTCACACACATAGCCCTTGAGAATAATTTCTTGGTTATCAATTGGATTTTTTTTTTTTCTGGAAAACTGGTGATGACAGCTGTTGATACTATATCAATCAAAGTACGCTTTCTCATAATGTTCGGGGATATTCACCCCCATTATAAAACATAAGGGGGAGAGGAAAAAAACATTCTGGAAAAATCTATAGCAATTCCTTCTCTATGGAGAAAAATTATAATTGACCTTAGTCATATGACAGGTTTGACATTTAAATATATTGAACTTATTACCTCCTAAGGGAACATATACGTCATACAACAAAGGGAGGTAATTTCCACAGTTAAAATAGATTTATTACAGTATATAATCTTAATACCTATGCCTTTTATTCCATTTTGTTGGATGCTACCAACAAGATGGGTAAAAATTACATAGAAACTTTTGTGAAACTGAGAAGTGTTTTAAAAAAAAATGAACAGATCATTCTGCAAAAAAGACATCCAAATGGCCAACAGACACATGAGAACGTGCTCAATATCACTCAGCATCAGGGAAATACAAATCAAAACACAATGAGATACCATCAGAATGGCTAAAATTAACCAGTCAGGAAATGACAGGTGTTAGCGAGGATATGGAGAAAGGGGAACCCTCCTCCACTCTTGGTGGGAATGCAAGCTGGTGCAGTCACTCTGGAAAACAACATGGAGGTTCCTCAAAAAGTTGAAAATAGAGTTATCCTATGACCCAGCAATTGCACTACTGGGTATTTACCATAAAGATACAAATGTAGTGATCCAAAGGCACATGCACCCCAGTGTTTATAGCAGCAATGTCCACAATAGCCAAGCTATGGAAAGAACATTCTCCTCTCCATCTCCCCATGTCCTCCATGTTTTTTGTTATGCTCCACAAATAAGTGAAACCATATGATACTTGATTTTCTCTGCTTGACTTATTTCACTCAGCATAATCTCTTCCAGTCCCGTCCATGTTGCTACAAAAGTTGGGTATTCATCCTTTCTGATGGAGGCATAATACTCCATCATGTATATGGACCACATCTTCCTTATCCATTCGTCCGTTGAATGTCATCTTGGTTCTTTCCACAGTTTGGCGACCGTGGCCATTGCTGCTATAAACATTGGGGTACAGATGGCTCTTCTTTTCACTACATCTGTGTCTTTGGGGTAAATATCCTGCAGTGCAATTGCAGGGTTATAGGGAAGCTCTATTCTTAATTTCTTGAGGAATCTCCACACTGTTCTCCAAAGTGGCTGCACCAACTTGCATTCCCACCAACAGTGTAAGAGGGTTCACTTTTCTCCACATCCTCTCCAATACACGTTGTTTCCTGTCTTGCTTATTTTGGCCATTCTAACTGGTGTTAGGTGATATCTCAATGTGGTTTTAATTTGAATCTCCCTGATGGCTAGTGATGATGAGCATTTTTTCATGTGTCTGATAGCTATTTGTATGTCTTCTTTGGAGAAGTGTCTGTTCATGGCTTCTGCCCATTTTTTGATATGATTATCTGTTTTGTGTGTGTTGAGTTTGAGAAGTTCTTTATAAATCCTGGATATCAACCTTTTGTCTGTACTGTCATTTGCAAATATCTTCTCCCATTCCGTGGGTTGTCTCTTTGTTTTGTTGACTGAATCCTTTGCTGTGCAGAAGCTTTGGATCTTGATGAAGTCCCAAAAGTTCATTTTCGCTTTTGTTTCCTTGGCCTTTGGAGACATATCTTGAAAGAAGTTGCTGTGGCTGATATTGAAGAGGTTACTGCCTATGTTCTCCTCTAGGATTCTGATGGATTGCTGTCTCATGTTGAGGTCTTTTATCCATTTCGAGTTTATCTTTGTGTACGGTGTAAGAGAATGGTCGAGTTTCATTCTTCTACATATCGCTGTCCAGTTTTCCCAGCACCATTTATTGAAGAGACTGTCTTTTTTCCACTGTATATTTTTTCCTGCTTTGTTGACGATTATTTGACCATAGAGTTGACGGTCCATATCTGGGCTCTCTACTCTGTTCCACTGGTCTAAGTGTCTGTTTTTATGCCAGTACCACGCTGTCTTGGTGATCACAGCTTTGTAGTAAAGCTTGAAATCGGGTAACGTGATGCCGCCAGTTTTGTTTTTGTTTTTCAACATTTCCTTAGCAATTCGGGGTCTCTTCTGGCTCCATACAAATTTTAGGATTATTTGCTCCAGCTCTTTGAAAAATACCAGTGGAATTTTGATCGGAATAGCATTAAAAGCATAGATTGCTCTAGGCAGTATAGACATTTTAACAATGTTTATTCTTCCAATCCAAGAGCATGGAACGGTCTTCCATCTTTTTGTGTCTTCTTCAATTTCTTTCATGAGTGTTCTGTAGTTCCTCGAGTACAGATCCTTTACCTCTTTGGTTAGGTTTATTCCCAGGTATCTTATGGTTCTTGGTGCTATATTGAATGGAATCGATTCTCTAATTTCCCTTTCTGTATTTTCATTGTTAGTGTATAAGAAAGCCACTGCTTTCTGTACATTGGCTTTGTATCCTGCCACGTTACTGAATTGCTGTGTGAGTTCTAGAAGTTTGGGGGTGGAGTCTTTGGGGTTTTTTATATAAAGAATCTTGTCATTTGCGAAGAGAGAGAGTTTGACTTCTCCATTGCCAATTTGGATACCTTTTATTTCTCTTTGTTGTCTGATTGCCATTGCTAGGACTTCTAATACTATGTTGAACAAGAGTGGTGAGAGTGGGCATCCGTTTTGTGTTCCTGATCTCAACGGGAAGGCTGCAAGCTTTTTCCCATTGAGGATGATATTTGCTGTGGGTCTTTCATAGATAGATTTTATGAAGTTCAGGAATGTTCCCTCCATCCCTATACTTTGAAGCATTTCAATCAGGAACGGATGCTGGATTTTGTCAAATGCTTTTTCTGCATCAGTTGAGAGGACCATGTGGTTCTTCTCTCTTCTCTTATTGATTTGTTTTATCACATTGATTGATTTGTGAATATTGAACCATGCTTGCAACCCAGGGATGAATCCCACCTGGTCATGGTGGATAATCTTTTTAATGTGCTGCTGGATCCTGTTTGCTAGGATCTTGTTGAGAATCTTAGCATCCATATTCATCAGTGATATTGGTCTGAACTTCTCCTCTTTGGTAGGGTCTTTGCCTGGTTTGGCGATCAGGGTAATGCTGGCTTCATAAAAAGAGTCTGGAAGTTTTTCTTCTGCTTCAATTTTTTGAAACAGCTTCAGGAGAATTGGTGTTATTTCTTCTTTGAAAGTTTGATAGAATACCCCAGGGAATCCACCAGGTCCTGGGCTCTTGTTTTTTCAGAGGTTTTTGATCACTGCTTCAATCTCATTACTAGATATCGGTCTATTCAGGTTGTCAATTTCTTCCTTCAATTTTGGGAGTTTATAGTTTTCCAGGAATGCATCCATTTCATCTAGGTTGCTTAGCTTATTGGCATATAACTGTTGGTAATAATTTCTGATGATTGTTTCTATTTCCTTGGTGTTAGTTGTGATCTCTCCCTTTTCATTCATAGTTTTATTTTATTTTTTAAGATTTTATTTATTAGTCAGAGAGAGAGAGAGAGAGAGAGAGAGAGAGAGTGAACACAGGCAGACAGAGTAGCAGGAAGAGTCAGAGGGCAAAGCAGTCTCCCCGCCAAGCAAGGAGCCTGATGTGGGACTCGATCCCAGGATGCTGGGATCATGACCTGAGCCGAAGGCAGCTGCTTAACCAATTGAGTCACCCAGGCATCCCTCATTCATAATTTTATTAATTTGGGCTTTCTCTCTTTTATTTTGGATTAGTGTGGCCAATGGTTTATCGATCTTATTGATTCTTTCAAAAAACCAGCTTCTAGTTTCATTGATACCTTCTACTGTATCTCTGGTTTCTACCTCATTGATCTCTGCTCTAATCTTGATTATTTCCCTTCTTGTGTGTGGAGTTGGTTTGACTTGTTGTTGATTCTCCAGTTCTTTAAGGTGTAGAGACAGCTGTTGTATTCTGGATTTTTCAGTTTTTTTGAGGGAGGCTTCTTGGATGGCTATGAATTTCCCCCTTAGAACCACCTTTGCTGTATCCCATAGGTTTTGGACCGAAGTGTCTTCATTCTCATTGGTTTCCATGAATTATTTAAGTTCTTCTTTGATCTCCTGGTTGATCCAAGCATTCTTAAGCAAGGTGGTCTTTAGCTTCCAGGTATTTGAGTTCCTTCTGAACTTTTCCTTGTGATTGAGCTCCAGTTTCAAAGCATTATGATCTGAGAATATGCAGGGAATAATGTCAGTCTTTTGGTATCCGTTGAGTCCTGCTTTGTGACTGAGTATGTGGTCTATTCTGGAGAAGGTTCCATGTGCACTTGAGAAGAATGAGTATTCTGTTGTTTCAGGGTGGAATGTTCTGTATATGTCTATGAGGTCCATCTGGTCCATTCCATTCATCTGTTGATGGACATCTAGGTTCTTTCCATAGTTTGGCTTTTGTGAACGTTGCTGCTATGAACACTTGGGTGCACGTGCCCCTTCGGATCACTACGTTTGTATCTTTAGGGTAAATATCCAGTAGTGCAATTGCTGGGTCATAAGGTAGCTCTATTTTCAACTTTTTGAGGAACCTCCATGCTATTTTCCAGAGTGGCTGCACCAGCTTGCATTCCCACCAACAGTGAAGGAGGGTTCCCCTTTCCCCGCATCCTTGCCAGCATCTGTCATTTCCTGACTTGTTAATTTTAGGCATTCTGACTGGTGTGATGTGGTATCTCATTGTGATTTTGATTTGTATTTCCCTGATGCTGCGTGATGTGGAGCACATTTTCATGTGTCTGTTGGCCATCTGGATGTCTTCTCTGCAGAAATGTCTGTTCATGTCCTCTGCCCATTTCTTGATTGGATTATTTGTTCTTTGGGTGTTGAGTTTGCTAAGTTCCTTATAGATTTTGGATACTAGCCCTTTATCTGATATGTCATTTGCAAATATCTTCTCTCATTCTGTCAGTTGTCTTTTGGTTTTGTGAACAGTTTCCTTTGCTGTGCAAAAGCTTTTGCTCTTGATGAAGTCCCAGTAGTTCATTTTTGCTAGGAATTTTTTTTAAAAAGAGGAAAATCTGTTAGTTTCAATTTTTTCTCAATAAATGATGCTAAATGAAAGTCAGTTATCACTTATAAGAATGGCAAAGAATTTCAGGGTTTTAGATTTCAACTAATTACACGATTGAATATGAACAAGCATTATGAGTTAAAGACTCAAAATATGGGCAAGGGAGATAAGGTACACTAATTGAATTTTTTTTTTTTTTTACGTATAAGATTATGAGAGTTGTTATGTCCCTTATAGCAGTTATCATGAATTTTTAAAATGTAATATTAGGAACCTTACATGTCCTCAATGAAACAAATCCAATCAAACCATCAGCAAGTACTTTATTTTATTTTTTCGTACTTGCAGGTACTTAATTGTGTCCCCAGATGCTGTTCTGAAAGAATTTATGTTCTAAGAAAAATCAGTGTTCTAGTTACTCTTGTTGTATAACAAATAGCTTAAAGCAACAATAAAAAATTTATGATTCCTTGTAATTTCTGTGAGTCGAAGCATCTGGGAAGTTCTTACCCAGCAGTTCTAGGTCAGGGTCTGAAAGTTACAGTCAGAATGTAAATAATGCTCGGAATTGTGTGAGAGAGGGGCAGGGAATGGGAGAACTCTCCAGGCCTGTCTTGTTCTTCCAGGAGCCCCACAGACTCTCCTGCAATCTGTCTCCGGGTCTCAGCACAGTCAGGACTTCAAATTATCCTCTCAAGAGGTCTGGATGGAACCTGGAAAACATTCATCACCTAGTTTCAGAAGTCACATAGCATCCCTGGCACTGGAGTCAGAGTGACAAGCCAGCCTAGGTTCGGGGGAGAGATCATGAGACAGCTTTTTTTTTTTTTTTTTTTTATGAGACAGCTCTTAACAGGAAGAGGGACACATTGTAAGAGAGACATGTGTGATGAGAGATACGGAGGTGAACGTCTCTGCGTGGCAAAATTTGCCACAATTAGAAATCACTTAATAGTTTCACTGAAGAGACCCTAATAATGAATCATTCAATTTGATTCTCTCCTAAATAAATAAAAATCTTTTTCTTTAAAAATTGTTCCATTCTAAATGGAGACTTGCCACATGAACATTTTAAGCTATACATTAATCAATGCATTATAATGGATAGGTAGATTAAATGAAACAAAAATAATCTAGATGGTGCAGATGTTGAAAAATGAAGAAGATGAAAAAAAGAATTATAGATTTCAATACACCAGACTTTGAGTAGGAACCATGTACTAAGTTTTTTGGGAGGAGCTAAGAAGGTATAACTAAGAGTGAAACTGTCCCATCCTTAATATAGTTTCCCATCCTCTGAGGTATTTAGGCACATAAATAATTATAATTCAAGAAAGAACAAATTGTATGCTTTTAACCTATGTATGACTATGAAGTGGATTGTAATAATTGTAACAGATGTAGGTAAGGCTAGTAAAATGAAAGACCTTCCAGGTGGGTGTCTGTGTCATTTCATGAGTGTCTTAACACTTTTGGTAACTAGCATTTCATTTATGGAAATGGAATGATGAATGGGCTTTCCAAGAGTACATTGTGTTAAGGACATTTGTGGGTGCCATAGTAACCCCAAAGGCACAGTGTGTAATTCATTAGAAGGTAGGTTCAGTGCAAAGACTGAAAATGACCATGATTTGTTCATCTTGCTACCCTTTCACTTATGATTTTACCAATAGAGTGATCTCCATGGTAAAGATCCACAGCAGTGACATTGAAGTGATCTGCTGGGCCACAGGATCAATCTTTCCTTTTTGACAAATTCATACTCACTTTGGATTTCCTTAACATTGAGGCAATTGATAAAGATGATTAAGAATGTGGGTTTTAGGGACAGGCAGATTGATTATCTTGCTCTGTCTTTTAGTGCCTGTTTAATCCCAGGAAGTTAATTTAATATCATTAAGGCTGTATTTCCCCATTCTTCTATTGGAGATGATAACGTTGACTTTAAAAGATTCATGGTGATTGTTCTAGACAAGGTGGCTCATAATTATTATAGCTTCTAAGACTATTCCTCAAGTGTAGTATACAATGAATGCTTTCACACAGAAAGGAATTATTACAGTACACTCTCAGATTGATTTTTCTGGACATTTCTTTTAATATACTCTGTAAATTTAATGTTAGAACTATAATGCAATTTCTCAGTATATTAAATAGTATTTTTATGAGGTGGATCACAACAGAGTCTGGTCCTTGTTCCAAGATTTGCATGGATGGCAATTAAGGTTTAGGTTGCTTTCACGCAAATGAGTACAAAGAAGCAAGTAGGTCAATCGAAAGAAGAATATACAGACGAGCAGGCTTACTTTTATTAAGATAAATCTAAATGTATGAGTTTCTCTTGGGTAGCACTGCAGTCCATAAAGTAAGAGGGAGAAACTATAAGGTCAGTGTAGCTTTGAACTGCCAAATTACCACATTTTATACCATTAATATATAAAGCCATGGAAGGAGAGGGACAACATTACTTTAAGAATCTATCCTGTATGAGGTGCCTGAGTGGCTCAGTCAGTTAAGGGTCCAACTCTTGATTTCGGCTCAGGTCATGACCTCAGGGTCATGAGATTGAACCCTGCTTTGGGTTCCTTGATCAGCACGGTGTCTACTTGATATTCTCTCTCCCTTTCCCTCTGCCCCTGCCCACTTTCTCTCTCTCTAAAATAAATAAATAAAACTCTTAAAAAAATGTATCCTATAAACATATACGGAATATTTCTTTGTTATATATTTGTATTCTTCTTGTCCTATAGCAGATATGTTTGAATCTACCCTCTAGGGAAGTATTCACATTTACTTACTGTTAATCATATATTATTTTTATTTCATTACTTTGGCCTAATAAAAGTACATTTCTATGGCTTTTGTTTATTCCCTCAGGAGTGACCAGATAGTTTGTTGAGTTGAGAATAGCTCCCCCCCCCCCCGCCTACATAAATCAAAGGGCATAAAAAAGTCTTAGTTTCTCATTTCCCTTTGGTAAAACTTCATGTCCACAAGCATGGCTGATGTTTTGACACAGTGATTTATGTTTGCCTTCTGGTGCTTTGAAAGAGTTGTTTCCTAAACAACTAATAAAGTGGCTTGAAACGATTCTAACTTAATAATTATGTGTTTCTTTCTCGCTCAGCATCTTGTAGAACCTCAAATTATCCACTAGATTTCAGTTAAATCCATTACCAATTATTCTGCATTCACTGCAAAGTCTTGAGCTATGAAAGAGACAGACCTGAGTTTAAATATGGGCTTTTGTATCCATTTACTTAATACCATTTAAATATATATTAAACATTTTCCAATTGTCAGGTACTGTCTTAAGTACCAGGAATATAATACTGAGGAAAACATATGAGCTAACAGTGCGTGGAGGAGACAAGTAAACATTTACTGTGCAGGATATGTTCCAGATATTAAACTGGTATACAGGAGGGGCATTTGACTAAGAATTGGGTGAATGAGGGTTGCCTGGGTGGCTCAGTGGTTTAAGCCTCTGCCTTCGGCTCAGATCATGACCCTGGAGATCTGGGATCGAGCCCTGCATAGAGCTCTCTGCTCTGAAGGGAGCCTGCTTCCCTTCCTCTCTCTCTGCCTGCCTCGCTGCCTACTCGTGATCTCTGTCAAATAAAGAAATAAAATCTTTAGGGAAAAAAAAAAAGAGTTGGGTGAATGAGAAGCTGTCACACTACAGACTCTAGCTGAGATGTAGAAGACCCAAAGGTGTGAGCAAAACATCCCATGACTGGGAGTTGGAGTGAAGATGAAGAGAGAAAAATGTGTTGCAGACAGATCTAGAAGCAAGTAGAGAAACCCAGTAGCAGGTGCATATTTAGTGGGTGGACAGCAATAATGTACTAGAGCTGATGTACAGAATAGAGATTTTTTCTGCTGTAAAACATGGTGGCTGGATCAGAAAAGACCTATTATGCTATTTGAAGGACTCCAGCATTTACTATCTGCAAGGCATTGCAAGATCATTTTTCTCTAAGCTCAGCTTTCTCTTCTGTAATCATGGAAATAATGTCTTCTGTCATAGACTGAATGTCTGAGGCCCCCCAAAATCCATATGTTGAAGCCCTGTTTCCCAATGTCATGGTATATGGAGGTGAGGCTTTTGAGAGGTAATTAGGTTTTCATGAATGAGGTCATGGGAGTAGAGCCCCCCCATTGGGACTGGTTGACATTGGTACCCTAAATAGTGGAGGAAGGGACCAGAGCATGCACTTGCTCACTCCCATGCATTCAATCTCTTCCTCCCCACACCTTCATCCCCCTCTTCCCTCCCTCCCCTGAGGTTACAGCAAGATGGTGGCCATCTATGAATCAGGAAGAGTTCCTCCACTAAGAACCCAACCGTGCCTCCAGATCTATGAGAAATAAATGTCTGTTATTCCAGCCACTTAGTCTGTGGTAATTTTGTGAGAGCTTCCGAAACTGACTAAGAGAATTACATTGAGAAATTATTGTGAGAATTACATAGAATTCACCCAGTTCTTTTTGCAAAGGTCTTACATGTTACATACACATGTTTAATTTTTTCTGTGTTGACATTTCCAGACTTTTTCTATCAAGTAAAACTATTATTTAAAGATAAATTCAAATAAACAGATACTTCCATTCATTGTGTTCGATGCTGGGCTTATAAGAGAGACCTACTTATTGGTCTCATCACACTTATGACCCTGTGGACAAGATCAACACTGTACAACAAATACAGGAATAAATAACAATATATACAATGTTCTATTATGGAGGCATATACATTAGCTTAGAGAATAAGCTAGCTTAAATGTTCAGGAGATTGAAATGGTTATAAGATTTCAAGAAAATATAAACATTAGTTGGGTGTATAGTATGTGTGCAGAGTGTGGGTTGGAGATAAAAATTATTTTTTGTCCAGCAGAAAATATAGCTTTTGTGAGCACTAGAGGAATAGTATTCAGAGTCACTGATGTGTAGATAGTCAAGAGAGGAGTGTGATGAAGGAATTCTGTAAAGAAGAATGAGGCCAGATTTTAAGAGATTGCAGAGAACATGAATGGATTCCAAATGGTGACCTCAATCAGAGATGTTACTAAAAAGTGACTTAATCAGAACGACTTTTCAGACATTCCTTTGTGATATGCAGAATCAATTGAAGAGAGGCAGGAATAGATGGAAAGTTCAGGGTCTCTTGCTTTATTTTGAAGAGCAATGGTTGTGGTATCCAGAGGCTGGAGAATAAAGAATAGATTTCAGATATGTTCAGGAGGTATGGATAGCATCACCAATGTGTCCTTGATTAGAGGGGAAGTGAGAGAAAGTTAGGGGTCTGAGGTGGCTCCCCGATTTCTGACTCAGGTAACTGTATAGATGGGATTGTCTTTTGTGGACAAGGGAACACAGGCTGCATGAACACTAGGTGGGGGGATAGTAGAAGTGATAGAAGGATCTCATATTTCTTGTGAGTTTTTGGCACATCCAAATGGAGCCATCTAGTAGGCAGATATGAATGGGGATGGAGATGTGCTCTAGAAATGAAAGCTGGGGAGTCATCTGCTCCACTAGAAAATCCATGGATTGGGAGGGACTGAGCCCTTGGGAAGGAGAACCTAAGCTAGAATCTGGGTGTTTTTTAAAATCTGAAGGTGAAGAAAAAAAAAAAAGAGCCATAAGAAGACACTGAAAAGGAACAGCAGAGGCTCAGGAGGACACCAGGAGCACGTGGTTTCTGGCAATGAATGATATGCTTGTAGGACAATTTATCAGAGTTTCCGCAAAGTCCTGAAAGGGGAAGTGAAGGGAAGATTGAGGATCTTGGGCCCTGCATGAGAAGCAGTGAGATGTTTGGTAGGTGGTGGAATCCACATTAAAATGTCAGAGCAGTAAATGGGAGGTATAGATGATCTTCTGGAAAAGAGTTTGATATTTAAGGGAGAAGGAGAGAGTGACATAGATGGGAACAACCAATGACTTTATTTACTTACTTATTTTTCTGTATTTTTCAGTTTGTCTCTCCTATGAGTTGGTTTGGGAAGAGAATTTGATGATGTGAGGGAGAAAACTTATTCTTCTTGATTGGGTACATTTTTGATATTTGAGATTATGGCGTGAAGACGTTTTGTAACTGATAGTCTCCGAACATTCACCACTTCTGTTACCACCTTGATGAATTAAGAGTTATGAAGATGTACTTATTTTGGAGGAGAGCTTACATTTATGCTTCCTTAGCAATTTAAAATCTGTTGAAGTGCGTTTATAAATGCTGGATAGGATTGGAGGTGAGGTTTTGAAAAAATGAAAAAAAATCCTATTCTGAAGAAAGCATGGTTTGTAACATTATTCTAAGAACAAGTGATCTCATTCATCTCTTTCAATTCAGATGACAATCAGCTTAGTTTCTCTTTACTGAGATAATTCTAAGAGTCCCAATGATTTTTCAAATGTTAATCACGTAACTATCATTGGAATTATTATTGAATGTACTATTTTTTAGAAATTGGCAACTACATGAATGTTAAAACAGAACTGTGCAGGGAAAGGGAATCATCAGTGGGATTAACTAAATCATAGACATACCCCAATCAGTGCAAAGGGGTCAGTGTTTGGACTCCTGGACAACCCATGTTTCTTCCCTCAGAAGTTTTTCTCAGGTAAACATAATCTATTTAATTATGTGAAAATGCTATTAGAAGCAAAGGTTCAGATTTGTTTATCATGCCAAAGATTATGTTGTATTTATTTATTTATTTATGAAGATTTTATTTATTTATTTGTTACACAGAGTGAGAGAGAGCAGAAGCAAGGGGAGCAGGCAGAGGGTGAGGGAGGAGCAGACTCCCCACTGAGCAGGGAGCCCAATGTGGGACTGGATCCCAGGACCCTGGGATCACCACCTGAGCTGAAGGCAGATGCTTAACTGACTGAGCCACCCAGGCATGTTTTTGTTTTTTTGTTTGTTTGTTTGTTTGTTTGGTTTGTTTGTTTTTGTTTGTTTATTTTAGATTTTACTTAAATTCAAGTTAACATATAGTGTATTATTAGTTTCAGTGGTAGAATTTAGTGATTCTTCGGGGACACATAATACCCAGTGCTCATTACATCACGTGTCCTCCTGAATGCCCATTCCCCAGTTACCCCATCGCCCATCCCCCTCCCTTCCAGCGACCATCAGGCACTTATTCTTCATATATTTTTATGTAGAATGGTTCCAACATATTTCAGAAACTCATTAAAAATGTAGAACAACTATAAGAAAATTTTTGAACAAAAATAGTCTCAAACTTGCAACCGTAGCTGGACAGTGGAGTCCTCTTACAGCAGATCCTTTTTGCTCTTCTCTTCTTATCACCATGCACTACAGAGTTATGATCTTAAGAAATCCCTGTCTCTTCTAATGTTAACCTGAGGTTTAAACAGTGTTGAGCTAGAAGATCACCAACAGCTTGCTTTAATCAAATCTATTTGCTAACTAATTGGCTTTTGTTTTGAAAAGAAAGAACACTTTATTTAGGATTCAGTTAGGTTGCAAATTCAAACTCCAGTTCTACTATTACAATTCTAACTTCTGTTATCATTGCAAAAAGACGATCAGCTTCCATGCATATTCTCACATTAGACCCTCTTATTAATACAGGCTAGAAGAATATATTCACTGTCATCCTGGGGGTTGACCTTGAATATTTTCCTTTATGTTTGTCTCATTTTTTTTTTCATTTTATTTATTTTTTCAGTGTAACATTATTCATTCTTTTTGCACAACACCCAGTGCTCCATGCAAAACGTGCCCTCCCCATTACCCACCACCTGTTCCCCCAACCTGTTTGTCTCATTTTAAGGTGAAATTTAGATTAGAATATATGTGGGTCAATTCAAGAGATTTGGATACCAACAAAGTTATATAATTTTACATATTTATCTATTCTTATAACAAATTTTGATATATGAATCATGTAACATATGTGTGTTTGTGCCTTCAGAAAGGGAAATTGATTAATATTTATTAATAAGCCCCTTCTAATAATGACAGATGCTGATCACATGATTTTTTAGCAAGTATATGAATTGGAAGTCAATAAAACTTGGTGGTCAATGGACCACCAAACTACCAGAACACCTTGATGCAGAAGCCATGCACTTTTTTTTTAAGATTTTATGTATTCATTTGACAGACAGAGATCACAAGTAGGCAGAGAGGCAGGCAGAGAGAGAGGTAGGGAAGCAAGGCTCTCTGCTGAGCAGAGAGCCAGACTCAGGGCTCGATCCAGGACCTTGAGATCATGACCGGAGCCGAAGGCAGAGGCTTTAACCCACTGATCCACCCAGGCCCCCGGGCATGGACTTCTTAATACAAGTTTAGGATGGTACATCAGTGGCATTCCATAGCTACAGTAAGGGAAATTCTAGACCATATATCAGACTTGGGATAAATAGGTGGAATTATTCTTGGGTATATGAAAGGTAAATGGAAAAAATGACACCAACGGTAATGTTTCTGAGATGAAGAAGGGGCATCTGAGATGTATTGTGCCTCAGTATTACACACATATCTTCCTGTCTCTGAAGTCCTGAGGGTGACTAGGAAGGAAATCCAGAGCTCTGTTTCTCATTGATTTTTGAAAACGGACTAGAGGTTCCTGAATGTTTATTTTTGGGGGGAGCACTTGGGAACTATTTAAAAGCACACGGTTTGAGATTGCAAGAAACTATTACTTTTCAGCAGAAAGTATGTTAGATATGTGATCAGATAGAAGCAGAAAGGTATTTGTTCCAGATGTAAGAGTTGTTTTTCCCAAACTGTATTTGTTCCGGATATAAGAGTTGTTTCCCACAAATTATACTTGTAAGCTGCCACACCCACTATGGTTGAAGTTAAAATAACCTCTAAATAGCAGAGGCTCCTGATGGAAACATACCCACATTTGTTCTCACTGTTGGAAGCGATGCGGGGGGGGTCTGGGTTGAGTAACCTGACAGCATCACCCACATCCCTGTCTCCCACCTGCTTTCCTGCCTTGCCCTCTTTCGATGATCCAGACTCCTTTTGAGGAACACGTGCTCTCTTGCATGCTTATCCTCAACTGTCCTGTTTACTACCACATTGCTGGTCCCCAAACCTTCCCTGGCTTGTCGGTAGCCCTCAGTATCGAGTCGCTATGGAAATTATGAAGCCCTTTTAAATGAAGCTAGAAAGCAGTTATAAATTCCTTCAGTCCAGCGGAATATAGAGGTAAGGGAAGAATATACATTTTGGAGAGATCTGAGTAATTGCCAAGAAATAAATCAACTGTCCATAATCCTTTAAGCTCAGGGTGCTAGGGTGACTCTGAAAGGTGGCCAGGGGAGCTTCCAAGGAGACTGGCCGGTTCTCCACTTGCTTTGGGATGTTGGGCGAGCAGAGACCCCCGCACTCAGGCCACACTCCCAAGCTCACTTCGGTGTGCATCTCTGTGGATGAGAAGCAGCTTGCTGGCCTTGCGAATGACCAGGCCTCTGCGTCCCCTCTGCCTGTAGAGCTTTGTTTGGGGAAGCCTGGCAGATGGGCCTGCTGCTTTGACGGAATGGCAGCTTTCCTTCAACACAGCAGTTAATAACAGCTTTTGGAGGAGGCAGGGAAGGACAGAAAGACAGAGCAGACTCACTTAAGAACTTGGGGAAAAAGTCTGTCTCCCCAGATTCTGCTCTTTGAAGTGGACTAAAGTAGTGGTTACGGAGTCAAAGAGAAACCAGTGTAAATCAGAGAGTAAAGTAGTAGAAGCCTCAGTTACAGCAAACCTTAGAGATCTGTCTTATTTCTTTTAAAAATAATATTTGTAATTTGTAATCTAATGTTGGGTCTGGTATAGAAAGCACCAGATTAAAAAACAAAACAAAAAGAAACTAAAAAACAAAAGGAGGAAAGGGAGTAAAAGAAAGAAAGAAAAAAGAAGGAAGAAAAGAAAGAAAGAGAGAGAGAAAGAAAAGAAAAGAAAGGAGGGAGGAAGGAAGGAAAGAAAGAAAGAAAGAAAGAAAAACTAGTATTTGCTGATACTGGGAGTCCTGAAGGACTAAAAAATGTGTATGAATTTAAAATTATAGTTTTAGAATTATAGATAAATGAGACCATTTTAAAGTCAGCAAAACATGGTGCTGAGGATTTCTTCCTAACCCCCAGGGTAGCAGAGTGATGAAGGTGATTTATAAAACTCTTAACCCTGTCACCTGAAGTCCAACAAGGAACACTTTTTAAAAAAGATTTTATATATTTTTTTGATAGAGACACAGCAAGAGGGGGAACACAAGCAGAGGGAGTGGGAGAGGGAGTAGCAGACTTCTGGTTGAGCAGGGAATCCAATGCGGGGCTCGATCCCATGACCCTGGGACCATGACCGGAGCTCAAGGCAGACGCTTAAGGAGTGAGCCAGCCAGGCACCCTCAACAAGGAGCATTTTAATTACCAAAATAATTCTATAAGTACCCACTGAATGGCTTCATGTGTGTTTATGTGTGCATTTACTTCTCTCTCTCTCTCTCTCTCTCTCACATGCACACACACACACACACACACACACGTAGAGTCTCTGTATAGTAATAGGCTTTAAGTTCAAGGAATCTAAGAGGATACTTTGCTAATCCTTGGATTTTCTGTGGAAGGTGGGAAACAAAACAAAGCTAACTGAAGTTTTATTTTTATCTACTACTAAGAAAAGAAAAAAAAAGTTCCTGAGTCCTCAGGAAATTATATAAATGTATAATTCATAGTAGGTACTACCTACCCTACAATATGTGGTCCCTTAATTCCTCTACTGCATGTGGCTTAAGGTTACATTGAGATTCTTTTAACTTTTTCTGTTTATTTTTTGGAAATATTTTCCTCAGTAATTCTGGTCTTAAATATCAACTATTTAAGTATCAAAGTGATTGGATTTCAGTAGGAGTTTTAGCATATTTTTTCTTTTTTTTTTTTTAAGATTTTATTTATTTATTTATTTATTTTGGTAAATTTTTTTTTCATTTTATTTATTTTTTTCAGTGTAACAGTATTCATTGTTTTTGCACAACACCCAGTGCTCCATGCAAAACGTGCCCTCCCTATTACCCACCACCTGTTCCCGCAACCTCCCACCCCTGACCCTTCAAAACCCTCAGGTTGTTTTTCAGGACTGGGAGAGGGGGAAGGGGCTATGGACATTGGGGAGGGGAGGCGAACCATAAGAGAGCATATTTTTTTCTGATAAAATAACATATATTTTTACATATTTGAAGTCCTATGATGTTTTCAAAAATATTGAAAGTAAGCTCTGATGGTTCAGAATCTTCAATTACTTTGTTTTTTAAAATATTATTTATTTATTTGTGTGTGTGTGTGAGAGAGAGAGAGAGAGAGAGCACGAGCAGGGGGAACAGTGGGCAGAGGGAGAAGTAGGTTTCCTGCCAAGCAACGAGGCCGATCTCATGGCCTGGGCTGAAGGCAGATGCTTAACCAATTGAGCTACCCAGGCACCCCTCAATTACTTTATTGTTTTAAGTTACTATTTATGGCTAGATGGATGCAGTTTTGTGTCTCCCTGAAGGTATTAAGTGCAGTAGGAGTCAACCCAGTGTTCAGAATTCTAGGGTGGCCCTTTGGTTTCTGCATGGACTGTTACACAGCATCCCCTCTCCTTGAATGTGGGAGACTTGTACCTACCTGACTTATAACCAATGGGAAATGGCAAAGCTTATGGGCTGTCCATCTTGCAATGATATCACACAAGAATATCAGGCTTTTTCTTGTTGGTACGCAGAGAGAGCTTCTCCTGTTGGCCTAGAGGAAACCAACAGCCATGCTATAAGCTAGCAAGGGGGTCACAGGGGAGAAGAAACAGGGGGCATCCTCCAGCCCCTGAGCACAAGCACCTAACAGTGGTCAGGGAGACGTCAAGGTCAAACCAGGACTCTGGGTCATACCATCATAACCAAATCAAGTCTGCAAATAATCTGAATGAGCTTCAAACAGACGGTTTCCTTAGTTGAGCCCAGCAACACCTTAATCACAGCTTTGTGTGGGATCCTGGCCTGGACCCGGGACCCCTACAAAGTAAGAATTGGCACATGCGTGTTGTTTTAAGCTAAAGTGGTGGTAAATTGTCACACAACAATGCAATACTAACACATCTAGCATAGAAGACTTATAACTGAAAAGGGCAACATGAGTAATACAGGGTTGCTTTTTTTTTTTTGGTTCTATTTAAAGCAACAAAAATATTTTATAATATCTACACTTCTCTCTTTAGGGAAAAGAAAAGTATCTTTAAGGCAGGTACAAAATAACTAAAAAAGTAAGCAGTTGGCATTTTGATAATATTTTATAGCAATGACCATCTTTTTAAAACTTTTTTTTAGTTTTATTTTTCTGGTTTCAAAAGATTTTAGGTTATATAAAATAGTCAAATTATTTGACCTTATAATTTTGTCCAAACTTAAAATTAATTTTTCTTTTTGGAATCCCATCAGATGTACATAGAAATAATGTCCTATTCTGTATTCAATGTTCTTTAAGAATTAAGTTTTTTAAAAATTATGTGCACAGTTTCAGGATCTTCACATATTTTAGTCACATTATGTGTGTGCACACATAACTATGTTTATGAAATTAGTTATGGCTTTCAACATTGTCCTTGAACTACTGTATTACATCTCCAAATTGCTCTTCTAAAATAATCCGCCTGTTGGACACTCAGCACAGCTAAGTATTAACTGGAGATTATGCTGTTCTTACCCTTGAAACTATAATACAGGCAAGTCCTGGGTGGAAGGAAGGAAGGTAGGTAGGTTAGGAAGGGAGAAAGGAAGGAAGGGATGAAGGGAGAGAGAGAGGGAGGAAAGGAGGAGGGAGGGAGGGATGGAGGGAGGGAGGGAGGAATGAGGGGAAGAAAAGCATTGCTGGAAAAAACCAAAAACAAATAAAACAAAAACCTTTGTTAACTAGAGCTACCTTGAATCCTGACAATAAAGGGGTGTCAAAATAAAAAATAAAGTTATATAACATGAAATCGTGACAAAGGCTTATTGGTGTGTGTCCAGGTAACCCCCAGCCCCCAGGTCCCTGGCTGAGGGTTTATGGTGTGGTTGTTGTACCCACTAGCTTTGAATCCCAACTTTAAATGACCACGGACATTAACAAGCCTAGAATGGCTTGATCTCACTTGGTGAGACACTGCTTGTAATGAGTAAGGCTCCTTTGATAATACTGCTGAGGCTTTTGTTCACTAAAGCTTTAATCTGGGTTAAAAAGAAGAAGAAGAAGCCTTCTCTGCTTCTTTTTGCTTTGAATCTCCTATTGACTCAAGGACTCAGTCCTCATTCCAGAAGGATAGACAAAATCCTCTTATGTCTTGCTTTCTCAATGAGGTATATGTGAGAATAGTGTATGAGTTAGTATTGGTTTGCTTAACTTTAATCGGATGCTCCGAAATGCTTCCTCCAGCAAACGGTAGTCTAAAGCCCTAACAAAACATTCTATTCAGTTAGTATACAAATTTGCCAGAGCTCGTGAATGGAGTGAACAATGTTTCAAATCTCTTGATAAGAGGAGATGTAGCTTTGCATTATAATATACACGTGCTGTTTGTAGGTATAATAGAAACCTACTGTTAAGTCAAATCCCCCCCAAAAAAATTAGATACAGAAAATAGAACTTGTATGTTTGACCAGCTATTTGTTTTTTATTGTTCATTAAATCCCTTTGCACGGGTGAATTGGCATGAATACAAAGGTTTATGGTAATCTTCATAGCTGTATGTAGAACGTAGCTGGTGTTGGCATGCAGCTGGAGCATTATGGGTATCTCATCGCTCTGCAAAATGTGCAGCATTCATTTTTATAAAAAAAAAATTCTCCCTAAATGCTAATATAATTAATTTTGTGAGTTTTTAGAATAACACGAAATAAATATTTTGCACAATTACATACAAAAATGCATGTGATAGATATTCAAGTGGTTATCTGTGGAAGAGGAGGTGAGTGAAAGAAATGGTGCTAAAAAGGAATGTAAGAAATAAACATTCATTAAAGGAAATATTTGTGTGGGAGAATCTACTGTGGTTTCTCTGTGATGATATATAACCACCCTATTTCTGTCCACCATTGTACATGTGTGTGTGTATACATGGTAATGCAGTTTCTAAGAGAGGATGCATACTATTTTTCTTCAGTTTTAAAATTTGACCACCTATTTTATTTTGCCACATTTTTCACGGATTTCATGATTAGAACTTTAAAGGCTGCATAAGCCTCCTTTAGGTCATATAATATAATTTGCATATCTACATCACCATTGTTGACTGCCTTTATTTTTTTTAAGATCTTATTTATGCATTTGACAAAGAGAGCAAGCACAAGCAGGGGGAGTGGCAGAGGGAGAGAGAGAAGCAGGCTCCCTGCTGAGCAGAGAACCCAATGTGGCTCAATCCCAGGACCCTGAGATCATGACCTGAGCCCAAGGCAGAGGCTTAACCCACCCACTGAGCGACCCAAGCACCCCTAATTTCTTCTTTAATAAAGTAAATTAAAGTGAGCTTCTTGTATGAGTGATTGGCTGCTGTTCTTTAAAGTATGAGACTTTGGGGTGCCTGGGTGGCTCAGTCGGTTAAGCCTCTGCCTTTGGCTCAGGTCATGATCTCAGGGTTCTGGAATTGAGCCCTGTGTTGGGCTCCCTGTTCAGTGGGGAGCCTGCTTCTCCCTCTGCCTGCTGCTCACCATCGGCTTGTGTGCTTTCTCTCTCCCTCTGTCTCAAATAAATAAAGTATTTTAAAAAATTAGATTTAGGGATTCCTTTATCTGGAATTTCCCACATGAGCTGACACTCTCTTGTCTGTACCTATAACCTAGTCATACCAAACTTTATGTTAAACTGATAATACTAATACCTAAAAATCACCACATATATGCGATATTCCATTAAATTATAAGTATTTGCAAAATATTTCCCATTTAAATCTCTTAATGAAGCTGTGAAGTATAGATACTATTACTACTATAATATCCAGATTAGAAATCAGAGTCTCAGAGAGGTTAAAGAATTAGTTCAAGTTATAGGACCATCAGATCTCAGACATTTGCATCCCAGCGTCAACACTCTTACATGGGATGCTGATATGTCCCCCAAATTGTAGACATACCCACAAAACCATGAGGAGGCGTAATGACTTTAGTGAATAGCAGGCTCTTTAGCAACATAGTTAAATGGCTTTGAAAATGCCTGATTTTTTGCATTCCCATGTGAGAAGGATGACCAAGAGTTATGAAGCCCAGTTACTAGCCAGCCCATAGAGTCAGGGCCAGAAGACACATCCAGGTCCAGTTCCTAGCTCATTGAGGTTCCCAGCCTCTCTGATGTGTCTTCTTTCTCAATGGCACCTGCCACTCAGTCCACTTTGCTGGAATCCCCCCTTTGGAATTAGTTACGCATTCCCAAGGCTGTGCTCCAATCCTGATGTACACCCTAAATCACATCCAGGCTATGAGAATATGTGTATCTGAAGCAGAAGTGTTTTCTTCATCCTTTTTTATTCTCCCGCCTCATAGGAACCTAGTCCGTAATGGTTCCCATTTCCATGTGTATCTCTCACGCAGACCCGATTTCCACAGACATTTGTGTTCTCTGATTTGAGAGCTCGTCTGGTCTCTGCATGTCCTGGATTATTGCTTCTGGCCCTTCAGAATTCTGTGTTCCCCATTCTCTGTCCACATGAGCTGCACCACTCCTTTCCATATTGCTAAGGGAAGGGAAGCCTCAGAGTGTTGACTAAGAGAGAGTATTTTACAGTGTTTAAATCCATTCACTTTGAGGGCGTATTGGACATGCCCATTGGTATGTTGGACTTTTAGGTGTAACTTTATATGTGAGACACGTGGCTAGAGGCAGTAGATGTACAGACCTGGCCTTTGTGGAACAGAGAGAGTTAAGGATGCCCAGATACACGCAGAACTCTTTAAGCGTCATCTGTAAGAGTCCACGCAATAATATTGAATGACCGACTCCCTTTTTTTTTTCCCCTTTTTATTAATTTTTTCAGCGTAACAGTATTCATTCTTTTTGCACAACACCCAGTGCTCCATGCAAAACGTGCCTTCCCCATCACCCACCACCTGTTCCCCCAACCTCCCACCCCTGACCCTTCAAAACCCTCAGGTTGTTTTTCAGAGTCCATAGTCTCTTATGGTTCGCCTCCCCTCCCCAATGTCCATAGCCCGCTCCCCCTCTCCCAATCCCACCTCCCCCCAGCAACCCCCAGTTTGTTTTGTGAGATTAAGAGTCATTTATGGTTTGTCTCCCTCCCAATCCCATCTTGTTTCATTTATTCTTCTCCTATCCCCCGACCGACTCCCTTTGACCAACCTTTTCCACTCCTAGAATGTCATCTAATAGAATAGAAGATAGTTCAACAAGTGTATCAGAATTAAAAACTAAATGTCAAAACATAGTATTTTGTGAAATAACATATCTGTGTATATGCATATATATTGAAAGATCAGTAATGACCCCTTAGATCTAGATTTATTGACAAAAGGAATGTCCAAGGCACGTTGTTAAAGGAAAAAAAAAAAGAGGTTAAATGTGTGTAGAATAGGATTCAATTTGATCTTAAAGTATGTGCGTGTGGGGTGCTGGATGGCTCAGTCAATTAAGTGCTGGGCTCTTGGTTTTGGCTCAGGTCATGATCTTAGGGTTGTGTGACAGACCACCACATCGGGCTCCTTGATCAGGTGGAGTTCGCATGAGATTCTCTCTCCCTCCATCCCACGGGTCGAATGCTCTTTCTCTCCTCTCTCTCTCCCAAATAAATAATAAATAAATAAAATACTTAATTTAAAAAAAAATGTGTGTATGATAGAGAAAAAAAAAGAGATGTAGAGAAGTTGCCACCATATTTCTCCTGCTGTCTCAAGTTCATGCCTTTTTCAGTGGCTTTTCCCTTTTGTTCATTGTGTTTATAAATTGGTTCCCTGAAACTCATGCAAGGTCATCCTGTACTATATAGTGCATTTTTTACATCTTATTAAAAATATATTTTTTCCTAAAGCCTTAAATATGGTGCTTTAAAAAGAAACAAATTCAGCTATTATCGCCCATAAGAGATTAATTCATAATAATCTAATTCCTCATAGGAGGTGAGGAAGAGATGACCTTTCCTATATTCTAGTTATCTTTCTGATGTATCAAAGTTATAACTAACCATCACCAGGAATGAGACTGACTTTGTCATTCGTGAAAACTTTGTTTAATAATTCATGTCACTGAAAAAAATATTCATAACAGTAGCGGCTTTATTTAACCAGCAATATCAATGTATAGATCATTCCACAAATGTCATATTTCAGAGAAATGATAAAAAAAGTCTCAAACAAAATATACACAAATTTCTTTAAACATTATTGATAAAGACATCTTTATTAAAGCATCAATATTTAAACCTTTACAACATCAATTCTTACAACTGTGAAATATGTCTGCCCCGTTGCCCCCAGTCTTCTGTGTCTTGAAGGGAGCAAATGATTCCGTTTGTGTGAGTTGTAAATAAAATAAGAACAACTGGGTTCTTCCCAAGGGCTCTGGGGGTTCACCTATGATTCATTTGTGATTTAATTATATATCTTTTTCTGTTTGACATTCATTTGGCCGACTTCAGATTGTTTTCACATTGCTCAAGACTTTTTTTTCCTCTCTCCTTTGGAAAACTGAACTTGGAAGATAAGTAAATTTTGCATTAAATGAGTTGTTACCCTCTGTGAACATATACATCCAAATACAGTAACACTCTAGAGGTATTGTGTGATACATACTTTTTTCTTAAAGAGGCTGAGTGATAAGTATGCATAATTAACCTTGTTCATGAGGAAGATATGGGATAGCGGATTCTGTCTGTGTCCTCTTCACCTTTTCATTTTTATTTTTATTTTCATGTTTATTTTTTTCACCTTTTCATTTTTAAACAACCTCAGGGCCTTTGATCTGTTGAAACCACTGCTCCAATAAGTACTGATGTTGCTTTCATTTTTAGATTCTTTCTGTTCAGGATTTAGATGAGCATGTGGACAAATTTTGGTATGGGCTTGAGTAAGTCCTAGGCATGGTAAGTTCCTTAAGAAATGTGCACTTGGGGTTACCTGGGTGGCTCAGTGGGTTAAGTTACTGCCTTCGGCTCCGGTCATGATCCCAGGGTCATGAGATCCAGTCCCACATCTGGCTCCCTGCTCAGTGGGGCATCTGCCTCTCCCTCTCTCTCTGCACCTCCCCCTGCTCATGCTTCTTCTCAAATAAACACATAAAATCTTAAAAAAAAAAAAAAAAGGAGGGGCGCCTGGGTGGCTCAGTGGGTTAAAGCCTCTGTCTTCGGCTCAGGTCATGATCCCAGGGTCCTGGAATCCAGCCCTGTGTCAGGCTCTCTGCTCAGTGGGGAGCCTGTTTCCCCTCCTCTCTGCCTCCTCTCTCCCTGTTTGTGATCTCTCTCTGTCAAATAAATAAATAAAATCTTAAAAAAAAAAGTGCACTTGATTTAGGTAACAGAATAACCATGTGTGTTAGTGTGTTTCCACCAGCTTACATGTAAATTTGTTGTGAGGATCTTGTATTTAAGAAATATGTTATTACTTTTCTTATAATGTGATTCTCCATAATGCCCTTACATGACTTATATGTGCTTTCCAAAACCTGAAAACTGTCTTCTTAGCTCCTAGAGAGAGTGCGAAGTTTCTCTCTGCCCAGGAGAGGCAGAGCGGTGGGGAGCTGGCTCTAAGAGGGTGGGTTTAAACCCAGGGGGGTGAGGCCCAGAGCAAAGGCTGGGAGGTGGAAGGGGCTTCAGGGATTATGGTGACTTGTTGCTAATATCCTCCCGGAGTGTAAGCTGCTGAACTTCTTAGCGCCGATGGGGTCAAACAGAAAACACAGCCACACAAAAGAGAGTGGAGAATCACAGACCGGCTGAGAAAACACAGTACAATAAAGCCGCCAACACCGATGATGAGCGGGGCATCAGTTTGTCTTGGAGGCTGCAGCACCTGCTACTAATTGGCGTGGTGAGCTCACCAGTCGCCGCGTGGTTTCACGCACTCCGCTGCCCTGCGTGTGGGGGAGAAGCAGGCCAGCTAATTGCTGTTGCTCTCGGGCCAGTGAATCAACGTGCGGAGCTAATAGTGACAGATAGAGGGCAGACGGATTCCTGCTCTCAGCTCGGAGTTCGCCGCTTGCCATAACTGAGGCAGCAGGCATGCAACTCAGCACGGGGACAAGGATAGTGTGCATCCTGGCTTAACATGTGGAGGGGCTTTTTAAAAGGAAAAAATCCCTGATAACGTTTTTTGGATGATGCAAGACTGGATACTAATGCCTCCCAGAAACCAGAAGCAGTCCCTGTGAGCAAATCCTCTGGGACCTGGAGGATGAGCGTTGGCTGTTTTGAAAGGGATGTTCAGGACGCAGCCTTGGCAAGAAAACTTGCTGCATAATCTTCCACGGGCTGAAGATGAAACTTTAAACCGGCAAGTAAGTTGCTTTTTTCTTCCCCCTCCTGTCCCTTAATCTTTCCAATCTGAGGCAGCAGGAAGTACAGAGAAAGTTAAGACTTCGTTGCAGTGCTGTGAGTCTGTGTCATGCTATCACTTTGTGTCCTGCTTGTTCAAAGAATAGAGTGGGGATGGTGTGCAATTATCTGCTACAAGAGGAAACACAGCTCCGTCTTCTTGTTCTTCTGGATCCCTGCATGTGGGCATACGGTTTTGTTGAGATGTTAATGTAAAATTTAGGAAGTCCCATGCTTCGGAATTATGACTCTTTGCAGCTTGACCGGTTTTAAAAATGTGAATGCTCAACCACTTTTTTCTGCTGCTTCTTTCTCCCTGACAAAGTATAGAAAGGGGGAGTGTTGATACCATGTTTCTTTTTTTTTTCCCTTTTGTGCACAAATGCACCTGTGTGTCATTTCATTTTATGAGTGGCAGTTGCTGGAAATTATCGTTAATGGGGAAGTGTAAGAGGCTGACTCTGTCCCACGATAAATAATCTGTGATTTGTTGGGATCTGGAGGGCCCTGATGTTTTCCCTAGAGATGTATTCGTGTATTAGAACATGTGCTCCTTTACAAAAGTGTCGGGAAGCATTAACCATTTAGAATTTGGATCCAGGTAGACTTTATCTCCCAAATGCAGAATTAGTGCTAGGTAGTACTAACAGCTTCCCCACTTTGTGGTGTGGCCTTTACTTTACAAGCACACTCTGGATATCGCAGGGAAGGTGAGCCTGAGGAGCAAGTTCCAGGCTGATGGGTCTCTCTAGTACGTGCAGGTGGTCACCAATTTGATGAAGTTGTGGCAGGCATGCAGGGGTTGGGCTGGGGGTAGGGGGAGGCCATTGTTCACGGGGTGAGCACGTCGGTCTCCCATCAGGCTGACTCCAAGTCCAAACTCATTTGCTTTCAGGAACAGAGCTGAGTGTCAAAGCTAGTAACCAAACATTTGCAGGGCAGTTTTTGTGTGGCTTAATGTCAGAGAAGCAAACAATTGTAAAAGAGGTACATATTGAAGCATAGAAGGATTCCTCTCACTTTCAAGGCAACATGGAAGCCTTTTGCACACACTCGCACAGAGTTACTGTTCACTGCAAGTTGGTTCTTCCATTCGCTCTTTGCTTTTGTTCTGCCTTGGCTAAGTGTGAGTCAGTGTATGTATCTTTGCAAGCGAGTCTTCAGATTTCAGAAACTTGATCTCCTTGACTGTGTGCTCATTCTCCTCTGAAACACAGGTACAGCCTCATGCGTGTCCAGTTGCACGGACTGGGGCCGTCCTCGCTTTTCACCTTCTGCAATGATGGGGTGAGCAGGGAAAGTGTATCTTCATCCCTTCACCACCGAAATGACGCCTAGGTGTTAGTCATTCAGGGCTCTGAGCAGATCAGAGCATGTGCCTATCTTACTGCTAGCTGGCCTTTTGGAATATCGTGGGATAGAAGTTTGAGTACTTTTTATAAAGAAGTTTAAATAAATCCTTCCATTTTCTGAGAGGCTTTAAAACTTAAATCCATTAATACTATTATTTGATAAGTGCATGTCCAATCTGAAACAGTAGTTTTAAAAGGAGAACTGATAATAATTCTAAGCATAAAAGAACTCAGAGTTTAAGTCATATGCCTATTGCAATATTTTTCCTCAGCCTTCCTACATTTCAATTGTGCAAAATGTGTGTTGTGGTTGTTTGCTGGTTGGTTGATCTATTTGGTTTTGTTTTACTCCCCAACTTGAACAGCAGACCAGCAGATGTAAACTGAAGCCACTTGCAAAAATTCACCAGTATTTGTCGGTACCCGGACTCAGGTGGAAGTTAAACGCAAAAGGCAATTGTTATTTTTTCTCATCAAGGAAAATAACTGTCTTTTTGATCACAAAATGTGTGTCAAACAAATGTATGTTGAGTAATTATTGATTCCTTTCAGTAATCATTTGATCATGTGGGCTTTGACTCCCTGAATAAATAATGAACATTTACAACCATAGTGAAAAAATAAAAGAAAGAAAATAATCCTCTAACTGTAAATATTTGTCTAAGGGTAGATGAGTGTTTCCCCCATTGTTGTAACTGTGCAGGTTGCAAGTTCAGACAAGAGGGAATTTTGCTCCTACTTACGTGGGGTAAAATAATACAAAACTTTTCCCCTAAGTTAGCTGTTATCTCTTCTCTGTCCCAGAAAGCCCCTGTATATGTTTACCTGTTCTTGCAACCTTCACGCTGAAGAAAATCTTAGGGTTTTAAGTTTTCCCCTGAACCCCAACCTAGGAATATATTCACATCGGCAGAAGCAATAATCCCCACAAAATGACTGTGTTGCTTCCAAGAGGAGTGAGCATGTTTATCATCTGAAAGTTTAATTTTACTTGGGATTCCATGTTATGAATAGGTTTCCGTCATACTCCTTTTGTTCAATTTTTTTTTTTCTTTTTTTTCCCCCCACTTCTTTTGAAAACAGTTTGTCCTCATTTGTGGGAAGGTTGGTGTCCTGACCTCTGTGTTTCTGGGGAAAACTGCGTAATTATGACGCTGAAAACCAGGATCACCCGATAGGGCGACTTTTCAAAGCTGTTTTGGTTACTCTCAACTTAAACTCTGTTTGGTTGCAGATCTGCTTTCTCTTTTTATAGTTTTTCTTTTGTATTTGTCACCCCTCTGTAATATGACAAACTTTGTACATTCATAACAAATGGTGGAACGTGGGGCCTCCTCTCTGAACCTCTATGCTCAGATACCCCCAGGTCGTGTGAGGATATATTTGGGGCACCTGTGGGGACTCGTTAGCGCTCAGAGTCGACTTCAGGTAAGAAAGAGGAGCTGATGCTAAGGAATGCATGGCAAGATTATGTTCTGTGGGTAGAGTCTCTGTGCGAAATCCAAAGAATCAAAGCCCTCAGAGATGGAGTTAATGTACAACTTTCATCTAAATCAAATCCTAGAGCCCCTTAGATTGGGACGATGGCAGGACCGGAGAATTTACACAGATATTCCCAGTGCAGCTGTTACTCCTTTACACGTGTGAGCGAGAGGCGGGGGTGGGTGGGGGTGGGGTGGGGTGCTGATACTGAGTGTGGGTTTGAAGAGCCTGACTTTGAAGGGTCATCGCCACCTGTGACATACACACCGAAGTCCCAGATTTACAGGCTGTGGAGTTACACTCACTTGGTTCCAGCCTGCAAACGTGTCACACACCAAGAAGTGAGATGGACACACACACACACGCACGCACGTGCACACAATTATTAATTTACAGAAGGAGCATGGAAGCCTCTGCTTCTGGTACAAAGACAGTTCCTGTCCTTGGAAGCCCTGGCACATTCCCTAAACATTTTTGCCTCAGTGACCACATCTATAAAAGTCAGCCCATCGGAGTTTTTGCAGGGATCTGCAAAGATAATGAATAAGAAACTGACAAATGGCTAATAATCTAAAGTACAATTAGTTCTAATCTTATAGCATTTACTTCTCAAGATGATCATGTGTGTGTGTATGTGTGTGTCTACAAACAATAACAGCAGCAAGACACTTTCCACTCTAGTGAATAAGAGTTTCTACCTGAGCACCGTCGTGGATAAATCTCCTTTTATCTCACAAGTTGTTTAAAGGTTGTACTCAACCTTAAATATCAGATCATGGCTATTGAAGCTATAAATGTAAAAGGCAAAGACAGTCATTATTTCGAGAAACTAAAGAAAATAAAGCATTTCTTTCCTTTGGGCTGGTAAATGGAAAAATTCAAAGCTTGTTTATTGTGTTCCGTGATGGATAAAAAAAATGACAGGAGGTGTGACTTTCTTTACGGCTTTTAGAGTGTAAGCTTTCTCAGGCCATGGCAGATGTGTAGTTCCCATTACTTTGAGAAGTCATTCATTCTAATGCCCAGTGAAAGGGCGGGTTTCAGACAGAAGTGAGCACTGTTTGCTGATGGGGAGGAAAGCGGTATGTGTGATGAAGTGCGTCATTCAAACCAGAGCCCAGCTAATGAATGCCCTCCCTGTTGTTTTCATGGAGGTGTTAGAATGAGCCTTTTCTGATTCTGCATCACTGAATCCTTATGGAAATGCAAATTGTTTATCCAAGGACAGTGACTTTCCTTTTTGCTTTATCATTTAGGGGACCTATTTCTTCAACTTTGCAGCACACCAGTGGCATCCAGAGAAGGCTCATTAAAACTGGATGAGAGGTTGTTACTTCTTTAGAAACTTAAGTCCCTGTCTGAGAAATGGGGAGAAGTCACAGAGAGACACTCACAGACCAGTAGACTCAGAAAGACCCAGAGATTGTCTGCAAAGAGCAAAAGAAGTAGAAAGACTCCCAAAAGGAGAGATACGGGAAGTTAGAGACACAGGGTGAAAGCTGACAAACACTGAACAGGGGCCCAAGAGAAACTCCCTGAGCAGGGGTAGAGGCAGAGAGACAGGAGAGCAGCAGGACAGTGTCAGGCAGGGGAATGGACTGAAAAAGCCGGACAGATTTCCAGGAAGATTAGTGTGCAGGGAAAAGGGAACAGAGAAGGAAAATTGAGAGAAAGAGAAACAGACCAGAAACTGAGAGAGAAAAGCAGAAAGATAGAAGAGAGAGAATATGATACAGGGATGGAGAGGTAAGGCAGAGAGAGAGGGAGGTGGGGGGAGAGAGTAAAGGAGAGGGAGAGAGACAGGGAGGAGGCAGAGAGGCTGGGAGGAGAGCAGGAGGAATTGGGCCTCTATCCTGCACCAGCCCCTCCTAGTGATGAGCTTGTGTCTAAGCTCTAGGGCCTGGTTTCTGTCTGTAAGGATGCCATTCAGGGACAGGGATGCAATTCAGGGACAGAAACCAGCCCTGCCCCAGGGTCAGGAACCAGGGCCGCCTGAGATCCAGGTTTAGTGTCTCCCATATGCCCATCCTCATCTAGAGGGGAGCCTGACAGAGCAGACTTTGGGGTGGGGGCCTCTCTCTCCGCCCCCGCTGTAAGGAAGGGTCTCTGCTGGAGAAGCTGCTGCTTCTTCACGTAGGAGCCTCAGATACCGTTTTCTTCCTCATCCTCTTGCTCAGGGAATTAGGTGAAAGTGCATGTTTCATCCAGGCTCCGCACAGTGTGGTTTCCTCTCCACCAATGAGCTCAGTGCCAAGAATTTAGCAAGGGCTCTAGAACGATCTCGGAGATGAATGCATTTTTGCTCTGAGTTATTCGTTCCTATGGAGTCAGGAAGGGCTGAAATGCACTCCTGCAGTTGGCCCAGTCCCGGGGGTGGGCTGATGAGCTGCGGAATTCCCACACCTGGGGTCCCTGCTGTGCACCGGACTTCTTGAAGAGCAGGAAAGTGAGAGCTGTGGCCATGCACATGTGTCTGGCTCTGGTGGCAATTTTGGTGTTTTTTACTCCTCTCCTTACTCAAAACAGGGACTATTTGTAGAAGAGACGGGTGGTGGGAATTTGCAAATGAGGGAACCTCTGTCGTTAGAGGCATGGAGGTGGCCCCGGGGACCCGACGTGGACAATTCAATTAGAAGAAGGCACACAACTGAGAAAGGAGGAGGATATCATAAAAATGAGATAAACGTGCGCTCCTTTTCCTGAACTCCAAGACGAGCTGAGAGGAAGGTGTGTGTGTACAGTTTATAAATGATAATGTACATTATAAAGCTATAAAGTTATCCCTGGCTATCAGGCAGATAATGAGAACATAAAACACTTTGCCAGAAAATCATTGATGTGCTCAAAATTTCAATTTCAATTGTTTTCTTTCACTTTTCTTTAATTCTTGAATTTTTAAATACTGAGCTCTCTTAACTAAATAGATTCCTTGTGAGTGGCTGTATTTGGAAACAAGTAATCTAAGAATGTATGCAAGCATTGGATTTTTTCCATTTTTTTTGATGCATTGTCAAATTTGTTTGATAAATGAAGAGAATAATAAATATTGAGTGCCTACTGCATCCCCAGAAGTATTCCCAGTACCTTTAAATATATCATCTGTTTAACGTCTGCGAGGTAGAAGGTATAGAACAGGTGCTCCCCTCCCCAATAAGCTTGACTTCTGAATATCCCTGCGTGAGTTTTTGCATCAAAGAGGTGCTGACAGTTTGTTAAACAGTCTCACTTTCTGTATGATGCCTGTACGCGAAATAGAATGTTCTGTTTTGGACCATTACTGATTGTTACACTGGCGTGCTAAGACTTTACAGAAAATGACAGCAAAACTTCTGGGCATTTTTACAAGGTTTATGGAGAAATTTTCACTCAGGATATACTGAGTTCTATAGAGCATTCATTATGTGAATTCTTATTTCATATTCACAAATGAGGGTGAAGGATAGAATAAAATTCAACAGAGTTTCAGATAATAAGGCTTCACTTTACTACAGTCGCAAATAAAATAGTTTTTCCAAATAATGGTAACTTCAGTTACCACCAGAAAGATATTTTGTGAATGAGATAATGCTAAACCAAAGGGCATTTCTTGTATTTATGGGGGATAATGCATATCTCCTAAACAGTTACCATTTGGATGTACATTATGTACCCTTCTTTTTTTTTAAACACACATACGCATAGGCAATATGTACACATACACAAATCAGAGCAATTTCTTAGCGCTCATGTTTTCCTAAAGCAGGTGTGCATGGTTAAAAAAATCAGATTGTGCAAATAATTAGATATATACTAGTTTCTGCTTCTCTAACCAAGTCCCCACACAACTTTGTTCTACTCTTTTGTGGGTGTTTCTCCTTTATTTCTACTTACATCTCTAAATAATGTGCTTATTATGTTACCTCTTGATTTATTTATTCAAAGTATTATTTCCTATTATGGTACTAAACATTTGGTTGCTTTTATTATCAGCACGTTTTTTATTCTATCTCATGTTCGAAATAGAGTAAGATATCATAAATTCTAGTTACTTTAATATGCTAATGCTCTGCCAACAATAAGCTATGATTTTATTTTCCAGTTTCTGTTTTTCTGTATTTAGTACATGGCTTACTTATGTTTACTTTTCTGAATATCTCTCTCTCATTTTTTTCTGCAAAAATATTAAATTCCACAAATGATTTCACAAATCATGCAAGTCAATACAATTTCCCCAAGTTCTTGGAAACATTAGTGATCCAGTACCATTATTTTCCCAACATGACGACCCTCTTTTCAGTCATCCTGGGATACAGACTTACGGTGGTGCATTGCCCCTGAGTCAGGCATGAGGTCCACTGCCCACTGGGACCCCACAGCTGCCAGGAGTGGGGGTGGGGGAAATAGAGGGCTGTTGTCACTACTTTGTGGCTGCAGGGCTGGTGGGAGTGATGGCTACAGGGTACAAGCTCAGCCTTCACCCTTCTCTAATTAAGTCTGCCTGGTTCTTGACTGGAGTGGAGGCTTACCTGATGCACTTCACGGAGGGGCTCTCTGATGGGTATTTATTTGTGACTCCTAAGAGAGATTGATTGATTATAAGGAGTCAGCTCATGCACTTAAGGAGGCTGTGTGTCTTGAGATCTCTCTAGCAGGCAGCTAGGGAATGGGAGAGCTCATGGTGTATGGTCCAGTCCAGACGTTATGGGCAGACCAGGGTCCCAGCCTAAAGACCCTGAGGGTGTGAACCCGCCCTTCCTCAGCCTTTTTGCTCTGCTCTGGCCTCCAGCATGCTGTGCACAAGCAGAATCCAGTGCCCAAATTAGAGGACTCTGCAGACGTGGGATTCAGAGAGGAGCTTGGCGCTGGGTGTGCATGTGTAAGAAAAGACATGTGAGGGCTGAGCTCTGGGGCTCTCGAGTCTTGGAAGGACCCATGTGTCCAAAGCCATTGATGGTTCTAGAACAACAGGAACCAGGAAATAACACTGGTTTCAGCTGCTGGAGCACGTGGGTGACCATCGTGACTGTTCAAGGGTGTTAATGATTGGAAAACAGTTGACCTGGAAGTATTTTGGTCATTGTTCTTGTCATTACTTTTGCATTTTTGTTTTCCAGTTTGCACTTTCAAGAGCTCCTTTCTTATTCTTGTTACTTTATTTGCTTTTTTAAAATTAATTTATTCTCTGATCTTTATAAAGACACTGGTTATAGCTCTGTTCATGTATTGACTGAGGTGTCATTTGGTTCCCTCTGTAATATTTTCCCTCCCAACCCTAAGTGATCAGTTAGTCATGCCTCTTCACTCTCATGTAAGAATGTGTTTTAGGGTAGGCAAGTCATGGAAACACATACACCCTCACAGGTCCTTGTTCAACATTTCTGTTTTGCTCACATGACTATCTGCTGGTTATAAGGTGGTTCTTATGTCAACGGGATGTTGGGGGTCTGGGGGCTGATCTTCAACAATGGCTCTCAAATGTTCTCCAAATTCATCATCCAGGCAGCCCTCTGTGGAAAACAAGAAAAATATGCAAGAGAGGTTATATGGGTCAAGACAGGACTTGGTGGGACACATGTGACTTTCTCGGACATTCCTATGCCTCGAACTCAGTCACCAGGCCACTTTTAATTACTATGCAGGTTAAGACACTCACTTTTGTACTTTCGAAGTGTGTACAGATAGAAGAGGGAAATGAATTTTTATGAAAAGGCAGGTGTCTGTGTCACTAAAGGCAAGTCATTGAAATGCTCTTGAGTGGTTCCTGTATTTGCTCAGGACTTGTCAGCAAGTGTCAAGGATCTAGGCAAAGAGATAGCTTTATGTGTGATGACCCAGAGTCCACGGATCTGTGACATCATATTCAGAAAACACTCCTATGTCTGAGCTGTGGAATAGGAAGGCTTAGAGGACAATTGCTCAGCATGGAGGCAGGGATCCAGGTTATTCAATGGATACCCTCCTGCGGGATATCCAGCTGACTCCAGCACCCTCCACTGCTTGTCCTGGCACGCCTTTTGTTGAGCTCCCTATGCCGTATGTTCTGCAGCATCAGTGGGGATGGGCTTTTTGACATAATCACTATCTCCTTACTTCTGCCATTTGCTGTGTAATCTTTTGTACTTTGCTACATAAGTTTCTTATCTTCCACTTCAAATTTGTTGAAATAACACATTTTCTTTTGCTGCTTCTTTGTCCTTGCGGTTTCATATTTCTTTCAATTTCTATGCTGAACTGAGTGTGTGGAAGATAACAGATAAGTACTTTCAACCAATCTACATCTTAATACCACAAATTTGTGCTTGAAAACCTAGTTAAGAACAGGAGTTATGAAGAATGATTGGTTGGTAAGGAGTTATATTTAAACATAGGATCTAAAAATTGAAATGTTCATTGAATATCTTTTATTGATAACAAGATACCAGAAAGATATCAATTTCTTTCTGTAAACTGGTGATTATAATCATTGCTTCTTTGGAAATATTTAGTTTTGAAGCTGTATGTCAGTTCCTTTTCAGTGAATTATATTTGCAGGTATTAAAGACAACTTGAGCCTCTATGTTTTGCTACACACACACACACATGTGAGGTCAGGCTTCATATCACACTTATTTCTGCTGCAGTGCAATTTACTGTGGAGCACGGATGTTGAAGGCACATCGGGAGGAAGGAATAGCTGTTACACAGCTCATCAGGAAATTCCCTCTCCTGCAGCTTTTCAGCAAGTCACAGGGTAGGAATTTAACAAGGAACAAAATAGAAACAAGATTTTTGGATAAAGTACAACATTCACACAAAGACCATGTCTTTGGGGGGCTTTATTTTTTATTTTTTTTTTTGGCTATATCAGAGATTCTTGTAAAGGTTATAAAATATCTCGGTTGTCAAATCAGTTTTAAGTTATGAATGTTTTTGAAGACACCTACCATGGTCGAGGTGCTTATTTTGCCGTGGAGTAAAAATCAGCCACAGTTTCTGAGACATTCCCTGTCATTTCCCCTGGCCCTGGGTAGTCATCAGGATTCTTCTTGTGGGAAGTGATATTGTGCCTTGAGAGTCTCATATAGGAAATCATTAGGTTTCCAGGGGTCCTTGATTCTGTAAAGAATTAGGTGCATATGTCTGAATTCAACTTCAAATACACTGACCCATTAAATGAATTCTTGAAGCCATTGCTCTGTTTCCACAACCCTCCGACAGCCTTCTGCTGCTTGTCTGAGATGTGTAATAGCGTGTCCCCCTACCCAGCCCCCACATGGTCCCTGCCACGAACAACTCACCCTCTCAGGTTTGGTCTTCCTTTACCCATCCACAAGACCCCGTATTCTGACAACTCTTTCATCAAGTCTCCTCTGACTTTCCATGGCATACATTTCTCTTTTGTTCTGTTGTTACTGCAGTTTGGTTTTTTAGTCTTACTTCTTAAGATGCCCTTCAGGTTCATTTTTTGGCAGTTCTTCTTTAATGTATAGCTCACAGGTTCACATGTTCCAGTGTTCTTCCTCACTGTTCTCCTCTTCCCTTCTTCCGCATGACTTTCCGTTTTCTGCATGTACTATTGAGTTCTTAACTCATCCATGTCTGTAGATGGCAGCTAACATCATACCTCCAAAACCTCCAGCTGTCATTCCAAAACTGAGTTCTGCAGAACCAACCACCTACAGACGCCACATGGGTGTCTCAGGTTCATGGAGTGTGAGCTGGGTTCACCTCCTCTCCTCTTCTCCCCTGTATCCTATGTCACTGAGGAATAATAACCAACACCACAGGGCTCAAAACCCGAGTATCAGCATTTGAATTCTGCCTGTTTAACTGTCAGTCTACCTCCTCCATGGCTGGAGAACCAGACTCTCCTCCCACGCTTCCCTGGAGGTCCTCGTCATTTCTAATCGGATCCCTAACTGCCCTGTTTTTCCTCCTTCCACTCTGCGTGCAGCTCCTCCCTTCTCTGGTCTTCATTCTTCCCCTACAGTGTGTGCCAACCTTGTTCTAGAATGCTTTGTTTCGTGGTGCTATGTTGAAGCTGTGTGCTTTACGGGTGGGAGGTTTAGGAACCCTGCATCAAGCACCTCTATCTGGACCCCTTTTCCAGCAATGATTGCTCACTTTGTGTTTCTGGGTCACATCTTGAGAATTCTCACAATATTTTAAACTTTTTATTATTATATTTATTATGGTGATCTAGGACCAGTGGTTATGACTCACTGAAACTCAGATGATTTGTAGAATTTATTAGTAACCAAATATTTTTTAATTACGTTATGCACTTTTTTTTTTAGACGGACTGCTATTGCACACCTAAGAGGTTATAGCATTGTGTGAATAATAACTTTTAAATTTGGTGGGAAACTGAAAAATTCACTGGGCTCTATTTATTGTGTTATTTACTTTGCTAGCATGGTCTGGAATCAACTCCTGTTATCTCCTAGGTATATATATCTGTGCTGACAATCTCATCCCTGCCTTGCTGATATATTTTAATATTTTCTTTTCTGTTTATTGAGACTCTTCCTTGGATCCTTTCTCTCTGCCTAAGCAAGTTTATTCAAAAGAACACAAAGAAAATGTATTCTATGTAACTGAGAACCCAGATGTAGATCTGACTTGCTACAAGGATTTGAGACTCAAACATGACTTTGAGATGTATCTCCCCAGTTACTTTCTTTCCTAGTTGAATCTGTCCTCCAAGTCCTGTGTTGGCTGTTGGCCCCTTTGAGCTCATACCATTACAGCATCTAGGACAAAAGAAAATAAGGAAGTCTGTGCTGTGATATTGTTCAATCAAAAATCTCTATATAGAGTCTTCTTGGTTCTGATTTACCTAATTGCTTTATTAGTCCAGAGGGGAGGATGAAAAATGCTCTAAGTCAAGACAGATCTTTCTTGGGACTCATCCATACTTCATATCTTTGATTTCTATAAACATTCTAGGTCAAAGGCTCTACTCTCAGTTTCCTGGAGAAGGATCACTTCTAGACAATATAGTAGCAATGTGCCTTGGTTTGCAAAAGAGAACACTTGAAAAATAACTGAAGTAGTAAACACTGTAATAGCTTCTTACACTGAACCAAATGTAGTCTTTCAGCACCAACGCTGTCACATCCCAACATATGAATCCTTCAGCATATTCTCTAAAAAGTCAAATGCAGACTTTCAAATATATATACTTTAGAAACAAAGGACTGTACCTACCATGTATCATATAAACTATCAGTATGATATTCACAGAGAACATGGGTCCAGAAGTATGGCACAGATTGTTATGTTTGATTCTTTGCATTCTTCTTTTTTTAATTATGTTATATTAGTCACCATAGTACATCATTAGTTTGTGATGCAGTGTTCCATAATTCATTGTTTATGCACCACACCCAGTGCTCCATGCAACATGTGCCGTCCTTAATATCCAGCACCAGGCTCACCCATCTCCCCACCTCCTTCTTTCTAACAGCCTCCTTTTGATTCTCAGTCTACAGTCTCTCATGGTTCGTCTCCTCCTCTGATTTCCCCCAGTTCACTTTTCCTTGCCTTCTCCTAACATCCTCCATGTTATTCCTTATGCTCTACAAGTAAGTGAAACCATATGATAACTGAATTTCTCTGCTTGACTTATTTCACTCAACACAATCTCTTCCAGTCCCATCCATGTTGATACAAAAGTTGGGTTTTCATCCTTTCTGATGGAGACATAATACTCCATTGTGGATATGGACCACATCTTCTTTGTCCATTCATCCGTTGAAGGGCATTTTGGTTCTTTCTACAGTTTGGTAACTGTGGCCTTTGCTGCTATGAACATTGGGGTACAGATGACCCTTCTTTTCACTATATCTGATCATTTGCATTCTTGTGGCATGGATTTTTTTTTCTCTTTCCATCTTCGTGTAGGGTATTTTTAAAAACTTTTAAACTCTGGACTATAATTTATAAACTGCTTTTAGGATGTACTTGTTAGAAAATTTTTAATTAAAAAAATTAAATAAGCGGTTTAATTAAACAATATGAAGTGATTCACTTTAAAAGGGAGATCACATATTACTTTTATGTCAACCTGGCATTCTGTTTGAAGGTAAGACATTCAAAAGTGGACAGTTTAAGGAACCAGTTTTTGATGTTACCCTTCTTGAACAGCAAAATCTAGAACAAACATCTTCGGTGATATTGCATAGCAATAGAAATATAAATACACAATTAACCTTGGAAAGAGGTAGCAAAGGTAATTACAATGAGTACAGACTGTAAAAGCACCATAGTGATGGGATAATATCATTCCATATTTGATTTTATTCTCATTGTGTTAAAATAATAATTGTTATTGGGGCACCTGGGTGGCTGAATGGGTTAAAGACTCTGCCTTAGGCTCGGGTCATGATCTCAGGGTCCTGGGGCCCTGTATCAGGCTCTCTGCTCTCTGCTCAGCGGGGAGCCTGCTTCCTCCTCTCTCTCTGCCTGCCTCTCTGCCTACTTGTGATCTCCGTCTGTCAAATAAATAAATAAAATCTTTAAAAAAGCTAATAATAATGTTATCTCAAGAAAAGATAGAAGAAAAACTGTCCCAACTCACACAGTGAAGAATAAATGCCAACAAACTCTGATTTCTCGTTTCTTTGAATTGACATAGATCCAAGAATTTATAACTCAACTATTCTAGAAAATATCCTCCTCATTAGAAATGCTGCTACTATATTTATATTTTTCATATTTATATTCCCAACAGCAGTGACCTGTATGGTGCCAACAAATGCTTATTAAGTGAATAAATCAGATTTGTTTTTCAAAACAGCTTTTTCTTGTGACTAATCTATACTTTATATCTTTGATTTCTATAAGCAGAGCATTATTAAAGACATTTGAAAATTGAATTCCCTGAATCCTTGGAAAATATTGTTGAGAACATTTTGTTTATAATTTCACCCAGTCTTTTGAGTTATATTATGGAAGACATTTTTACAGAAGCTCTTACTATAATTAGTGGCAGATACTGAAGCAATGTCACAATGAAGTGCCTGTTCTTGGTGATGATACATGTCGTAGGCAATTCATTCAAAAGCTACATGAGAGGATTCAACTGTGGACTTCCCAGATGATGTGATATTCTTAAAATATCCTCTACCACAGATGCATTGGTGAGGGATGGAGGTCATGTTCTCAGCCAGCTGCCAGTTTTGTTTCATACGTTTTACAATCATACCATAGTAACTGGTGGTGATGATGAGACTTTCCTGTTATCCCAGACCTCAGTCATTGTTTCTGTGTTCACACACTGAGAGCCGTGGAAGAGCAGACTGGTTGTAAGTGTGGCATACAATGCATTGGTTGAATGAATACAGGAACAGTTTTTTTTTTTTTTCTATTCAATTAAAGTTTGCTATAATACCATTGGATAGTGATAGCTAATATTTATTAGAATGAGAAGTATGTCTGTTTTGTTTTTACTAAATTAAATACATATATATATATATATAGCTATTTAAGAAGTTCAGTATAAATCATTGAAAAGATTTGGGGTATTTATTGTCTTGATGTCTTTAGAGATAATGAATAGATGGGAGCATCCAAGGCAAGAATATTCTTGTTGTGCAGTAGAAGTTAAGAAGGGTCCCCTCACTGGGGCACCTGGCTGGTTCAGTTGTTGGGCATCTGCCTTCAGCTCGGGTTATGATCCCAAGGTCCTGGATCGAGCCCTGCATCAGGTTCCCTGCTCAGTGGGAAGCCTTCTTCTCCCTCTCCCACTCCCCTTGCTTGTGTTCCCTCTCTCACTCTCTCTCTCTCTAATAAATAAATAAAATCTTTTTAAAAAGGTCCTCATTAAATGCTTAGAGTGTAATTTACAAATACATATACTTTTTTTCTGAACCTCTGGAAGATTCTGACTGAATAGCTTAATCTTCTTTAACCCACGAAAACATGGATAATCCACTGAATGAGAAAACTGATATTGTTTCTAACTATTTTACTCCTTTCTCTATACAAAATTCACTAAGCCCAGATCAGACTCTATTAGTGAAAATTCTCAGAGGAAAAACTGGTTTTCTGTGTATACCCTATTAATAATTCTTTTGTGCACATAAGAAAAGAAAGTATGAATAATGTACACCTCTATGCAAATGGAGATATTTGTACTTCTGGTCAATTATCATTTCACAATACCTGTTGGCATTTTGATTTTTATATTAACATTATCATATGAATATGTTGAAGAGAAAAAGGAAAGTAACCTTGCCATAAATTTGCTTCTAATTTGATTTGTTTACCCTGAATAGTATATAGACTAATACATATAAACTTGGTAAATCATGGTTTCAATTACAATTACTTTTGTCTTTATGTTAATCATTATACTGTTGTTTTCTTGTTTATGCATACCAATGTGATTAGAGGGTAATTATACACAATAGTTGATTCTTTCTATTGTCAACAAATGTTTGGAGATTCTGACATCACGTGATAATCAATTACCATTCTGAGGCATGTGGGCACTGAGGTGGGATGAGTGATCACATATTAAAACCAGCATACAACTCCTGTATCAGTCATCTCTTGCTAACATAATGCTGTGTAACAAATGACCTTAAAATCTCAGCAGTGTGGAGCAAGACAAAACAACTCTGTGTTCTTGACTGGGCTCAGGCTCAGCTAAGTGTTGGCTCTTTGTTGGCTGATGTCTGCTCTCCTTTGCTGACAGTACAGGGGCTACTCGGCCATGCTTCCTAAGTCTCTAACTGTTCCAGCTATTTTGGCATGGTAACAATCAGATGGAAAAGGCACAAAAGATAGGACAAACTCAGACACTCAAGTGCTTTACAGGCTTTCCATCTGTTAAAGCAAGTCACGGGCTGGACTCAAGTCCGAGTGGGAGGACTCTGCTAAGTTACATGGCAGAAGGAGAGGGTGCAGGGAAAGGTAGAAATTAGAGCCATTTGGGTAGCATATTTTATATATATAGATATAGATATATACACACACATATGTGTGTAATATATATATATGTATATGATTGTTTACATGTATATATACATGAATTATCTCAAAATATTCCTCTCAGGATGGGTGTGGGGTGCTTACAAGGTATCACCCCATCTGGCAGCTTATTAGAGGATGGAAAATGAAGGTAGGAGGGACACCTGGGTGGCTCAGTTGGTTAAGCATCTGACTCTTGATTTTGGCTCAAGTCATGATCTGAGGGATGTGAGATTGAGCCCCAAGGCGGACTCCATGTTCAGCTGGGAGTCTGCTTGAGATTTTCCCACTGTCTGTCTGTCTGTCTCTCTCTCTCAAAATAAACGAATAAATCAGGAAGGGAGGAAGGAAGGAAGGGAGGGAGGGAGGAAGGAATGGAGGGGGAAAATAAAGGTAGGAAAAGAGGAAGGGTTTGAGGGAGAAAAACACACACATCATTCAAGTATTGATTCTGAGCTACAGGCCCAGGTGCAGCAAGAGGGAGGGAAAGGTTGAGGTGAGATCCTGTAGGTAAGGAAAGATTGAGCAGTTATTTTCCCCAATAGTGAACATTCTAGAGTAAACAGTTATTTTTCAAGGGGAATAAATAAGAGAGAAAGACATTTTTATAGCATAGATCTAGCTTTATGCTGTCTTTGCTGCTTGTTCTTTCTTTCTTTCTTTCTCTTCTCTGTATCTTCTCCTGACCTGATTTTTGGTCACGTTTGTATAACTGAATGTTTGTTCTGTTCTGAAATGCAGATATATTCTGTTCTTGGTCATTGTTGTCTCAGGGCTTAGGGATGGTTGGTGATTGACGTGACAGGTGGAAAGCTAATAGGAGTTTAACATGGAGTCAAGGGAGTGGGGTGGTCAGAGGAAGAAAAAAAATAATATCTCATGTAAAAATTTAATTCATTCACCTGTTATTAGTTCACCATTATTCACGGCCAAAACAAGAGTGATTGAAGAGTATAAAGAAAGTAAAAAAATAGTGCGCTCTATTATATGTTTATACAGGTTTATACACACAGATATCTACTGCTTTTGGTCTTCTATCCATTTTCTCCTCTGGTAATAGCATTCTACTTTTCCTTGGGAGACAACCCTCTCTACCTCAGGTCTAATTCATTTAGCTTGTTTGGTGATAGCCCACTTAACGTTTCCATGTGTGAACACAGGAACATGCTTGATGAATCAGAAGCATGGTGATTGCCCAACCCAGGAAACATGTCCTAATCCAGGCTAAATAGAGCTAATATGTATCACACCTGGAAATTTTCATGGTAAGTCCCAGGAGAATGCCACTATGTTTCTGCTGGAAAATATGCACACATATACCTGCATAGATCATGTTAAAAAAAAAAAAAAAGCATATTCCCTCCACATATTTATTTATAAATGTGTCAGAGAAGGGTTAAAGTTTTTGGAGTAGGTACAATGCAACCAAGGCCAATTTTATGAATTCATTGTATGTCCCCTACATTTGCACATTAGTTTTACTACTCTTCTCCTTGTGTAATCCCAAGGAGATTATGAATCTGAGTTAGTAGAATTGGAACTAGGTTTATTTTAGGTCTACTGAGACTGTTTGTGCCCATAGGGCTGCCTGAGTGTGGGTCTGAAAGGGAAATGTTGAGAATTTTAATTGTGGTGTCCAACATGGGGCACTCTTGGAACAAATGAAAATTGAGAGAATGAGCTCTTTGTCCCCAGAGGAAAATGGAGACTCTTCCAGGGACCCAGGCTACTGGGGCATCTTCTTCGAGTAGACTGGTGGTGTCCTGTCAGACCAGGGAGCCCTCTCTGCCTGGGGTTTGGGAGTTAGCCTCCTGCTCTGTTGGGCTACCTGAGCCTGCAGGGAGGAGGGTCCCTCAGCAGGAATGGAGAGCCGAAGAGGATGATGCAGACCTCTTTGTTACTCATGTCAGTAATTGTTTCTGTAACTACTTGGAAATGGAGGATATTTGATGGCATGGTATTTTGTCATCTTATCTTGTTTGACATACATTAATTGAATGCTGCTCTTAGTTAGATGATGGGAAAACAATGGAACTCACATTTAACCAAATGCTTCATAGGTCATTATTAGCCCAATTTCAAAGATCTAGAAACTGAGGCTCACAGGGTTTAAGAAAGCAAAACCCACTGATAAATTGTAGAGTCATGAGGAGACCCATGTATGTTGGCTACACAGCCCATGCTTATTCCCAGTTTCCTAATACCAGCCAGTGCAATCATATGGTGTTCTCAAAACCTGCCCTCAACTGATTGTATAATCACTACTATTGAGTGAAGATCAAGTTCTTGTCAAGGCAAGTGACTAAATCATCTGTCTTCTGCATAATGCTTCTAAAGACCCGTCAGTTCTATTGTAGAGATTTGTTCTATAACCTCACTGATTAAAGATTATATTTTGTTTTTTAAAAGTCCCTTATCCCAAGGCTTATGAGCTCATTTGAATTATTTGCCTGTGTGTTTTCCGTGCCCTGTGACAAATCTAAATTACTTGAAACTGCACGGTCTCTTTGTACGATTTCTTCTGTCTACATGTAAACACACAACACCAGCTGTTGAGGTAATTGGAAAAAGGAAACTTGCATTTGAAACATTTCTTCATATGGGTAATATTCTTTCAAAGCACTATCCTCCTTCCAGAAGATAGGATGTATCTAAAGGAAACAGATGGTAAAGATGTTTACGGAGCTACCATATTTAAATTCAGGAAGTATACACATTTAGAGAACTAATATCCAATAGTTCAAATATAGAAAACTAATAAAGTTTGCTTGGAAAAAAAAAACCTGATGATTTTTGTTTAAAAGTATTTTGTGGGCTCAGTGATTCATAGTACATTTATTGGAAAAATATATTAGTGTGATTGTTCCATAAGGGTTACTTTATTCCCATGAATAACTTCTCATTAGTCGTAAACTACAACCTCATTTTAATAATGACATTACAGAGAAAAAACAAACATACATTAAATGTAAATGTATTTTGATGGAGCATATATCATTATCACAAAGCCGTTGGGATAGGAAAAGGGCATATCAGATTCAGGGAAGCATGGTTTCTTCCTCTAGTCAACAACTGTCTACTTAGATATGTTATTTTTTGCAAGGCATGTGTACGCCATGTTAAAAAAATGTTTGACATTTCCCATATGGCCTGGATCCCAAATGTATTGTGTTATAAACTACTGATGGCATTTATTTTAAAAGAGGTTTGGCTAGAAGTGAGAGAGAAAGTGGGACGTGAGGTGACTTTTCCATATTGCAGCTGTCACTGTCCTCTACCACAGATAATGCACATAGAGTTCTCACCTTCTGTATTTCTATTTTGGGGACAAGATGGCAATTTTTTTTTTTTCCTAAGGAGCTTTCATTTTGCTGCAGCATTTTAGGCTCCCGTTCAGGCTTTGACTTTTGTCACCAAGCAAGGGTCTCAAACTTTCAGGGCTCCCAGGATCAATCAGCTACTTACTGAGTGTCTCCAGAATCCTTGGTTCTCATTTGTTAAAAGACAAAATTTATTTTCCAGAATTTTCTTTTGCAAATGCCTTATGAACTAACGAATACAAAAGGGGCCACCTTTTCCCCAATTTATTGAGATATAATTTACATATACTGTTATTTAAGTTTAAGGTGGTGTTGATTTGGTAATCTGTATATTACAAAGGAATTATCCCCATGGCTTTCACCTCCATCCCATCACATAAATTACTATTTTTGTAGTGAGGACATTCAAATTCTACTCTCTCAGCAACTTTCAAGTATATAATACATTATGATGAGCTATAATCACTAGGCCGTATATTAGATTCCTCAGCACTTACTAATCTTACTACTAGAAGTTTGTAACTTTTGACCAGTATCCCCTCATTTTCCACACACCTCCAGCTCCTGGTAATCAGCACTGTGTTCTCTGTTTGTCTGAGTTTAGCATTTTTAGATTACAAGTGAGATCACACAGTATGTGTCTTTCTCTGTCTGTCTTATTTCAGTTAGCATAATGCCCTCAAGATTCATCCAGGTTGTTGCAGACAACAGGATTTCCTTCTTTCTCATCAGGGAAGAAGCCTCACTTCTTTATTCATGCATCTGTGATGGGCATGAAGACATGTTAGCACTCCCATGTTCCCTGTAGCATTATTCCCAATAACCATGATATGGAAAGGGCCACATTATTATTCATGTCTCAAATCCTGGTGCCCAAGTCCCTTTCCTCAGTTAGAAGTTTGTCAGGTTCAAACCTCCTGGCAGAGGTTCCTTTTCTCAAAATGTTTCTAAGGATATTTGTGTTCTCTCTCCCTCTGTCTAATAAATAAATAAAGCCTTAAAATAATTATATTTATTGAAACCTGAAATAATTAATAATCCTAAATATATCTTAAGATAACAGCTCATCTTTGTCAGTTTATGCTGATAATGTAATGAAATCTCACACAGTTTATTAGCAAAGAGTATAAAGAAAAATGCACAAGAAAACAAACCAAAACAAACAAACAAACAAAAACCCCATTCTCAAAAGAGATGTTTTCTCCACATCTCCTTTTGAGATATTTTGGTTGCACATCTGCTTTGGAGAGCAAACTGTTCTGTGGTTCTCAAGGCTTATGGGTTTTGCAGTTGACCTAGAGTCAGTGAACTAAGGGCTTTGTTGCTTCTCTTATGTGATAACAGTGAACATACTTGAGAAGAACTTTCGGAAAAATGTAAATTTATTACTGAAATCAAACAACACACAGTAAAAACCTAAACAATTCATTTTTTTCCCACTGCTTTTTAAAAATATTTTATTTATTTAACAGAGAGAAATCATAACTAGGCAGAGAGACAGGCAGAGAGAGAGGAGGAAGCAGGCTCCCCATGGAGCAGAGAGCCCTATGCAGGGCTCAATCCCAGGACCCTGGGATCATGACTTGAGCCGAAGGCAGAGGCTTTAACCTACTGAGCCACCCAGGGCCCCCCCCCCCCCCGCTTTTTATAAGAATAAGTGCAGGGGCGCCTGGGTGACTCAGTGGGTTAAAGCCTCTGCTTTCGGCTCGGGTCATGATCTCAGGGTCCTGGGATCGAGCCCCACATTGGGCTCTCTGCTCAGCGGTGAGCCTGCTTCCCCCCTCTCTCTGCCTGCCTCTCTACCTACTTGTGAGCTCTGTCTGTCAAATAAATAAATAAAATCTTAAAAAAAATAAAAAAAGAATGAGTGCAAATATTTTTCATACGGTGGGTATGCTCTATGCTTACAATAACAGAAATTAACACCAGCCAGTTAGCTCCAGAAAGAACCCATCTGGAGGATATTCGACCCCAGAACTGAAGCTTTGAGAATGAAGCCCACATATACACAGTGCAGGAAGCCTCCAGGGTCTAAATAGCAAAGTCACATTGACAATGTTGACAGTTCTCTACCAACTGAATGGATAAGGTCCATTCATTTTTCTCCTTCCTGGTTATTGCACTCACAATTCAAATTACTGGAAGTGAGAGCAGGATTCCCTTAAGCTCTGCTGGTTCTCTATTGTATCCAATGTTTGACTAAGTGATTTACATTTTAAGAAGAATTTATGTTGAGCCAGAGCATCCCACCACAGAGAAGAATCAGGGTGCCATTATCAACAGAAAGTGGAAGAAATGCGGGGGAAAAATAGCAAAAAAAATGCCATCTATACCTAAATGCTTATGTTCATGACTGAATCTTGGTCCTGGCGGAGTTGAGATTATAAAGGACATGGCTCTTTCCTTGCTGAAGAGTTGTGTTCACCAGACTAGGCTCCTTATTTCATCACAAATACATTTTGGCTCTGAAATGTGCTTATTCTTTCCTAAATATCTTCTTCAGATGCTACCATAAGGTCTATGTTGTTTTTAGCATTCTGTTTCTTCAAAGAGCTTGAGAATTCTCTGTTCTTCCTGAATTAGAAGTTGTACAAATGTAAGTGAGAGGAGAAGTCTCTTCACACAGCAGCACCATCTGAGTCCCATAAAATCAGGGCACTGGGACCAAGGGGAGGATGAAACCTGTCTACCTCTGGGCAACACCCCCAGCATCACCAACCTACATACAGCCCTTGACATGCAGTTTCTTGTACTGGTGTCTCAATCTAACGTGATTCAGTTATTAGAGTCTTTTACTTCTTCATAAATTGTGATGGTATAACTGGTCTTCCATTATTGAGGACATTTCAGTTTATTTCAGTAATTAACACGAAATTCGTTCTGACCATTAAAGAGTAGAGGAATCTGAAGGAGAATTTCTTTTAGAACTATATTTAATGTGGGGCCCCTTGGTGGCTTAGTTGATTAGGCGTCTGCCTTCAGCTCAGGTCATGATCTCAGGGTCCTGGAATTGAGTCCCACATTGCGCTCCCTGCTCAGCAGGGAGTCTGCTTCTCCCTCTGCCTCTGCCTGCTGCTTCCCCCAACTGTGCATGTGTTCTCTCTCCCTCTGTCTAATAAATAAATAAAGCCTTAAAATAAATATATTTCTTGAAATAATTAATAATCCTAGATATATCTTAATTTTAAGGAGGATTATGCATCATTCTAACAGGGTAAAAACATCAGAAGCAAAAGCATACACAAACACCTGGCTGTACAGCCTTTATAAAATTAAGTAAGAACATATGCTACTCACATACTTTGTGCTTTCCTTACTCCATAGCCCTTCCATAAAGCAGAAAATATTTCATACTTATCCAGAGAAATACTAGATGCTAAACCTCCCTAGAACTATTAATGAGTTTTCTGAGTGGCATTTAATAGAGTGACAATATCCTCAAAATCCTGGGCTCCTGTAGTATAAATAGAGAATCTGCAATGAACAAGTAAGCACACAAAACACCTCTCTACTCTAGAAATGTATGCTGCTAAATGCAAGGGAATTCCTCAGTAAATCAGCCTAAGACTCAATCTTCAGGTTGAATTTATGCATACAAATATGTGGCTTTTGTGTTAGTTTCTTCCTTTCCTTCCCTTCCCTTTCTTTTCCTTTCTTTTTCCCTTCCCTTCCCTTTTCCCTACCATTCCCTTCTCCCTTCCCTTCCTTTCTCCCTTCCCTTCTCCCCTTCCTTTCCTTTGTTTTTTTCCCCATTGTCAGTAGATGACTATAAAATCTGGTGAAAGGAACGTTGCATCTTGGATGTGGCAATTAAGGTGTTTCTAACAACTCTTTCCTTGCTTCATGTGTCTTGGTCGCTGTCTTCTGATACTTTCTGCACACGGTACACACACAGTTAATAACTCTCATCAGGTTCATCCTTTTGCTAGCTGCACTCTACTGATCTCCTGAACTGACTCATTTGCAGCAGGACCAACTGCAATAAAGGGATGTTCTAAAATCCCAGGCTACTAACTGACATACTTGGGAAAACTCTTAAGGGGTCCTCACTTCATGCTTGCTTTAAATTGCTTATATTTTCTGTTGGCAAAATAAATTCTTTTCATTGTTTCCTTTTCAATTATTCTTCAAATAAGTATAAAAGAGAGTTTCAGAAATTATTTCAGATTAGAAAATCTGAAAGAAAGATTATGTGGAGAATCATAGAGGAAAAGGAGCACCTTGAATCTGCAAAAGGAGAAAAGTGTACTTAAATTGGACAGATGCTTAAGTGAAGTGACTGGAGACTTATCTGAGTCCATGTTACCTTCTTATGTCAGCTTTATTATGAAGAGAACTCCTTACACCCTTGAAATTCTCCTCTAACCCAGAGGAAGTGACCCTCTTTTTTTTTAATTTTTTTTTTTTTATTTGACAGAGAGAGATCATAAGTAGGCAGAGAGGCAGGCAGAGAGAGTGAGAGGGAAGCAGGCTCCCTGCTGAGCAGAGAGCCCAACGTGGGACTCGATCCCAGGACCCCGAGATCATGACCTGAGCCGAAGGCAGCGGCTTAAACCACTGAGCCACCCAGGCACCCAGGAAGTGACCCTCTTATAGGTAGTCTTAGCTCTTGCTTCAACCCTGCTTTGGAGTTCTGTTTCCCCTTTTGAATGGATACCTTCAAGATTGTTCTTTTTTTTTTCCTAAATTGAAATATATTTGATATATAACATTGTGTAAGTTTAAGGGTCACAATATGTTGTTTTGATACACTTGTATATTGCAATACAGTTGCCTTATAGTATTATCAAATACCTTCTATCAAGCCACATAATTATTTATTTTTTGTGAGAGGAATAATTAAGATCTAGTCTCTTAGCAAGTTTGATTTTTATAATACTGTTGTCTATGATCTATATACTATGTCTATGTCTAATATAATGCACATTAGATCTCCAGGCCTTATTTATCTACTCATTGCAACTTTATACCCTTAAACAGCTCTCCAATTCCCCAACTCCTCAGCCCCTTGTAATTACCACTCTACTTTCTGGGTTTTGTTTGTTTGTTTTTTGTTTTTTGTTTTTTTGGGGGGGGTTCAGATGTCTTTTTAGACTCCTTATATAAGTTATAACATATAGTATCTCTCTTTGTCTGACTTATCTCATATAACATAATTACCTGAATGAAAGTCCATTCATGTTGTCACAAATGATAAGACTTCCTTCTTTCTCATGGCTGAATATTTCATTTTACACACACACACACAAATACACACACCCTGCATCTCTTCTTTATCCATTCATCCATTGATAGAAAGTTGAATTGTTTAATAGACACATTGACCAGTGGAACAGAAAAGAGAGTCCCAAATTAATTTGATGCATTTATAGTCAATTAGTATCTGACAAGGGAATCAAGAACACCCAATAGATAATGGGTAGTCTCTCAACAAATGGTTTGGAAAACCAGGCAACCAGTAACCACATCCATAAAAATGAAATTGGAACCACCACTGTATTATACCACTCACAAATGTTAAGTCTATATGGAACAAAGGCTTAAATGTAGGACCCAGTACCAAAAACGCCTAGACCAATACATGTGGAAAAAGTTCCTTGACATTGGTCTTGGCAATGATTTTTTGGGGATGGTACCAAAAGCTCAAATAACAAGCCAAAAATCAACAAGTAGAACTATATCAAACTTAAAACTTCTTCACAGCAGAATAAACCATCAAGATCACATTTTCATTCCCTGGAACTGTCTGCAGTGTTGGCCACTGGCATCTCTTGACTTGAGCCCCAGTTTAGAAGCTGCCTTCCACTGAAGAGAGGTGCCATCAGTCTGTCCACACTCACCCACACCAGCCGAGATGCCAGCACCCAATGACTGGTCTAGCAGTGGTGTCCAGGTTGACGTAGAAGGTGTTATGTAAAGATTGCAACACTTGCATCAAGGTGAGACAACTCTCAGGTGCTAATTCTGAAACAATTACACACAAATAGCTATAACAAGTCTGTTTCCATGGCACCAACCTAGGTCATCCTTTGTGATATTTCCCCAAACAAATCCAACACATCAAACAGAAATTGATATTTTAATGAAGTTTGAGCACAAACGTTGAGTTCATATTCTGTACAACATACAATTAAAAATGATCTTAAAATGTATTGCCCCCACTTCCTTGTTTTTTAGTTTTTTTCTTTCTTTCTTTTTTGGTCTTCCTAGAGACTTCCTTTTGATATTTGTGTCTCTCACCCTGCCTCCAATCTCCTTCTGTTGTTAAACTTGGACTGTTTCCTGCTCCTCACCTTGCCCTGTGGTGGCTTCACCTCCCCTCACCCCCCATCAAGAGAATTAGGGAACTACAAAATATAGTAAACCAAACCCAGCCCCTAATAAAATCAAGCCTTCTTGTGGGGGAAAATCCTGCTTGTGGGACTATTTTGTGTTTCCCCCAACACTGTGAGAGTGTGTGTGTGTGTGTGTGGTATTCCCTTTAGTCTGCACTAAAAACTGAAGCATTCTGCAACATGCCCTTTCTTGCCCCCTCTCTGTTGGGCTGCTCTTCTCTTGCACAAGCTCTAGACCATCAGTGCTCACTTCCGTGCAGATGCTTTGTAACTAGCAATAGAAAACCATTGTTCTCATATTTAATTAGAGGCTAGGTTGAGGTCTTAGGCCAGCAGATAGAAGCCGTTAGTGCATTTTTGTTTGTACTCTTTTGATAGCACAGTTGCAGTCTTATCCAAATGCCCTGTGCTTCTAGATCCCAGATGACTTAGACTGGGACTGGTCAATTTTGTCAGGAGTTTGACAAATCATTCCTTGAATTAAAATGTCAGTTGATAAAATAATTTCATTGTGTTGAGATCCTATGGACGGAAATTGCAATAAAACCTCAGTATATAAAGTCCTTAATCTTGTTAGGATAAAAACATAATGACAGTAAATCAGATTATTTCTGGGATTACTATTCTGCCCGAGACTCTGTTGGCCATTTATTATCAAGTTTTTGAGGCATTTCTCTTCCTTGGATTCTCAAAAGGTTACATGATGTATTTTTAGTGGAAAGTAACAACATCTGTATATTTCCCACATAATTGGATTATACTTTTGTCCTGCTAAATTACATTTAGGGTTTAATAATCCATCAGTATGATTTAGGCCAATTGCTTTGGAGGGCATATTATAAAAGTGATGCTTGTGTTTAAGAAAATTTTGAAGAGAAAAAGAAACACTTTTTTTCTTCTTCTTTATTAAATAGATTATCTTCAAACCAGGGGGATATGTAATAAGAAATAAAGCTGATATGATAAAAAGGAGTAAATGTCAGAAACTAAAAGTAGTAAGCCCCTAATAATGACTTACCTAAGATTTCAAGAGCTGTGGTTTCTAATATTTATTCACTCATTAAACACTATGCTAAGTTTTGACATTTAGATTTTGCCTACTAGTGGAATTTAAATGAAAATAATGGCCTCTGAGGCTTAGTAGGTAATACTGTCTGGAATAACTAACCATTGGTAAATTTAAATATGTAGGGTTTGCTAGACATAGGTTTCATTGAACATTAATTTATACATGTGTACAATTACGTACACCCATGCAAGGGGGTTTATTCTTGGAGAGATGTGTATTTAAAATGTGTGATGCTTGTTTTTCCTTTTAGTTTCATGGTGTAATACACTCATATAAGCCCATTCATTCTAGATTTCAATCTGCCAGTTTATAGTAAACCCTGTGTTTTTACTGCTCTTAATGATTATGACACTAATGAATTTGGAGCACTGTGAAGAATGCTAGTTCATCTAGACTTGAACTTTTACGAAGTGGTAAGCAACAGGCGTTAAGCAACAGACGGCCAGAGAAAAGACTTGGGTCTTACTCTGTCACAAAGCTGACCACGAGAGAAATCAGCTTATCCTTATTGTACGAGGCTGCTAGATTTTTTTTTTTTTCTTTCCAGCCAGATTGATTTTGACAGCATTACATGATATTTTCTTTTTCTTTTTTTTTTTAAAGATTATTTATTTATTTATTTGACAGAGAGAGAGATCACAAGTAGGCAGAGAGGCAGGCAGAGAGAGAGGAGGAAGCAGGCTCCCTGCGGAGCAGAGAGCCTGATGCGGGGCTCGATCCCAGGACCCTGGGGTCATGACCTGAGCCGAAGGCAGCGGCTTAATCCACTGAGCCACCAGGTGCCCCACATGATATTTTCTTGATATTTTTGCAAATGACAAAAATAAAAACACCTAGAAACAATCAAGAACTTTGAACAGTAGTGTCCCTAGTCAGAGGTGAGAAGGGCATGTTATCTAACATATTTATAGATAAAAGCAAGAAGTGCCAGCAGAAACAAGTTCCCATGGGCCAATAGGACAATTATCCCTGCCACCTCCAAAGCCCTCATAGCTAGAAGATTTCACTAGATTTCTCCCTTGGTCATGTGACACTGAAAATGAGTGGGGGATGAAACTCTATCCACAGATGTGGGTGATTAATGACAAAGCATAACAAGGCTTGGATGGCCCAGAGTCAGGACCCAGATGCTAGCTACCTCTGCTTTGTGAACATCTTCTCTTGTGTCTGTTTTTTGGCACCCCACATCACTGATGAGCACAGTTTTAATGATTAGAAAAAAAATACATTTAGGAGGATTGAGCATTTATGTACATTTGTATCTCATGTATTATCCATGATTCATTTAGGTCTGATTTCCCTAAGACAGTGTGTTTAAGTTATACTGTATGTTCTATGTTTTACTATTATCGAAGTTATAGTTACACTGTACTAAGTTATTGTTGTAGTTATAATACAAGCATTTTAAATGTTTATTTCAGAAGTAAATATTAGAGGGACACCTGGGTGGCTCAGTGGGTTAAGCATCTGCCTTCAGCTTAGGTCATCATCTCAGGGTCCTGGGATCCAGCCCCACATCTGCTTCCCTGCTCACCTGGAAGTCTCTTTCTCCCTCCCCTCCCAGCTTGTGCTCTCTCCTCTTATCTCTGTCTCCCTCTCTCTGTCAAATAAATAAATAAAATCTTTTTTAAAAATAAATATTAGAAAAATAGTACATATTGATAAATATTAGAAAAATGTTCAAACGTGGACATTACAAAGCATAGAGCATGCTTGAAATTGTGCATATAATGTCTCTTCCTAAATAAACTTACTTAAGCCTTGGAATGCAGCTGAAAGGCTGACAAATTAAAAGTAACAACTTAAATTTATATAATATATAGCTATAAAGACATGTTGGAAGTTTCATTGATTTCAGGTTGTTAGGTTTCCATTCCTTTCTCCCATAAAACAGGGAAGAGGAAAACACTGAGTAGACTAACAGGTGTATTTTCCTGTTAGATGTCTCTATACTTAACAGCTGACAGTCAAAGCGTGTTTTGTGTTGTGACTCCTAATACCACCAAATATTTAATATGCAATCTTCAAACCCTCTGCCTTTTTGCAGTATGGTACCATAAGGAAGATTTTTAGACGTGACTTTGTCTGCATTTACATGTATGAAATTTAAGAAACAAAACAAACAAGCCTAGGGAAAAGGAGAGAGATGGAGACAAACCAGGAAACAGACTCCTGGGGCACTTGGGTGGCTCAGTGGGTTAAGTGTCTGCCTTTGGCTCAGGTCATGGTCTTGGGGTCCTGGGATAGAGCCCTGCACTGAGCTCTCTGTTCAGCAGGAGGCCTACTTCTACCTCTCCCATTTCCCCAGCTTATGTTCCCTCTCTCCCTGTCTCTCTCGGTCAAAAAAATAAATACAGTCTTAAAAAAAAAAAAAAAAAAGAATAACAGACTCTAAACTACGGAGAATACAGTGATGGTCACCAGAGGGGAAGGGGGTGGAGAGAGGGGAAAAACAGGTGATGGGGCTTCAGGAGTATACTTGTTTTGATGAACACAGGGTGATATATAGAAGTGTTGAATCACTGTATTGTACACCTGACACTAATATTACACTGTATATAAACTAACTAGAATTTAAGTAAAAATGTCAAAGAATACTTTTCACTTACTAATTTATATTCGAGTGGTGATATAGACCAGTCTATATGTGTAAGTAAATAGAAGATGTATTTTACAAATATTTTAGGATGGGGATGCCTGGGTGGCTCAGTCAGTTAGGCATCTGCCTTTGGCTCAGGTCATGATTCCAGAATCCTGGGATTGAGCCCCACATCGGGCTCCCTGCTCAGCGGGGAGTCTGCTTCTCCCTCTGCTATTCATCCCTTTCATTCTCTTTCTCAAATAAATAAATTAAATCTTTAAAAAAGCGTTTTAGGATGGATGTGTGAATTGTATTTTTAATTAATCAGTTTTAAAGAGTTATTTATTTGGGGGAAGGGGCAGTGGGAGAGAGAGAGAGAGAATCTCAAGCAAACTCCCTACTGAGCATGAAGTCCAACTGGTGCTCAACCCCAGGACATTGAAATCACAACCTGAGCTCAAACCAAGAGTTAGGTGTTTAACTAACTGAGCTGCTCAGGGGCCCAGATGTGTGAATTTAAATCAAACCTTAATTGTTCTTCTTCATTCTGTGTTTAAGTATCAGTATAACAAATCTTTATAATTATGCTTAATTTTTATTTATCAAAATGAATGTGTATTTTCTTGGTGTTATTTCACATTGACAATTTTGTTAAGCCCTTTTGAGTTTGTGAAATTAATGTTGGCATACCAATTTTTTCATAATATCAGAAACAGTTCAAACCTGTTGGTGAAATTTACTTAAAAACTAAGCCCTATAATTTCATCATTGAATCCTGATTAGCTTGAACCATCAAGTTTTAGAGATCTGTCTTACAGTAATAACCTTAAAGAGATCATTCAGGAAAATATATTATCAAATGTCTAGCTTAAAGATATTCAATTAAATGATGATACAGAAAATAAGAGTCAAATATATGTTGTTATTGTTTTTTGTTTTTTTTTTTCCTGAACTGATCACTTTCACAGCATTTAAATGTACAACAGATTTGACAAAGTTAAATCCATCCAAAGTAGTAGTTTCTTTCTCCTGTTCTCTTTGCCAGCATCTGTCATAGCACACACAGATGGACATTTAACTTCAAACATGGTTAACCATTGTGGGGACATTAAAACAATATTCTGGCAGAAGGAGGCAGAACCATGGTGGTTGACTCATCCCTGAGCAGCTGAGTTCAGAGTTCCCATCTGGGCCGTGAAGGTTGTATCGACAGTGCAGGAAGCCTTCCTGGGCAGAGGGCAAGGAGGCATGAATGGTGCACCATCATCTCAAGAACATATCCCAGATAGATTCTGATATTGCTGTTTACGGTTCCCTCCTGCCCTAAATACTTTCCCATAAAACAACGGCTATCTTAGAAGCAAGTTTAAAAAAAAAAAAAATCATTAGAAGCTTGCAGAAAGACACCCTTTTCAAAGAAAGGCTAAACCATCAAGTTGTAGGAAGGACCAAATGAGGACAGCTCTGGGGTCTAGAGAAGAGGAGCTAATAAGAATGTTTCAGGTAACGGCTGCTGTGTAAGTTAACTCAGTTTATTTTTGCTCCTTGGGGTAAGTCCCTGTAGCATAATCCAGTTGGTTAACTTGTTTCCAATGTCAAGCACTAGGCCAGGGGAGGGTGGGTAGACCATTTTGATGGACGGAGGTAGGAGAATTGCATATATCAGAGGAGATTTTTCAAAATTGGGGCCCCCTTAGCAAAAGAAAGGGAAGTGTTTGCTAGGCAGGTACAGTAGTAAATGCCCACTTTACCCTCTGCATTTCAGACGTCCCTGAACCAAACTGAACTCTCAAACATAAGCCAAACATCTTTTCCTAAAAGGGTGAGTCTTTTAATGTCAGCATTTAGACTTTACTAATAGGATATAATATCGCTCATGATGAGGTTGCTCAGAGGAAGCCTTCAATGCTTGATAATGAGTGCTAATGAGATTTGATTTTTGTTACTCTAAAATGAAATGAGCTCCGCACCTAATTTGATCACTTGTAACCTTACCGGCAAAATCAAACAGAATAATGGAGCGAAGGATGAATGTGGTATCACATGGTATCAAGGTTATCACTTGAAACCCTTAGCAGGATCAATCAATCCATTAAGAAAAGCTTCTCTCATCTGAATCCAGGCATGTGCACCTTTCATTGCCCATGCCTGAGTGCTAGCTGTCCACAAGAACTTTCTTCAGTGATAGAAATGTCCTATATATGTGTTGTCAGATATGATAGCTTTCTGAGTATTTACTTTCATCTGACAAGCAAGCCAGAAGGAGAGACCTATACAGAAAAAAGAATGTATCTGCAAAAGAACTCAAGAGAGATATTGCCAGAAGAAGAGAAAAATTACGTCTATCAGTGTTCTGAGATGCAAACAATAGATTTCTTACCAACAAGATTATAACAGGAAGAAAATATGATCAAGGGATACCAAATGCTAGTTTGCCTGCTAACTATGGGGCAGTAGATTCTAGAAACCTTGTCACAACTGTTTCCCCCAAGGGGGAGGCTTCCACTCTCCCCTTCCCCAGAAAAAGCTCTATACAGAAACTGTTCTTTCATGCTTTATTGGGTCGATGTCTTCTGTGACGGTGACACAGTTGCGAGTCCCTGGTTACGTGCTGGCATCTGACACACAAGGAAATCTAGGTGGCTGATTTTCTGTGTTTTGTCATGGGAGGCACAGACTCAGGGGATGAGTTTACAGAGGGTGCTGAGTTCTCCTGCATCACCAATATTCCTGAGAACCAGTGAATTTAAGAAAGAGCAAAACTTCATGACAGCATCCGCCACCGTCATTCACTGTTCTGAGAAATATTCCAGCAGATGCCGCAAGCATCTTTTAACTTAATAAAAAGTTCACTTGGAGGGGCACCCGGGTGGCTCAGTGGGTTAAAGCCTCTGCCTTTGGCTCAGATCATGATCCCAGTGTCCTGGGATTGAGCCCGCTGTTGAGCTCTCTGCTCAGCAGGAAGCCTGCTCCCGCCTCTCTCTCTGCCTGCCTCTCTACCTACTTGTGATCTCTGTCTGTCAAATAAATAAATAAAATATTTTTTTTGAAAAAAGTTCACTATAGATGCTTGGTCAAAAGCAAAATCTTCCACTGTAGAATTAAAAAATGGAATTCATATTCTGTTGGCAAATGTGCCTTCTATTCTGTTCAGTATGTATAAGCCCTGCGGTGATTGGCCATGTGAACCCCCCACTATCATCTTCACTCATTTTACTGTTTCCTGTTTCTGTTGCTCTCCCTGTGAAGTTACCTTGCAACTTTGATTATGAGTTTTGAAAGATAGATTTTTTTTTATTCCACTTAGCTCCTATAGAGGAACAAACTATTCATAGAAACCTGATATGTGTATGTAAATTTGTCTTCAGATCCTTTGGTTGCTAGAGAGAAATGATGAATTTGTCATTTCCATGTAGGCTTTCATGATGCAGATGGTCTAGGGAATTAAAATTAATAAATGTTTCCATGCTGAGTCTCAGAGCTTCATCTGTTCCCAGCCAGAACCCTGCTCTTGGTGTAGACGACTGTCTAGATTTCAAATGTGCCTTCCTCTGGAGTTCTGGAGTTGGAAGATTGAAGCCTAGTCCTGGTCTGTATCATTCTTTGCTTTATGGCTGGAGATAAACTCTTCTTTGTGGGAGGTTCTAGTTTTGTTTTGTTTTTTTAAATTATTATTATTTTTTGTTATGTTATGTTATTCACTATATAGTACGTTATTAGTTTTTGATGCAATGTTCCATGATTCACTGTTCGTATATAACACCCAGTGCTCCATGCAGTCCATGCCCTCCCTATTACCCATCACCAGGCCAACCCATCCCCCAAACTCCCTCCCTTCTAAAACCCTTAGTTTGTTTCTCAGAGTCCACAGTTTCTCGTGGCTTATCTCCCCCTCCGATTTTCCCCTCTTCATTTTTCCCTTCCTTCTCCTAATGTCCTCCATGTTATTCCCTACATTCCACAAATAAGTGAAACCCCATGATAATCGACTTTCTCTGCTTGACTTATTTCACTCAGCATAATCTCCTCTAGTCCCATCCATGTTGATGGCAAAGTTGGGTATTCATCCTTTCTGATGGCTGAGTAACACTCCATTGTATCTATGGACCATATCTTCTTTATTCATTCATCTGTTGAAGGGCATCTTGGCTCTTTCCACAGTTTGACTATTGTGGACAATGATGCTATGAACATTGGGGTACAGATGGCCCTTCTTTTCACTACATTTACCTTTGGGGTAAATACCCAGGAGGCTCTAGTCTTCAGTGGATAATCAATCATTCTCAGCCTGTTATTGTGTTCCTCAAAGCACCAGTTTCCCCAGTAGGAACCATCCCATGTCAGTGTTCTTGCAGTGATTAACTGCACATAATTTCCAAACACTTGATATAGAGCATGTCTTTGAGCATATCCTTCCACCAGAACCCCATGTCAGTTCACTCCCATCAGTGAGAACTTGACAATCACAAGCTATCTCATTCCATGGCTGTCTAGACCTGACCACCACCCAGTGATTGGGTCCCCATCACCTGCCAGACAGCAGCCCATGCAACTCCACAATCTCAACTTCCTGTCGGTTTTCTCAGGCCATCTGTGCCTCCAATAGCTGCTACTTGGCTTCCTCATAAAGACGACTCTGACACGGAGGTTATCTTGGGGGAGGTGTATTGGGATGTGCTTCTAGGACCAGTATTTATAGCTCTTGGTCTATTACTGACCATCTCTGTTTATTTTTGTCATGTTGTGTGTGTTCCTCATGCACATGATTTCTGTATACCTGTGCCATATCATAGTTGTGAAACTACTGTAGCAATAATTTGAAGCTTAGAACGACAAGATTTATCTGCAGAGAGGAACAGTGTTTGCGTCTGCTGGTAAAATGAGGACACTCACAATCCAGGGTCACAGCAATTCAATTTCTGCAACTGACAGAATTAATGACTGAGCTGAGAATTGTATGCAGGGCTTTGTACTTCCAGTTGTCTCTACTCTATGGAAGTGAACTTTCCGATTTCTGGCAGAAAGTAAAGAGTTCATCAGTTCTTATTTATTGGGTTATGGGCTATAATTGGTTTTTCTCTCTGGATCCGCAGGAACGGTAAATTTTTCACTTCACCCTCTCAACCTCTCAGTGGTCCCTGTGGGGTTAGGAAATGCCCTCAGGATTGAAACATCCCAAAACACTCAGCTCGTTTCCCTAGGTTTTTGTCATGCATCCTCATCCCCACATCATAATCTGGTAAATCTTCACTATTTTGTTGACTCTATGATACCTTCAAGCAGATTTTTAAATCTTTCTAGCTTTTTAAATAATTCTCAGAAGATAGGCTTATGCAAATTATTTAATCCACCATTAGCAGAAGTCCAAGTTAGTATCTTTCTAAGTATGTTTACATTGCCTCTGACCTGCAGGCACTAATCTTTAGAACAGATAGCTGAACACATGTTGGATTTATCATCCTAAGCCTTATAATGTCACAGTACAGATGTGAAGAGATGCAACTTCTGAAGATTACAGTCTATACTACTCATATGTACAACTCGGCTAGAACATCATGTGCATATATGTTTAGGAGTCATGTAACCAGGAAAAATTACATGAAACACATATCTTGCATGCAATCTAGGCAACTATGATATGGCTATTAGTTTGTTTCAGAAAACTAAAATATGTTCAAGTTGTTGAAGGAGATTTTGAATAAGTCCATATCAAATAATGACAAGAGATAGTAGGGGATGATCACTCTAGTGTAATGTTTTCTCTCTGTAAGACAGTAATATGGTTCTCTCATAGAATTAAGATGAGGGATACCATCCCTGAGAAATACTGAATCAGTGGTATTTTCATCTTTGGTGCAGTAAGGGGAAAAAAATGTTTTGCTGACTTAAGGACACATTTTTTGCTTTCAACTACTCACGTTCTACCATTAAAATGGAATTTAAAATACAGACTAGAGAATGTTGCATTTGGCTTATGTGCCAAAGGAAAGGAAAGGTTAATGAAAGCACAGTCTTACAGAATAAGGCAAGAGGGAAAAAACAGAAAAGGTGTCCATTTGACTTATATGGGATTTGTCGATTCTTATTTGGTGTAATTCTGGAGAGGCTGAATAATGTAAGTAATTGAAAGACAAGAAGATTTAGAAAATACTATTATGAAGTGTCACAGCATGATAGAAAATGGACATCTCCATGTTTATATAGGGTATTTATCCATTCTGCTGAACAAGCATATCCTATTCATTATAATTTTGTCTTTGATCCTTCTAAACTTCCCTCACATTTTCTTTGAACTTAAATAAGATTTTGTAGAATGAACGCCCTTAGTTCAACTGTAATAAATATTTACTGGGCATACATATGTGTTTGACAGACCTGTAAAATAAATTTAGGGTCAGACAACCTGGTTTTACTTCAAAACTGAAACTTGATATATGACACAACAATGAGCACCCATAACAGAAGTCATTCTTTTTTTTTTTTTTTAAAGATTATTTATTTATTTATTTAACAGATAGAGATTACAAGTAGGCAGAGAGGCAGGCAGAGAGATAGGAGGCAGCAGGCTCCCTGCTGAGCAGAGAGCCCGATGTGGGGCTTGATCCCAGGACCCTGAGATCATGACCTGAACTGAAGGCAGAGGCTTAACCACTGAGCCACTCAGGTGCCCACAGAAGTCGTTCTTAATTTTCACCACCACCCTCACCAACATCATCATCACTATCACCACCACTACCACTGCCACTCTCACCATCACCACTACTATTACCATCACCCCATCACCACCATCACCACTACTATCACCATCACCCCATTACCCCATCACCACCACCAACACCACCATCACCACCATCACCACTACCACCACCACCGTCACCTCATCACCACTATCACCAACACCACCACTACCACCATTGACATCACACTAATACCACCACCACTACCACCACCACTACCACCTTCACCATCACCCCATCAACACCATCACCATCATCACCTCCACCACTATCATCACCACCATCACCCCATCAACACCATCACCACCACCATCACCACTATCACAAACACCATCATCACTACCGCCACCACCATCACCTCATCACCATCATCACCACCACCACCACCATCATCACTATCACAACCAGCATTACCCCATCACCACTGCTACTCCATCACCACCATCACCATCATCCTTATCACTATCATCTCCATAACCATGACCTGCTAGCATTAATTTAGATGTAAAGATTTATAGGAGACAACCTTTTCATTGAATGTGGAGAGGGAAGTTAGCCAGTGTTTGCAATGTTGAGGACAATGACAGATGTATTCTATGAGAGGCTAAATGAGGGTATTCAGTGCTCTTGACATAACTAAATTCTAGATAAAGAAAAGATATTTTCAAAATTATACAGGTATTTAACAGGATAGTTAGTGCAGGAACCTTAGAGCAGCTCAGAATTGGACTAACTGTAAATGAGGTTCCAAGTGAGATGACCTGGGTCTGGATTGGAGACAAGGGTGAAGTCAGGGAAGGTTGGATATGCCCTGCAAGGAACTTGGATTTGGTGCTAAAGGTGGTGGTGAAGCATTGAGGGATATCCAGGAACACTTTCTCTCTGTCAAAGCCAGAAACTGAAGAAAATGAGAAGCTAATGTGAGATTCAGATTCGGATTACTTTGGATGGAGGATGTACTTCACTACATCCATATTGGTGTTAGAAGAGGTCCTTTGGTCCCCGATTAATTCTTTTCTAAACCTGCTCAGTGTCTTCAGGGTCCTTAGAATAAAAACACAGAGAATATGATCTCAGCCTTTAGCTCCCTCCCTCAGTTTGTTTTGTGTTACTTAGTTTCAGTGGTGTTTCTCATGTAGATTATAATCTTGATTAGGGTTACATCTTTTTATAGATAAACTGAAAGAATAACAGAGGTAGATGGCCAGGCTCTCTAAATGATGCACTCTACTCTTTCCATGTGCCATGTCACACACATCTGATACTGGCACATAATCACACAGAGAGGTAGAATCACGGGGTATAAAGGCTACGTACTACCAACCTAATTTATGGCTGTTGATGCTGACCTGCCTGGATCACCTGAAGAAGCTGTGTTTGTCAGATTTTTCCACTGTGAAGTCACCACTTTTATCCCTGTCCAGACTATAGCCTTCGGAAGGAAGTCGCTGCATACAGTACACAGTTGCGAATTAAGGGATGGAGGGGCATGTCGGGGGTCAGGTGGTTGAACGGCAAACTCGATTTTGGCTCAGGTCATGATCTTGGGTGCTGATATCCAGCTCCACATCCAGCTTTGCGGCCAGCGCAGAGTCTGCACGAGACTCTCTCTTTCCTTCTGCTTCTGCCCCTCCCCTGCTTACCCCCAGATAGATAGATAGATAGATAAGTAGGGAGATAAATAAATAAAACCTAAAAGAAAACTGAGAAGTTACACATGGAGTATCTGCATAATTATTAGGAATTCTTAATGGGAAAATTGTCTCTTCTCCCCATTTATTAATTTATTTAGTCATCTGGTTTTTCTGTCAATATGGACTGATGTAAATAAATATGTGCATATTTGTTTTATACTTTGAATTATCATCTAATATGATTTTTTGTTTCATTAGTAGAATTAAGGTTTTCCCCAGTCCTTTTCAATATCTGTAACAATTATTTTCAACTTTGTCCATTCTCATTCAATATTTTTAAATGTTTTAGCATTTTAATGAATTTTGAGCCAATTAACTACATATTTTTCAAAACCATAAAACTATATCTACAGATTAGAGAAACAAAGCCATTACCATGTGTCATGTTTAAGAAACAATCCTTTAAATCTGCAATGTTAAAACCTAGCATTTATAGTTGCCAAAGTTAGTAAATATGATTGTATGTTGAATAGGAAGTTTATAACAAGAACAAAACAAAAGAATAGATAGATTTTTAAATATATATGTAGCCTTAAAATTAACTGATTTATTTGCATTTAATAAATATAATTGACCCAGAAATTTTAATAAAACACTAGTATGTTTCCTGCCCTTGAAGAACTAAGTCTGGAGAGACCTAAAATAAATAACTTTTTTATAGTGTGTTAAGTGCTACAATAGAAAGATATCTAAAATCCCTGAAAAAATGTTTAAACTTCTTTCAGTTGGTTATAGAGTATGTTTTAAGATGATAAAATTTTATAAATGTTTGATAATAATTTTAATAAAAGCAAAAGAGACTTACTGTTATTCTTTTTCTTCTAACTGGAATATAAGCTTATTTTACATACTTGATAATTATTCAGTAAATGAACAGATGGATGAATGAGGCTTTATGTAGTTCCATGCCATGTTTCAGCCACAGTTAAAAATTATAGGTCAGGGGTGCCTGGGTGGCTCAGTTGTTAAGTGTCTACCTTCAGCTCCAGTCATGATCCCAGGGTCCTGGGATTGAGCCCTGCATCGGGCTGTCTGCTTGGCAGGAAGCCTGCTTCTCCCTCTCCCACTCCCCCTGCTTGTATTTCCTCTCTCGCTGTGTCTCTCTGTGGAATAAATAAATAAAATCTTTAAAAAAAAATCATAGGTCAGACATAAAAGGCAATTGGCTGAAGAGCACATGAACTGCTTATATAATAGCTTTCTTAATTTTTTAACCTAGTTTACTTGGTTCAGTTGATTTGCTATTTTAAAACATTTTTCCCAAGACTGCTTAATTAAAGCACTCTTCATTAATCCTTCAAAGTCACACACATACACACAGAGGATCTATTCTTTGTAGTTCTCATTAAAATAAAAAACTTACAAGGGGATATCATACTGTGTCATAATTTTTAACTTTAATTACAACCATGTATAAAAATGATAACATACAGGGTAAGTTGGGAGAACAAGGAGATGTAAAGGAATTTATAATTTTGTCTTGTATCACAGATCAGATAACAACTAAGTAGTGTTCCTAGTTCACAAAGTTGACTGTTTCAGGTAATAAAGCACGATAATTAATTACAGGCATATGCTTTTAAACCTTAACAAACATTTTATATTTTAACCAAAATAACACAGTGAATAAACATTATATAAAGATCAGTTTGCATACATATTTAACAGAAAGGCATACATGACATTGTAAATGCTGGTAGAGTAATGTGGTGCACGCCAATTGCAGCAGAATTCTTCTGTTTTAGAGGTAAAGTGGGGTCTGTTTTCTGTAGTTTCAGGGACCCTGCTGCAGATCCGATAGAAGCTTATGTACTTTGTGCAATCTCCTTTAAAAATAGCAAGGTGATGTCATCCTAATTACTGTGAGACAGGGCATTATGGATTATTTCCCTGTGTGATTATGGGATTAACTTCAGTTTGAAGTTTAACTAGGATGTCAGAAATCTCAGTAATAGGTGTGGGTACCTGATTTCTATGTACTTTTTTTTTTTTTTAACCCATGATGTAGTGTTGTCATGAAGGCCAAAAAAATTTTCCAATTTTCCTATTAAATGAGAAAGCGTTCCTAATACCCTCTCACATGGCTGGTGCAGAACCCCCATAGGCAACTGAGAAAGTGGCCGGACTGAGGAAGGAAACACCAGGTATGAAACTTGATCGGGGGTGGAGAGGGTGGGCAGAGAAGCCGGACACACAGTGTAAACTCCAATCGTAGAGATGTAATAGTGCTGCTGTCATATGATTGCATAACTTAATGACACGAGTTAATGTGGAGCTGAGATCTAAAATGTACCAGGTACTTATTGTTATTGAGATTTTTTTAAGGCCAGGTGATTTTTAAGTCATGCCCATTATTCCAGCAATAATTCCATTATTCCCAGCAACCCTGATAAGAAGGATACATTACTCCCCAAACAAATGGATTTGAATATTTGAATTTTGTTTTGCCCTTGATAACTGGCTTTGAATCTTCTCAGATTTCTGCATTCTAAGATGGAGGTGATTTATGGATTAAAATACATTAATGGTCATTAGCTCGGTACATACTAACAGGCATTATTGTTGTTGAAGCTATTTTGATTACTTTTTTTTAAAAAATTTATTTATTTATTTGAGAGAGAGAGAGAGAGCATGAAAGGGGGGAAGGTCAGAGGGAGAAGCGGACTCCCCATGGAGCTGGGTGCCCGATGCGGGACTCGATCCCAGGACTCCAGGATCATGACCTGAGCCAAAGGCAGTCGCTTAACCAACTGAGCCACCCAGGCGCCCCTGATTACTTTTCAAAGGGGAAAACAGAGCCACAAACAGACAACTTGCCTTAGATTGCATAGCTGTTAAATGAGAGGGTTGAGATCTAAACACACATCTTGTCCAGATCCAACATCAAATCTGAAGGACCCAAATAAAAGACCAAGTTTATTATTATTATTTTTAGATATTTTATTTATTCATTTGAGAAAGAGAGAGAGAACACAAGCAGGGGGAGAGGCAGAGGGAGAGAAAGAAGCAGACTCTCCACTGAGCAGGGAGCCCAATGCAGGACTCAATCCCAGGACGCTGGGATCATGACCTGAGCTGACGGCAGACGCTTAACCATCTGAGCCACCCAGGTGTCCCTAAAAGACCAGGTTTAAAATGAGAATGTCATAAACTGGGGTTGGAGTCAAGGATAGGAATTGTTTGGGGAACTTAATTGCATGGGACCATGTGAAAAAGAAACAAGGATTGCCCTCTGTGTTCTGTGCATTTTCTTTTGAGCTTCTGAAGTTTATCCAAGTGGGTGTAGCAGATTGATAAAAAGGTCAAGAATGAGAGTTGATGCCGAAAACCTAACATTCTATATATTTGTGAACTTGCATACTGTCTGATAGCTAAGAGCACTCTGTCTCTTCCCCGTAGAGGTTTTGAGATGATGAATAGTTTGGTAGTTTCCCTCCAGTGGTACAAAAACCAATCTTGGTACACAGGAATTTTAATAGAGTACTCCTGGCTTTTCATAGCAATTACAAAGAATTGACACATCTTTAATCAAACTTTCAGACCTAGACTGCCATGTCTATTCTCGCTGGTCTTATTTTCCAGTAGTTCCCCAAGACTCACATTTCTGCATACTGGAGGAGAGAGTCATCCCATTTCTCCTGTTAAGGAAATATACTTTATACATCACATCAATAAATTAAATCTACCCTTGTTTGTTTCAAAAACGCATTTGCCACATCTTTAAACATATTATCAGAATTTTATAAATATACCTTCTAGACACATAAAATGTTTCTTTCATTTTGATCATGTGAGACTCTGGCTCTTGTATAAAATGATTTCTGATGTTTGAGTTCCACTAGACAACCATCAAGATTCTATTAAAATTAGGATTCTTTGAATTAAAAATTCCATACCTTGGTATTATATAACATATGTGAATTGGTATTTTCCATTTCTCTCTATCTTGTATTTTTTTGCTTGGACCTGAATTCATATTTTTTTTTAATTTTATTTATTTATTTGACAGAGAGAGATCATGAGTAGGCAGAGAGGCAGGCAGAGAGAGAGAGAGAGGGAAGCAGGCTCCCCGCTGAGCAGAGAGCCCGATGTGGGACTCGATCCCAGGACCCTGAGATCATGACCTGAGCTGAAGGCAGCGGCTTAACCCACTGAGCCACCCAGGCGCCCCTGAATTCATATTTTTAAGCATAGTTATTGGCGTCTAGTTGTAAGTTGTATGCAATGTTCAATTTATTAAACAAAAATAGCAAAAGCAATGTTAGAATATTTCCAGTATGCCCAGCCATGAAGCACTTATAAGTTCTACCAGAGGAAAAGTGATACTTAAGGTTTTGAATTTCACATGTGCATGCATGATGTTTTCTTCTCATGAATTCCAATTTAACTTATAAGAATATATTATCTCTTCCTTCAACTGCAACAGAACCAAACAAAACCACTAAAAAGTAAAATGTGGCACTTACAAGGTGATTCTAACCAAATTGGTCTCCATTTTTATTAAATAAGACTTTATATTTTTTTGATAGCATGAGAAAATAGAATCCAAGTATAATCCTGAAACAAACCCTACAGTAGTCCTAAAATAAAAGTTGAATGCACTATCTCTATTCTGGTTGTGCCTCAGTTAATTTGGGAATATCTAAGTGGGGTCAAGACCTACACTAATGCCTTCACAGTAGGATTCTGTTTTGTTTGTTTTGCTTTTTAGATTCCATGTGTAAGTAGACTCCTGTAGTATTTGTCTTATTTTACTTAGTGTATACCCTTGAGGTTTATCCATGTTGCCACAAATGGCAAGATTTCTATTTCTGTGGCAGGGTAGACTCCTGTAGTATTTGTCTTATTTTACTTAGTGTATACCCTTGAGGTTTATCCATGTTGCCACAAATGGCAAGATTTCTATTTCTGTGGCAGGGTAGTACTCCATTGTGTGTGTGTGTGTGTGTGTGTGTGTGTGTGTGTGTGCGCGCGCGCGCACCACATCTTCTTTGACTATTCATCCATCAGTGGACACTTCGCTTGTTTCCATATCCTGACTACCATACTTATTCATTCATCAATGAATATAGGAGTACATATATCTAGAAAAGGATATTTGAAACACCCTGCAGAGATGAGTATTTAGTTACAAATATAACTCCAATACAAAGATCTATTCATCAAGAGTAAATTAGGCCAAATTAATAGACAAAACTCATTTTGATTTTTAGTACTACACCTTAGAATTCTCCATCCTTTCCTCATATTTTCAAAAAAGAAAGGTATATTTCAGAATTATTCCTATACACCTACTTTCTTTTTAATTTTTATGAACATGTAATATATTATTTGCCCCAGGGATACAGGTTTGTGAATCATCAGGCTTACATATTTCACAGCACTCACCATAGCACATACCCTCCCCAGTGACCATAACCAATCACCCTCTCCCTACCCCACCACTCCACAGCAAACTTCGGTTTGTTTTGTGAGATTAAGAGTCTCTTATGGTGACTATGGACTCCGAAAAACAACCTGAGGGTTTTGAAGGGTCGGGGGTGGGAGGTTGGGGGAACCAGGTGGTGGGTAATAGGGAGGGCACGTATTGCATGGAGCACTGGGTGTTGTGCAAAAACAATGAATACTGTTACGCTGAAAAAATAATAAGTTTAAAAAAAAATTTTAAAAAAGAGTCTCTTATGGTTTGTCTGTCTCCTGATCCCATCTTGTTTCATTTTTCCCTTCCCTACCCCCCACAACCCCCAGCCCTGCCTATCAATTTCCTCATATCAGAGAGATCATATGGTAATTGTCTTTCTCTGATTGACTTATTTCGCTTAGTATAATAACCTCTAGTTCTATCCATGTCATTGCAAATGGCAAGATTTCATTTCTTTTGATGGCTGCATAGTATTCCCGTGTGTGTGTGTGTGTGTGTGTGTGTGTGTGTGTGTGTGTGTGTATCACATCTTCTTTATCCATTCATCTGTTGATGGACATCTTTCTGTAGTTTGGCTATTGTGGACATTGCTGCTATAAATATTGGGGTACCCATGCCCCTTTGGATCACTACCTTTGTATCTTTAGGGTAAAGATTGTCTTCCTCAATTACTTCCATGATTACTTTATAGTTTTCTGAGTATAGATTCCTTGCCTCTTTGGTTAGGTTTATTCCTATGTACCTTATGGTTTGGGGTGTAATTGTAAATGGGCTCCACTCCTTAATTTCTCTCTTCTGTGTTGCTATTGGTGTATAGAAATGCAACTGATTCCTGTGCTTTGATTTTATATCTTCACACTTTATGAATTCCCGTATGAGTTCTAGCAATATTGGAGTAGAGTCTTTTGGGTTTTCCACATAAAGTATCCTATCGTCTGCAAAGAGTGAGAGTTTGACTTCTTCTTTGCCAATTCAGATGTCTTTTATTTCTTTTTCTTGTCTGATTGCTGAGGCTAAGACTTCTAGTGCTGTGATGAGTAGCAGTGGTGATAGTGGACATCCCTGCCGTGTTCCTGAACTTTGGGTAAAAGCTCTCAGTTTTCCCCCATTGAGAATGATATTCACTGTGGGTTTTTCATAGAATGCTGTGGTGGTATTGAGGTATTTACCTTCTATTCCTACATTGTGAAGAGTTTAGATCAAGAAAGGATGCTGTACTTTGTCAAATGCCTTTTAAGCATCTATTGAGAGTATCATATGGTTCTTGTTATTTCTTTTATTAATGGATTTTATCACACTGACTGATTTGTGGATGTTGAACCAACCTTGAGGTCCTGGAATAAATCCCAATTGGTCGTGGATAATCCTTTTAATGTACTGTTGGATTCTATTGGCTAGGATTTTGGTGAGAATTATTGATCCATGTTCATCAAGGATATTGATCTGTAATTCTCCTTTTTGATGGTGTCTTTGGTTTTGAGATCAAGGTAATGCTGGCCTCATAAAACGAGTTTAGAAGTTTTCCTTCCATTTCTATTTTTTGGAACAGTTTCAGAAGAATAGGTGATAATTGCTCTTTAAATGTTTGGTAGAATTCCCTGGGAAGCTATCTGGCCCTGGACTCTTGTTTTTTGGGAGGTTTTTGATGACTGCTTCAATCTCCTTACTGGTTATGGGTCTGTTCAGCTTTTCTGTTTCTTCCTCGTTCAGTTTTGGTAGTTTATGTCTCTAGGAATGCATCCATTTCTTCCAGATTGTCAAATTTGCTGGTATATAGTTGCTCATAATATGTTCTTATAATTGTATGTATTTTTTTGGATGTTGGTTGTGATCTCTCCTCTTTCATTCATGATTTTATTTATTTGGGTCCTTTCTCTTTTCTTTTTGATAAGTCTGGTCTGGGGTTTATCAATCTTATTAATTCTTTTAAAAAACAGCTCCTACTTTCATTGATTTGTTCTACTATTATTTGGTTTCTATTTCATTGATTTCTGCTCTGATCTTTATGATTTGTCTTCTCCTGCTGGGTTTAGGCTTTCTTTGCTGTTCTTTCCCCCAGCTTCGTTAGGTGTAGGGTTAGGTTGTGTATTTGAGACCTTTCTTGTTTCTTGAGAAAGGCTTATATCACTATATACTTTCCTCTCAGGACTGCCTTTGCTATGTCCCAAAGATTTTGAATAGTTTTGTTTTCATTTTCATTTGTTTCCATGAATTTTTTCAATTCTTCTTTAATTTCCTGTTTGAGCCACTCATTTTACCCAGATAAGAATATATGAATGGGAGAGTAAAATACTGAAAGAGTGGCAAAGAACCCAGAGAAATATCTGCTTACCAAATCAGAAGAGACCTGAAACCAGAGGGAGAAGAAAAGGGGAAGAAACTATATATATATAGATATAGAGATAGAGATAGATATAGATAGATAGATAGATCTTTATCTATCTATATATAGATATATATAGATATCTATATATAGATCTATATATAGATATCTATATATATAGATCTATATATAGATATCTATATATATCTATATAGATATCTATATAGATAGATAGATAGATATAGATCTATATATATAGATATATATATTTGGGGGAGAAACAAAAGAATATATATATGTAGATAGATATAGATATATATCTATAATGTGGGGGGAAGAAACAAAAGAATATATATATATATATATATATATATGGGGAAGAAACAAAAGAATATATATATATGTGTGTGTGTGTGTGTGTGTATGTGTATGTGTGTATACACACATATATGTATGTATGGAGGTGTATGTGTGTGTATATATGTATTTATATATGACTGGTAGATAGAATAGAGCCACCCACCTGATTTTGGGTATATTTTGGTCTCTTAGTAAATACTAACTCCCAAAATTTTTAAGAAGGAAAAACCTATGTACGTATATAAAATAAGGGTAAGGGTAAACACAATGAAGGGATGGAATGCTACTGTAGAGATGAAAATTTAAAAAGATTCTAAAAAGGAAATTGATAAGTTGGTTGGAAAAAGAAAAAACAAAGTACAGAGAATATGATCAGGCTGGAGCTAGATTTAGGGTATATTTCGGTTTATTTGAAGTAATTGTATTCCAAAATTTAAAGAAAAAAAAAACCTATATGTATACAAAAAATTAGGTTAAATGCAATGAAGTGCTAAAATATGACCATACAATGAAAATTTGAAAAGATTTTTTAAAGAGTTATTGATAAGATGAAATAGTTAAAATGCATTAAAAGAGGAAAGAGGGAATGTTAAAAAATAGAGTAATAAAAAAATAAAATTAAAAAAATTTACCTTTGCAAGACTAAAGGATCATGGGAAAGAAGACATGAATTCTATGTGTTGCTTTCCCCTAGCTCAGGAGTTCCACAGATCTCGTTGACTTGTGAACTTGGTCTTGGCTGGGTGTTCTTGCTGATCTTCTGGGCGAGGGGCCTGTTGCAGTGATTCTCAAATGTCTTTGCCCAAGGCAGAATTGTACTGCCCTTGCCAGGAGCCAGGCTAAGTAATCTGCTCGGGTTCATTCTAAGGAGCTTTTGTTCCCTGAATGCTTTCTGTAGAGTTTTGGAGGACAGGAATGAAAATGGCACCCTACCAATCTCCGTTCCAGAGGAGCCGAGAGCTCAGAGCCCCACTCCTCAGTACGCCCTCAGAGAGAAGCAGTCAGTCCCTCCTGTCTGCCTGGTCTCCTGCCACATTCCATGATCACCCGGCCTGGGCTGAGTGATTCTGTCTCTGACACACGGCCCCGTTTGGAGTCTCCAAACCCAGCAGATTCCTGCCACGTGCTCCTGCACTGGAGGAGGAAGGAGGGGGTCTCTCTGGTTCTGCCACTTGTGAGGTCCCTTCTTGAAGAGCAGTGGTCCGACTGTGCTGCAGATCATGATTTAAGGTAATCCCGAGCTGAGAGCCCACTTCTCAACTCCATCTCTGTAGCTGGCTTCCCCACTCCAATATCTAGGATCTCTGCAACACTCAGATACCCCCAGTCTTTCTTTGACCCCGCAGGTCCTGAGACCACACTGTCCCCACGTGGGCTCCACTCCTGCTTAGCCTCTGGAGTGACATCCCTCAGTGGAGCAGACTTCTAACAGTTCTGACTTTGTGCTCTGCTGCTCCACTGCTTGCTGGTAGCTAGTCCCTCCCCCTGCAGTCTATCTTCCTGTCACTTCGAATTCACTCCTCTGTACATCCTATCTTCCAGAAAATGGTTTATTTTCTGTTCCTAGAATTTTTGCTTTACGTCTCTTCTATCTCTTGTTGAGTTTGTAGGTATTCGGAATGGTCTGATAACTATCTAGCTGAACTTCTGGGACCTAATGCTATTTCAGTCTTCTACTCCTCTGCCATCTTGTTTCCTCCCTTCCACACCTCTGTTTTAAACTTTTTGAAATTATTGTGAAGCACATCACTATTGTAAATGGTTTGGAATTCCCAAGGTCAGAAGCAGCAGTGTGGTAGAAACTGTCAGGTCCTCCCAAATATAGCCACACTTTAAATAGCCCCAGGATTTTGATATATCACCTTATGTGGTGAAAGGAATTTTGCAGACATAATTCTGGTTACGACCCTGAAAATAGGGAGCTTATCTTGTATCATCTTGGTTTAGTTAATCAAATTGCATGAATTATTAAAGAAGAGATGTTTCTCTGGCTGGAAATGGGAGAGTCATGGCAGAAGGAGAAGCCAGAGAGATTCCGAGTGTCCGAGGATCTGGAGGACTGAACTTTCTTGCTCTGGGATGGAGGAGGACAAGTGCAGGTGGAGATGGAGAAGAGCCTTGAGAAGCTAAGGGCAGTGCCCAGGAACATCCAGCAAGGAAACAGACATCCCAGTCTCACAGTCCTCCAGCAAGAGGTTGAGTTCTGCCCAACTAAGCCTAAAAGTAGATTCTTCCAATGATTCCTCTTAGGAATCTTGCTGGCTAGCCCATGAGTTTCAGCTCTGGAAACCCAGAGTGGAGACATCCCCAAGTATCCAACCCAAACATCTGGCCTTTATGGGATATGACAAATGATACATTGCTTTAAGACACTAAATTTATGGTAATTTGTTACAACAATGATGAAAATCATTTACAAACTATATCTGCCTCTTTCCATTACATCAGTAAAGGGTCATTACTCTTTAAAATGTCCCTTTCAAACAAGTTCCAAATAACTATGCACCATGGGCTGTTTCATTTATACAATATGAGATAGAGAAGAGGGTGCTTAAGTTATTGAGCAAATGAAATAAATTTTTCAAAATTTAAAGTCAGAATTCTTAACTATAAATTACATACTCAATATTCTTTTTTTTTCAGCTCATTTTCTCCAGGCTAAGAAATATTGGATTATAAGTATCATAGACATTTGATGATTTTTAGTTATATTTAATACTTTAAATGGAAGTGTAATCTATCCAAATGGAAATTTATTTAGGGAACTTGTGAATTGTTTTATTGATTAAGGTAATTGTTGCATTGTTTTCATCAACTGATGATCATCATCATCAATAAGTACAATTCTTTTTTTTAAATAAGTACAATTCTTATACAAGTAGCATTCTATTTTAATTAAAGAACTTACATACATTAAAGAACTTTAATGGAAGAATTTCATTCATAACTTTCATACAAAAGAACTTCCATACTCTTGATTTCTTCGCAGCTCTTCTGGGCATTTCTGGAGGAAAAAAATAGAAGTTAAGAGCTAAGGCACTCTTTCCCATTTCTTCCCACTTCATTTAATGGTCTTTTCATGTAAAAGTTTCTTTGTCATCAATGGTGCTATTGAGTAGATGATTTATTATTTTAGCTTACTGTACATTAAGCACTGTGTTTTGTGCTTTACATTCAAGAATCTCAATAGGACCATGAGGGAATATCATTATTTTCTCTATTTTACCAATTAGAATTCTGAAACCCAGTGAGTTTAACTGTCCAAGTATTTAAGACAAAGTCCATGCTTTAAGAACTATTCTATTCTACTTCTAATTAGCCCATGTGCCTGTGGGCCTTGTGGATTTTTTTTAATCTACTAAATATTAGAAAAGTGAATTCCATTATCTTCAACACTAACTATAAAGCAATCTGTAATAAATTGTTCTGATTTAGAATTCTTATCCCATTTTAAAGAAATAGCACGATGCCAAATATCTCAAGTATATATATGCCAAATATATCAAGTATTCATTTTTCCATATAAACCATCTCTATTCAAACCTGTGTGACAGGCTATATTTTAAGTCTGAATAGGTAGCAGTGAAAAAATATGCAACAATAGCCTATACAAAATTTTTGTTTAACTCTGGGTCTGGGTCTGACGTGAAGTGATAGAGAAATTAACAAGTGAAATATATAGTAGATAGATGGTCACTGGTGTTACAAGGAAATAGGAGAGCAGATAGATGAGGCAAAACTGTGGTAAATGGGAGTGCTATTCCAAATAGGTCAGGTGAGATTTTATTAGTGGGGTGATATTTGAACAGAGATTTGAAGAAGGTAAGGGGTTAAGCCAGGTGTGCATCCAGAGTAAAAACTTTATAGGGAAAGGGAAGAACAAATGCAGAGATCTTGAGACAGAAGTGTGCATGGCATGGTAGGGAGAACATCAAAAAGCACGTGGTTGGATCAAAGTGAGTGAAGGGGAGAGAACTATACTATCAAGTCACATAGCTTGTGGGGATGAAATCATCTTAGAGTTTGTTGATCTGAATAAGACAGGGTTATGTGATCTGCTTATTTTTAATAGAATTCCTGTAGACACAGGGTTGTGAATGAATTCTGAATGGCAAAGGTAGAAGATACCTATAAAGGAACTAGTCTGAAGAGGAGGTCTGTATGGGTTGGGCCAGGGAGGTAATGAGAAGTCGTAGATTTATACTAATGATAAGAGATGGTTGATAAATATGATAGAGAGGTTTATGAAGTCTAGGAGAATCAACAGTACATCATCATGGATAAGATGCAGTGTGTGAGAATTAAAGGAGTCAAGTATGACCCCAAGGTATTGCCTTTGAGTAAAGTGGTGAAGACAGAAGGATGTAGTCTGAAGGAGTTGAGGAGGAATTCAGTTTTGGACATTAAATGGGCTCTCTCTTGGACATCCAAATGGAAACGAAGAGTAGAGTATGAGATGGGTATGTGTGTGGAGTTCAGAGGAGAGGTTTCAATTGGAAATATAACATTGGCAATTTTTATATTATAAATGGGTTTTCAAGTCATAGGACTAATTGGTATTATAAAGAGAGGGATACACATAGAAAAAGAGTAATTCTAGGCACAAACCCTTTGTACCTCAGTGTCTGGAGATCAGAGATGGGAGGACATATCAGCAAAGGAGCCTAAGAAGGCAGAAGGAAATTCCTGGAGGGTATTGAACCTGGAAGTACAAATAAATTTTTCTTCAATGAGGAGAGAGTAATCAGCTGTATCAAATGGGCTCATAGTACCAGTAAGATGAGTATGGAGAACTGGCCGTTTGCTTAAGAATTCTGGTTGTGGGCAGTGGAGGTTAGGAGTATGGTAGAGATAGGAGACTGATTAGGATGGGTTCATATGTTGACAGAGGAAGAGCAGATACAAAGGAGCATGTAGAGAGCTGGTGGAAAAGTTACAGGTGAGTGTGGTGGGGGTTCCATGGGCATAAAGGCAGGAGGTGTGGGATGTATGCTAATGAGTATGACCTGGATGGAGGTGGGCAGGTAACAATGCTGAGAGAGAGGGATGGCTGCTGGGTGACACCTTTGAATAGATGAAAGCAGAGTAATTTTACCATCACCTGGAATAACTTCATATAAAAATACTAAAAGACCAGTGAGTCCCCAATCACTTCTTGCCAGTTTGTTTGCCCTCTCAGTTAAACACAGCAAATGTTTTGATTCACATTACTCTCCTCTCCAACTTTTTGTTTTTCTTAATACAAGATTAACATGGATGATTCCCCCCCCCCAAAAAAAGCAGAGTACTTTCTTTAACTTCTAAAAGCCTATTTATAATGCATGAAAAGTTCTTTTTTATCACTGTATGCTTCATTCATACAAAGAGACATCTTTTTTTTTTCCTTGATTAGTAATGTCGTAGTTGGCATTAATCACATTGACCTGTGTGATAGAAATTTATACTTAGCTTTTATCCTTGACAAGATGTTAACACTTCTGATTTATAAATTAACTAGTAAAAAGTTTTAAAAAATAGCAACACTTGGAATAATTAAAGCAGTTCAAATTAGAAGAGAATTCCATACAGTGTATGAGTACACTAACTTTTTAAAAGTATGAAAGTGTAAATGTTTCATTCTTCATTTACCTCATCTCATTACATTGAGATATTTCAAAAAACAGACAGATAATAGGTTCAGTGGGTAGATAGATGGTAGGTAGATAGCTAGATCAGTCAGTATCCTCCCACCACACATTTGTTTTTGCTCTCCCTCATCTCTACTTTTCACCTGTTTGTTTTTTGCATTTTTCTAGCAACAGAAACTATAACATATTACTCATTTTTATTCCCTATGTTTTTATTGTCGATATAATTTTCTTTTATTCCCAGGTTTGTAACATGACTATTTTCCTTCAACTAGAAGATATACAAGGTGTACAGACTATATTTCACACAAAAACACTACATGCCAGAGAAAAGGTAATGACTCTTGTATCACTATATAGACACAAGAGCATGCAGTACTTAGCATGAAGTCATAAATCCTAGGAATGGAGATTGGAGTCTCCTTTCCATGTGGAGCATGGCAGGCAGTGCAAGCAAACATGGCCTCCTCCTGTCTTCTTTGAAATTGTGCCGTTTCCTTGGTGATATTTTCGCAGGACCGGTAACTTCTAGGGGGTGATGCCAGCTGTCAAGGAAATACCACCATTCTCAGAGTACTTCCTAGAGATTACACAGGCTACTCTGTGTATAATAGTTGGCACAGAGAAGGGCATATTGTGGAAGGTCATGAGAATTTCATCTCATACAAATGATTTTCCATCTTTTAAAATTTATTCAGTCCTTTGATAAATCTAAGTACTGTGTGAAAATGCAACTCTCAGCAGTGGGGACATAGCAGTTAGGGAGAAAAAAAAAAGGAAAAGAAAATTCTGCTCTCATGAAGTTTATGTTCCTGTTCTTTTTTCTTTGTATCATTTTGGATTTGTCCTTCCATTCATGATTATCATCTCCAATCCCTTTTTTATTTCTTTTTTCCCCCCTTTTTCTTTTCTAATTTTTAAAATTCTTCCTTGCCAAACAGGTTTGACAGTGGGTCAAGAAGTCGTTATCCCTTGGGGGTGTAGAAAATTCTGGAGGGGAATACATCCAGACAGCTTGCCTGTGGACTCGCTGTCCCACAGTCCTGCATCTCCTCTTATACTTAATGCGATCTTCTCCTTGGCATTCGCAGATCTCTAGAGCTCTGTGTCTGGCATGGCAAAAAGCTCACTCAGTGAATTCAGTTCTGACTTGTCTATGCCTGGAACAAAGCTAGATACTGTGGATATTCAAGTTCACAAATTGCTTGGAGACAACTGGAAATACATATATTTAATTTCCTTTGCCTTATTTTCCACTCCAGTTTGTTTTGCTTGGAATGTATTGAGCTCAGGACAAGGGAACCTTGATAAAGGTTTTCTTTCTTTTTCAGGTTCATGGAAAAAAAAATCCCTCTTTTCACTTTTAAAGATCGGTCCTAATTGATCTCATTTGCATAGTTGACAGGCTACCATCCAGTTTTTCAGGGAAATCTGTAGGTTTCTCTTGAAACTTCATAAAAGGCTACTTATTATGTTTTAACATAAATGCCACCTGTGCCCATAATTATTCCCAAGAGCTCTTACTGCCGATAGCAAGGTAAGTGCAGTCACTTTAAGAAAGGGAGGACTTCATTGTAGTATTTCATGAGGCTTCCATGCCCTTATTGAACTATGAAACTTCCTAACATCTGTGTTATTATCATCTTATGGAGTCCGAGCTGCAGAATGTGAGTGTTCTTCTGGCTACGTCCACATACCCGACACCTGGCTCTCCGTGGGTGCCACCTGTCCTGGCGCACAGTGACATCGTGGGGGTTTGCTGTCAAAGCCCTGGGGTTTTCTCCTTCAGTGTTAGTCTTTGTGTTTATCTGCACCAACCACCTGGCCCCTTCCAGCTTTCACAAAAAGCCACGGTGGGCCCTTCCTCCAAACAAGTCCCCCTAGTCCCTGAGAGACAGATGAGATGATGTCCTCCCACAGATGGTCTGTGGCGCATACCTCAATTGAATATCTAATCATGACAAGTCGTTAAGGATTAACTGCAAGATGTAAAATACACTTAAGTTTTGACACAAACCTATGTTCTAAAAGCGTAGAGCAAAAAAGAGATTATTTCAAGATGACAACAATGTTGGCAACTATCCCCTCTTTAAAATATGCATTTGAGGGGCACCTGGGTGGCTCAGTGGGTTAAAGCCTCTGCCTTCAGCTCAGGTCATGATCTCAGGGTCCTGGGATCAAGCCCAGCATCAGGTTCTCTGCTCAGCAGGGAGCCTGCTTCTCCCCCTCTTTCTCTGCCTGCCTCTCTGCTGACTTGTGATCTCTCTCTGTCAAATAAATAAATAAAATCTTTAAAGAAAATAAAATATGCATCTGACAATTGCATTTCATTTCATTGCAACACATCTAAACAGCTCAAATGTGTAGATGCAATTGAAATATATTGTTGTTCCATTACAAAAACTTGAGTTTGCATGATTCTGCTTTCTTTAATGCCAGTGACGGTGTTCAAGATCTTCATAAATGTTTACTCTAAGAACATTTATGTGTGTGTGTGTGTGTATGATATTTACATATATAGTTAAAATGTTCTAAGAGTTAATATATGTTGTTATATTTATTATTTTATATATTATATATAAAATTACACCACCTTAATAGTGAATATAGATCAGTATACAGTATATAGTATATAGTATACTATATGTACTATAGTATAGTGTATAGTATACAATAGTATATAATAGATAGTGCATATATGGCTTTTCAAAGACAAATGTCAGCTAAGATCTCAACACTGTAACATTTGATTTGATCATTCAAGGAAGTTTTTGTTTGTTTTTGTTTTATTGAATGACCCATCAGCTATGCTGTAACAATTAGAAATGTCAGCTCTTGGATTTGTGAAGTAGGGGAGGAAAACATTTTCTTGAACCCTCTTGGGGGTCCTGGCTGGGTCTGACAAACTGGCAAAGACAGATTAACAGGAGAAAAGCACACACGTGTGTTTAATGTAAGTCTTATGTGACATGGGCTTTCAGAAGGAAAGGGAGCTGAGTATTTTTATGTTGGGTCTGATGGAGAGTAGAGACTCATGCAGAACTCTGAAGCATTGACACAAGTGTGTCAGACTGGGAGAAACTTAGCAAGACCTGTTTGTTTAGATTCTTTTCAGCATCCTTTATCTTCAGAGATAATGATGCTTCCAGTACTGATGGTACTGATGGGACATGTCTCACAGGAAGGTTTTGTGACCTGTTTCAAGAGAGAAGACTGGAGGGAGAGTAGAGTGACCTTCCTACTTCTGCCATTTTCTCTCATTCCTTCAGCTTAAAATAGTCCATGTTCCCTGGTGCCATATTTTGGGGTACCATGTCCGGAACCCCAGTTTTATATCTTCATTATCATCAGATAATTACCAAGGAAATTTTGACCTAACTTTTCCTTCAAAGGGCTACCCTACATATAACCATACTTAACCCAGCCTACACCAAATTCTTGTGATGCTTTTTTTCCTGAAAGTGCAATAGTTTGTTTCTTTGTTTGCCTGTATCTCTAATAATATTTTTTTCTTAAAGTGGATTTACATGTGAATACTTTTTCAACATGAAATTTTACTCTAACATTTTAGTCAGTTAAAAAACAATGAGCTATAAAAATTTCACTATTATGATTATATATTCTTCTGACAGTATGCTGTAAGTCAAAAGTAGGTCAAATGTGATTCAAGGTTGAATTAGTGGGGTAGTATACATGAGTTCTCACTTTACTAGTACGAAGATTAGTCTACTAAGCACAGTGAAGGTCTGTTTTCAGAGGTGTGAACACTGCGTTTGGACTAGAATGAGGTGATACATATTTTGTTATCACTGCATGACCTCTTGTTTTCTTAACTTTTACCACTGATTCTTCCCTGGAATGCTCCAACTGCTTAAGAATGTTTTAGTTCTGTTTTTTTTTTTTTTTTTTTTTTTATAAACATATAATGTATTTTTATCCCCAGGGGTACAGGTCTGTGAATCACTAGGTTTACACACTTCTCAGCACTCACCATAGCACACACCCTCCCCAATGTCCATAACCCCCTCCCCCTCTCCCAACCCCACCTCCCCCCAGCAACCCCCAGTTTGTTTTGTGAGATTAAGAGTCATTCATGGTTTGTCTCCCTCCCCCTCCCCCCCAAAAAAGGATGAATACCCAACTTTTGTAACAACATGGACAGGACTGGAAGTGATTATGCTGAGTGAAATAAGTGAAGCGGAGAGAGTCAAGTATCATATGGTTTCACTTATTTGTGAAGCATAACAAATGACTTGGAGGACATTGGGAGATGGAGAGGAGAAGGAAGTTGAGGGAAATTGGAAGGGGAGGCGAACCATAAGAGACTCTGAAAAACAACCTGAGGGTTTTGAAGGGGCGGGGGTGGGTGGTTGGGGGAACCAGGTGGTGGGTAATAGGGAGGGCACGTATTGCATGGAGCACTGGGTGTTGTGCAAAAACAATGAATACTGTTTTGCTGAAAAAATAATTAATTTAAAAAAAAGGAATGTTTTAGTTCTATATTAAGGATTTCTCTTATAATGCTTGCCTTTTAACTACAAGAAAACAGTCGGTTTTGACTGACCAGAATCCTTCCTTTATTATTTTGGTGAAAGAATACTGGTTTTATTTTGGAGAATTACTTCTCTCCTAATTCTTAGACCACTGGTTTCAAAACCAGAGTTGGATATATATATTGCCAAGGTCATTCTGTTCCCTAATAAATGTGGCTAGTACATCACAAATGTGATGTGGTTAGTACATCACAAATATGACCCAAGCTAGGCAAGTGAGAATTAGTCTTAAGATTTTTACTGGAAATGCCTGGAAAAAGTTCTTTTGGGGGGGGGAGACCATCAAGAGGTGGGCAGTAAGAGGTTTAGGATGTAAGAGTTTGTAATGATCATCTTTGCCATAATTATGGGAAGTCAGCTTGGAAACTGAGTCATCACAGTAGCCAAAGAAATAGAGATGCAGGCTTCTAATGACATTGTCTGAGGCTCTGAATCCAGCTTCTTTTCCTTTGAACTACCAGTTATCTGAGTCAATCGTCACTGTATTTTATGAACTATTTTGGATTTGGATGTCTACACACAATCAAGGCATGCTTATTATTCTATCTTAGCATTCATTAATTTGAGCTCAGATCATCCCCACCTTCCTCTACCCCTTCCATTCTGTCCAGAAGGAGAACTTCTATTAATAAAGAGATAATAGATACACGAGCATTGTGCTCATCAATTTTACTTAACTTTGCATTCTTCTGCCATCTAAATTCAACATTCAATTCTAACCATCTTAAATTGTTATGATGTTCACTGTCCTGATAAATAAACAAAGGATGGATCATTGAATTCAGTAACTTCAAAGAGAGAAAATGATCAAGAGCACCAATACCATCAAACGCTTCTATTAAAATGTGGGCTCGGGCAGCAGCCTGTGAATTGCATGGATACTTCTATGCTTACATTGGGATCTGAGCTAATTTGAATAAGACACTTAGTAGCCACTTCTGCTCTTCTCATCATCCAAAGTGTCAACATATTAGATGAGGCCCAGGGTATGTATGTTCCTCATGTCAGTGAGGTTATTGATTGTGGGGGGAATATCTATCTATCTACCTATCTAGAAATGTTCATCTCATCTGTTTTAAAACAGTTTTTCAAAGAGGCAACAGTAAATAGAACTTCGAAGAACTAGCAAGGTAAACTCGCAAAAAAATATGGTCACTTACTTACTTTGGTGATGTGTAAAGGATATTTTGAAAAAATAGTTGAAGGTACTGTTGTCATGGTAAATTGTATAATATAGTGCTTACTTCTTCATAAATTGTGATCAAAGTTTTCAAAACTTTGTAAGTATGGGGAAAAGTTCACAATTATATACTCATGAAACCTCCTGAAAGTAAATACAGGCAAGCTTCGCTGGATTTGGAGGGAGTGGGGTTTTTTTAAGTAAATATATAATGCCCTGAAAGCTAAGTATATATTTGTTTTGCTAACTTCTGAGCTCAGTATAAATGCACTACCCTACTTTGCCCCACATGTGCAAGGAAGGCCACCCTTCCTTGCCCCATACACGTGAGGAGGATTATCCTCCCTTGTCCCATGGACCAAATGAAGAGTATTTCGTTCTAAAGCAGGAGCACAGGGGAAGATACTTCTACATCCCTGTCAGGCTGGTTTTGCTTGGGAATAGTAGTGAAAGGAACATTCTGGATGTAGCTACACAGAGGCACCAATAATATCAACAAATTCAACCCCAAAATGATCTAAGTGTAGGACTAATGAGATAAACTAAGCATAAACCTATCCCCTGGAGTAAACGTCAGGATTTTTCAAAAAGTTGGTGGACTCTAGGAGTACCTGTGTGGCTCATTTGGTTAAGCATCTGCCTTCGGCTCAGGTCATGATCTCAGGGTCCTTGGATCGAGTCCTGCATTGGGCTCCCTGGTCAGTGGGGAGTCTGCTTCTCCCTCTCCCTCTGCCCCTGCATGTGTTGTTTTGCTCTCACTCACTCTCTTTCAAATACATAAATAAAATTGTAAAATTTTAAAAAAAGTTCCTAGATATTTTATGTCATGGTGGTTTGCATTATGGCTTGAAGGTGAATGTAAATCTTTGATGGCCTATTTTCTTCTTCATTCATGAAGATTAAACAAACTGTCCTAAGAGACACATGATGCACAATGCTGTTCCCAGGCATGGCCTTGATATTTTCTAACTTATGACAGGAAGAATGGAGGCATACATGGTTAAGGAATTTAAGCAAATATCAAAATCAAGTATGGAAATGGAAATTTCTGTAGGATTTATATATTTTCTGAAAGTCCTTGATCTTTATTCTTTTACATACCATTTTAATGAAGCTAATTCATGTTAATATTAAATTTTTCATATTTTGAATATTGTGTCCTGCTTTATCACTCCATTGACAGAAAATTTTAAAAAGCACATTTTGCAACCTGAAGAAAAATTCAGGTGTGTGCTTGAGTAGTGTTTGAGTGGAATCGAGCAGTTCTGGAAGTGATTTACTTTGAATATCAAAGATCATATTCTTCATTGTAAAGATGAAGACAGTAATATCCTTCCAATGCCTTCTTAAAATCTAGCTTATCATATCAAGTGATTATTTTTCCTCTTTGTATAAAAGGGTGCTGATATGAAGGAAGATAGGAAGAGGGGAAGGAAAAAGAGGGCCAGGGATAGGAGCCCACGGGGAAAGTCAGGCAGAGGAGGGAATGTCCACCAGTGCATGGCGCATGCCGGTAAGATGAGAGGAGAGGAGGTCAGCAGGAGACCAGAAATGAGAGGGCAGAGGAAGCCAGCCCCAGAGGAGGCAAAGATAAAAGAGCATCCAGGCACACATCAAGATTCTTGGAAGGATAAGCTCATGCAGTGGACCAGTATAACTAGGAAAGGCTCTGCTGACAAAACAAACAAACAAAACAAAACCAAACCTTACAGATGGTAATATTTACCAGTTAAAAAATTAAATAACAATATTGCTTTATTAACAGGAGACAATTCAAAACTCAAGCCAAAAATTTAGTCTTTAGGTTTTTGTGTGCATTTCCTTTGCAATGATATTCAGGCTTCTCTACAGTCTGAATCAACTGAGTATTCTCATTGATCTGGTTCTGTTTCCTTTAAATAAAGGAGAAAAACAAAAAACATGCACAGTTTAACTATAAAAGAAAGGTCAACGTTAATATCTGAAGGTACTCAAAATTGAATGATTTGGCATATTTAGACACTAAGATGTTAATTTGAGGTACTAATATTTACATTTAATGGGCTGTATAGTATATCATTTATAGTTTAAACATTTTGATGTTCATATTAAAGGCATATTCATGTTATTTTTTAATTTATTATGGAGACAGTACAGGGGGATAGGCAGAGGGACAGGGAGAGAGAGAGAGAGAGAGTATCCCAAGCAGACTGTGCGCTGAGTACAGAGCCTGATGAGGATCTCGATCCCACAGCCCTCTGACCATGACCTGAGACTGTGCTGCCCAGGTGCCCCACATATTCATTCATTTATTTTTCATGTGTGTCCTCATCAGTAGTCTACTCAACTATGTTAGGGCTCCTTTGGTTGTAAGAATTAGAAAAGCAGGTCAAATAAACTTAAGCTTTAAAGGAGTTCTTCAAGCATCATTACATTCAGGGACTCAAACAGACTTCTTTTTTGTTATCTTTTATTTTTTTTTAAGGGTGTGTCCAGTGATGTGGGGCTTTTATTCTCAGTCAGATTTGTCCACCCAGATACCTGTGAAGGCTGCTAATAACCCAATATTTAAGCTCTTGACTGTATTTATTAAGGAAAGGAAGCATACATTACATTAAGGAGGCATACATTACAAAAACTTGAGGGAATCCTCCCATTCATGGGTCCCATTTATATTTCTTAGTAGTTGGTGGTGGTAGCTATTACCCTGTGAGTACTACAAAGAGAACAAAAGAAGTTGTTCCCTAGAGAGAGATCAATTCGAGGAAAAAGAGAGAGAGAGAGAACAGTGCTATGCTGGGGGAAACCAACAAGTGATCCAAGCATCTGAATTATTGACACCCTAATATACACCTCAATTTGTAGTAGAAACAATTTAAAATTTCAAATTGCCCCCACCTAATATAATACAGCTATCTCACTGCAACTGAAATCTCCCCCACCCAGAAGGAGACTATTAAGGGTTGTGTGTTATACTTCTCATGTATCCCTCATGTTATCTAAAGGACGTTGCCATCATGGTTTCTGAGACTCATGGTAATTCTATCGAATGTGAGTTGCTTATTAAAGCCAATACTTACCAAAGCATGCTTTGTCTGAAAACAGAAATAAAAAGAAAGTCCAAATACTAAACTCATCAAAATGTTCCTCCCTCAGGACTCCTGGGTGGCTCAGTTGGTTAAGCATCTGCCTTTGGCTCCGGTCATGATCCCAGAGTCCCCAGATTGATCCAGCCCCAAGTCAGGCTGCTTGCTCAGTGGGGAGTCTGCTTCTCCTCCCTCTGCCCTTCCACACTATTCATTCTCTCTCTTGCTCTCTCGCTCTCTCCCAAATAAGTAAATAAAAAAAGTAAAATAAAATATAATAAAATGTTCCTCCTATTTGTGAACTCTGTTTTAGTTTAGTTTAGTTTACATTTCATAATGCAAGTATGACAGAATAAGTCAAACAATTAGTTAACATGCTTACTATTTACTTAGATATACATTAGAAAAACCATCTGTTCATCAGATGGGTTTCACTGGAGTTCTGATTAAGTCCTTTACTGATCCATCAAGTCCATTATTTTTTTTTCCTAATAAACCATTTGACTCATTAGGATATAGGTTTTTAGTTGTTTGTTTTTCTTTCTTTCTTTGACGTGTCCTCCACCTCCAGCATTTAAATCAAATGGAAACAGAAAGCCACACAAATGCACAGTCCAGCCTTGCAATCAGGACCCTTCTCTGTATTTACCTTTTCAAGAAATGGCTGTTGCTCATCTCCTATTATATACCCAATACTCTGTAAGGCTGGGTGCCAGTAAGTTATAAGGCAGCTTTTGTTCCAGCATCCGTGGGGTTTACGTAACAGGAGGAGAGCAAGCAATGCTGAGTTAGCATTCTATGTTCTCTGTACTGTAATAAATTAACACTCCCGGGCATTTACTATTATGGATGTTATTGATGATAACCCAGTGAGAAAAGCACTGTATTATCCTTATGACCCAACAGATATCTTTAGTTCATTCTTACTAATTTTATGCAATAGGTTATCTAACGAACTTAACTGATTTAAAAAGAAAAATACACAGCTGGATCTTTATGTATGGGGCTGTGGATTCATAATCTAAGCACATGTTTAATAAGGTGTTGATAAGACTGCAGTATCTTAGCTTATTCATATCTTAAGATCATATATCTTTCTCTTCCCTGGTCTTTCCATTCCTGTTTCTTTTTCTAAAACATGTCTGGACTTATAAGTAATATCATTCTCCAACGATCAGACTTTATACTAAGGTGTGACTGACTAATATTTTAGTTTGGATAAACATGATTTATTTCACACTCTAGACAAAACCATATAATATTAAGATGTATTTTCAAGAAAAGAATTATTTAATCATTTCCTGTATACTTGGTACCGCATGGGAGAATTAAGTCAATGCTGACATTGCTTTCTTTTTATGTTTTAATTTTTGAAAAATTTCTTTTGAGTTCGTTTTTATTTTTTGTTTATATTTTGACATCGCTTTCTAAGTAAAGCAAAACTGTATATATGAACAAACAAGACAAATCATTTTACCTTAATATACTTAAATTATTTAAAAGACTGTAGCTTGAATCTGAGAAGAACATTTATGAATTGGCTATATAATTCTTTCCTGGCATATTAATAATAGTCCAATTATTATGTGAACAGCAATACACTATAATTATTATTTCCATCAGTGTTTTTGTTTCTTTATTTGAAGTAAAACACTTCAAAAAGAACTGAATATTCATATGGAATATGAGTTGGAATTCATCTTTGAATTGGAATTGAAATCAAATTTGCCAAATATAACCTCTTAAAATTTGATAAATTGATAATAGTTAAATGATATGCTATATATCAGTGTCAAGATTTCTTACTTACAATGTCCCTCTAGTAAAAAAAAAAAAATTCTCTCTAGTGAAAATCTATTTCTGATTACCATGAAAAAACTAAGATAATATTATCCTTAATTGAAATTATTTATGGGTATTGTATTAATTGGGCATGTTTTTGTCTGCTAAGACTTAACAAGGATTTAATTTTGATTGAATTTTGAGCATCCAAGGCTCAAATTCTATTTAGTTTGATGTGATATTTTATATCTTTAGTATATATTGCAAGCCATGAAAAGAAAGAGTACATCCATTCTTTGCCAAACAATACTTATCAAGAATAGCAATAATGCATCCTTGATTCAGTGTTTGTTGATTGCACCATCTCAGCCCACTAGATTGTCACTCTTAACCTAGAGTTTTATAAAGAATGGCAATTTCCTGGTAATTTTAACCTAAAGAATGTAATCTAAAGAATCTACTTTTAAAGAAGTTTGACTAGCGGTAAAATTACCTGGTCTGCCACTCTGCTTAGCAGTAACGATCTGGGTAGTAGTAACTTTCAAGTATGACCTGATTGAGGGCAGAGAGCCAGGACACTGTGGTGCCAAGGTCACATTTCTCTGCTCAGGGACATGCTACCAGGGGAGACCATCTCAGCCTCTTAGTCTGAAGTGTATTTAATTATTGCTTCTTGCTTTTCAGAGAGCTTTTACATATACTATGATGTTCCATTCTTAACATAGCACAGTAGGAAGGAAAGACACATCTTCTTAAATTGTGGTTGAAAAGAAATTGAAGCTAGAGATTATGTGACTTGGTAAGATCAAATAAATGTTGGCATGAGAATGTAATTAACATAATTAAAAAAAATCCACACCTTTTTATTAATCCATACTAACCAGGATCCTCTGGTGTTAGATCTGTATAACATGGACTGTATATATTTGACATGGATGGGGGATTTATATGTGGGTAATTCCTTCCCTATCTTTATCTATGCTAAGGGATACATATTAGGCAGTTAGTATATGGCTGCTGAGTGAAAAACTAATCTTTGTCAGAGAATTATATTGTGAGTGAGAAATGCCATGCATTTCTAAGGATTCTTCCTTCTTTTTTTCTATTCAGCATCTCTTACTAATTTATTTGAACCCAATGGTAGGCTTATTTCTATACACCTCACCAACTTTCACCGTGTTTTACATGCTCAGACCATGAACCGTACTTCATGAATTTTTCTTTGTATGCTGTTGATTACAAGAGATGATAGGTAGGAGCTTTTGAATGAGTACGACTCCCTCATGATGCTGATAAACAAGCAGGGCACCAGCGCTTTCCTGTCAGTTGGCTATATGACATTTTCATTGTTTACAGATCCTAAGGATACATTGACATTATTTTTTTCTTTTAGGAGCATAGAAGACATAAAAGAATGTAGTAGCATTAGCCAGTTCAGTATATTTGTTTAGGAATTTATATACCCCATAAATACAGTAAAGCCAGAAGGATTTATATGGCACATAGGAAACACTGATCCGTTCTTCAAGATATTTAAAATGACATTAACCTTACACAACTTTTGCAACAACTGTTAGTGCTTGTAAATATTCCTGGCCAAACAGATATAGTTTGTGAAGCAAATTAAAAGCACAAGAGATGTCATTTAACTTTTATTTATCTGGCTAAATTATTTTGCATAGTAGTTTCAAAATAAAACAAGCTTTTTCTAGGCATTGTATTAATTATAGATTATGAAACAGGACCATGAGATTTATTGGTATGAGATACTGTTTTCTTTATACTACTAACTAGAAACTTACTGTCTTATCTTTCCTACCGTATTGGGAAAGTCTTCTAAACAAAATGCTTTACAACTAAATTATTATTAGCAAATATTACCATGTTTGAAGAGCTCTTGTTAATACTATGAGGATGATGAAGTTACTGAATATTCTGAATGTTTTTCTTCTTATCATTAAGAATTAGCACTGTTCACCTTTTAGACTGTGAAAAGAAGCCCTGTAAATATTATAAGTAAATATGCTTTCTTGATAAGATATAGAAAGCTCTGGAAAGGGCTTGAAGACACTGGAGTCAAGTCTGGATTTTGAAATTTTCTAAGTAGCAGATTGGCTAAACCACTTCACTACTTCATCCAAGTTTTCTCTAAACAAAGCCCAAGTGTTGGACTAGAGTGATTTTTAAGGTTCTAACTGGATGTGGCATGGCTCTCTTTGTGCTGGATACCCTTGAATATTTGAAAATATCAGGGTATTATTGCCCATTACATGTTTAAGAGGTGCCATCTGTTTGTGCATATTTTATAAGCAGGTTTTTTTTTTTAAGATTTTATTTATTTATTTGACAGAGAGAGAGATCACAGGTGGCAGAGAGGCAGGCAGAGAGAGAGGAGGAAGCAGGCTCCCCGCTGTGCAGAGAGCCCGATGAGGGGCTCGATCCCAGGAGCCTGAGATCATGACCTGAGCCGAAGGCAGCGGCTTAATCCACTGAGCCACCCAGGCGCCCCTATAAGCAGTTATAAAAAGGACACCTGTTTGAGGCACCTGGGTGGCTCAGTGGGTTAAGCCGCTGCCTTCGGCTCAGGTCAAGATCTCAGGGTCCTGGGATCGAGCCCCGCATCGGGCTCTCTGCACAGCTGGGAGCCTGCTTCCCTTCCTCTCTCTCTCTGCCTGCCTCTCTGCCTACTTGTGATCTCTGTCTGTCAAATAAATAAATAAAATCTTTAAAAAAAATAAAAAGCACACCTGTTTGAACAGCAGCAAGCTATATCAGAACAATCACAGACTTAGAATTGCACACACCTCATTTTGGATTCTGACCCTCTTAGCAGACAGGCAACATTTTAACCACTTAAAGCCTCAAGTTTTACTTCTTTAGCATAGTAGGGACAATTATTATCTGTCCAGGTTGTGAAGTATAAGTGAACTACTCTGTAGAGTACTTATCTGTGGTCTACTTCTTATTAATTCTGAATGATATGTTGTATTTAGATACATTGTTCTATCTAATGGAAATATATTTTAATACTAATACAGTTTTCAGAAATAATTAGCATAATATTTAATAGAGATGGTATGCCCACTAAATTCTATTAAGTCTCTTGCTATTTCAGGGTATTTTAACTCATACTTGTTTATATAATGTACACATTTTCTTAATGCTGTTGGCACTATAATGCAGGGATGGCATTTCTAGGGAAATATACACTAGATATATCCAGCGTTAATAAAATTGAGAAATTACTATGCTTTTGTTGTTGGCGATGATCTTTGAGTTAGGAATTTTGAATTTTAGGTATCATTAAGTTTGATGCTGGCGATTCTCAAATAATCTTTTATGTAAACTGAAAAAAATTAAATATTATTGATTGTGAAATAAAAGTAAGCCTGTAATATTACTTTTACTAAACAAATTTCCTTATGTATTTGTACTTTTTTCTGAATACAATAATATGCAATTTGCACTAAGTACAGAAAAATAAGTTTATTACTGATTTAAAATAACATTAGGAAGATAGTAATTCATAACAAAGAATGTTTGAGTTGTCTCCAAAAATACTATTTTTAAATAAATTGAATTTAAAATTAAACATAATTCAAAAATTTTTTTAAAAATGAGGGACTCCTGGCTGGCTCAATTGGTAGAACATGCGACTCTTGATCTCAAGGTTGTAAGTTCAAGCCCAATGTAGGGTACAGAGTTTGCTTAAATAAAATCTTAAAAAAAAAAAAAAAAAACTTGAATATGGATTGTATAACACAGTACATTTTTTATGATTTGATCCATCACTGTATGAATTAATTCTTTATACTCTCACTATCAAATCTTTGCCCTAAGTGACCCCTTTTCATTGAGGAGAATGTTTCTTATTGTTGGTTGACTACAAGAGAAAAAGCATAGCTACAGTGTTTAGTTATTTACCCTAAGTTTAACTTTTCTTTTTGATCTTGATTAACCTCTCAACTGTATTTTAAATTACCCTCAAATAAAGGAAGACCAAAATAAGAGGAAGGAAAAGAGAGGGAGGGCACTGTATCTGTCTTGGGAGTAAGAGCCTTGATAATGAGGTAATAAATCTATTTCTGATGAAAGCACTAACATCCTGCACTCCAACACACACACACATGCCTCTCCCTTTAATGGGTGAGGAAACTGAGAAGTTAGGGTGGGGAAAAAATAAAGAAAAAGATGCTAAAAATAACTAATCTGGGTTGTGGCAAACCAGAATTCAAACTCCAGAGCCCATACTCCTAACTCACTTACTCAAGAAAAACAAAGCCCAGACAAGCACTTGGGTTTTTAAACTTCTGATTCTGCTACCACACATTTAATTTTGTCAATTGCATTGACCTTTGTAATCTCTGCTTAAAAGTACAATAAAACTGAATACTAAGCAAAAGTACTTGGAGGGAAGCAACTGGCTGATTTCTGTTTCTATCTAAGAAGACTGTATGGAGCCAATTTGAAGAATTTCCAAAAAAGCACAGCCATTAAAATGAGTAAGTGGAGTTCTGGATTGTACAAAAGGAACTGGAAATGCTAATATAGTATTTTAAATATAAATTATCTTCCTGTAATCAGGCCAAAGAATAGAGTTTTGGATTCTACTTATACTTTCCTTAGGGTGAATTTTATCATCATTTAGAATCCAGGAAGCAGTTTATTTAAAAGCAACTGCTTTATAATATATTTCTTTTTAACTCTGACCATAGCAGTTTCTATAAATTATCATCATTATGAACTATGTGTTTATATTATCACAAAAATATTACTTTTAAGTTAAATGTCTTAAATAGAAAGATACGGAAGTAGATCCTGAAGCAGCTTTACATATGGCAGAAGGAGTCAGGCCTAGAATTGGAAGGTTGCTCTTATTGGCGCAGCAAACTGGTCCTTTCTTCCTGGAGTGCTATCAGGTATGTTACGTCAACTTTGTGATTTCAGCCCAGGTATCTGTCTAAGACAGCAGCATTTGCTGAGCCCTTTTCACCTTCTGGGAAATAATGGGTATAGAATAGTTCTTTTAAGGTTCAGTTGTTCACAAGAAACAAAAGGAGTTATCACAACACAGAGGGAGAGAGTTAGAAGGAATAATAGGCAGGCAAAGTCATGTCTAGGGGTCTGGGTACGATGCGTCTTATCCATCTAACCAGAAATGCGGACATTAAAAGGAACGAGGAGAGCACTTTTAGATCCAAGTGCTCCATCTAATGAATGCTTTCCAATCCTGTTCTCATAACCTGCAAACACAGAAGATAATGTTTTTAGGACACACTCTGGAGGATGCTTTTGCCTTTTATGTCAGAGGTTTTGGGTACAACCTAAGGCCTTCTCCAGCCCTGTTTGGAATCTTTGGAATGGTATCAGGGTCCATCTGGAACTCATTCTTAATACAGATTAGACTCAAGGAAACAAATCCTGCAAGGTGTTCTGTTTTGTCTTTGTTACATTTTTTGTTTAAATCATGTTTGCCTTTAAACTAAGGACCTAAAATACCCTGGATATACATTGACTCTGGACTGTGATCCCTATAAGCCTTATTAAAAAAATTCTTTAAACCATTTGTTAAATACTATTTGGCACAGACTTTGCAAGATTTTGGGGAGATCAAGGTGAGAGGGAAGAGGAAGGACACTGCTCTTCTTAAAGACTCCATTCAGAGTCGGGAGGGTTGGTGGCCATTACCAAATTTCATTACCATAGAAAGAGTGGCTTATTCTGTTTTTTAAAAAATCAGATGAAGCTACTTTTTGCAAACCATCAAATTAACCCAGAGCAGTTTGTCTGGACTGAAGAACAGTAGATCAACTATTAAAAAAAAAAAAAAAAAAAAAATATATATATATATATATATATATATATATATATAACCACTGAGTGATTTTGTCTTAAAAAATGCTACAGAAAAGATTGTTCATGTAGTCTAGATTTAAAACAAACTCCTCATTCTTTGAGTGGTTGTGTTTGGAAAGTGTATGATCAGAATATTACCATATATCATGTCCTTTTCACTGAAAATGGATTCCTCTGTGGCATACTGAATTATTTGGAGATTTCTGGAAATGCTTGTCAAGGGTGGCACAATGAACCAAAATCTTCTATTTAATTCTAAAATCTGTGATTATACTTCATTGCCTGGAACATTTCCCTTGATTTAAGGCTAAGAATCCCCAGGAACAAAAGTTTAAATAAAGAAGTTTAATGGCTTCTTACAGAAAACAATATAGATGGATTACTTAGTTAACTGACTCATTCTGTAAGTCTTGGGCTGCCTAAAATGTCATTGACATTTGACAGAACTTTGTGTAGTGAAGTGTGTAGAATCAGTTAGTAGAGCAGGCTTGAGACCACTATCCTTAGGAAGACGTGCTTGCAAGGTTGAACCCTGGCCAGCATTTTGGAACTTGGATTTCTTGAAAATTTCCATCATTACTATCTGATAAGCTTAGCTCATGGTACATAAATTGTTTGTACAAACAATGTGGTTTTGGCTAAACACTTGTTTATTTCTCAGATTCTGGAGTTTTCATACATGCCATGCTAGGTAGTGAACATTAAGTGTCTAATGAGCTTTTTTGTTAGACAGAAATTTCCACATGGAGTTATAGCTCATTGGTGGAGGAATTACCTATATCTGCATGACTCCAAAGGGAAAGGACTCTTGGAAGCTTGTATCTGGTTTCCTCTGAACTTGGTTCTATTTTCCTTGCTGATTTTGCTTTGCATCCTTTCACTGAAATATATGTACCGTGCTGTGATATATCCAATATCCTGAATTCTATGAGTCCTCCGAGTGAATCATTGGACCAGAGTGTGATCTTGGGACTCATGACACAGGAAGTACACACACACACACACACACAAGTTTTGATATCTAAGATTATAACTTTATTTGTACATGAGACATAGAAGCAAAAGGTTTTAGATTAGTTATTCTTAACCAACAGTGATTTTATCTAAAAAGGGAACATTTGATAATGTCTGGAGAGATGTTTGGTTGTCAGAGCTGGGAGAGGGGAGTCATCCAGTGGGTAGAGAGAGGGTAGGGATTCAGTTGAACACCCTACAATGCCCAGGACATCCCCCACTACAGAGACTTAGCCATCCCCAAAGGTCAATAGTTCTGTGCCTAAGTAATGCCATGTAAGATTGCATGATAATAGTCAACCTAATATTAAAATAAAGAATGTTGAACATTAGTACTAAGGCAGAATGCACAAAATAATGTAATATGAACTAGAGTTGCTCCATTCCTGTAATTTCTTAGAATACCTCTGATACTCTTGGATGCTGGCCTATCTGGGTCCCTTTCAAGTAGTTTGTATGCCCACATAGTGCACAGTGTTTAATGAATAGATTGTTTGAAATACAGAGTCTTCTTTTCAAGAGGAACAATACCAGAATTCCTCTCTTGCAAGATATGCACAACTCCCCTTACATACCTTAAATGTACACTGTGTGAAAACTACACATATAGCCTATTGCTACTAGGAAATGCATTTGGAACACAGAATTTCAGGTGCCTGTTATCTGTGCTGTAATTCTGTCAGTGTTCCTGCCAGTTATATGCCTAGTATTAACAATAAATGGACCATATAAAGATTACATTGTTCCTTCTTTAAATTAATTCTTATATTCTAGAGAAATAATAATATAAACTATCATAGCAGGACTTTGGGTTCAATAAATAAAGGAGAGTCATTTAAACTTCAATAATACCCAGAAACAGGGCTATTCTCTGTATATTGGTATGGTGAGTTTAGGGGGATAAGAACATGAGCTAAGGCTTCAGGGACTTCCTGTTCAATAACATTTTGGTCTTCCTTGTTAAGCTAGACAGGTGGATGACAGGCAGATCTTAATAGGAGGGAATAGGAATGTGTTGGGCTAGCCATGGTTATTCTCAAATAACGGCTGCTATACAATATGTATGGACATTTTGGAAAAGAGTAAATCAGAAATCCTCTGGGCAATGAATTGTACCAAATTAACCTTGGGATCCATCCAGGACATGCAAGAACAATGTTATGTAAATGTGGGGTTTCCATGATAGTTCAGGGTGAATTAAGCATTTTAGAGTCAGAAAGATGTGGAGTCAAATTACAGTGATCCTGCTTAGGGACTGTATGGCTTTAGGGAGGTTATTTATCTTAACTGGATCTTCATAGTTCATCCTGTCTTCGTAACTCGTAAATTTGTGGTGTGATTTTGAGGGCCAGGCATGCAAACTAAATATGTTGCTCAAAGCAAGTGGTTAAGTCCATATTTAGCTATTGCTGTTCTTGTCATGACTGGTTCCTCCCAAATGATGGACCCAAATGAAGGGAAGTATTGTGTGCACTCTCCATTTGAGGGCCAGCTGGGATCATTTATGTTCCTAGACACATGGGAGGGAGGGTGAGCATGTATACAGTGACATTCAGTCAACAGAAGCTGACAAAGCAGGAAGGGAGGGGCGGTTGCCCCTTCACACTAGGAAGAAGGCTCTTTACCTAGAATAAGTGATGGCTTGAAACAGTCAAAAGTAGGATGAGATCCTCGGTTCCAGCCTCACTGTTCCCATTGGGTAAGCAGCTCAGTCCTCTCCGTGGCTAGATATTAAGGCTACCACAAAATATTCCCAGGTATAAGTATCTTTTCATGTGGTATAGGGTTCCTGGTTTATGCTTTGAGGTCAAAGTGCCGAAAGGCCACTTTAAAGCCAAAAACGTGAGAAGTTTGAAAAGTTGGCAGCTGGGGCATGCTTTGAAATGTGAAAAAGTCACAGTGACATAATCGTGAAAAGGTTAAAAGGGGAAGGTTGGTGAATTGGAGGTATTTATGTCACTGTCCAGAGGAGAGGATGCTCTGGCTACACTTCCATCAATTCTATTTCTATTACCTAAAATTCCTGCCCCACTGCTACAACTCCAAGAAGATGTTCCATAAAAGTATCTTCCTTTCTGTAATTTCTGGCTCACTCGACAATATTGTAACTAGTGATTAAACTTCCTAGATGTTTAGAAACTACTAAATAAATGTGTGGGTCGATATTTGGGCCCTTCACTGCAGGTTGATTTTACATTTTTCTTATGTGTACTAACCAGTTTTTAAATCGGTGAGTTCTGCTCATGTCCCCTCCATACTTTTCTAAACTATAATCAGTCTTATATTAACTGATAAAAACCAAGTTTCTCAACCTGTCTAGAGCATGAGGATCCCACAAAAGAGCAACCCAATAGGGAATCCAGCCAGAAATCCCCCTGCAGTCTGATTTCAAGTTCAGTGCCAGATTTAGTTTGTGGTAAAAGCAACGCATCCATCCATCTTCCATCAATAGACACATGCCTACCTAAACAGACAACTCCTTTGCCCTTAGACATTATATCCTCATTGATTCTTTTTGTTTATTTTGTGCAACATATCTGATTAGATCACTTTCTTTCCTTTTTACATTTCTTTCACTGTGCATATAAAGGACTGGTTTCCTATTTACCTTTCTTTGAATAGTGTTTCCTATGGTTACAGGCAATCAGCAAGCTAATTTCATCTGAGCTCCAATCACAAGCAATTTATAAAATCTTAGAAGAACACAGGTAGGTAGTAAGTAGTAATCAACTTAACTTTGATAGGACAATTTATTTTTTTATTGTCTGCCAGTCATCAGCCTGGTGAGTTGATTTGAATCGTGGAGGTATGATTGCTTTTGAAACTTCATTTTTCCCCTTCTCATGAAGTACTGATTAACAAAATAGGGGGGAAAGTCTGCATTCAAAAATTAACATAATTTCAATGTCATGAAGGAATTTTGACTTATAAAATTCAGTTAGTGGTGAAATTATTATTTTTTTTAGAAGAGGTGCTTTTGAAATTTGTTGGCAACATTACAGAGAAAACATGGGTAAACAAAGACAAAATGTTTCTCCTGAAGTGTATGGGTAGAACTGCCACAAATTTGTTACACAGAACTTTATTTATTGTAATAGAGTATTCGAATAATAATTACTCCTAGAGAAGGAGGTGCATTTGTGTGTGTTTCTTTAGAATATAAATTCTGACTTTGACTCTTTTTTTAAAAGATTTTATTTATTTATTTGGCAGAGAGAAAGAGATCACAAGGAGGCAGAGAGGCAGGCAGAGAGAGAGGGGGCAGCAGACTCCCTGCTGAGCAGAGAGCCTGATGCAGTGCTCGATCCCAGGACTTTGAGATCATGACCTGAGCCGAAGGCAGAGGCTTAACCCACTGAGCCACCCAGGTGTCCCTGACGTTGACTCTTTTAAGCCATTGTTGTAATTATCTCCCACACTACTCTGTTTTCTATATCCTTCTTAAATTCACAGTATATAAGTGTGCAATGGTCTAGTTTTCTAGACCATTGCATGAGGGCATTCTCAAATTCTTGAGCATTTAACAAATTCTAAGGAAAAGACAATTTATGATATTCAGATGCTATAGTCAAATGATACGTTGAACTTTGATAATTATGGTAGCCTCCTCTAGTTCCAACTTCTGCATTAGTTATACCTTTCTGTTTAACAAATGATTCCACCTCCTGGTCACTAAAGCAACAACCATTTATTAGCTCATGGTCTCTGTGGGTACGAAGACCAAGCAGGGCTTAGCTGGGCTCCTCCTGGACTGAAGAGTTCACAAAGCTAAGGTAAAGTCTCCGTGGGGCTCCCATCACCCTGAGGCTCCCTCAGGGAATGAGTGGGCGTCCTTCCCTCCTCCCTGCAGAGGTCAAGTCTGGTACTGTTTTTCCTGGGCTCCTGGATGGAGGACCTCAATCCCTTCCTTAATAGCTATTGGCCAGGGGCTTCCCTCACGGGCCCATGACACAGATCTTCTCCATAAAGCAGCTCACAACAGAGATAGCAAGAGGGCAAGATGCAGAGATCAAGAACAAAGTCGCAGTCTTCTGTTACCTCAGAAGTCATAACCTCAAGCATGATTTATCTCAAACCTACTCTCACCGGGAGTAGACAGACTAGGAATATCAGGGGGAAGGCATCCCTGAGAGTCCTTTCAGGAATCGCCCGCCACAGTGCATGCGTGCGTACATGCGTGCGTGCATGTGTGCATGTGTGTGTGTGTGCGTGTGTGTGTGGTTTTACAAAAACAAAGTTCCTTCTTTTAAAGCAATTTCATTTTCCATTTTCCTTTCTTTGATTTTCTTTATACATCAGATATTTTAGAAGCCAGCCCCTGAGGACAAAGAGACACTATAGCCTGCATCTGTCACCTCGAATATTTAGGATCACAGCACACCACGTGTGATAGGAAGGGTGTTACTGTTGTCTGTATATTATGTTGAAAACGATAAGTTCATCTCTTGCGCTCCTTTCTCTCTCAGGTGGTGGTGATTTACAGTGACTGGCTTAAAGCACACTTAGAACCAAATGAAGAACTGTAGCATAGGGTACGAGTATGCAGTTATCATAGAATGACTAAGGGGGCCTGTGTGCTGCTTCATCATCTACCAACTCCCTTTTGCCCTCTGGTGTCATCTTTATCTATTGGCATGCACCAAATGCGGCTTTCAAAATAGCAACTTTGGATAAAATACAAATTGGTAGCAGCACGTCACTAACAGTCTTCTAACAACATGCAGGGAAAGGGCTAATTTGCCAGACAAGCCCGAAATAAACTTCTAAGTTCCTTCAGAGTATTTATCACACTTACCCTCCTGTATCCGGCACTTATGTCTCGGATATTACTAGTCTAAAATCAGGTTTTCCCCAAACACCTGAGTAAAAAGCCTGACCCCAGTTTCACTTGATTATATGTAAGAATTAAATCATTTATGAGGTGTCTAGAAACTACCAGGGTCATATATCTGTTCCAACATCTTTCTGGGTTGTTACTTGCCACTTCTGTTTATCATCTGGTCCTAGGTCAGAACCTCTAACCCCTTTTCTTCAGAGCACTCATCCTGCAGGTGGAGCCCTCCGGTCCCTTTGTGCCCACATAGCATTTTGCAAAACATTTCATCCAAGTGGTGGACCCCTATCCATTTTTTCTGCAAATAGAGAATAGAGGCAAGCCTGTAATTCCTAACAAAAATTATGCTGTAGATTATAAGAGTGATGCAAATTTCAACACAAAGACATACAAAATTCAGCCTGCAATATGACTATTCTCAAAGGACATAAATCCTCACATCTCTAGAGATGTCCACTCTGGGGAATATGTCACCTGTGGAAGGGGTAGACCTTTTTTTTTTTTTTTTTTTTAACAATCTTGGGATCTTTTATTGTTTTTACACTTACCATGCCATGGATTCATAGGGAATGGGTTCCACAGCTCAGCTCCTTTCCGTGCCCTTCTCTGGGTGGAAGAGGCTGGCTCTTCAGTTGGATCCAAGTACCTTTCTCTTTGGCTTCCCTCTTTCTCTGACCATTTTCCTTCCTGCGCTTCAGGAAGCTCCCCTGGCTCTTTGAGCCCTGAGTGTGCTCCACATGCACATGAATTCTCTCAGCAAGAATCTCCCCTTCCCTCGTTTGTTCCCATGGTGCCAACAGCATGTTGGGCAACCTTGCCAACTCCTCTGGCTTTCCCAAGCTAACGTTTGTGGGGCTCTCCTTTTTGACCAGTGCCGATCCCCATGATGGCTATACTATGACCTTTCTTGTAGAAACACATGTATGTGACCAAAGGAACAGCTCCATGTTTTCTAAGAGGCCTAGACATGTAGCAGGTGCCTCTCCTCTCTCTCTTTGTGTTGCTTGTTTTGGTGAGTTCCTGGAAAATGGCGGTGCTGGCTGGAAAAAGACAGAAGAGTTAGACTTTGTAGCTAACCCAAGGCTGCTACCTGAGCCATTATGGCAGTGTCCTTGGGCGTTTCTCTCTCATCTAGAAAGGAGACTTTAAATACAAGTCTCTGAGGAAAGAATATGCATAGACTTTTACCCAGAATAAGGCCTCCCTCCACAGACCTAATAACCATACCCACGGTCTGCCATTTGTCATATGAAAATCTGCGGTGAAAATCTACAGTCTATAGAGTGGAAATCTACAGTCTCTGTAGAGAAACAACAACAACAACAAAAACTCAAAAACAACTTTCCGGGAACACGGGCAGATAACATTTCTCCATGTCCTTCAACATGACAGAGTCTTCACCATTCAATGATCAGTATATTAGAATATTTTCCAAGTGTGGCTTCTTCAGTCTTGAGTAGCACCCTCATCTCCTTTTTTTTTTTCTTTTAAGATTTTTATTTATTTGAGAGAGAGGATGAGGAAGAGGGAAAGAGAGAGCATGAGAAGGGAGAAGGTCAGAGGGAGAAGCAGACTCCCCACTCAGTAGGGAGTCAGATGTGGGACTCGCTTCTAGGACTCCAGGATCATGACCTGAGCTGAAGGTAGTCACTTAACCAACTGAGCCACCCAGGTGCTTCCCCTTCTCTTTTAAGTGGGGGCTTTTACTTGTTCATCATCTGAGAGGTAACAGGTAGGCATACACATCCTAACTGCCTTTATGTTCTCTGCTCACAGTTCTCTAGTCACCTTCTGAAAAATAACACACACACCCTCCAAGGATAAGCAAGATTAAACATGTATGGGAAAGTCTCCTGCACAGACACCTCCTCTCATGATCACACAGAGAAAGGCAGTAGTATGGGAACACGTAAGTTGTTGTCTGTAAAGGTGGGTTGACTTCATAAGATAAAATAATGAAATGGGACAGTTTTGAAATGTGTCCTCGATCCTGCAACATATGTGCAGATTGAGTTTGATGAAAGCCATGATGTAAGGGAAAGATTCACCTAGCATCATCCCCTCAACCAATCCAGCATTGGTAGTAGACAGAATGAGGAGCCCCCTAATTCAGGTCTTAATCCCAGAACCTGGAGTATGTATTGTATAATGTAAGTGAAAATTAAAGTTGTTTATTGCATGCCCTTGAGATGGAGAGATTATCCAAGATTAATGAGGTGGGCCCGGGGTGATCATAATCATCCTTCAAGATGGAAGAGAGAAAGCAGTGTCATGTCAGTCATGTCATGTCGGAGTGGTACACACTGAAAGAGACTCAGCTGACCATAGCTGGTTTTCAGGATCAAAGGGATCACACACCAAGAATGATGACCAGCCAGCAGAGCAGAGAAAAGCAAGGGATAGGTCTCCCCTTCTATCTTAGGAGGAGCACAGCCCTGACAGCATTGTGATTTTAGCCCAGTGAAACATGGGGTTCACCTTGTACCTTCAGAACTATAGGATAAGCCACCAGTTCTGTGGTCATTTTTTATAGCAACAATACAGAAAATATGCACCTTTCTTCATGTATCTTTGCCATCAGTGATCATACCTTCTCCAGTCTGTAAGGCACCCCTTCTCCTTTCCGTATGACCTCCTCTGTTAGTGGGGACATTAGTGATCTCATGACATTGTGAAGAATACTTGCAATGAATATTTTTTTTCTTTTTAGTAACCAATACAAGCAATATATAGTACTGTTTATCTCTTTCTCTTTCCCTTTCATCACGTTACATACAGCCAAATGTTACTTGCCTGCAATAGTGGCCTTCTGGCTCTGGATTGCTAGAGAAAGTGATTTGGGCATCTCATGTACTTTAGGAAGGTCGAACTTTTAGTCACTCTGATGGCCACAGTGGCAAAACCTAAATTAAAAGATGTTGACTCGTTACTCATTTTAGCCAAGTTACTAATTTTATAAGCATCATCATCATAAGTATCTTCTAGAAACTGTTTCTTCCCATGTCCTTACCCCACTATAATCCATTCCACCACAGTAGCCCAGGCAACCTTTTGAATGTGAAATCATGCTGTTCAAATTCCTCAGTGACTCTCTATCTCATTCTGAGGAAAAGCCAAACTCTTTCAGTGTCCTGAGGGTGGACATCAAATTCCTAGGACCCAAATCCTTTCTGTGTCTTAACTTCCTCTTAGCTCACTAGCACAGTGCCCAGAGTGGACTCTGTTTCATTTACTTGAGCTCAAGCCAGAGTTCTTCATTGTGTTCCGAGCACATGCCCCCCGACCCCATTCAGGACGCTGGCCCTGGCCTCTCTGGTGGGGACACTCCTCCTGCATGATCCTGGAGCCTGGACCCCTCACTGTGCTCTCCAGAAAGCCTGGCTCTCGCTACCCTGTTCAGCTTATTCACCCTCTGGCCTGCTTATCGTACACCTTCCCTCCAGTTCCGCTGTAACATCTTTTAACAGACTGCTCACTGGTATTTTGCTTTATGACTCCACACACTAGGATTTAAGCTCCAGGAGGGCAGATGTGCATCTGTTTGGTTCATTACTGTGTCTTGCTAGCGACAAGACAGGGGCCTGAGAACCTGATTTGTGCTTAACAGTATTGGTAAGGTAAATGTTTACTTCCTTGCCATTGATTAAGGGTCAAAAGCACATCAATTTCAAAGTTTAGAAAATGCTTAGATACCATCAGATTCATTCCTCACTTCACAGATGGAATAAATGAGGCCCAGAGAGATCACACAGTTATTTTCACCACAAGTAGAATTAGCAAGCTGCCCTTACTTTCTTAACTCATTAACAAAGATGAGTACCAGTGATTTACATAACTTCATACTTACAATAGCAGCAACCAAAAGCTCTTTCCAGTCTTCAACATTTCAAAATGATTAACCTATTGTGTCCATTGTGCTTTACTGTACTCCTAATGGAATTGTTCACTTCTAATGTGACGTTCACTCTTATCTTTGCATTTTACTTTCTGAACTCTGTTATTTATTCAGTAAGTATGTTAATAACTGTGATGTATAAAATACTCTTATAATACAGAGAGTGTGTCAGAGGTGGGTTCCAGCTGCTGGTTCCAGCTTTATCATGCCCGTACACTAGACCAGAGAGTGCTCAGGTGCTGCCTGGGGGCCTTCAGGGTCCCCTGCTTCTGGACCAGGTGCTCACAGGATTCAGTCTCCGTCATCTCCAGCCTGTCAGTGTGCAGTACCCAACAGGGGTTTGCCTCAGGGGTTTCAGTATCGCCCTGCAAGCATAGGGCGCCTTGGGACCCTCTTAGCACCCAGGCATATGTGGCTGAGTTGGACAGGGAGTTCGTGGTCTATACCATCGGGGGAAACGGGAGTTTGTTTATGATTTTTTTCTTCCTGCAAACACTTTATTTGACCTCTTTGATGCTAGTCCTTCAAAACCCAGACACTGCCTTTAAGGACCTTGAATGATAGCAGGAAAAGGTGTATTATCGTCAGACGTACATGACTATCACAAGTACCATGTGATCTATTATTAAGCACCTATAGAGGACACAAGTTCAAGGAAAGAGAGCTCTCTTTACAACTGAGAGGTAGAAGGGTTTTGTTAAGAAAGTGAACTTTATTAAGTATTAAATGATAGGCTGGCTTCTGGTGGGAAGAGAGAGATGAAGAACGTAAAACATATAGTTCAGGGGTCGGCTGTGGCACGTCTGGGAGGTAAGCATGAGATTGAGACCTGGACTGAGATCAAGATTTGGATGCTTAACTGACTGAGCCACCCAGGTTAGCCTACAGATACTCATTCTCTGCTCAAACACAAATATGCTCTCCCATTCTTATAGCATCATAACAATAATGAGATTGCTTTTGAGACATGACCTCTAGAATCAGGCTCATTTTATAAACATATATACTTGTCATTTTTTCCATAAGTATTTATAATAAAATTTATTTTCTTGCAAGATTAAAATAAGTTGTTCTGTAGAATTTACTTTTTTTTAAAGTTTTTTAAAAAATTTTATTTATTTATTTGACAGACAGAGATCACAGGTAGGCAGAGAGGCAGCCAGAGAGAGAGGAAGGGAAGCAGGGTCCCTGCTGAGCAGAGAGCCTGATGTGGGGCTCGATCCCAGGACCCTGAGATCATGACCTGAGCTGAAGGCAGAGGCTTTAACCCACTGAGCCACCCAGGCACCCCTGTAGAATTTACTTTCTTAATCAATATTTCTGACTTTATAGACTGTTTTTTTAAGAAAAAGATAGAGAAGACTTTTAATGCTACCATCCACTCCCAGTCCCACAGAAGAAAAAGAAGAGGAGGCATGTAGATAAAATAGAACACTATCTCTGTAACTTGGACAAGCCCTTGCTAAGAAGGGAGAGTTATCCCGAGTTTGATGATAACTCGTTACTATCACCTGTGTGAGTCCAGACAGATTTCCATTTAGCTCACAGGCTGACCTGTGACAACCATCTGTACACATCAGTATTTGTCCCCCAAAGTGAAATCTGAAAGGCAGCTCCTACAAATACCAGGTACACCTTCTGGGATCCTCATCACGGCCAAGTATTTTTAAACACAGCTTCTCACATGGTTACTGCTATTCTTTCCTCCTCCATTTCAGCCTGACACTTCAACTTGGTTAAAAAAAGAAAGAAAGAAAGAAAACTGTAAAAAAAAAAAAAAAGAATTATCAAGTTCCTCAGTAAGTTCTTAACTGACTCAGTTTTGTGCAAGTTTATCAACTATTTTTTTATGAATACTGCAATTACAGTTTCTTTTTAATTACAGTTCTCCTTGCAGCAGAGAAAGGAGCTGCTCAATCATAACTTTGAATCAATGAAATTTAAATCCATTACTTTCTCATAATTCATCCAGCTCATCATGTTAGAATTTAGACCTTTATCCGTAGTCTAAGAACACAAACGTTCTCTTCAACGTTCATCAGCCTGGTAGTAACTTAGCTTTTAACTGTAACTTAAATACATGTTTTCAAATAAGTATTATTCATTCATAGAAATTTTTATAAGAAATAGTCAAAACAGGGGCACCCAGCTAGGTTAGCTGCTGGAGCATGTGACTCTTGATCTTTGGGTCATGAGTTCCAGCCCCATGTTGGGTGTAGAGATTATAAATAAATAAACTTAAAGAAAAAAAGAAATGGCCAAAGTAGCATTCTCCATTATTATTACCATCTGTTTTTCAAAATAACCCATGAACTGTACGAGTTGTATTTGCAACTACTAGGAAGATAGATGGGTGGATGAGTAGACAAATGGATGGATCAATGGAAGGATAGAAGGATGGATAGATGGATAAATGGATGCAGGATGGATGGATAGATGGAGGGATAGATGGGTAGATGGATGGAAGGATGGATGGAAGGAAGGAAATGTAGATAAATGGTTGGATAGATGGATGGATGGGTGTATGAATGGATGGATAGTATTTTCTTCTCATGTTCAGTCTTAATTCTCTCTCCTGTTGAGTAGTTTATTTCAGAAGCCATTTATTTTTATAATCTAATTTTATCAGCTTTCAGTAAATAAACTTTTTGAGGTATCCACTGCATTCATTCTGTATTTTTAATTTACTTTTATTATTTATTTATTTGATATCATATATAATTAACATTCAATGTTATAATACTTTCAGATGTACAATGTGATGATTCAACAATTCAATACATTGCTCAATGCTCATTATAGTAAGTTTACTTAATCTGCTTCACCTATTTCACATACTTCCCCCTATTTCCCCTCTTGTAAACACCCATTGTTCTCCATGGTTAAGAATTTGTTGTTGTTTTTTCTTAGAGTATTTTTTTTATTTATTTTTTTAAATTTATTTATTTATTTTTTTAAGCATAACAGTATTCATTGTTTTTGCACAACACCCATTGCTCCATGCAATACGTGCCCTCCCTATTACCCACCACCTGGTTCCCCCAACCTCCCACCCCCGCCCCTTCAAAACGCTCAGGTTGTTTTTCAGAGTCCATAGTCTCTTATGGTTCGCCTCCCCTTCCAATTTCCCTCAACTTCCTTCTCCTCTCCATCTCCCAATGTCCTCCATGTCATTTGTTATGCTCCACAAGTAAGTGAAACCATATGATACTTTACTCTCTCTGCTTCACTTATTTCACTCAGCATGGGTTAGGGAGATAGGAGAAGAATTTGTTTTTGATTTGTCTCTTTTTCTTTGTCTTGTTTCTTAAATTCCACATTTCACATGAGTGAAATAATGCATTGTCTTTCTCTGACTGACATATTTCACTTAGATTTATATACTCTAGATCCTTCCATATCACAAATACTAAGATATTAAGTACCTAATATCTATATATTGACTATATTGAGTATAATATGGCATAAAATATACATATATCACATCTTCTTTATCCATTTATCTATCCATTGACACAGGCTGCTTCCATAATATGATTATTGTGAACAATGTTGCTATAGATGTAGGGGTGCATATATCCCTTTGAATTAGTGTTTTCTATATAGAAATAATCAGTAGAGGAATTACTGGATCCTAGGATAGTTCTATTTTTAATTTTTTGAGTAAGCCCCCATACTGTTTTCCACAGTGGCTGCACCAGTTTGCATTCCTACAAGCATGCACAAGGATTCCTTTTTCTCTACGTCCTCACCAACACTTGCTGTTTCTTGTTTATAAAATTTTTTTTTGTCATTCTGATGGGTATGGTGAGGTATACCTCATTGTGGTTTTGATTTGTACTTCCCTGATGATAAGTGATGTTGAGACTCTTTTCATGTGTTTATTGGCCATTTGTATGTCTTCTATTTTTAATTAGATTACTTTTTTTTTGGTGTTGATTTGTGTAAGTTCTTTACATGTTTTAGTCTTATCTACTTTTTGCCATTCTTTTTTTTTTTAAGATTTTATTTATTAATTTTGACAGACAGAGATAGATCACAAGTAGGCAGAGAGGCAGGCAGAGAGAGTGAGAGGGAAGCAGGCTCCCTTCAGTGCAGAGAGCCCGACGTGGGACTTGATCCCAGGACCCTGAGATCATGACCTGAGCCAAAGGCAGCGGCTTAAACCACTGAGCCACCCAGGCGCCCCTACTTTTTGCCATTCTTAATAACTGTGTGTTTTGGTGTGGACCTCCTTGCATTGTTTTATTGGGGTTTCTTTGTGCCTCCTGGATCTCGATTTCTGTTTTCTTCCCCAGATTTGAGAAGTTGTCAGCTATTATTTCTTCAAATAAATTTTTGTCCCCCTTCTCTCTCTCTCTTCTTCTTCTATAATGTAAATGTTATTATACTTGATATTTTTCTCATTCCCTAAGTCTATTTTCATTTTTTGTCATTTTTTCTCCCTCCTGTTTAGTTTGATTGCTTTGTATTACTCTCTTCCAGGACACTGACCCATTTTTTTGCTTCCTCTAGTCTACTATTTATTCCCTCTAGTGTAATTTTAACATTTCAGTTATTTAGGTTTTCATATTTGATTAGTTCTTTTTTAATGTTTTCTATCTCTTTAAGGGTCTCACTGAGGTCCCCTCTTCTTTTCTCAAGTCCATGGAGTATCTTTTTGACCATCATTTTAAATTCTGTATCAGGCATATTACTTCCCTCCATTTCATTCAAGCATTCCTCCTTTATACACAACATTTGATCCAAAGCGTGTTTCTTTGTACCTGGCTGGGTTCCAGGGGATAAGATCTGTTTCAATAACCATTTTAAAAAGGAAAGTTTTATATCTATCTATCTACACAATTGTATATATTATTATATACAATTATGTTGTAATTATGTATATTGGTATAAGAGTTGATCTTTTTTTGTATATTCTGTTGAGTCATATAAATTTTACTCACAGTCTTTCAGTGTAGGTACACTATTCTCTACAGCTGATAGTAACTTATTAATGAATAAGAAGGTCAACTATATTCAAATGGTTCATATAGTCACCTTTTGAAAAGAATAACTATTTTAATTCAAATTCAAATCAAGCATTGTACTGGGATTAAAGTGGTGAACTAAAGCAGATAATATTTATTGTCCTGGTGAGATTAATTATATTTATTTTGGTATATTTTCGGTTTGGGGACAGGCCTAGAAAAATAAATGGTAAGAATTACTAATCTCAGTATTTTTTATTAACAGGCATGTGCCTAGTAATTTCTATTAACTTAATGCAATAACATGAGGAATAAAAATTTTTGGGGGCGCCTGGGTGGCTCAGTGGGTTAAAGCCTCTGCCTTCGGCTCAGGTCATGATCCCAGGGTCCTGGGATTGAGCCCCACATCGGGCTCTCTGCTCCGCAGGGAGCCCGCTTCCTCCTCTCTCTCTCTGCCTGCCTCTCTGCCTAGTGTGATTTCTCTCTGTCAAATAAATAAAATATTAAAAAAAAAGAAATTAAATGTTTTTTTCTCAAAAACTGAATAGAAAAGAATGTACTACATGAGATGATATTAACATGTTTTTGGACTTGAATGCATTTGTTTACATCATGGCATAAAAATTATAAAAATGTAAGATTAAGTGAACAGAAAACATGAAGATCTTCACAGTAATAGCTTGGGAATGATAGAAGGACCACTAGAAAACATGAAGAGGTGTTAAGTGATGGCTTTAAAGGCTAACCCTTTAAGGCAAGGCTTGAATTTAACTTCCTAGATCTTATAGCAAGTTAGTGGCACCATGTTATTAGGACATGAAGAACTGCCTTTAATGTATTTCTTAGGTTATTTGAGAAGCCTACAAGATCATTTTATTGTGTCCTTTGGAAAAAGTTACTCAGCCAAATGTCTCTCTTCAAAAGTTATAATTGCTCTACTGGAATTAGATCATAATGCTATTAAAATCAGTGATTAAGTATTTTTTTGAAACAGCTCTGGTGAGTCTGACTGAGGATAAGATTGTATATTTTACAGGACATATGTGTATGCTGTGTGAATAGTGCACTGGACACAAACGCCATCTGAGTTTGTGCTCTAAGCTCTGCTATCTCATATACTGTCTCTCTGCTCACCTCAACACCACTGGAAAAGCTGCCCTTTGGTTTTTACTGGAGAAGCTATTTACAGAAACTGGTGCTGTTTGCGGTAGACTGTTCACCTCACAAGATATCTGACACCTTCCTTAAAACAAGATCTCCTTCTCTGATTACTGTGCTATGTCCCATTTTTGGCTGTCCAGGATAGTTCTTTCTAAGTAGTGTATATCTGTGAGATTGTGAAAGGAAACATAACCGACTAATAAGGGCTGCTAACTGGTCAGCATTTTTAATACAAAAATGAAGCTCAGAGAGGTCAAGTAACTTCAGTCAATCTGTCAGCCTCACAGACTCTATCCTGTTACCACATGCCATGTTGCTTCACTGAAAAACATCAGACATGGAATTAAGATAAGCTGCTTGGTTCTTCTGAAACCTAAATACAAAATTGTAGTCCTAAGTTCATCAAGTTAAAAATCAAATAGGAGTTGGTAGGAAAAGAGTTTTATCTTTTTGATAAACTTAACATGTTATATTTTTCTGAATATAAGGAAAGAAATTTGGTAGTTTTTTAGGTTAATTTCTCAACAAATAAGGTACTTACAAAATAGAATAAACCTAATAGGTATATGGCAAATAAATTTTAAAAGTTCTTAGAGATTTATCAAGAAACATTTAAGTGTTACATAATAAAGTTTTTAGGTACATTGAGACTTTGCACAGACACTAGTTTTATTCATCAGTTAAAAAAATAAATAAATAAAAATAAAATAAAATATTTACTGGCCTCTAAAATCTTCTGTGGTCTATAGAATTCTGAATAATCAATCCAGATTGTATTTGAACTGTCCCTTCTTCAATTTCAAGAAGACCACAGGAAAGCAGACAGAAAGGATTAGCGTGCTTTAGCAACCTGAGCAATACTTAGGCAGCTGCTATTCATAGGGGAATATGGTTTTCCACCCAGTACCAGTCTTGTTTACACAAACACACCAGTCTTCTACTTCTGTCCACAGAGCATAGCTGCAGAATGACAATCCTGTGGCTGGTTTTGAAATGGATTATGTTGCAATTTTCCTTCAATGTGGACTACTAAGTGGAGACAACTTAAAAGAATCCCATTTGTAATTTTGAAATGTTTTTCAACTTCAGTTATGAATAGCTGGGTCTAAGAACTAATGCCAAATTGAATGAATTCTGTAAAATAAAACTTAAGCAAGCAACTGGTCCAGTTTTACTCCAGTGCATTGAGGGAAAGTTCAAATGCACCTCTCTTGCTACTGCTGATTTGTGCTGCCCACTGGTAAGGCCAGAGAGAGATAATCTCTTCAAATTTTGAGCTAGGAACTGAAAGCTGTATTTGTAAATTCAATCCACACTACCTTCTTCTATCATGCATCTATCATAGCGCTATTTACACATCAAATGCTAACATCTCCTTTTCTACATAGTAAGGTTCAAAGTTCACCTGAACTATCCATTTCATGATTATTTTAAGCAAAATTAAGAGAGTGAGACTTGATACAATATAACTGATAAGATGATTAATTCTGTATAGTTTTTAGTATATACCTATATTACTCCCCAACCCAGTTGGTTAACTTCTACTTCTCTCTCTTCTCACCATCTTCCTGCATTTCCAAGTAAAGCCTCCAAGTCCTAGTTCCCAGTGTCACTCTTGACAACTGTAGGAATGTTAAGTCACTGCTCCCTTAGTTTTGCAACCCAAAACCCCAGTGAAACATCTCCTAGCCATGCATCGGTGTCCATCTATCAACCTTGCCCCTTATTTGAACTGACCTGTGGAGCTCTTTCTGTCCTCCACTGTAAACGTAAGATTGTACTTGAACTTTTCCAAAACATCCCTGCTCATTACGAGACTTTTACAAGTGTATCTTGTCCCCATCATTGTCTCTTCTCCTAGTATTTCTTCATATGTCCCTCTACAGCTTGAATGTGGGGTATAAGTCTTTCCTTTGAGCCTTAAGGCTCAACAAACAGTCTATTTCTTGGAACACCTGGGTGACTCAGTCGGTTAAGCGTCTGACTCTTGATTTTGGCTCAGGTCATTATCTCAGGGTCATGAGTTTGAGCCCTGTGTGGGGCTCCAGGCTAGGTGAGCCCCATTGGGTTTGTCTCTCTTCCTCTCCCTCTGCCCCTCCCCCATCTCTAAAAAGAAAGAAGGATTCCAGCTCTTTTCTCTCTCCCTCCTGGCTGTTTTTAGGTTATGCAGACACAATGCATTTCCTTTATCTTCAGTAAAGCCTATGTAGCAAATTGAAGAGTCATGGAAAACAGATCAGATGATTTCATAATATCTTGGAAAGTGAAAAAAAATTATTTTCTTTCAACATTCAAATTTAGGAGTGACTCAGAAGACCCAATTACCTTGACAGTACCTAAAAAGTAAATAACTGTAGATATTTCAAAATACAGCAATGTTTAATACATGTTTTTATAATCAAGGACAGAAGAGCCAGAACCAATTAAACATCATACAAATCTAAACACTATCAGTAATGAAAGACCTAGAAATTAAACTGTGAGAAATGATTACCAAAACAGAAGGTATTATATATGAAACGAAGACACTACATTATAAATTTGGTTGTTCCCAGTTCTTGAAGGTTTGAATTTTAAAAATTGAGTAAACTCTTATTACATAGCTACAGACATTAGAACTCAGGTTTAAAAGAAACAATGTATATTTGCTTTCAAATAAATGTTAAAGCAAATAAGTAATAAGTGTTTATTTTTTAACTAGACATCTCTGGACATTTATATGCAAAGAAAAGCTTATTATTACAGAGGGGCTTTTTTTTTTTTTTAGTGTAATGTTGTGGTATATAATAGGCTCTAAAGTTTTATACCCACTCAAAATTATTTGGTTCTTTAGTTTTCATCCATGGAATAGCTAAGAGACTTTGTGTTTTCCGTTATTGGACTGCCCTGAAAATGGATGCCCATAGCTTGTTGAGGCTGTATGAGTTCCAGAAACTCATGGTGACAATTTATTCCATTTTGGAAATGAAGACCACTTATTTCCAAATGTAAAAGGTATGAGTTTGTCAGAGAAAATGTCTGAAAGGGAATGTTGCTAGGCCAAGTCACACTATCACTATTGAAAAGAAATCATTTCAGGGCCTCCCTAACAGTGCTTCAGTAATATGTCTCAGTGACTCAGAGTATTAAAATAAAGACATTTTCCTTCTATAGAGTCACAAATAGATTAATCAGTGGAACTCTTCCTGACTACTGTTCAGGCCCAGCATGTGAATAGCCTGAGTTGTAATGACAAGCTGCCTTCTATCTGTTGAGCAGGTATAGCAATCCGGTGGGTCAGGGAAGTAAAAAAGAACTCTAAGGCATTCCTGAGTCCAGTATTTGCACACTTCCCAAACACAGGGATGCCATTCTTCACATGCAGGTGATTCAATAGTCTGCTTTTCCCAAAACAGTCTCAGTTTGGAACAGAAATTAAACATCTATCTTACTTCTAATCATAAAATTTGAAATGACAATAATGAGGTGGTGGATTCAGAAAAGTTGAAAAATCAGATTATTATGTAGAGAAAAGAAATAAGATTAAGGGGTTTTGCTTTATGTTTTTTTTTTTTCCTGCTCACATAAATGAAAGATTCATTGTGTTCTAAACTAACTATTTTTTGCACCACCAACTACAAAAACTCTTCTGTTCTCCCTCTTGCTAGCAACAAGTTATGGCAAGATGGGAGCAGGAGCGAGAAGGGAAAGTATAATTCAAAATCCTTCTGACACAAGCAGACTGAACTCTAGCCCATGGCCATCATAGAGGGTCTTATTTTCCGCAGTAGCCCATAGATAATGAACCTGCTAATAATGACTTAATATACTGCTATTAGAAAGCTCTGAATGATGGGTAGGACTGTCTTAAGACAGGATGGTTTCACTAAGAAATGTAACTAACAGTGAGAATCACATCATCAATGTTATTGAATGAGATTAAACTAAACATGATTAATTTTGAAACTAGCAGCATCTATCACAATACTTTTCCAGTGTTGTTTATTGATTTGTCAGTGTTTGTAACCCTTAGAGGCAAGCTCTTGTCACTTGAATAACTGATGTTTCATTTACCAGTTTTATAAAGAATCCTCTCATTATCCTTCTCTGAGTCGGGACAGAAAGCATTGATTGAAATTAGTACAATCAGGGTAAAAAGGAGGACTCAGCCTTTTGCTTGGTAGAATTATGCCAGTACCTTTGAGAATTGCTGTTTTACACAAGATATAATATACAATTAGGGATTGTTAGTAATTGCTAAAGCTTCTTGAGTGTTTCCTTGTGGTAGACATACCACTAAGAGTTCTTTACTCATTTAATCCTCAGGACAATGGATGATAGATACTGTTATTTTGTATCATAATTGTTATTAATATCATTTTCATATCCATTAAACAGAAAATAAAACAGGTTTAAAGAGATTGAACAATGTATCTTTTAGAGGAAATGTATATTTATTTACTAATATATAGTAATGCAAAAAAAGGTGTGGAGTAAGTTTATTTCCCATTCACCTCAATCCATCCAAGAGTAAGTGCAGAATATTGGAACCAAGCATAACATTCTTTATTTACAACAAAGAAACAAGGAAACAAACAAATACATAAGCCTATTTCTACAACATGTGATTAAATTTCAGACACTATGAGAAATTTATTGCAAAGATCATTCACTGGTTAAGCTACCAATTTATAATTGGAGAGAAGGGTAACTTACATATAATGCACTGTTCATCTTTTCTCCTCCCTTCAAAATGAAAGAAGATAATCAATGATTGTGAAAATCTAAGGCAAAAATCCACAGGCATGTCTTCATGATCAATCCAGAATTATTCTTCCCCAGAGTAGGGATGTCACAATTTGATGCCTAGCTCATGAGGCAGAGGTAAATCTCTTCTTAGGAAATGGCATAAACAAATGTTTGCTTCAGAGATACTCATTCAGGCTCATTACCTGGTGGGAGATAGTTACAATGTTTCATTTAAGCGCTCCAGGGAGGAATGTGATGTCACATGTATGCATGTGCACACATGCACACACCCTTACTCTGGCCTCCAGAGGCTGGTGCAGACTCTACTGAGGTTGTAGGGTGGGCAGGGATGCATCCTCAGTGGACTAGTTAAGAACTTCACAGGAAGCCAATACTGCGAGAACTAGTGAAATAAGAGCTGAGAGACAGCCTGGATACTCAGGTAAAATGCTTATTATGGACAAAGAAAAAGAAGAGTGAAATTAAAACTAGCAAAGTTCACAGAGCTTGCAGAATGTCAGAAAGTGGAGGCAAGAAAAATGGCCTGGAAGTGTATCGGAAGTGTATGGGAAGGAAAATTATTTTTACACCTGAAACTTCCCTCAAAATACTTTAGAACTGTATTCTTAAAATATGTTAAAAGTGAAAAAGATATGCTATCACCATTATTTTATTATACTGATAAAATTATTTAAGTAGACAATCATTTCTCCGAAATATTACCAAACTATTCTAAAGCTACTGATGTATTTTTTTAAAGATAATATTTATTTATTTGACAGAGATCACAAGTAGGCAGAGAGACAGGCAGAGAGAGAGGAAGGGAAGCAGACTCCCTGCTGAACAGAGAGCTGGATGTGGGGCTTGATCCCAGGACCCTGAGATCATGACCTGAGCAGAGGCCTTAACCCACTAAGTCACCCAGGCACCCCAAGCTACTGATATTTCTATATTCATTTCTTAATCATTGCCTTCATTTTGCATGTTTTATTTGCAAAAAAAAGTATATTTTTACATTTTGATTAATTCTCTGAAGCTTTTAGATGTTGGCACATCATATATAGGTTCTTCTTGATACATGCACAGCTTCTTTCCCAAGATACTTCCTTGTCCAATTCCTTGTCCAAGCAACTTCCCCTCCAAGGATGAAGGTGGCAAATCACAGATTCTCTTTGTCTGTCTGTCTCTCACTCTTTCACACACATCTAATTCTGGTTCATCACATAAGTGGGGGCGGGGGGCTAGAAATTTGGTTGAAGCACAACCATGGGACAACAATCTAGTTTTTGGTATTTATAGACTCATTATCATCTCTTTTCAGCATCATTACTGAAACTTTTCTACACTTGGTATATATTTACGTAGGTGATAATTATGCCACTTAATAAGTCGTATATTATATGGTACCAGTGAAAACTACTCTATTAGATTCAGCATATTTGCCATATTCTAACTGGGCCTGTCTGCATCCTTGGATGAAACTGAATAGTAAATATAAACCTCATATCCCTTTGCTTTATGTCTTATACTCCTGAATCCACAGTCTTTACCCTTATAGTGGTGATCTAACTACAATATGAAATTTGCTTTATTACCCTTCCATTGAGCATATCTATGGGTCCATTGTGATCATCCATATGACATACAACTTGCCCTTTGTATCATGGTCCTGGCCCGTTTCCCTGGCCTTACTTTCCAGCACTTCCCAGCTTGATGTTTGTGTTATAATAGTATAGAATACCTATGTGTTTTATGATTGCCTACATTTACCCATGTTTTCCCCTTTGCCTGAAACATAACAGTCCCTGACATTTCCTTATCAGACTCATTACCTAAATTTAAGTTTATGTTGGATAGTGTGTCCTCCAAGAAGACATTCTCAGTCTAGTAGGCTGGGGCTGACTTTAAATGGTGTCACCTCTTTCCTTTCTCTAAATTATCTGTTTACATGTTTCCTTGTTGCTTTAGATTACACATTACTTGCCGGTAGAGCAAATGTGTTTTTTTTTATTTTTGTAGGCTCATCACTGAGCATTGTGTCTGGCAGACTTAGGTGATAATGCATATTTGTTGATTTGAAATAGCCAAAAGTTTTCATGGAATAAGAAACAGAATTTTGTCTCAAGGTTGGGCATTAACAAAATAATCTTGCATTGTTTTGAAATAAAATCATCAATAAAGAAGTTAAGTAGGCTAGATTTCTCCAGTGATCTTAAGTCCATACCCTGGCCTTTCTTGACTGCTTTCAGATCATTCATTCATTCATTCATTCACTCATTCATTCTTTGATTCTCTATCTGTTATTTACATAACTTTTAAGGATGGCGTCTTGGTCTCTATACTTGCTTCAAACAGTATCCAGTTTCTACACCAGGAATTCATTTCCAGTAGGTGCCAAACCAGTATATGCTATATTTCAACACTTCTTCCTTAAACCCATAAAGGCAAGAACATTGGGATCTACAATACTGAGATACTGTTGTCTGATGCACTATTTATCTTAGGGGAGGCTATTCTCACTGGAGTTTGCTTGCAACAAATTCCATCGACTGTCTTACTTAACAAGTTCTCTGCTCCTGCTTTGGGGCTGACCAGGCTTGCCTGCCACGTGAAATAGCTCTTAGGTCAGTAGCTTAAGTGGATAGCTCAAGCTCCAATTCCATTCATCACCTACAAAGATCGGCAGTTAAGAGTACAGCAAGGGCAGTCACAGGGCTCCATATTTCTTATTATAAACATGGTGAAACACTTTCAGCATTGCTTCAAGGAAACAGGTACATATAACATCCTGAACTCAGTTCTATGTTCTTAGCAGGATTATCTGCTTTCTTTTTTCTAAGGTCTTACATATATCTTCTAATTTTCCATTCCCCAAGAGTCAGGCCTCAAAAGCCTGCATGCTCCCTTGGGATGTGTGTAAAAAGTAAAGAATTAGGAAACATGGCAATCATTCCAAGATTTTATATTATCCTTTCCTACTGTCTGAGGCATTGTGTCTATCAAGATCAGCTCTGCGTATCACATGTTTCTGCAAGATACAAATGCAGTGTGAATTTTAATAATGACTCTGGGTAATGTTTGATCATTAGACTCATATTTAACTTTCATGTATAAAAATAATACCTGTTTCGATTTGACTACTACTTCCTTGAGGACAGGGCAAAGTTTCATATTATTACATGTTGTTCAAGGCCACTAATGGAGATTTTGACTGAATACATATTTACTAACTTGGTTCTTTTAAAAAGATTAATTGATATTATTTAGTATAGCTGAAATCTGAGGGTGGTTCATGGATTCCTATAAATGCTTCTAATATCTAATGTTATAACCCAGTTTTTCCGAACAAGTGTGTGGATGATTTCAGGAAATGATGTGATTACAAATAGTTTTGCATCTTGGAATACTTTGAATCTATATTTATCCTTTCTTGTTCTTTGCCATTAGGAGCAAGTAGGAATGACCTGAACATTTTTGACCTAAACATAATTGATTGTGCACTAGACCATTTAAAATTCAGTAGCACTATAGTTTAAAAATCATTTGGACACTTAACCTTATTAGTTTTTATAGAAAAAAGTTATTATGTTAAGTACCAAAGGCAGAAAATGTTTGGTGAAAAATACTTTTTATTTCTTAAAATGTTTTTTACTTAAAAAACTTTCTCTGGAGGAGGAGGTCTTTAAAAGGCCTTCCACTCCAAATGTACGTGAGCATATCTATATACCTTAGCAATTTGCTTATATTTGAGGGCATTTTAAAAAATGTTAAAAACCCTCTAGTGTCAAAGCTTGATGTCTAATCAATTCACTATTACAATTATTGATAAGGTATTGCTATTCAGAATGAATTTATTTTAAAAGCCTACGGATTTTTATTTAAATAAGACTTAGGCATTTCAAGCCAGAGTTCTGTGTAAATCTCACTTATGCATTATTTTCACTTCTTTCTGTCTCTGAAGGGAATCAAGCCTCACTTGTCATTAAAAGTAGCAATCCTAAATAGTAGAATTTATTATAATATTGCAAATTTATTATTATTAATAAGTCTCAATCTAGTCCTCATTATCTCTTCAGCTTCATCTCTCTAACCATGATAAAAAGGTAGATAAATTGTTCTATATTAAGATTAAAAATGTTCATCAAAATATATAATTAAGATAGTGAAAAGACAATTCATAGAGTGGAAGGATATGTTTGTAACACACATAACAAAAACAGATCTCATATAAAGAATATATAGGATACTCCTTCATGTCAGTAAAAACATTACAGACAGCTAGAGAGGAATGGACAAGAGACTCCAGCTACAAGCTCATGAGGGTGCTATCTGAATGGGCAGCAAACTTAGGAAAAGGAGCCTAAATCTGTGAGGAAAATGCAAATTACATCAACTGATACCACTACACACCTGTGAGAAGGGCTAAAATTGAAAGAAAAGTAATACAAAATAATGGCAAGCATGTGAATAATTCAGGATTTTCAAAGCAAGCTTCCAGTATAAAAGTGTGAATTCACCTGAAAGAATGACTTGACATACTCTAAATATAAATTGATGCATATACTAGGATATCAAAAGTTTCACTCCTAGGAAGATAGTCATCATAATGGAACCAAAATATCAGTATATTCTTAAAATTATTGTTTAAATAGCCCTAAACTAGTAACAGCTCAAATAACCATAAATAATAGAATGAATGAATAAATTCTGATAAGTAAAGAATATCCACTAGTCTCCCCCTTGTTGTAAGGGGTATGGTCCAAGATCCCCAGAGGATGCCTGAAGCCACAGATACTACTGAGCCCTATATATGCTATTTTTCCCATATATGCATACCTATGATAAGGATGAATTTAGAAATTAGGCACAGTAGGAGATTAACAATACCTAATAAAATAACAGTATGGTCTAGTAAATGTTATATGAATATGCTCTCTCTCTCAAAATATTGTACTATACTCACTTTTCTTCTTGTGATGAGGTGAGATGCTAAAATACTGATGATAAATGTGAAATAATAGTAATGAGATGAAGTGAGTGGAGTGATATAGGCATTCTGAAGTAGCATTACAGGACTAATAACTGTCTGGCAATATGTCAGAAGGACAATCATCTGCTTTCTGACTGTGACTGACTGAGGGAAAGTAAGAACACATGTGAGGGGGACCAAAGTATAGCCACAGATCACCACACAACTAAACAAATGTTCTGCATACTCCCACAAGAGAATGGATTGACCTTGCTGACAAGCATTAGTAACATTACCAAACACACACACATACAAACACTGTTTTATACCATTTCCATAACATGGAAAAATGGAGAAAATTATTTCATGCTATGAGAAGCCAAAAGGGAGGAAGTGCAATAGTTTCTGATGAGCTAATATTTATTTTTCTTTACCTCTGTGATGTTTTCATAAGTATATTCATGCTGTGTTAATGCATTTCCCTGTACTCTAACATGTATACATTTTTGTAAGGTATGCTATATTAGATGTCTTCAGGGAAACAACTGGATGGATGGATGGATGGGTGGGTGGATGGATGCATGGATGGATGGATGGATAGATAGATAGATAGATAAAAGGGGAAATTTATTGAAAGAATTGACTCACAGGGTTGTGGAGACCAAGGAATCCCATGAACCATTGTATTTAAACTGGGGAGCCAAGAGAGTCAGTGGTGTAATTCAGTTCAAGACCAAAGTCCTAAGAGTTGAGGGGCCAGTGGTGTAAGTCCCAGACTGAGTCTAAAGGCCTAAGAACCAGGAACACTAGTGTCTGAGGTTAGGAGAAGGTGGGCATCCCAGCCGAGCAAATAGGGAAGATTTGTGCTTCCTTCCTTCCTCCACCTTTTTCTTCTGTTCAGGCCCTCTGAGGATTGGGTGATATCCACCTTGCATTGATTTCCATAGACTTTACTCAGTCTACTGATTCAAATGCTCATCTGTTCCAGAGACGCCCTCACTGACACCCTGAAAAAAGAATGTTTTACCCACTGTCTGGGCATCCCTCAGTCCAGTCAAGCTGACCTAAAATTCACCATCACCTGTGCTATGATTTAAGTATGTAATATTTAAATGGTTTATAATACTTTTAGGTCCAGTGAAACCATATTATCATCTCCAGTTAGTATGAATTTAAATTGGTAGTAATGTTTATGAGGGGAATTATGCAATGTGTGTAATGAATATAGAAACAGTATTAATGAATTCTATTGCTAAGAATTTATCTAAAGAAAATGTCATTACTACACTGATATTTATGACTAAGAGTATACAACAGAGTATTACGTGATAGAGGTAGTCATTCTTGTCTTTAAAAAATGACACCATCGGGCGTCTGGGTGGCTCAGCAGGTTAAAGCCTCTGCCTTCAGCTCAGGTCATGATCCCGGGGTGCTAGGATCGAGCCCCGCATCGGGCTCTCTGCTTAGCTGGGAGCCTGCTTCCTCCTCTCTCTCTGCCTGCCTCTCTGCCTACTTGTGATCTCTATCTGTCAAATAAATAAATCTAAAAAAAAAAAATGACACCATCATCTACCTGAGATTTCAAGCCCTAAACCTGTAAAGCATTCTTATATCCCACACATCAATTACTCCCAGAACTATTCTATTCTTGTTGTTCGGTCCCAACTACAAACTTGTTCACTAGTCTATTTTCTCCTTATTGCCAAACTTCCCCGTTTCCACTCCACACTTCCTCATATCCACTCTTCAAAAGATTGGTCTTAAAAAGATGCATGATACTGGGGCACCTGGGTGGCTCAGTCTATTAAGTGTCTGCCTTCAGCTCAGGTCATGATCCTGAGGTCCTGGGATCGAGCCCACATCAGTCTGCCCTGCTCAGTGTGGAGCCTGCTTCTCCATCTGCCACTGCCCCTGCTTGTGTTCTCTCTCACTCTCTCTCAAAAAAAATAAAATCTTAAAAAAAAATGCATGACATGATATATTTCTGTGCATACCCACTTTGTACAAAAGGAAGGGCTATAATATAAAGTAACGCTCAAGACAGTCTCCGTGTTTGTATTTCCCTTCTAGGAATGATTACTATCTGGATTTCCATTTATTCTCTGGTTTGATTTCTGTCTCTGCAATAGAATATGGGCTCTATGGGAAAAGAGTAATCTCAGTGCCATAAAACAGAAGGAAAAAGTGATAGCGAGTTTAGAACAAATCAGAATGTCCAAACACAGAGTATTTAAGGTTTTAGATGAAACATTATGTAGGCATTAAGAGCAAGATTAAAGGTGAAAATTTCTTCGTACAGAAAAAGATTCAGTGTCTTACTTTCCTCTCTAAACCCAGATGGAAATTTAATGAACTATTAAAGGAATTTACTGAGAATTAGTTGAGAGAATATAATTAGAAGGAACCTATAAAAATATACATGTAAAAATGTATACAAAATATTCATTAAGACAAAGCTGATTTTTATATCTTCATGTTGTTTACTTATCTTTGATTAAATAAATATGAATTTACCAGTAAAATGCTTTTACAAAATTTCAAAAGACAGGGAAATTAATGAGTATTTATCCCCTATTAAAATGTTAAATTGTGTAACACTCCAAGTATATTATTAGAATACAATAAAAATTTATGTAAATATATATAAAATATATAAAACATATATAAAACATATGTATAAAAACATATATATACACATACATTTATATATTTTTTCTATAACATTCATTATAGGATATGTTGGCTAAAATTATAGTACAATGAGAATTACATGTAAATGTTTCTGTTTCGAAGGCTGAGTTTTTCCCATCCTATCCCTGTCACCATCCACCTGCTCTGCTCTTGGCTATGAGTTAGATGTATAAGAACTACTGAGCTCTACTTTCAGAGGTGAGCGAAGGCTACAGTTAACATTGTGATCATGATGTGGTAAGATCGCTCATCAAACACACAAAACATACACAGGAATGCTTTCCTTCACAGCTTGTTACTGCTGGTTATATTGACTTAGAATAGGGCCTTCATGATGAAGTTTACTGGACATTCAAGGTATAGTACCTTGATGACTTAATTCAAAAGGTGGCCAATTTTTCTTTCTGTGACATAGGACATAATGATTCATTGAGGATACACAGTACTATTTTATTTTCCTTTCCAGGTGGCATGTATTTCAAAATTATCAAATTACGTTATAAAACTGAAGGTAGCCACATCATTGATACAGTTTCTGAAATATCATAGGAATGTATTATATTGTCTGAAGCTTATTTTTTAATGCTTTGTCCAAAACCCTCTTACCCCTTCAGGCATTAGATCTTTATCCTACCAATTATGGGCAAGCTTATCCCCACACCACTACGGAAGGCGGAAATTATTTTTACAAACATACTCACTTGATTAATATGGACTGTGCTTTGTAAATGAGAAAGAGGAATTTTCTTATTTAGCCTCTTAATCAAGAAGTCCTTTCTTGAGGGCATGGGGGAAATCATCATAATGATCAAAAGTAGCTTCAGTAAGAAAGTTGTACACACACAGGACACCATCAGCAGTTAAAGAATGACTACTCTCTCTATGCAAGAGTAAAGGCTCCATGTCATTGAAAGAATCAGGAATGATACTAGAAGGTATCAGGGAACAGTTGGCTGTCCTGGGCCAGGCACCCTGCTAGAACATCTATTTATCTGTGATCTCTGAATTCAGGAGCTATTCAGAGTAGGCAGTATGTGTTCATTTTACAAGTGATTAAATTGAGAACAAAGAATTAGAGAGGTTATAGGTAACTGATCAAAAGCATACAGCTTTTAAATTAATTGGAGGTGATTTAAAGCAGGTTCTGGCCAGCATTGCATTTGAAGATCTTTGCAGTACCCCACAGATGTCAAATTCTCCATCTCATTCCCTTTCTCCTGGCAGATACAGCAAATAAATTACAGCTTTTCTTTCTCCTCCACAACACACTCCCTTAAAATCCTTCTAAACATGGAATCCATATAGCACTGACCAGATTTGACACAGATGATAGAACCTCAGGGAACATCCTGTTAGAACATTGTTCTCTAATTTTCCTTGGGTGCATCCACGTTACTGGGTCTGTGAGTTTCAAGAAACTCATTTATATGTGACTTGATCCCAGCCCTTCAAATATTCTCTTCCTCCCTAGTTTTGAGCCTTGTTAATGTATTTCTCCAGCCCATGAAATCAACCTGGGTGTGCTTTCTAGCCAAATGAATGTAAACTCGATTTCATTGCAATTCTCCATTTGGATGGCTTTGCCTTTCTCTAGGTGGCTGTGACTAGACGGGGTGAAGGGATGATGATTCCAGATTAACACGGACCCATATTTCCCCTTGATTGCTTCATGACTTTTAAACATCACTCTTCCCATATTAAGGCTTTCTTTCTAGATAAGTATTGATTTAGGAGTCTCTCTGCCAAAGATAAGGAGATGTGCAGAATGCCACTCAATAGAGAAGTTAGCAAGTGGCCTAAATTGTATCTAAGTGTGGTACAGAATGAGAAGTAACCAATAATAGAAAGGACGTTTGTGTAAGAACTCTTTTTTTTTTCTTTCTTCCTCCCTCCCTCCCTTCCTTCCTTTTTTGATATATCATGAGACATTATAAATGGAAAAAAACATAAGTAAGCATAAACATTTCACAGAAAACTGTAAGTGTGCAAAGATAGAAATATAAATATGTACATTTCCATATTCATAGCATTCTACTTTGTGGAAAATCAGAAACAACATGACCATCTAATATAACAAGTTAAAGTAAGTGGCATTTTCAATAGAATGATATACTTTCATTATTAGTGAAGATACAAATTTATATATAGATATACCTGTAGATACATAAACTCAAATTTAAGAGGTCATGTTATGTGAACAAAGAGTTTTAAAGCAGAATATTTGGCATGATGCTATTACGAAGCCAAAACTATGTATTTTTAAAACTTTCAAGAATACATAAATAATAAAAGAGGTTAACTTTAAAATTTCAAATTATTTGCCCTTTTAATCCTATTTGATACCATGTGGTTACGAATTCTTATCTATTAAAAAGTCTCTTCTTATGTAATAACAATAGTAAAAGCAAATAGAAACAATGAGGTAACTGGGTGTTGGGTATTAAGGAGGGCACGTATGGTGATGTGCAATGGTGTTACACACAACTAATGACTCGTTGAACACCCCATCAAAAACTAATGATGTACTATATTATGGCTAACTGAACATAATAAAAAATAAAAATAACAAATGAAACAAAAACAATCCCTTCTGCATCCTGCAAGACAACAGTTGTCAGACAGTAAAGGTGGGGAAAAAAGATACAGGTAAAATATCCTCAGGACAATTCACAACTACATCATTTTATGTAACTACCTAAAAGTACTTGGAATAGTAAAAACAGAAAGGAACAAAATAAAATAATAAGAAGTGACCATGATAGGGGTGCCTAGGTGGCTCAGATGGTTGAGTGTCTGCCTTTGGCTCAGCATGTGATCTCCAAGTCCCAGGATCTAGTCCCCTATCTGGCTCCTGGCTCAGCCAGGAGTTGGCTTCTCCCTCTGCCTCTCCCACGCTGCTTGTGCTCTCTCTCTATTTCTCCCTCCCTCTATCTCTCGCTCTCTAATTAATAAATAAAATCTTAAAAAAAAGAAATAACCATGCTGACGTTGAATTTAAAGTAGAAATTTAGTGTCGAAATTAAATAATAAAATAGCTATGTATCATGAATCATTGCTATTAAGTGAGAAGTGAGTAATGGGAAGGTTTAACTCTCAGCTTCCAACATCATTTTCCTATTTCCCTTTCCTCTGACATTCATAGCACATTTTAAAATATATATATGTATATATATACATATATATTTTTAATTTTAACATTTTTAAATATCAAAAATATTTTATTTTTAAATATTTATGTTTTGTGGCTAATTAATAAAGATGCTATGTTCCTGTAAAAAAAACTTACTTTATCTTAAAACTACTCTGTGGCATTTATTGTCAGTATAACCTATTTGGTAAGTGCACAGGTTGTATTTAATACTTGTTTTATTATTTTGAACAATTTGATTAATTTGTTTTTCATTTGTTAGCCTTGAGCACATTTCTCCCCAGTCCATTTTCCTAAAATGCTTAGCTCATGTGACATAGTAGGTTTATTAATTTATTTTTGAGAATTCCTTTAAAGCACTGGCTCATTTTGGGGCATCTGGCCCGCAGGGAGCCTGCTTCTCCCTGCTCCTCCCCTCTTGTGCTCTTTGTTGCTATCTCTGTCTCTCAAATAAATAAATAAAATCTTTAAAGCAATAATAAAATAAAGTAGTGGCTCATTTTTTTTTTATAATTATAAAGATTCTATTTATTTATTTGAGAGAGAGCGCATGAGCAGGGGAAGGGGGGAAGGGAGAGGGAGATGCAGACTCCCCGCTGAGCAGGGAGCTGGATGTGGGGTTGGATCCCAGGACCCTGGGTTCATGACCTGAGTTGAAGGCAGACGCTTAACAGACTGAGCCACTCAGGTGCCCGGTAGTGGCTCATTTATTCCACAGATTTTCTAGACATGAAGGATATTTTCTGAAAACATGAGCGAAACATTGACTATTATTTTGGTATTTGCCATGTTGTATTTTCCACTTCACAGTTGTTTGAGGTCCTTATCTTGACACTTATTTGTGTCCTATGTTCTTTTAGGTGGAATAAATCCTTCTAAAATTGACTGTATTACTTTCATTTTTAGAATTTTTATTTATTTTTTTAAATTTCTTTTCAGTGTTCCAGAATTCATTGTTTATGCACCACACCCAGTGCTCCATGCAATACATGCCCTCCATTTCATTTCTATCCAGATCATTTTATTTATTTGTAGCCTCAAGTGTATCACCATAATAACATTAACACAAAAGTTAATTTTTTAGTTTTTACTTTATTGCTAAGATATTTATGTTTATAATACAATTTTAACCCCTGAACTGTTACGATTACTCCCAATTTTATGAGTGAGACAACTGAAAATAGGTGAGCTTATGTTATTCAAAATGGAAAAATCCTATACTGAAGTTTAGGCCTCACTGAATTTAAATTCATGCTCTTAAATATGTTCCTTGGAGGAGAGCTCTGTTTTCTTGCCTCTGTTGTGCAGTCGCTCATAACCATAGAAGGTTTATTCATGAACAGTGCAGGCTGGCTGGCAGTCACTGAGGTGTGAGAATTGCCCCCAGTAATGATCTTAGCATTGGCTCCTGTTTTGGTGGACACAAGCCCTCTTCTACCCAAGACTCTCTGATCTGGGAAATTCTCAGTATCAAATTTATACACTTTTCCTCTTCCCATACTTTTTCTAGAAAAAGATGAGTAGTATAAAAACATGGATTTCACTGAAAGTTCAGCGACTGGAAAAGGACACCATTTTTAAAGCCTATTTTTCCTTCAGAAACAAGTTGGAGAATCAATAGCCCAACACCGCTGTAGGTCCCAATACCCTCCCTTTCAAACTGATGAGCTCCAAAAAGAGTTTATTTGTTTCTACTCAAAAAATGCTGCTAATTTAGGATATGATCATGTATGTTTAAAAATAGAATTTACTAGCGTACAGTGATGTTACCAAGTGTAAATCTAGAATTTGAATTGCACACTTTCTAGCAAGAGTCCATTTACTTATATAAAGCAAAGAAAATCAGGAAAGAAACAAAAAGACCCTCAAATGTCAAGATTGTAATTATTCCTGAATTATAAAAGATAAGGAATAATGTTGGGGTAAGAGTGGCTTTCATTACCTTGAGTACTTACTTTGTGTTTGTGTTTATGGTGAGTGTGTAGCATCATTATCTCATTTAAACTTTAGTAGACCTTTTCCATTTTGCTGGTGCTGTCCCTGAGATTGGAGTTCTTACCTGATTGCTGTGCTTATTTTTTTTAAGATTATTCATTTATTTATTTGATAGACAGAGATCACAAGTAGGCAGAGAGGCAGGCAGACAGAGAGGAAGGGAAGCTGACTCCCTACTGAGCAGAGAGCCTGATGCAGGGCTGGATCCCAAGACCCTGGGATCATGACCTGTGCCGAAGGCAGAAGCTTTAACTCACTGAGTCATCCAGGCACCCCTGATTGCTGTGCTTCTTATTTTGAGTTCTTCATCTGAGATGTTTGGAATTATTTCATTTTAATTTTAAGAGTAGCTTAGGCATATGACTTAGTTTAGAAATTATGGAAGTTATATTTATATATCTCATGTCACTGAAGTCACAAGCTTTAACCATTTCTTATTTGTAGTCTATTTTCTATGAATGAGCTGAATCCATAAATGTTAAATCACAGAATAAGATGAAGTTTTAACCCAATTAGATTTCATCTACAAAGCATCTGACTTGAGAGAAAATCAAAACTTATATTGCAGAGAAGTTATTTTGATTTTTAGAGTTTAAGTGATAGAAGATGATTTGAATCTCTGAATTTTAGTAGGATTAAAATCCTGCTGGAAACAAGCGTACTGTTTATGAGTTTAAAAAACAAGTGATGGGTTCCATAGAAAGATGCATTTTTTCATTGCTTTTCACTTCATATAAGCACGTATAATCTTGACCTGTATGAATGTATGTATACACATACATGCATAGAGTGAATATATATAGCTTAGTAAAAAGATGCAGAAGTAATAATTATAAATACATTCCTTGTGTGAGCTTGAAAAATGAAGAAAAGAGTCTACAGTTTCAGTTCCAAGTATGCATGAATATACTAAAGCTAAAAGACACTATGAATCATGCTTCTAAATTATTTATTGTTATTTCTCTCATGGTAGTAAGTAATTTGGGAACAAATAAAAACTTTTGGAGATGTTTTAAATTATCATCTCTGAAATATAATTATAGTTAAATATTACCTTGAATTTCATATGAATTGTAAAATATATTCCTCTTTTCTGATAAAATGGCTGGAGAATTACCTTTATTCACTTAACAACTGAGGGACATACAATTTCTTTTTTTTTTTTTTTTAATTTAGTGCCTTCTCTGTTTTCTCCCCGAAAGGTTGTGAAATCAGTAAAGCTAATTTCTGAGTGGCTTTACCCCACAAGTAGAAAGCCTGCAGAAGGCATGGGTATATTCTTCAAGCTGTGAAAATGTTTGTCTAAGTCTCACGGAAGAATTATAGACAGGGTATAAAGAAAGTTCTTGTTCAGAAATCCAGTTTCCTTGAAGAATGATGTTCATGTATTCAGTGTCTGTAAAATACAAAAAATTTAGATAATCTTGTGGTTGAAAAGCACTGTGTCGTCCCTAGTTTTCACTTCAGTGTGCTCACCTCCACACCCTGAAGAGTACTCCCCAGCTCCTGCCGCAGAAAGATTTCACAGTTAATAAATCAATGCCAAAGATCCTTCTAGACTTAAAACTTGTCAGTCACGAGGTTTGTAATAGTTTAATATAAGGTTGTGGTATTGAAGGGGAGCTATAGAACAAAATGGGTTGGTTCCCAGCTAATGGTTTTTCCAGTTGAAGAGTTACATCAGGAGAATTTCATGCTTGGAAAGCTTCTAGTGGCTACAGACTCCAACCGAATCTAAGAAGTCACACAGCCAGGAAACATACAGTAGATTATGACTCATTGACTCTTTTTCATGAACAGGATTATTTGAGGCTGCTACTAAGAACAAAATAAAACAAAGCATTAAAACAAGGCATACAGTATTTTTCAGAGTCATAGCAACAAATTTAGACACTAACGTGATTCCTTTTTCAAAAAAGATGCAAGGATGTGTGGGTTTTCTTACCTGAAATGTCTTTTAAGAATCTTCTGTTCCTAAAAGTTGATTAGAAAAACAGACTTCCCTCTTTCCTTCTGCTGTGCACCATTACGAGTCTGCTGCTCGAGGACATGAATTACTCCATTTTCTCACGGCCACCATACCCTATACCATCCTTCTCCGGACCATTTGCAAACCATAAATATAGACCCCACCCCACCTGCTCAGAGGAACTCCACTTCCTGATGGGCAGAAACCTGAGGGAAAAACCTGGCATTTCCCTCCCTGATCATCCCATTCAACCTATTATCAAATTCTATAAAGGGTAATAGTATCTTATGTACCTGTTGAAGTACTTGCTTTTCTAGAGACATTGAGGTCATAAGCAAAGCTTTGAACATTATAGGTGGTTCTAAAATTTGGTCAGTAATGGGGCCACTGGATGTCTCAGTCAGATAAATGTCCTTTGCTCAGATGATCTCAGAACCCTGGGATTGAGCCCTGCTCAGTGGGGAGCCTGCTTCTCTTTTTCCCTCCCCCCATTCATGCTTTCTCTCTGTCTCTCTGTCTCTCTGTCTCAAGTAAATGAATTAATTAAATCTTACAAAGAAGTTTTTCGATGATATTAGCAGACCTGGAGACCTTTAGTTGATTGATGATGATGATGATGATTGATGATGAATGGTTTAGAGACTTCTAACAGCTGAAAATGCCAATTTCTAATACTCTGGTGAGATCTTTGATATTGGACCCCACCACCATCTCCCCACACTTTTCCCCCATAACTCCAGGTGTGCATGTACACACACACACACACACACACACACACGTGCATGCAAACACACACACAGAACTTCTGGTACCCAGTACCATGAATGAACTCTTTCATGCCTAGTTTTGACCACCCATTTTACTTTAACTGTGTATTAATTATGTGTCGCCATTACCCCAAACATAGTAGCCTGAAAAATCAAACACATATTCTCGCCAACATCCCATGGCAAGGCATCCTAGGACTGGCCTAATGGCTTGTTCTGGCTCAGGGTTGCACACAGTGTTGCAGTCAAGCTGTTAGTTTTGTCACTGGGGTAAGTTCTGCTTCCAAGCTCACCCAAGTGACTATTGGCAGGCCTTGGAAAACCTGCTTCCAGGTCCCTTCACTACTTGAGGGCAGGCCTCCATTCTTCCCCATGTGGGAATATGCACAAGGCTGCTTCACGACCTGGCAGCTGGCTTGGAACAGTTTAAAAAATGAATTTCATGTTTTGAGAAATTTCCCAGTAACTATACTCTCTGTTCCATCTATGATGATCTGGCCTCAACCTGTTCTTCCCTGCTCACACCCAAATATCTGAAAGTCCAGCGAAGAATGTTCTGTTTCCTAATCATACTGTGTTCTTCATTCACCCGTGATTTTGTGTGGCCTATGACCAATTTTGGATTAAAAGTCATCGCTGTGAAAACTCCACCTGCTGCCTTACCCCGTTCAGAAGAATTTGCTTACATGCCCCCCAGTACCCAAGGGTCTTGGTAACTGGATGTATTATAACACATACTTTCTTATATTATTATCTGCCTGTTTGTTTAGGGAAGAACAGTTCTAAGGTAAGATTATATCTTCACTGCCATGTGCTCTGTGACTAACATAGCCAGGGGACCTAGTATTTGATGTTTTCTTTTTGGAATGGACATCATTAATATTGTTATTTCATAAATGGATGAGTGATGGTAAAAATGTCAGGGATAATCCAAATATATTTATCTACACAATACTTTCTTCATACCCTAATTGCTAACTTACAAAAAGTGCTTTCTGTGTCTAATAAGTTAATAAGGAAAGGGGTTATAACCAAACACAGGTTTTGATCTAAAATTTGTGTCATAGTGTCTATGAATACTCATGAGTTAATAATGAATTATTGCTTTAGAGACCAACAGTTTCTATGAACACTTTACATAGTACTTAAGCTCTTTGCTTCTGGGACTTTCACAATTACCATATCTAAAAAAACTACTTTGTATTTGGATGGTTTAAATGAATAATAAACAATGTTTCCCATGTGTGTTTGTGGAATTGCTTATATTACCATCAATTAGGCCAAATACTTAAAAATGAGCTATTTTATACCCATTTAAATCTATATGTATGTAGATAAAGAAATACAAATACGAACATAGCAGGACTTTTACTTTTGAGGTTGTGGAAACCTTGCCTAACAATGTGGTAACAACAACAACAACAGCAACAAAACTTTAAATGTGATAGAGGAGAAGAACGTGATTTTGGAAACATTACTAAGAAAGCAGGAACTCAGTCCGGTAGCTATAAAAATACAGAATACAAGTCATCTGATGTAAAAACAAACAAACAAACTAAAAAACAAGCAGTTAAGCTTATTGTGCCTTTATGCACACTCTTAATCCAAATAGTGATGGGAATCTTGTAGATTTCCTCATTCACAGTGGGCACAAATAAACCCAAGCCTTGGTTCTCTTCTGCACAGAGAGACCACCTGCTACTGCTGTGACACATTTTCCTCTTGGATTTTTCTTACTGAGAAAGTGATTTCCTCTCGTAGTTGATATAGAGGTGCTGCTTTCAGAGTTTAACTTCAGTGCAGTGCTTGGGTCGGGATAGAAACTCTACTATGGTCTCGTTGATCTCTGCATCACCAGTAGCCAGCAACTCTAATGACACGCTTCTACATTTTCTCCTTGAGAACGGAGCAGGAGGGATGTGTGCACACGTGGTCTGACCACATGCCCATGTAGCAAGGTCCTTGCATATCTTTCACAAGTGGGTGCCCTTCAGGCTATACAGTGGTCACTCACCTTCACCCCCTGCTCTAACACTGTGGATTCTGAAATGCAAAGTTCATGCTGTAAATCTGCTTGTGTGAGGAGACTGAGGCGTCATTACCCATTTTTTTCATTGTTTGGCAGGAGTCAGATTGAACTACCAATGTTTGGGACCCTGTTTTAGCAGGGTAATAATGCTCTCAGTTTGATATGATGAGCCCTACTCTCAAGAAATAAAATTGAGGCTCTGAGGGGTGAGTAGTTTACCCAAACCCACCTGATGGATGAATGCAGTTCTGGAACTCAAACATGCGTGTTGTTTTGTTTTGTCTTGTTTTGTTTTCAAGTTTTACTTATTCATGAAAGAGAGAGGGAGAGAATAAGCAGGGAGAGGGGAAGAGGCAGAGGGAGAAGCAGACTCTCCACTGAGCAAGGAACCCAATGTCAGAACTTGATCCCAAAACCCTGATATCATGACCAGAGCTGAAGTCTGATGCTTAATTGACTGCACACAGGCACTCCTCAAACATACGTTTAATGACTTCGAAATCTATTGTTTCCATTATTTGACTCTTTTGCCATTTATCTACATTCTTAAAATCCTGTCTTCAGTGGGCTGACAATTTTACTTTTTCAATTTAATTGAAATCTCAGAGGTGGATTTAAAATTAGTTTAATATCTACATGGCTGTATCTGTTAACTTTCTGATTTAAATCCTCCATTGAATCCTTATTGCCTTCCAACCGAAACTGGCACTCTTTGGTGTTGGAATTCACACCCAGTCCCAGGTCATGATCTCATGGTCATGAGATGGAGCTCTGGGTGGGGCTGCTTGAGATTCTTTCCCTCTCCCGCTGCCCCTCCAGCTTGCACTCTCTCTCTCTGAAATAAATAACTAAATCTTTAAAAAAATGAAGTTACAGTAGAAATCATTAGTTCTATGGCTCTCATTAGTTTTATGACAATCAAGAGTAAAGCAGAGAAAGCAGTCCGTGTCCTTACCATTTTGGGTTTTCCAATGTTACCATAGTTTATACCAGTTTTAACAATCTGAAAACTAATTTTAACAATATGAATAAAATCCTAGAACTTTATATAATTTCTACTCATTTGTTTTTTTTAATAATGTAAAGCCAGGTAAATTCTATTCTTTAATAAAATTTATCTAAAATTGACAGATTTAATTTTTTTTAGAGTCAGTGGAAATACTTTAACTCCATTCAAGTAGGTTTGGGGACTTTTCAGTTCTCTGGGCATACATTTATGAGAAATATCATTTTTAATAACTTAGAATTTTTGAGGGTTTAAATTTGGCCAAATATTAACTTAAGAGTTGCTTTGCCATCTAACATTTCTAATTAGAATCATTTGTAATTTGAAGTATCTGTTACAGTGTCCAGTATCTAAAAATAAAGTCTATCCCAAATGATTAAAACAAATGTGCAAAGTTGTTCATCACATCATGATATATACCACAAAGATTAATATGACTTCAATTTCTAAAAGTAAAAAAAATATTAGAACTATTAGACTGAATCTAATATTGCAGAGTTTGAAAGATTCTCTAGCAATGTAAAAAATGCTTGTGTGAATTAAATTTTCTAAAAGCCAAAAACAAATTAGTCATTTTTGATATTATGAAAACTAATTTTTGCCAAAAAATATTTAAAAATAACTCAGGAAAGCATTCCCTATGAGTGTTCCCTTAAAAATAGCAATTTAAAGCAAAGATGATTACGTTAAATTTTTCAGTAATACCCTCTAAAACCTGCCAAAATATTAAACAGCCTTTAAACTTTTTTTTCTGATTAAAAAAACCATGTATGTCAAAGAATATTCCAACTAGTAGTAGATAGTTTTAATTTTTTTAAATATATCATCCCCGGGTCACTATTAAAACTGAATACCTTGGGGTGCCTGGGTGGCTCAGTGAGTTAAGTCTCTGCCTTCAGCTCAGGTCATGATCTCAGGGTCCTGGGATTGAGCCCTGCATCAGGCTCTCTGCTCAGTGGGGAGCCTGCTTCCCCCCCCCCCCGCCTACTTATGATTTCTCTGTCAAATAAATAAATAAAATCTTAAAAAAAAAACCTGGATACCTTGTTCTCTTGGGTTTGGATTTCCATTCTAAATTAGAAAAAAGAACAATGACTGGAAAAATTATATATATATATTTATTTATATAAATATATATAATCAAGTTATTATTTATATATTATGGCATGTTATATACGATAAAGCTTATGGACATGAAATCTGTTTATGTCCACGTATGTATGTATACACATTCACGGTGGCTTCTTTGGAGATGGGGTGAAGGGAATGAGGCCAAGGTGTACTTTGCAAGTAAAACCACAGAAGTTCATGAGCAGACTGAATGGGGGTAAAGACGATGAACTGATGAAGTGAGAAGCTAGATTCAGGGAGACAAGGAGACAGAGGAACAAACCCTGAGACCCGAGTGCCTCTCCCAGCATGATAAACAAATAAGTTGTGGATGACAGATATTGTACTTAGCTTTCCTATCTACTGTCATTTCATTCTGCAGAATTTAATATTAACATATTTTAATTAAAATTTTATGTAAATTTAAGTATAAGAATATGATAAGGGAATTGCTGACTTGTTTATTCAGATACCCCTTAAAGAGATAAGATGCATTTTTTTCTGTTTTTCTGTTTAAACAAATACTAGCATACTATTTTCTTATACACTTTATTTTCTAAGGGAGTGCACTGGGAAAATTATTTGATTTGAGTATAAGATTTACATTATTGTTGCTGTTAGATTTTCAATAACAAAAATATAAACTTTGAAGATTTAAATATCCAGGTGATTTTTTTAAATTAACATATAATGTATTATTTGATTCAGGGGTATAGGTCTGTGAATCATCAGTCTTACACAATTTGCAGCTCTCACTATAGCACATGCCCTCCCCAATATCCATCCCCCAGCCACTCCATCCCTCCCACCTCCCTCCCTTCCAGCAACCCTCAGTTTGTTTCTTGAGCTTAAGAGTCTCTTATGGTTTGTCTCCCTCTCTGGTTTCATCTTGTTTCATTTTTCTCTCCCTTCCTCTATGTTCCTCTGTCTTGTTTCTCAAATTCCCCATATCAGTGAGATCATATGATAATTGTCTTTCTCTGATTGACTTATTTCACTTAGCCTAAGGCCCTCTAGTTCCATCCATGCCGTTGCAAATGGCAAGATTTCGTCTCTTTTGATGGTTGCATAGTATTCCATTCTATATATATACCACATTTCTTTATCCATTCATCTGTTGATGGACATCTAGGTTCTTTCCATAGTTTGGCTCTTGTGGACATTGCTGCTATAAATACTGGAGTGCTCATGCCCCTTCGGATCACTACATTTGTAACTTTAGGGTAAATACCCGGTAGTGCCATTGCTGGGTCGTAGGGTAGCTCTATTTGCAACTTTTTGAGGAAACTCCATAGTGTTTTCCAGAGTGGCTGCACAAGCTTGCATTCCCACCAACAGTGTTAAGAGAATTCCCCTTTCTCTGCATCCTCACTAACACCTGTCAATTCCTGACTGGTTAATTTTAGCCATTCTGACTGGTGTGAGGTAGTATCGCACTGTGGTTTTGATTTGTATTTCCCTGATGCTGAGTGATGTTGAGCACTTTTTCATGTGTCTTTTGGTCATTTGAATATCTTCCTTGCAGAAATATCTGTTCATGTCTTCTGCCCATTTCTTGATTAGATTATTTGTAATACCCAGGTGACACTGATATGAATGTTTTTCCTATCCCCTGAGTATTTCCCATGTATAAAAAATAAAACTTGAAATATCTTTATCATAATTTAATTTTAATAAGTTTGACATATTCAAAAGCTATTTTTCGATGTATGTGTACAGATTAAAATAAAAAATAAAATCAATTTATTTTATTATCATGGCTAGGTGTTAAATGGCTTCTATTCAGAGGCTATATACCTACCACTGGAGTGTGATAGAGGTTTGCTTTAACTGATTAATGCCTGGCTTCTGTAATAGGTTAGCTTGTGTCTATAAGAGAGAAATGCAAAGAAATTATTTTTGTGGCTGTGAGTGGAGTATCTTATAGTGCTATATCAGAGGGTTATGAAAATACATATTTACATATGTTTTTATCAAATGAGGCTTATAATCATTGTTAGATTTTCTTCCTGGAGAAGGTAAAACTGCAGATTTAATATAAACATCTAGGTTTTATTAATCTACATATTTCTCTTACCTCCTTAATATATTTTTGAAAACCTTTCCATTTCAGTGTATAAGTATGATTTTTAAAAGATACATGTGGGGCACCTTGGTGGCATAGTTAACTAAGCATCTGACTCTTGATTTTGGCTCAGGTCATGATCTCAAGGTCGTGAGATCGAGCCCTGAGTCGGGCTCTGTATTCCGTGCAGAATCAGCTTTAGATTCTCTCTCTCTCTCCCCCTCCCACTCATGTTCTCTCTCCCTCTAAAATAAATAAATAAATCTTTAAAAAAAAGATACATATATTCTATTAAGACTGCAGAATTCCATCTATCATCTGTTCCTTATTTTTATACATTCTGAGTGTATACATTATACATTCTGATTTCCAGTCTCTTGGTATTACAAATGATACCTCAGTGAATAGCCTCATACCCTATACAAAGTCATTATACCCTATTTGAGTTATATCTGTAGGAAAAGACAGAACCGTTACTTAATGTAACACCTGTACCTTAATATTTGATAGATATTACCTAATTACTTTTGGTAGAAGTAGTAGCATTTACATTTACATTAGCGATGTATGAGAGAGTGTCTGTTTCCCCACACTTCCTCTAATATAAATTACCAAATTTTATCTCTGGTGATCTGATATACCAAAAACAGCATCTTCTGATTTTATTATGTATTTTTCTTATTAATGTTATATTGAGTGTGTATTGTGTGTGTGTTTATATAGGTAGGTAGGTAGAAAGTGCATGTGTACATGTGTATATTATAAGTTTTTTGTGTGTATATGTGTGTGTTTGTGTGTGTGTGTTTGTGTATGCTTAGGGGACAATAAGCAAATAATCCCCACATCATAATGACTTAAACCCACAAAACTTTATTTCTCCCTATATCTTCCTCATATCCTGTATCCAGTGTGTCCATACTTCCAGCTAGTGATTCTGAAAATCAGGCTGGATTTGATCTCAAAGCTTAATAATGTAAGACTTCCTCCATGGTTACCCATCAGTAGGGAGGGAGAAGCTCGATAGCTGACCTGAGACTTCTTACTTCCTCTATACAGAAATATCATGTATCACTTACTCACATAGTCCTAAACAGCTTCTGTGATTCTGACAAACACAGGAAGCAAAGTATCCCATTTTCCTAGAAAGGAAGGGAGAAATATATATTCATGAATATTGATATTTTCTACCATATTAAATTTCTTTTACCGAGATAATGCAATCAAATTTATTTTCATAACAGGCCCATGGAGAAATAAAATTCCTCTTATAAAACACTAACTTGTCAGACAACATATCCAAAGGCAAACTGACTTTTGTTGTCATGGTATTTGTGTAGTTGGCATTAAAATGAGATAATCTAACTTCCAGGGAAAGTCGTCATCTTCTTAATTGTAGCTATTTTAACAAAACGGAATAAATCTTACAATGCCTTTAGATCTAGCATCATTCACATCAGAAGCAAATTCAGTCAATGTACATTCTTCTCCGTACAAATTTATATTTGGAACTGGTGTTGCATATTTTCTATTTTCATTATATTTATTCAAATGGGAAAAAAATAAGATGGTTGCTAGATTTTTTTTTTTTCTGTGATACTTCTGAAAAAGGATTTCTGGCTTGGATACAAGAATTCCCTACCCTGAGGCCATCCTGTTAAAAACAGTTTATTCAGAATTCTGAAAGAGTATTTTCATTTGTCATCAAGAAAGTTTTTTATAGACGAGAGATTTATAAACTTTATAAGCAATGAACACCTTTGGATGAGTTACTGAAAAAATATGGAGGAGACTCTTCTCTATCATTCATATTGGTCCATTTGTAAGAAATGTTCTACACAGGGAGGAGTCAAGATGGCGGAGAAGTAGCAGGCTGAGACTACATCAGGTAGCAGGAGATCAGCTTGATAGCTTACCTAAACATTGCAAACACCTACAAATCCAACGGGAGAGCAAAGAGAAGAAGAACAGCAACTCTAGAAACAGAAAATCAACCACTTTCTGAAAGGTAGGACTGGCAGAGAAGTGAATCTAAAACGACGGGAAGATAGACTGCGGGGGGAGGGGCCGGCTCCCGGCAAGCGGCGGAGGAACGGAGCACAAAATCAGGACTTTTAAAAGTCTGTTCCACCAAGGGACATTGCTCCAGAGGCTAAACCGGGGTGAAGCCCACACAGGTGGCCCCAGGTCCCGCAGGGTCACAGAAGGATCGGGGGTGTCAGAGTGTCAGAGAGCTTGCAGGTATTAGAACGGAGAAGCCGGCTGCAGAGACAGAGCCGAGGACTGAACTCTCAGCTCGGGGTTACCTTGAACTGGTTGCGGGCTGGGTGAGCTCGGAGCGCGGCTAGAGGCTGGGGATACGGGAGTGATTGGGTGCTGTCCTCTGGGGGCGCACTGAGGAGTGGGGCCCCAGGCTCTCGGCTCCTCCGGGCCGGAGACTAGGAGGCCGCCATTTTCATTCCCGTCCTCCGGAACTCTACGGAAAGCGTTCAGGGAACAGAAGCTCCCAAAAGCGAACCCGAGCCGATTACTTAGTCCGGCCTCTGGTAAGGGCAGTGCAATCCCGCCTCGGGCAAAGACACTTGAGAGTCACTACAACAGACCCCTCCCCCAGAAGATCAACAAAATATCCAGCCAGGACGAAGTTCATCTATCAAGGAAAGTAGATTCAGTTACTAAGACAGCAGAGCAATTCCAGAGGAGGAGAAAGCAAAGCACGGAACTCATGGCTTTCTCCCCATGATTCTTTAGTCTTGCGGCTACTTCAATTTTTTTTTTCTTTTTTCAATTTTTTTTTTCTTTTTTCTTTTTTCTTCTTCTGCTAAATTTTTTAAAACTTTTACCCTTTTCTTTTTTAACATTTTTTGACTAGTTTCTCTAAATATATATATTTTTTCTTTCTTTTTTATATTTTTTCTTTATTTGTTTTATTTTTTAAATTTTTTTCTTCTTTTTTTAGAACCTGTTTTTATCCCCTTTTTCCCCCCACAATTACGGGTCTCTTCTGATTTGGTTACAGCGCATTTTTCTGGGGTCTTTGCCACCCTTTTAGTAGTTTATTTGCTCCTTCATATCCTCTTATCTGGACAAAATGACAAGGCGGAAAAAATCACCACAAACAAAAGAACAAGAGACAGTACCGAAGGCTAGGGACCTAATCAACACAGACATTGGTAATATGTCACATCAAGAGTTCAGAATGACGATTCTGAACATTCTAGCCAGGCTCGAAAAAGGCATGGAAGATATTAGAGAAACCCTCTCTGGAGATATTAAAGCCCTTTCTGAAGAAATTAAAGAACTAAAATCTAACCAAGTTGAAATCAAAAAAGCTATTAATGAGGTGCAATCAAAAATGGAGGCTCTCACTGTTAGGATCAATGAGGCAGAAGAAAGAATTAGTGATATAGAAGACCAAATGACAGAGAATAAAGAAGCCAAACAAAAGAGGGGCAAACAGCTACTGGACCATGAGGGGAGAATTCGAGAGATAAGTGACACCATAAGACGAAACAACATTAGAATAATTGGGATTCCAGAAGAAGAAGAAACAGAGAGGGGAGCAGAAGGTCTATTGGAGAGAATCATTGGAGAGAATTTCCCTAATATGGCAAAGGGAACAAGCATCAAAATCCAGGAGATGCAGAGAACCCCCCTCAAAGTCAACAAGAATAGGCCCACACCCCATCACCTAATAGTAAAATTGACAAGTCTTAGTGACAAAGAGAAAATCCTGAAAGCAGCCCGAGAAAAGAAGTCTGTAACATACAATGGTAAAAATATTAGATTGGCGGCAGACTTATCCACAGAGACCTGGCAGGCCAGACAGAGCTGGCATGATATATTCAGAGCACTAAACGAGAAAAACATGCAGCCAAGAATACTCTATCCAGCTAGGCTATCATTGAAAATAGAAGGAGAGATCAAAAGCTTCCAGGACAAACAAAAACTGAAAGAATTTGCAAACACCAAACCAGCTCTACAGGAAATATTGAAAGGGGTCCTCTAAGCAAAGAGAGAGCCTAAAAGTAGTAGATCAGAAAGGTACAGAGACAATATACAGTAACAGTCACCTTACAGACTAATAATGGCACTAAATTCATATCTCTCAATAGTTACCCTGAATGTTAATGGGCTAAATGCCCCAATCAAAAGACACAGGGTATCAGAATGGATAAAAAACCAAAACCCATCAGTATGTTGCCTACAAGAAACTCATTTTAGACGTGAAGACACCTCCAGATTAAAGTGAGGGGGTGGAAAACAATTTACCATGCTAATGGGCATCAGAAGAAAGCTGGGGTGGCAATCCTTATATCAGATCAATTAGATTTTAAGCCAAAGACTATAATAAGAGATGAGGAAGGACACTATATCCTACTCAAAGGGTCTGTCCAACAAGAAGATCTAACAATTTTAAATATCTATGCCCCTAACGTGGGAGCAGCCAACTGTATCAACCAATTAATAACAAAATCAAAGAAACACATCAATAATAATACAATAATAGTAGGGGACTTGAACACTCCCCTCACTGAAATGGACAGATCATCCAAGCAAAAGATCAACAAGGAAATAAAGGCCTTAAATGACACACTGGACCAGATGGACGTCACAGATCTATTCAGAACATTTCATCCCAAAGCAACAGAATACACATTCTTCTCTAGTGCACATGGAACCTTCTCCAGAATAGATCACATCCTGGGTCACAAATCAGGTCTCAGCCAGTATCAAAAGATTAGGATCATTCCCTGCATATTTTCAGAACTCAATGCTCTGAAGCTAGAACTCAATCCCAAGAGGAAATTTGGAAAGAACCCAAATACATGGAGACTAAACAGCATCCTTCGAAAGAATGAATGTGTCAACCAGGAAATTAAAGAAGAATTGAAAAATTTCATGGAAAAAAAGATAATGAAAACACAACAGTTCAAAATCAGTGGGACACAGCAAAGGCAGTCCTGAGAGGAAAATATATAGCGGTACAAGCCTTTCTCAAGAAACAAGAAAGGTCTCAAGTACACAACCTAACCCTACACGTAAAGGAGCTGGAGAAAGAACAAGAAAGAAACCCTAAACCCAGCAGGAGAAGAGAAATCATAAAGATCAGAGCAGAAATCAATGAAATAGAAACCAAAAAAAAAAAAAAAAATAGAACAAATCAATGAAACTAGGAGCTGGTTCTTTGAAAGAATCAATAAGATTGATAAACCCCTGGGCAGACTCATCAAAAGAAGAGAAAGGACCCAAATCAATAAAATCATGAATGAAAGAGGAGAGATCACAACGAACACCAAAGAAATACAGACAATTATAAGAACGTACTATGAGCAACTCTACGCCAACAAATTTGACAATCTGGAAGAAATGGATGCATTCCTAGAGACATATAAACTACCACAACTGAACCAGGAAGAAATAGAAAACCTGAACAGGCCCATAACCAGTAAGGAGATTGAAACAGTCATCAAAAATCTCCAAACAAACAAAAGCCCAGGGCCAGACGGCTTCCCAGGGGAATTCTACCAAACATTTAAAGAAGAACTAATTCCTATTCTCCTGAAACTGTTCCAAAAAATAGAAACGGAAGGAAAACTTCCAAACTCATTTTATGAGGCCAGCATCACCTTCATCCCCAAACCAGACAAGGATCCCACCAAAAAAGAGAACTACAGACCAATATCCTTGATGAACACAGACGCAAAAATTCTCGCCAAAATACTAGCCAATAGGATTCAACAGTACATTAAAAGGATTATTCACCACGATCAAGTGGGATTTATTCCAGGGCTGCAGGGTTGGTTCAACATCCGCAAATCAATCAATGTGATACAACACATTAATAAAAGAAAGAACAAGAACCATATGATACTCTCAATAGATGCTGAAAAAGCATTTGACAAAGTACAGCATCCCTTCCTGATCAAAACTCTTCAAAGTGTAGGGATAGAGGGCACATACCTCAATATTATCAAAGCCATCTATGAAAAACCCACCGCAAATATCATTCTCAAAGGAGAAAAACTGAAAGCTTTTACGCTAAGGTCAGGAACACGGCAGGGATGTCCATTATCACCACTGCTATTCAACATACTACTAGAAGTCCTAGCCTCAGCAATCAGACAACAAAAAGAAATTAAAGTCATCCAAATTGGTAAAGAAGAAGTCAAACTATCACTCTTCGCAGATGATATGGTACTATATGTGGAAAACCCAAAAGACTCCACTCCAAAACTGCTAGAACTTGTACAGGAATTCAGTAAAGTGTCAGGATATAAAATCAATGCACAGAAATCAGTTGCATTTCTGTACACCAACAACAAGACAGAAGAAAGAGAAATTAAGGAGTCAATCCCATTTACAATTGTACCCAAAACTATAAGATAACTAGGAATAAACCTAACCAAAGAGGCTAAGAATCTATACACAGAAAATTATAAAGTACTCATGAAAGAAATTGAGGAAGACACAAAGAAATGGAAAAATGTTCCATGCTCCTGGATTGGAAGAATAAATATTGTGAAAATGTCCATGCTGCCTAAAGCAATCTACACATTTAATGCAATCCCTCTCAAAATACCATCCATTTTTTTCAAAGAAATGGAACAAATAATCCTCAAATTTATATGGAACCAGAAAAGACCTCGAATAGCCAAAGGAATATTGAAAAAGAAAGCCAAAGTGGGTGGCATCACAATTCTGGACTTCAAGCTCTATTACAAAGCTGTCATCATCAAGACAGCATGGTACTGGCACAAAAACAGACACATAGATCAGTGGAACAGAATAGAGAGCCCAGAAATCGACCCTCAACTCTATGGTCAACTAATCTTCGACAAAGCAGGAAAGAATGTCCAATGGAAAAAAGACAGCCTCTTCAATAAATGGTGCTGGGAAAATTGGACAGCCACATGCAGAAAAATGAAATTGGACCACTTCCTTACACCACACACGAAAATAGACTCCAAATGGATGAAGGACCTCAATGTGAGAAAGGAATCTATCAAAATCCTTGAGGAGAATGCAGGCAGCAACCTCTTCGACCTCAGCCGTAGCAACATCTTCCTAGGAACAACGGCAAAGGCAAGGGAAGCAAGGGCAAAAATGAACTATTGGGATTTCATCAAGATCAAAAGCTTTTGCACAGCAAAGGAAACAGTTAACAAAACCAAAAGACAACTGACAGAATGGGAGAAGATATTTGCAAACGACACATCAGATAAAGGGCTAGTATCCAAAATCTATAAGGAACTTAGCAAACTCAACACCCAAAGAACAAACAATCCAATCAAGAAATGGGCAGAGGACATGAACAGACATTTCTGCAAAGAAGACATCCAGATGGCCAACAGACACATGAAAAAGTGCTCCACGTCACTCGGCATCAGGGAAATACAAATCAAAACCACAATGAGCTATCACCTCATACCAGTCAGAATGGCTAAAATTAACAAGTCAGGAAATGACAGATGCTGGCGAGGATGTGGAGAAAGGGGAACCCTCCTCCACTGTTGGTGGGAATGCAAGCTGGTGCAACCACTCTGGAAAACAGCATGGAGGTTCCTCAAAATGTTGAAAATAGAACTACTCTATGACCCAGCAATTGCACTACTGGGTATTTACCCCAAGGATACAAACATAGTGATCCGAAGGGGCACGTGTACCCGAATGTTTATAGCAGCAATGTCTACAATAGCCAAACTATGGAAAGAACCTAGATGTCCATCAACAGATGAATGGATAAAGAAGAAGTGGTATATATACACAATGGAATACTATGCAGCCCTCCAAAGAAATGAAATCTTGCCATTTGCGATGACGTGGATGGAACTAGAGCGTATCATGCTTAGTGAAATAAGTCAATCGGAGAAAGACAACTATCATATGATCTCCCTGATAGGAGGACATGGAGATGCAACATGGGGAGGTAGGGGGATAGGAGAAGAATAAATGAAACAAGATGGGATTGGGAGGGAGACAAACCATAAATGACTCTTAATCTCACAAAACAAACTGGAGGTTGCTGGGGGGAGGTGGGGTTGGGAGAGGGGGAGGGGGCTATGGACATTGGGGAGGGTATGTGCTATCATGAGTGCTGTGAAGTGTGTAAACCTGGCGAGTCACAGACCTGTACCCCTGGGGATAAAAATACATTATATGTTTATTAAAAAAAAATTTTTTTGGAAGGGGAGGTGACCCATAAGAGACTATGGACTCTGAAAAACAACCTGAGGGTTTTGAAGGGTCAGGGGTGGGAGGTTGGGGGAACAGGTGGTGGGTAATGGGGAGGGCACGTTTTGCATGGAGCACTGGGTGTTGTGCAAAAACAATGAATACTGTTACGCTGAAAAAATAAATAAAATGGAAAAAAAAGAAAGAAATGTTCTACACAAGGTATTTTATTGTACTTTGAAATTGGGGACTTATTTTACTCAAACAGAATATTAGGTTGCACTCTACTATGTGCCTTCAGTTATTTTACTGAAAACACTCATGTCTCCTTCCTGAAAATAAATTCAAACTCCACATATTTTTTAAAAAGTAAATTTTGATTTCAATTCAAGATAATTTGCAATTGAATGATATTTTTTAAAAAAATAAGAATTTGAAATTTAGTCATGTTTTTGGCCTGACAGTGGCACAAGCTCACACAAGTGTCATACTCTGGTCTTTATGATTCCCTTTTTAAATGACAATGTGTGACTGAAGACATCAGTTAATGAAAGTTTGTGCAGCATAAGAAATCCAAAATCCTATAACTCTCTCTGCCAGAAGACTTACTATTTTTTTTTTACAAAAAAAAAAAAAATTAGAATCTTCTAGTTGCATTTTTGTCACATTATTTTCTTTGTTTGGGAAAGACTACATAATGAATACCATTAATGCCCTGTTCCCCAACATTATTTTTATTTTCACCTTGAAATCTGTCATGTGAAGAGAAAGGAACTTTAGATTACTTCAGAGATACTGATGCACTGCTGTCACTGAGCCCTAAACTGCAGTGACACTTCTTCCAGCACTGGAGCATCTAAAACTTTCCTTACAAGTGGCTTCTAAGTTCATATTTATTGGAGATGTTCGTGTTTTTATACATGCACACACATTTGAACAGAGACAGCCATGTCGAGGCGTTAAATCATTCCTACCAAATTCTTCCTGCAGAGAGCTTTTCTGTATTGTCTTCCAGTCTATCAACTAATTTTGTAAAAGGTCTTGAAATGTAGTGACTTGCTTCAAAACATCCTCCAAAAAATCCACGAACTACTGGATGACAGAGAGGAGCATTACCAGTTCTCTTTTCCTGGTTAAGCATCATGAGGAGGTGAAGGTTCAGAACGCTGGCTCTTTCTTCTCATGTTCGTAGGAGAGGACTTATCATCCCTTCAAAAATAGTTGGGAGAGCCCCTGAGGTCAGCAGAGAATAACATTTCTCAGTAACAGGGGGTTTGTTTCTTCACCAAAGAAGCAAAACCAGATGAACTCCCCACACTGTGGCTCTTGAATCACACAGAGGCTTCTACCAAAGTTTGTGTCTCCTGTTAGTGTTTGACTCAGTAGAGATATCTTCTGCCCATCTGAAAATGTGTTGGCTATTTTTGAAGATTTCCAAATGAGGACTTCCAATGCCTTTTTTTTTTTTTTAATTGGACAGAGAGAGATATCACAAGCAGGCAGAAAGAGGGGGAAGCAGGTTCCCTGCTGAGCAGAGAGCCTGTTGCGGGGCTCGATCCGAGGACCCTGGGATCATGACCTGAGCCTAAGGCAGAGGCTTTAACCCACTGAGCCACCAAGGCGTCCCTCCAATGCCTTTTTTGATGAACTGGTTGAAAAACATTATAAATTTGTTTATATGGATACTGATAGGAAACAGAATTAACTGTTTCTCCAAGTCACACTTCAAAATATCAGATGACGTATCTGCAGACTTGTAGCAAACACCATCTTTTCTTTTCCTCTTGAAAGTTGCTGACTCCTAGCTGGGATATTTCCTGATGTGTCTACTTGATCAATAGATTTCCACTCTCTATTTATTTTCTAGAGAGAGCGCATGCACATGTGAGTGGGAGGAGGGGAAGAAGACAAAAGAGAGAATCTCAAGTGGACTTTCTGCTAAGCATGGAGCCCAAGGTGGGGCTCAGTCTCAGGACCCTGCGATCATGACCTGAGCCAAAATCAAGAGTAGGCTAATCAACCCAATGAGCCACCCAGGGCCCCCATCTTTCATTACTTAGATTTTTTAGATTTAGTCTTAATTTTAGTATGTTTAGAACTTTTCCAAGCAATAAATTTAATACAGAAAGTCAACACTACCTGATTTATTTTCAGGATGACCAGATATAATGTTTCTGTCTCTTTCATTGATTTGATTCCTTTGTTGCTAAGGAAACTGTTATGCATAAACTAGATATTTATGTCATCATATTTGACATATGAGAGCCCTTTTTTTGATTATGTGTTTCCATTTCACATTTCCCAACCTGTGCGAGGCCTGTTTCTTGTTCTCATTTTGTTGTGTTTTTTGTTTTAGAGAAAGAGTGAGAGAGCAAGACAGAGAGCATGTGTGGTGGTGGAGGGGACGGGCCAAGGGAGAGGGAGGAAAAGAATCCCAAGCAGACTCCCGGCCCAGTGCGGAGTGAGGGGCAGGAACTGAGATCATGACCTGAGCCGAAATCAAGGTTCAACGGTCTGGAGGCTCACCTGACTGAGCCACCTGGGTGCCCCAGGCCTTTCTTAAATAATGATAGATGCCCAGATTTCTAGTAAGAGACTAGTTGTCTTTCATTCCTATAAATAGGAAACTGATATATTCACTATAACACAAAAACAGTAAGTACCTTATCTTATACCACGGAATAGCATCGTAAGTTCCTGTTAGAAACAAGATCTTAAAAAAATGAAGTCTTAACATCGTGATAAGAAGTTTCTTTTTTATTAAAACAATTTTGAGACCATCAAATAAAATGCATTGCTAATATAGACAGTCCAAGCACTGTGTTAGTTTCCCGGGCTGCTGTAGCAATTACCATGACCTCAGAGGCTTGAAACAGCAGAGGTGCATCCTTTCACAGTTCTGGAGGTATGAAATCTGAAAAGGTGTTGTCAGGACTATACTCCCTCTGAAGCCTCTAGGGGAGAATCTGCCTCCGCCTCCTCCAGCATCTGGCAGCACCGAGGGTTCCCCGGCTTATGCCCATGACCTTGCCGTCTCTGCCCATGTCTTCACGGGGCCTTCTCCTGGCCTCTGTCTGTGTGCTTGTGCATGCAACCCTTCCACTTCTTCTAGGTGGATCTCATTGGATGTACGGACCACACACGGTCAATCCAGGTTAATTTCATCTCAAGATCCTTAACTGAATTAGATCTACAAAGACCTTTTTCCAAAGTAAGTGCATGTTCACATATTCTATGGGTTAGAATTTGGACATATCTTTTTGTGAGCGGGATCCCTATTCAACTCAACACAAACATTTAAAAAAAAAAACTAAAAACAGGATCCCAGTTAAAGAACTCATGATGTAGAAGAAAAACCTATTGCCTAAATATGATAGTAATTAAAAAATCAATTTTATGCTTATATTTCTTACAACTTCTGCTTCTGTAAATAGCAACTTATATTTTCAGTCATCCAAATATTAGCCTTATTTTTTTTCAGTGTTCAATGATTCATTATTTGTGTATAACACCCAGGGTCATTACATCATATGCCCTCCTTAATGCCCATCACCCGGTTACCCCATCCCCTTACCCCCTTCCCTTCTATAACCCTCAGTTTGGTTCCTAGAGTCCAGAGTCTTTCATGGTTTGTCTTCCTCTCTGATTTCTTCTTTCTCAGTTTTCCCTCCCTTCCTCTATAGCCCTCCATGCTATTCCTTATGTTCCACATACAAGTGAAACCATATGATAATTTTCTTTCTCTCCTTGTCTTATTTTACTTAGCATAATACTTTCTGGTTCCATTCATGTAGTCTTCTAAGGGCATCTGAGTTGTTAGTTCTCTAGAAAGTCTGAATTCTCTCCCAGATATAAATAACCTTCCTCTTATATATTGAAAATTTCTATATGTTTTTGTTTTTATGACAGTAAAACTGTCGTGAGCTATGATATAAACAGTACCTCTTCCGAGACTCTTTTTCTAATCATCACCTTAACATTTCACAAAGGAAACACTGAGACTTTGAAAGGCTCAAAAACATTCCCAAGGTGATGTAGCTAGACATGGGCAAGATCAAAGTGCAATTCAGATTAGTTAGACCCTTGTCCCAAACTTTTCATCATTACACAACATACCTGAGACATCTCGGCCTTCCCAGTGCCATGAAGAGACAGCTGTCATAGATTTGAAGACCTCACTCCAGACTTGCATCTCATGTCCAACATGTGATCTTGGTGAGGCCACCTGACCTCTCCATCTCCGCTCCTGCCTAGTTCACAAAGAGATGAAAACACTTATTTTTATAAATCTGATATGGAGATTAAAAGATAAGATTTATTTAAAATGCCTAGAAAAGGATCTAAAAATAAAATGTAGATGCTGAAACATTGTAGTTGCTTCTGAAAATTGATGATAGAATTTGTTTTGAATGCTTCCCAATACCTGGTCTGTGTGAAGCATGCAATAAAGGTCTATAGTTTACATAAACAATTCTAAAATTATTAGTAGCCTGTGCTGATGATTAGGAGCCATGCATCATGTCATTTTTCAAAGAACCTTGTTCTAGTCCAGTTGTTCAGACCAGAGTGGTCATTCATATAATACAAGAAGTTTCATTATTTGCTGCCTACCCAAGTGTTTTGAATAATTTCCACCTTTGAAAATATTTATTTGAGATTCAGTTATATTTAAGATATTTTACTTCATAGGAAAAATTTTAAAAGACTTTATTTAATAGTAAATTACACGTAAAGATGAAAAAAGAACTCAGTACCATTTTGACTACTCTAATCCTGCATACCAACAGCTGAAAGTGGCTAGAGACACACAAACACACAAGTGAACTTCAAGTGGCCTGTTATCCCTGTGTACTTAACTATATTGCATTTTCCCCATTCGTTCATGCTCTTATTTTCTCAAGGAGTACTTTATGTCTTATTTCCTCAAACCTCCAACACACCTTTCTCATCCCCAAACTTCCACATATCCCCTGCATTTTCTCTAGAAATAATGAATGAACTGTGCATGTCCACCAGAGCTCAGTCCCTTGTACCAACCTGAGGATGTCTCTCCTGCAGTGATGCCCATGGTCTCTCTTGCTCCTGTTCTGTCTGCACTGTCCCCCCATGGATTATTCCCATCAGTAATGTCCCATCCTTAAACACACAAACATGCACCGCGCACACGACTCCTTAATCAGTCATCACCACTCTCTTCTTGGCTCCATATTTTGCTGATCACTTGTATGACAAGAACATCAAAGAACGGTCTAAACTCTATTTCTTGAAGATCTCTAGGAGGGTTTCTATTCCCACTGTTTTCCTGAAGCTACTTTTCTGTTCAGGACACCAGTGACCCCTCCTTTGCCTCATACTCTGTGGTCAGTTCCCAATCCTTATCTTTTTCAGCGTATCAGTAGCACTTGACACATTCATATCCTCTACATTTTGGAAACTTCTTTTTCACTGGGCTTTAGAAACTCTTCACTCCTTCTCAGCTACTTTAGCTAGACCACCCCTCTTATTTTTCCCAGCACAAACTATTTGCAGGTCTCATTTCTTCTCCCTTTACTCGCCCCATAGTCTGTATCAGTTCCATGATTATTCCATGAACATCAACAGTGTTTCTCACCTGACTTCCAAACTCATTGATATCAGGCTGTAGGACATCATTACTTGTCACCCTTTAACTTTCCAAGTCAAACTCTTGCTGTCTTATTTAAATCTACTTTTCCTTCCACATAACACACCCTAGGAAGAGGCACCCTTACTCTGCAAGCCCCCCGAGTTGGCTACTTTTCTCATGTCCTCTACTCTTGGCTCCCCCTCAATTGAGCTGCAGTTAAATTAAACTATTTGCTGTTTTTCAACTATGGCTGGCATGCTCCCAACTCAGAGCCTTTGAAATTTGTGTTCCTGCTTCCCAGTGATGGATTTTCTAAAACGTCCCCTGCTCTATTCAGGTCTCAGTTCAAATGTCACTTTATCAAAGAGCCTTCCCTGAGCATATACTGCTTAAGGAGCAACTCTCTCACTCCTCCAGTCCTCACATCCATCTTCAAGGGCTAACACTGCCTACATTATGTTTGTGCTTTTGTCTCTTCTTACAAAATTCAAGCTCCATAAAGGCCTTGTTAAATCATACTTTTCGAACAAGGTGAAAAGGTTAAAAAAAAGGACAAATATGTCTGGCCATTTTATTTTTAATACTTAGGAAGAATACTTAATACACTTCAGCTTTGTGTTTAAGTTGTAGAATTTTGCTGTAGAAGGCAGGAAAAACAACCTCTAGCTCTGACCCCAAAGAGCATCTCTACGGATGTACTGCTGAATTATTGATCTTTTATTTCTCTTTTGTTAGGGGCTTCTTTTTATTTTCATTCATTTCCTAACACTACATTTGCCACACTATGCAGGAGAAATAGATAACTTACCATTTCCAGGGGCAGAAAACCTAACTTGCTTTCACAAATGAGCAAAATCTGTAAAGTGAATATATTTAATCAAAGTTCAATTAAAATGTGTTTGGATTAGATATATTTTATCTAATCAGTTTAACATGTATATGTTAATATATCATCTACACAAATAACTAAATACCTTAAAATGTACTTAATCCATCAAATATGAGATATCCCCAAGATTTATAATTATATCCCAAGTTCTGAACTTTACAAGTTACTGGATAATTGTTTAATTTGTTTTCTGAGAAACTAAAGTAGCAATAATATCTTTAAAATAACCAACAGGAATTCATTTCAATTTGTGATAGTATTTTTCTTCAATAAAGAAGTTTAAATAAAACTTTTCTTATTAGACTAAGTATTTTCATTCTTAAAAGTTTCAATAGCTTTTTTCTGTAAACAAATCACTATCACCAGACTCCCACGCCCTCTGTAATTACTGTTGCTTAAGAAAGCTCCATTCAGAATGAGATTACAAGAAAATTATAGGCATCAGCCACTTAAAGGTGTTTAATATGACAGTTAGAATAGCTTCTGTTCTGTATGTATCACTTGGCTGGTAGAAGATAGCACATGATGCAACTTTAGTTCCAACTCAAAGTATTAAAATCCGTGCACTTCTCATGTATTTTCAAGAAGCATGATTTTTAGAGACTAATCTCTGTACACAGACTTTCCCAATTTAATTAGGAGTTGTCATGTAACAGTATGTTTTCCTAGTGTTTTTGTCCACGTGAAGTCTCTCTTGGTAAGCGTCATTATATATAAATGCCCTTTTTTTCTCTCCAGTCCAGTAATCTGAAAGGGAAATTTCCTAGATTGTACTACCAAAGCCTATTCTGTCATAGTTTTTTTTTCTTTTTATTAACGTATAATGTATAATTTGTTTCAGAGGTACAAATTTTTGATCATATGTTTTGAAATTCACATTTGCAACAGGAGTGGTATGCAGATATTTCTGGAATCCCACTTATATAATCAGGGCTTTATTGTTCTACTCAATTTTATATTCCTGTTCTTTCCTCCTATATTTAGACATTATTTTACTCCAAGAAAGTTATGTTTACTCCAAATATAATAGGACATATGCCACCTCTTTTTATCTTTATGGTGTCCTACATGCTAAATGTAGGAGTTCTGAAAATAGTCAAACTTATTTAGGAAGGCTTCTTTTTAATTCAGTTGATTGTAGAAGAAAAAAAAAACATAGGGAACAAGTCTTGTGATCACAATAATTCAATTATTTATTCTTTTTTTTCTTAATGAATAGTAGAACAACATGCATGAGCTTAGAGTCAAAATGGGCTATCACTGGAAGTTGAAACACTAGATTCCGAAAACTGTTTTAAAAGATTGTCTACAACCACATGGATGGCCCTACAGGATATTATGTTAAGTGGTATAAACCATACAGGAAAAGACAAATACCATATGATTTCACTCAGAAGTGGAGTCTAAAAACACAAAGCAAATGAATAAACAACAACAACAACCAGAAATAGACTCATAGATACAGAGCACAAACTGGTGGTTGCCAGGGGGCGGGAGGGGGGGAGACGATGGTGTGCAGAGATGGTGGAAATAGGTGAAGGGGATTGAGAGGTTGAAACTTCCAGTTATAAATAAACCATGGGTTTGAAGAGCACAGTATAAGGAATATAGTCAATAATATTGTAATAACTTCGTATGGTGACAGATGGCAACTACATTTGTCATGAACATTTTGTAATATATGATTGTTGATTCACTCTGTTGTACACCTGAAATTAATATAATAGTTTTGTCAACAATACAGCAATATAATATGTAAAAAAAAGTTACTTAGAACAAAACATAGGTAAATGCCATCAATATGAATTCAACCTAGAATTTTGTATGCAATACATACATACATACATATAGATAGATAGATAGATAGATATAGATATATAAAATTTATTTTAGAGTTTGCATGGGGAAATGGGGAGGGGCAGAGAGGAGAAGAAAGCCCTCAAGTAGACTCTCTGTGGAGCACAGAATCCCCTCCGCCATGGGGAGCTCAACCCCACCACCTGAGATCATGACCTGAACCAAAACCAAGAGTGGACGCTTAACATCTTGAACCACCCAGGTGTCCCTGTTGACTTTTTTTTTAAGATTTTATTTGTTTATTTGACAGAGAGAGAGAGCACAAGTAGGCAGAGAGGCAGGCAGAGAGAGGGGGGAAGCAGCCTCCCTGCGGAGCAGAGCCTGATGCGGGGCTCAATCCCAGGACCCTGAGATCATGACCTAAGCTGAAAGCAGAGGCTTAACCCACTGAGCCACCCAGGCACCCCTCTCTGTTGATTTTTAAAATCGCTCACATGATTACAGAATTTAGAGCGTACATAAGTACTTGAGGCAAGAATTAAATTTGCAATGAAAAAAAATTTTTTTGTAATGATAATGACTATGACCTAAAGGCATAATAAATTTGGAAGGTAGATATGCATCTAAGAAAATGTCTGTGACTGTATATATGTATCCTATATGTGTATCACTTTTTAAAGTAACTACATGACATTTCTGAAAATTCCTTTTGAAGAAATTTTGAGAAGAGTAGTACTAAAGTTTCCACCTAGGTGATTGTTCATCCTGGTACATTATCTTTATAGCTATTGCTGGTATTACTGAGAGATTTTTCCAGGCAGAAAGACACCCTCCACGGCTTTAATTCTTAAAGACTGTGGCTATGAAAAGAGTCTTTGTGGGCCGTGATGACAGACTTGTGATCTTCAGGATACAGAGAAAGCTGGGATTATGTAACTGACAGTCCATGACAGACTGTAAAACCTGAGCTTTCAGATTGTTGTACCCTGGGCTGGACAGCACAGTTACAATTCTTTGCCCAAGCCTGTTATGTTAAAAGTAGTTTAATTCAAACAATTTAATATAGGGGTTGATTGGGTGGCTCAGTCATTTAAGCATCTAACTCTTGATTTGGGCTCTGGTCCTGATCTCAGGGCTGTGAAATCCAGCCCTGCCTCCAGCTCCTCTTACCATGTGGAGCTTGCTTCGGAGTCTCTCTCTCCCTCTGCCTCTGACCCTCCCCCTGCTCGCACTCTCTCTCTGTCAAATAAATAAAGAGGTCTCTGGAAAGTCAATAAAACAATTTAATATCATGGCTACTTACACTCCAGAGTACATGCAGTCTACTGCACACCATGCAAAACGACCAGCAAGCGTGCTCACACGTGTGTGCACTCATGCACAAGCACACACACTCACACACGTGCACGCTCACTCACGCACATGCACAGTCACATGTGCATGCGTGAACATCTTTCCAGCTTCTCTTCTCAACAGCTTAGCACAGGTTTTCATCCCACCACAGACAGATCTGATGATTTTTTAAAATCTTCCTACACGCACTGTTTATAAGCAATTAGCAAAATACACTTCTGCAATGCATGCCAGTTTGGTGGGAATGGACAGAGGGATGGGATTTGCTTCCTCTTTGATCCCCCCTTTCACACTGCCCTTATCATCATTAAAATTGCAACTTCAAAATTATCTGTAATATCTGCTTCTGTCTTTGCCTATGGGCATCACATTAATAAGTTTCCAATCTTAAGACTTCTATATCCTTTCATTCACCAAAGATTCCTGATGCTGATTTATTCACCCACCTCCGAAGCTGGAAAGAGGGGGGAGGGCCTTTCTAGCCATCAGTTTAGATGAGTGTTAGTACTCATTAATGATATTTTTCTAAGAGAAATATCTTACTGAGTCATGTAAAACAGGAGACTTTTCTTACTTTTGAAAGTTACACTGCATGCTTTATGAGCAGCAGTTAAAAATTTGAACCTTTGAACTACAGCAATAATTCTAAGGGGAAAAGCATTACTTTATAAAGTGGTTATTGTTTAATTAGACAAGAATGCTGATTAAGTAGGGGAAAAGCTCCAACTCACATTTCCATACATGCTTTGAGTCCTTTCTGTTTTCTGAAAATTCTTTCAAAAGAGGTACTTATATTTATGTCATTTCCCATTCCTTTTACCGTTTCAACAAAAATGTTAAAATACCATTATGTGACTTATGTTCAGTTATTTCAGTGATTTTTCTATGAAAATCCATATTAAAAATAGACATTATTATGGGTTAAAGATAGTTCTGTTAATATCGGTGTGCTCAGACACACAGCGATGTTTATTATTCATAAAACATTATCTGTGTGAGTACGAGGATTATCTAAATTATGTTTTCCCCTCAAACATAAAGAATACATTAGTTGTATTGAGTTACTGTTGATACAGAGGACTGGATTTTACAATTATAACACTGGCTATCTCTTATAAGGAATGTTCTAAGACCAGCTAATAGCTTTCTTGTTTTATTGCTGTGTCCTGCAAATATCGAGCAACCCTGCTAGTATGTATTTACATCCATATATATTTAAACAGAGGATGTAGCCGGAGTAATTATAGCATTTGGTAGCATATAGTCATCTGTTACTCATCATTCCTCCCTCCAGTACATTTTATGTGTTTCTACTGAGTGAATCTGGATATCATTCTCTTTCTAAAACATGTCAATAGGTTACTTTTAATAAAAATAAAGACAGAAAGAAAGAACAGTAACAACAAAAAGAACCTGTTAGCCTAGGGGAATCTGGGTGGCTCAGTCAGTTAAACCTCAGACTCTTGATTTAGGCTCAGGTCATGATCTAAGGGTCCGATAGAACCCATGGAGCCTGTTAAAGAGTCTCTCTCCAGGCACCAGGATGGCTCAGTTGGCTAAGTGTTTGCCTTCAGCTCAGGTCATGATCCCAGGGTCCTGGGATCGAGCCCCTCTTTGGGCTCCCTGATTAGCAGAAAGCTGGCTTCTCCCTCTCCTTCTGACTGCTGCTCTGCCTACTTGTGCTCTTGCTCTCTCAAATAAAGAAATAAAATCTTTTTTTTTTCCATTTTATTTATTTTTTCAGCGTAACAGTATTCATTCTTTTTGCATAACACCCAGGGCTCCATGCAAAACGTGCCCTCCCCATTACCCACCACCTGTTCCCCCAACCTCCCACCCTTGACCCTTCAAAACCCTCAGGTTGCCCCAACCTCCCACCCCTGACCCTTCAAAACCCTCAGGTTGTTTTTCAGAGTCCATAGTCTCTTATGGTTCGCCTCCCCTCCCCAATAAAATCTTTTTAAAAAATAAAAAAATAAAGATTCTCTCCCTCTTCCATTCCCTCATTGCTCACGCTCGCTCTCTCTAAAAACAGAACAAAACAACTTGTTAGCTTAAATTTTCTGATTGCATCTGATTTGATTGGTGATATATTTTTCCAAATGTATCACGGGCTAGTCCATCAGGCAGACTCTGTATTAGCTTACTGGTTTTGGTTTTCTTAATCCTTCTTCCTTTACTTTTTTAACCTTATTTATCCTACCTGAGTGATTTTTGCTCCCTTCTGAAATCTTATATAGATCTTGTTAGACTTCAAGGCCCTTGGGAAGTTCCACGATATTTGTGAAATAATTCATGTCTCACACTCCAGTTGTCAGGGACGCTCCATCCACACTCCTGTGGAAGAAACATCTTTACTCCATTCTTATACTACATGCTTTGACTTATGTATATTTTCATCTCAAACCTACTATACTAAAACAGGTATCAATAAAATCTACTACAGTGTCTGAATGACCATTAAAGGATTTATAATATATTTTCAATGATCAAACATACAATATTATATCCTCTTTACAAAGTCATTTCATAGCCATTATTTAATTTGTATTCGTTTTTGTTTTCAGCACAATAACTAATTATTTAAAATGTTACATTCTCAGTATAATGCTGTGATTTTCCAACATCCAAGTAGTCCAGATATTTTTAATATTATATCTCTTTTCAGCTCTTTCAGCCACATATAAATTATATAAATTTAGATATAAAATTGCATCATGGTTATTTTTCTAGTCTTGAGCAAAATTGTTGCTTGCCAGAACTTCTGTTCGATCAAGTAAAACTTGGTATTACATTAGAATTATAGTCTCTTTAGGAAAGATTGTAATGACCTTGATGGATTTTTAACATGAATGAAGGGCTTGCATAATCACTTGTTTCTCTAGGTCAAATTATTCATCTTCACACTTTTGCCAGTTGAGAAGATTGAATACTTCCTTAATCATAAAGATTTATAAGATAAAGAGTTTAAAATAATTGCATCAAAACAAAGCTTAAAATAATTCTAAAAAAATACTTATTTATATGTCTTTTCCTACTAAGCCATTATTCAAGTTATTATTACTGTATTTGAGATATTTCTACAAATACTTAAGGCTATAAATTTCACTTATAATTTATTAATATAAATAAGAAAAACAAGGTGACATCAAACAGAACAATCTACCACTTGTCAAAGTTAGGAGTATATGTCTAACAATTTTAGAAATAGTACTCTCATATTCAAAATATCCATCTTTTGCAGCATTTTTATCAGAATCAATCATATATATTTTGTTCTAAATAGAATTTTCCAATTTAAAATTATGATAAATGAACTCGTTCTAATTACGTACAGCATATAGCTTCTGTACTTGGATTGACATCGTAAAGAACTTTGTCTGTGGTTAGCATGTACATAATGTGAACTATTAATAAAGCCTAGAAAAGGCCCCAATTCTCTATGTCCCTTGGGGTATGAAGAAGGACAATGGCAAATGAACTTAATTTCATATGTTCTCCTCTTATATCTCACTTAGCAAAATAGTTAAAATGCAAATTTTCTAATACAGTTACATTAAATAAAAACTACAGATAAAATTTATAAAGTATATATTGAAACAACATAGTACACAAAATACTTTATTAATTAGAAATCCTGTTTCCCAGGGTACCTGGGTGGCTCACTTGGTTAAGCTTCTGCCTTCAATTCAGGTGGTGATCCTAGATTTGTGGGATGGAGTCCCACATCGGGCTCCATGTTGGTGGAAAGTCTCCTTCTCCTTCTCTTTCTCCATCTGCTTCTCACTCTGCTTGTGCTCTTTCTCTGTCACTCTCTCTCTCAAATAAATAAATAAAATCCAAAAAAAAAAAAATCCTGTTTTCCAGTGTTCACTCTAGTATCTATTATATACATCTTAATAGTCAAGTAAGCACCATAAATGATGTTTTCTGTGTTCACCAACTGTATGTAAGAGAAATGATGTGCTTTATTGATTGATCACCCATGATCTCCATGCATGCAGGTTTTAGAAAAACAAATGAAAAATGTAAAGATGACTATTTGGCGTGTCATTTAACACTTGCAAATATTTCTTAAAATCCTAATGGTTATGAATCTTTATCCTAAGTCTGTCACTTACTTAAAAGACTATTATTTAAAACTACATTTCCAACCAAATCTTAGTGATGGTAAAAGTGAGTAAAATAATATGATGAAATTCTAGGACAATTTGTTTTTCAGTTAAGGAAACAGGAAAAAGAAAGATTTATCAGGAAAAATGAATTTTGTGTACCTTTGATCATATCTGAAATAATTGCAATCTCATCACTTTTGTGTTTAAATTAACAATATTTTCAAACTATTATTTATAGTACAGAATGCAGTTTTCTATATATTAAGTATTATTTTAATTTTTTAATTTCTGACTTTATTTTAGTACATATTTAGTGAATCAATTTTCAATTTTACTTATCTAAATACAATATTGGCTCTGTTTATTAAAGGCAAATTGGATTCTCAAAGTTTCCATAGTCCAGAACACAGTACTAATTTGCTTGTATTATTTGCATAAATTTTTAGTAATGGTGTTTGGCAGCTCTAGCACAAAGGGACATATTTGTTCTCCCTACTTTATTTTATACCTGATTAGTTTATGCTCATTAAAATTGTTATTATGCTAGTAATATAAACACAATTAAATATACATTTTACTCATAAAAACCTGGCAGTTGAAGGAAAAACATTTTAGAACTATAGTTACATCATTCTGGTTAGTTTATTTGTTTTTCGAACCTGTAAAAACTTAAGACCTAAGAGATTAGAGGTAGTTAGAATCAACTATTTTTGACCTTTAATTCTTTAGTGTTCTTATCTCAGGAAATGCTTGTGAAATATGGGAAAGCCATTTTGCACATGAGACTCACATACACATGACCCAAAGCAGCATTTAGAGGAAGGTTTAGTCCCGCGATGGTGCAGGAGATGAGTTATCATGCGTGTTGTTTCACAGATGCCGCAGTCCCTGGACACTGCCAAAGCACTCCACGTTTTCTGACTGTGCCTTTCCCACTTTAATTGTGGGCAGCACTCTCCTTCCCATCCTCAATTCCTAAGCACTGCCATTTTACCGACATATATTTTTCATCAGATCCTCCTATGTATTCTCTACTGCAGCGTGCAAACTCCCACACATTTGGGGGCTTAAAACAAGCTGCTTTCACTATGGAATGACTTCTGTGGGTGAGGAGTTCAGCCACAGCCCCTCTGGGACCTCTGCTCAGAGCCCTACAAGGCTGCAATTCCGTGCCTGCCCATCTTCATCTTCTGGAGGTTTGATTAGGGAAGTAGCCCTACAAACTTACTGAGATTGTTGCTGCAGTTCATCCCCTCTCAGGTGTGTGACTGAGGGCTGTTGTCTGCAGGCCACCCTTGGATACAAGAAGGTACCAGGGGTTGCCCAGCATGGGTCCCTCTCCATGAATATTTATAACGTGAATATTAACAGCTTCAAGCTCAAAGGGAAAGTACCTCCAAAAGGCCAAGCCTTCTGTAATTTAACTGAGTCAGGGGGACTCAGTTAAATATCTACCATATTCTGTGAGTTGGAAGCAAGTCCCAGATTTCACCTGCCCATCATGGAAGGGGATCACACCAGGGCATGACTCATAGTGGGACACCTAAGCCTGTAGCTCTCACACTGCGTGAGGCTGAAGACTGCACCTGGAACTTTATCATGCATTTATTAATTCATCCGTTCATTTATTTTGTTCTGCTACTACTGTAGTCTCTGCATCTTATAACATGCACTGCCCAGATTCAGTGCTCAATAAACACTTACACACTAAATTTTTAAAATAAATATTCTTTAGTACTCTTCTTATTAATTTTTGTATCAATCACATGTTCACTTTTTTTACAGAAGAATAAAATGGATTTTAATTGTTTATTTTTATTTTATTTATGTATTTATTTAAAGGTTTATTTCTTTACTTATCTTAAGCAGAGGAGGGGCACAGGGTGAGGGAAAGAGAGAATCGGACCCCTCTCTGAGAGGGAAAGAGAGAATCAGACCCCTCTCTGAGCAAGGAGCTCTATGGAGACTCCAACCCAGGATCCTGAGATCATGACCTGAGCCAAAATCAACAGTTGGACTTGACCGACTGAGCCACCGAGGTGTCCCTACGTTCTAAAGTGGATTCTGTTACCCCAATTTTAAGCTGAGTCTCACAAGTTTTCATTGCTTTACCATTCATATCACAGGGAAGTGCTAAGGGCTAGGAATGCCCCATGAGTCTCCCTCATCCCAAAGCCAGGACTGTTTTTCTAATACCCCCCAAAATTCACTGGCATTATCACACTTTGAATTTCAGTCACTCCTGGCCAACTAAATACTTTGATTCTTGTTTACTCTAGGAAAATAATAATTGTTTTATTAATGTGTGTTTCTTGGAATGTTTAACTTTCATCAAACAAAAATGTTAGGTATAATCTGTTTCCTATGTCGGTGAATGACATAAGCAAATCTCCTTTTCATGTTTTCTTTTGAAATCATGCATGTACTTGTCTGAGCTTTAAAACTTGGTTTTAAATGTACCCGGTTATATCCGTAATTTAAAGACAGTATAGATAAAATACTGCTTGGGCTTTTCCCATTTCAGAGTTCTTGCTCCTTTCAAACTAGGCTTTTTTCCTGTTAGTTTTCTAAGAAATCATAGGAAGCATATTTATGTCTAAGACTAGTATTTACATGATGTTTCAGAAAACATAGATTAAACAGAAATCACTTAAAATTGGACATTAAATTTAATATCTCCCTAATTTAGAATCATCTTATTGAAGTACTTTGAAATGAAGTATTAAGTTTAAAAAAAAAAAAGGTGATACGGTACTCGCTCAATAGCAAAGTCATTGTGAGGAACTAAATTGATTTATTTCTGCAGTAGAAGCAGAGTTTCTAACATGCTTTAAATATGCAGTAAATTCCTGTTAAATAAATATGCATATAAACACTAAAGACAATACCCAATTTAATAACAATATTGAATATAAGTATTGAAATCTACTCTCTATTTAAAATTTTTGCTTATTCTCACTTGATCAAACTAACTCGTATGGCTAGATTATTAACATATGCTTAACACATACCACTGATTATAAATAGAGTCTTGGCTCTCCTAGTAGTAGGATACAGTTTTTTAAAGATTTTATTGGGGGGCGCCTGGGTGGCTCAGTGGATTAAGCTACTGCCTTCGGCTCAGGTCATGATCTCAGGGTCCTGGGATCGAGCCCCTCATCGGGCTCTCTGCTCCGTGGGGAGCCTGCTTTCCTTCCTCTCTCTCTGCCTGCCTCTCTGCCTACTTGTGATCTCTCTCTCTGTCAAATGAATAAATAAAATCTTAAAAAAAAAGATTTTATTGGGGAGAGATAAAGAGAGAGTGAGCAAGAGAGCAGAAGCAGGAGGGGTGGGTGGGTGGTGTGGGAAGGGGAGGCAGAAACAGACTCCCTGATAAACAGGGAGCCTGATGTGGGACTTGATCCTGGGACTCCAGGATTATGACCTGAGCCAAAGGCAGACACTGAAGCAACTGAGCTACCCAGGCGCCCCACGATACAATTTTTAAATGGAAATTAAATAGACTTATTATACTTGTCATTAACTTGTTTCCATTTTTCATTGAAGTATAATTCACACACAATGTTATGCTAGTTTCAGGTGTACAACATAATGACGGAAGCACTTTGCACGTGACTCAATCAGTGCTCACCACAATAAGGGTCCTCAGTATCTGTCACCAGACTGCATTATTTCAGCATTTGTTTATATTCCCTGTGCTATACATTCCATCTACTTGACTTATTTGTTACTGGAAGTTTGTACCTCTTAACCTTCTTTATCTATTTTGCCCACCCATCCCCTCTCCCCTCTGGCAACCACCAGTTTCTTTTCTGTATTTAAGGCGCTGTTTTCATAGAAGTGAAATCATATGGTATTTGTCTTTCTCTGCCTTATTTCATTCAGCATAATATCCTCTAGGTGCATCCATGTTGTATGTTGTCACACATGGCAAGATCTCATTCTTTTATATGACTGTGTACGTTTCCTCATATGTATATCATCTTTTTTTTACCTGTTCAGCTATCAGCAGACATACACTGGGTATCCTAAAAATGCTGCAGAAAACATAGGGGCACATATATCTTTTTGAATTGGTGTTTTTGTTTTCTTTGGGTAAATGTCCAGTAGTGGATCATATGGTGTTTCTATTGTCTTTAATTTTTTGAGGAATCTTCATATTATTTTCTACTATAGCTGCACAAATTTACATTCCCACCAACAATGAATGAGGGTTCCATTTTTGTCTTTCTGATAGCTGAGTAATAGTCCATTATGTATGTATACAACTTTTCTTTATCCATTCGTCAGTCAGTGGACTCTTTCTATAATTTGACTATTGTTGATAACACTGCTATAAACATCAGGGTGCATTATCTTTGAATTAGTACTTTTGTATACTTTGGGTAAATACTTAGTAGTGCAATTGCTGAATTGTAGGCTAGTTCTATTTTTAACTCTCTGTGGAAACTTCATACCAAATAAACATACATTTTAAAGTGGACAGCCAAGGTATACTCAGACATTCTGGCATGTCAACAGACTATAAATTCCAGCAAAGATCAGGTAAGCCTGATTTACCTGGGCTAGGTTGAAGGGCTGCCTTTGATCACAATGCACTGTGAAAACAAGGTTATTTTGTAGCTCTTACATAAAATTAGTTACAAGTTGACTATTTGTGTCCTTGAACAGAATTCACCTCCTGACTAAAAAAAGTATAAATGAAAGATAGCATCAATATTTATCTAGATAGCTAGCTATATATAGTGTAAATTTAAATAAAATATAAATGCATTTCTTTCTATAGACTTTATGCATAAAATATAGATAGTTATATAAATATGTTGCTTTATGTAACTCATATATGCATAAGGTATACTTTATACTATACATGTATGTATATTTCATTATATTTTCTGTATTATATAAATATAATATATTTTATAAATACAATATATATTACATGGAAATATGTAGTACAAAGGTATCTGTAAACATATATATGCATATTTAAAATAAATTTATATATAAATTATAGTAAGAGACAACATATGAAGTGATCTAGAAAGAAGCAAAATCTCTGAATCTTTGGAATGTTATATTTTTTGAAGTTTATATTATAAAGAAAAGAAATAAAAGATTCATCAGGTCACGCTTAGGAGTGAGGACTGTTCTCTGTACTGATGGAAACGTTTTGGTGTTTCCCCCCGTGGTGAGGGAAAAGGAAGGTTTCCAACCAGTCATGTACAGAAGTTCATATTTGGTCTGTTGAGGTGTCGTGATGTTGGAAAACCTTGAGTTTTCAGTTTGATAGTGGAAGCTGCTTTGAGAGGAGTTTGCTTTATTCCCACAAGTGGATAGCATACCCTTCTTGCAAGGAATATGGACCAGTGACAAGTTTCATTTTTACAACGCTGTCTAGATGTTGTCAGAGCTAGACGTCCCAGAGTCTGACAGAGCAGAGTGCTGGGGGCAGGTGCATGGGGACAGCTCCCACTTCACCGAGAGGCATTCCAGCTGGTAGCCTGACACCGTGTCGGGATGGGAGTTCTCATCATGGTACTGGCAATGTGCTCCAAATTTTGATAGATCAAGGAGACTACTGTGTTTTGTTTTGTGTTGTTCCCCAGATAGCAGTCAGGGACAAACACTTAGAAAAAAAAAAAAAATACATATATATATATATATAGTTGACATTGTCAAAAATATACCAGAGGGAAGATGGCTGGGGGGTCAGTCTTGACTACTCTTGCCATGTGTCATACAACCAGCCTGGCCACACAAAGCACCATGTGTTTGCAGTCACTGGATGTGTCCTTGAATGTGAAAGGGATGAAAGGTCATTATTCTTCTTCTAAGAGAGGAACAACAGTGTGTACTCAGGGCGTAAGGTTAACTCAAGGGTGTATCCAGCTAGGGAGTAAAGTTCTCCTTCAGTTCTATTCTCAGAAAACATTGTGGTTGCTTCATATGATCCAACTTCATTCTATGAATGAAAATTAAGTGTTAAGGGACCATATCACATTTTGAAAATGCAAGCTGGTATTTTCATGTCACTACTTTTTCACCTGTTATATGATGTGTTTGTGTTTATTGTTTGTCTCTCTTCATGTTCCTAGAATGCCAGATGCATGAGAGTAGGCATGTCAGTGGGTTTTTTGTCATTGATATCCTGCTGCCTAAAAGGGTGAGTGATACCTCATAGACCCTCCATGACTGCTTGTCGAGTAAATGAATTTCTAAGAACATCGAATGCCCAAGAAATATATATTAGTTTTGTCTGGGGGGAGTCCAAATGATGTGCAAGTCAAAATGGATATATTATATCTTGAATAATTGTAGTAAAATACTCTTAAGCCCGTGGAAAATGTATTGTAAATTTCATGAAACTCAACTACTTACATGTAGAATTATAACATAATGGGAAAGCTGCCTTTTTTCCCAATATATTTGACATAGAATGTTGTTTCCAAATCACTAAGCAAAACAGGAGTTTATTAGGTATACCAGAGTATTGACTTAATCAATTAGATTATCTCCTGAAAGGCAAGTATGATGAACTTATGTACAGGTGAGCTCTATTCCTTTTTAGAATGGGACATGTTCTAGTTGCTAAAGCATAACATTGTTGGCCAACGAGATCCAGAGGGAAGATTTGTACCCAGAGAACATGGTAGAATTTGATACGGAATTTGTAGTAAAGGTACTACACCGCATTTGGGATGTTGTTTGAAATGCCTTTCATTTACATGTGGTCATTTAACAGGATTTGGGTTTTCATCTCCTGTAAGAACTTTGTCTATAGTCCTACAGACCCCATAACTAGTAATGAAAATGTTATTTTGGTTAAAATGTTTGGTCTGTTCCAACTTATTCGATGACAGAAGATCCTGTCAACTGACTAGCACCATGAGTTTATTAATAGTGCAGGTCCTTAGTCTTCCCTTTGTAGAAGCATAGCCTGTTTCCAGGAAATATTTTCTCATTGCATCTTTATTCAGAAATCAGGATTTTCTTATTAAACCAATATGTGCATTATGCGTTAGGATATCAGGCTGACATGATGAGTCATAACTTTTCTTTTAGGTGCTATACATGTTTGGCCCATTGAAATAATTAAAATTGCCTTGGAAATGATAAATACATAAATTAAGTCTTAAAAAATTGAGATAGGAAAGTAACTATGTTTTCATTATTCAAAATAACATATTCTCCCCAAAATTCATATTATACTATATCTAGTCTAAATGAGTTTTGATGCAAGTTTTTATTGTGATATTTTCAAAAATATAAGTATGATTCTCTAGTAACAATATACAGGATCATAGATCAAAAGGTTCTATTTCTGGAGATAGAAAAATGCAGTGGCTTTAGTAATTTTAAAATTAGGACCCATCTGGTGGTTTTCATCTTCAAGGCTGTTAAATGGAACCAAATAGTTTGACTCAGAAGCAAAAGAAAATGACACATTACAGGAACATAATACTAAAAACTAAGCCAGTGAGAGGGAAGTCAAGTTGGTTAAGGACTCATGAAGAAACACAACGTTGCTCTTTTGTCACTTAGAAAGATAATACTTTCCTTTAAATTTTTCTTAATAAATATTTTAACTATTTTGTGTGTATGTGTGTGTGTGTGTGTGTGTGTATTTTTTTTTAAATTTTATATCCTACTTTCTCTTTCTTGGTGTTATTACATTTTTTTAAGAAAAAATGTTTTGGGGCTATCATTTATAAATTATGATAGCAGGACTTTTCTCCAGGTTTGGGAAGAGGCCTCCATGTCCCTTGAAACCTTCTGAGCCTGTAATGCAATGAGCACAGGTTTCAGACTCGCCACCTCTATGGCCAGTTTATAACCTGAAGCTAGTCAATGTGACCTTTCCTCCACAGAATAGAGATAATAGCAACTATGTTAGAGGCTATCCTGAAAACAGGTTGAGAAAATGTATGTTTCAGCACTTTGAAGCCCCCACAGATGTTGAGTCAAAAATGTGCATTTTAATCTCACTCTGTTTGATGCAATGAGCATCATTTATTTATCCATTCACTTATTTAATCCTCAAGACAAACTTTTGGGGTAGGTCCTGTTTTAGCTTCATGTTAATGATGAGGAAGGTAAGATAGAGATGCTGTCTGATTTGCTCAAAATCATGTAACTGGTAATTTGAATAACTTGAATTTATAAAGAAACTTGAGGATGCCTGGGTAGCTTAGTCTTTAAGTGTCTGCCTTTGGCTCAGGCTATGATCCCAGGGTCCTGGAATCAAGCAATGCATTGGGCTCCCTCCTCGGCAGGAGGCCTGTTTCTCCCTCTCCCACTCCCCGGGCTTGTGTTCCCTCTCTAATTGTGTCTCTCTCGGTCAAATAAATAAGTAAAATCTTAAAAAAAAAAAAAAGAATAACTTGAATTTATAACTCTGATCAACTGCTCTTACATATGTTCACACTGGCCAGCTGTAAGTATGGTTTCTTACATTCTCTTAATATTTAATACTGGGTTCTTCTTTGAGCTATCTGTGCCTAGAAGATACAAAAGCAGAGGCTGAATCTATTGCCAGCCAGGGAGAAAATACTTTGTGAGGGTCAGGTAAAAAGAAGGTTCTTTTTTGTCTGTCTATATGTTTGTCTTAGATAAGGAAACAGAAGAATAGTTCCCATTCTTAAATGTGTATGACCTAATGTAATGACCTTGGAAACTTGACTATGTATCCTATGAATAAATAATAAAAAAAAATGGGCTTGCATTTTAATACAAGTTTAAAATAAATTATGTACATTTATATATGTTACTGTACAAGTACACTTTATAAAACAGAAAGATGGATGAAATAAAATCCATGTAAAGGCGGGATGAAAATATTTCCTTGGTACATTCTTATGAGTCTTACCACAAGTCGTCTAAGGAGAGAGAATCTTGGGCAGGAGTGGTAAACCCAAGGCCCTCAGAGGACAATATGGCCCACCAGAAGCACTTGGTTATAAAAAGGGTTTGACAGACGTCTAAACACTGGGCCATCTCACATGGCATTGTGGATTTCTATGATATCCTGGAAACTTAGAAGACCTGGCAACACTGGTTTGCATTCCCACCCAACAACCATTGACAGAAATTGGCCCCAGTTGGCCTCCGCAGACAAACCCTGCTCCCCATCACAGCCTTGCCATCCTCATGGCTGCTTTGCGGTCATTCACTCTTTCATCTTCTTGTCCCCATAGGCACTTGAGCATAGAACCCCTGAATGAGAGAAGCAGAGTTCCTGTCCCTGTTCTACCGTGATCTATTACCAGGGTCACTTTGAGCAAGTCCGTGTGTATGATTTTTTCAATTTACATGGAAACCTAGCACATCATTCTTTCAATATGACTTCTTGGTGCACTCACTGGCCACTAATATCTCACTCAGTTTCTTTACTTGTTGCAGGATTGTAAAGAAAAGCAAAGGGTTGAAAATGAAATGTGTCCCAATGCTTTGCAAGACAGATGTGGTTAAAATAGATAGTCTATCTTTGGTCTCATTTGGCATAGTCAATCTCCTTTTGCTCCGCCAGAAAGCAATTTCTACTGTAATGAGGGGTTTTTCTATTTGATTGTATAAAACAAAGGCCCATTGAAATTTTCATGTAGGACATTAACAACTAGTGTGCCCGCTTAAATTGTCATAAAACAACACACACTTGAGGCACCTGGAGGACTCAATCGGTTAAGCCACTGAATCTTGGTTTTGGCTCAGGTCATGGTCTCAAGGTCATGTGGTCGAGCCCCATATCAGAAGGGAGTCCACTTGGGATTCTCTCCCTCTGCCCCTCCCACTTTTCGTGTACTCTCTCTAAATAAATAAACTTTTAAAAACAAAACAATGTATACTTTGTCATTGAACTAGGCTATAGACCACATAAATTTAGTATCTTAAACTGTTTAACTTTTGCTACACTCATGAGGTCTCAGTGTTTAACAGGGCATGGTTCTGGCATCATCAGTATGTCAGCTTTGCAACTTACTTGCTTAGAGTCACAGAAAATATTTGTTTCCTTAGAGATTGAGTAATCTCTGAAAATCCCTGTGGGAAAGAGTTACAGGGCATTGCAAAGGTGTGTTACTTTGTTAATGGAGAGTATGGCACAGGCTATTGCCTATGAAGTCATTAAGGGTTTTCTGTGCTGTGACAGCTGTGTTTACCTATCACAAATCAATGAACTTGTCCCATGTTTCCTTCCCTCTCCTGTTATTTCAGATCATCCTTGAGTGGTATTCAACAAAAGATGCTACAACAGTTTTATCTCTGGAAACTGTTAGCTTCAGGGACTGTCCTCACAGCGTTCTTCACAATCTGCTTCAGCCAGTATGACGACGGTAAGTCTGCTTGTAGTCTGACTTGGAGTGTTGACTGGGGTTTCTGTTATTAGATGCAGAATGAATCATAACACCACAGTGGATAATGCTCATTTGTAGTTCATTTTTAAAGGTTAGTGGCTGTGTGTAATAATTTACTTTAATTAAAATAATCCTACAAAAGTGGCCTCTGGATGCACCTTGTTTCTTAATAAGGATTGTGGTTTGATAGAAAATCCAGAGGAAGGCCTCCCTTTGAACACTTACTCATTATCACTAAGCAAATGTGTGATTGCTATGGGGAAAAACAGCAACAACATTAAATGCTATTTACTAACCCTTGCATAGACAGAAGCAATGGTTCAGATAAAGTTTAAGAATACAAAATACACCAAAATTTCCTATAAGATAAGATCTCTGAAGAGGTCAAAAGTAGACATTTTAGGTGATTTTACTGTTAGCACTTTTAACTGGGTATTATGTTATTTCATCCAGCACCATTTTATCTGGAAAGAAAAAAAATGGTAAAAGACTTGACATTAGAGTTTGTAAGATATTTGCTAACAGTAATTCAGGCACTTTAGAAAGAAATGTTAGTCATCAGGCTCCTAATGGACCATTTAACACATTCTGTCTGCAGGGTCCTGAATGCGCATATCCTCGATACTTGAATATTAGAGGGATCTGGCTTTGAATACCATGTAATAAGAGTTAGGATATATATAATACTTTAGGTTCAATAGAAGGAAGAAAGGGACAAATGTATCCACTATGTAGAAAATTGAGCTTTATTTTTCCTTTGCATCGTTTTTACCCTACCTTTGTTCAGCATTTGGGGTTCCCAGCCAGAGGCGAGCAGACCCTCTTGACCCCTGTTGCCCTGTTATCTGGTTGCACTTAGTGGCAGCAAAGAATGGGATCCATATTAGTTGTTATGCTTTGCTTGGCTAAATTGAATGATCTGAAGATAGATGAATCGATTTGTCTTTATCACAAACAAAATTCAAATTGCACCCATATTAAGACATTCTTACTCCTTGGAAGTAATAGTTTCTATTTTCTATTCTTTCTATTTCTATTTTTCATAGTTAGAATAATACAACTCTTTGGAGACTTGCAGAATAATTAACAACAGCAACTATTTTCATATAGTCAATAGCCTAATTCCTTGAAAAGTGTTAGTAATTAGTGCATTGCTTGCTTTAAGTGTGTCTGAGCTCAGTGCTCATATTGTTGCCATTTCTGATGATCACAAATCTACATTCTAAAAAAAAATGTTTAAGTGTCATGATAAATAAATAAGGTAACTGCTACTTTGAAGCAAAAATAAAAATCAATGAAACTTAGAAGAGCATGACTTTCTATTAAAAGGATGTATTTTAAATTTGCCCCAGGAAGGGAGCCTGGTGGCTCAGTGGGTAAAACATTCTGCCTTCTGCTCTGGTCATGATCTCATGGTCCTGGGATCGAGCTCTGTGTCAAGCTCCCTGTTTAGGGGAAGTCTACTTCTCCCTTTGCCCCTCCCCCTGCTTATGCTGGCTCTCTCTCTTCTCCCCCCTTGCCTCTCAAATAAATAAAATCTTAAAAAAAAAGGAAGAAAAAATAATTTTGCCCCAGTAATAGATGACAAATCTGTATTGATTGTTATCTATGTCATAAGGCATTCTATTTTTATTCATATTTAGTGTTCACACTGAACAGGGTAGATTTCACTGTCACTGCTCACATTAGAAGGACACAGGCCCGGTACTTTTCAGCTATGTAATTAAGGTTATCAGAGGAAATGACTCCTGGTTTAACTTGGAATGCTGTAGATTGGTTTTCTTTTTTTTTTTTCCCATTTTATTTATTTTTTTAGCGTAACAGTATTCATTGTTTTTGCACAACACCCAGTGCTCCATGCAAAACGTGCCCTCCCCATTACCCACCACCTATTCCCCCAACCTCCCACCCCTGACCCTTCAAAACCCTCAGGTTGTTTTCCAGAGTTCATAGTCTCTTATGGTTCGCCTCCCCTTCCAATTTTTTTTTTTTAATAAACATATAATGTATTTTTATCCCCAGGGGTACAGGTCTGTGAATCGCCAGGTTTACACACTTCACAGCACTCATGATAGCACATACCCTCCCCAATGTCCATAGGCCCCTCCCCCTCTACCAATCCCACCTCCCCCAAGCAACCCCCAGTTTGTTTTGTGAGATTAAGAGTCATTTATGGTTTGTCTCCCTCCCAATCCCATCTTGTTTCATTTATTCTTCTCCTATCCCCCTACCCCCCCATGTTGCTTCTCCATGTCCTCATATCAGGGAGATCATATGATAGTTGTCTTTCTCCGATTGACTTATTTCACTAAGCATGATATGCTCTAGTTCCATCCACGTTGTCGCAAATGGCAAGATTTCATTTCTTTTGATGGCTGCATAGTATTCCATTGTGTATATATACCATTTCTTCTTTATCCATTCATCTGTTGATGGACATCTAGGTTCTTTCCATAGTTTGGCTATTGTAGACATTGCTGCTATAAACATTTGGGTACACGTGCCCCTTCGGATCACTATGTTTGTATCTTTAGGGTAAATACCCAGTAGTGCAATGGCTGGGTCATAGGGTAGTTCTATTTTCAACATTTTGAGGAACCTCCATGCTGTTTTCCAGAGTGGTTGCACCAGCTTGCATTCCCACCAACAGTGGAGGAGGGTTCCCCTTTCTCCACATCCTCGCCAGCATCTGTCATTTCCTGACTTGTTAATTTTAGCCATTCTGACTGGTGTGAGGTGATATCTCATTGTGGTTTTGATTTGTATTTCCCTGATGCCGAGTGACGTGGAGCACTTTTTCATGTGTCTGTTGGCCATCTGGATGTCTTCTTTGCAGAAATGTCTGTTCATGTCCTCTGCCCATTTCTTGATTGGATTGTTTGTTCTTTGGGTGTTGAGTTTGCTAAGTTCCTTATAGATTTTGGATACTAGCCCTTTATCTGATGTGTCGTTTGCAAATATCTTCTCCCATTCTGTCAGTTGTCTTTTGGTTTTGTTAACTGTTTCCTTTGCTGTGCAAAAGCTTTTGATCTTGATGAAATCCCAATAGTTCATTTTTGCCCTTGCTTCCCTTGCCTTTGCCGTTGTTCCTAGGAAGATGTTGCTACGGCTGAGGTCGAAGAGGTTGCTGCCTGCATTCTCCTCAAGGATTTTGATAGATTCCTTTCTCACATTGAGGTCCTTCATCCATTTGGAGTCTATTTTCGTGTGTGGTGTAAGGAAGTGGTCCAATTTCATTTTTCTGCATGTGGCTGTCCAATTTTCCCAGCACCATTTATTGAAGAGGCTGTCTTTTTTCCATTGGACATTCTTTCCTGCTTTGTCGAAGATTAGTTGACCATAGAGTTGAGGGTCGATTTCTGGGCTCTCTATTCTGTTCCACTGATCTATGTGTCTGTTTTTGTGCCAGTACCATGCTGTCTTGATGATGACAGCTTTGTAATAGAGCTTGAAGTCCAGAATTGTGATGCCACCCACTTTGGCTTTCTTTTTCAATATTCCTTTGGCTATTCGAGGTCTTTTCTGGTTCCATATAAATTTGAGGATTATTTGTTCCATTTCTTTGAAAAAAATGGATGGTATTTTGAGAGGGATTGCATTAAATGTGTAGATTGCTTTAGGCAGCATGGACATTTTCACAATATTTATTCTTCCAATCCAGGAGCATGGAAAATTTTTCCATTTCTTTGTGTCTTCCTCAATTTCTTTCATGAGTACTTTATAATTTTCTGTGTATAGATTCTTAGCCTCTTTGGTTAGGTTTATTCCTAGTTATCTTATAGTTTTGGGTACAATTGTAAATGGGATTGACTCCTTAATTTCTCTTTCTTCTGTCTTGTTGTTGGTGTACAGAAATGCAACTGATTTCTGTGCATTGATTTTATATCCTGACACTTTACTGAATTCCTGTACAAGTTCTAGCAGTTTTGGAGTGGAGTCTTTTGGGTTTTCCACATATAGTATCATATCATCTGTGAAGAGTGATAGTTTGACTTCTTCTTTACCAATTTGGATGCTTTTAATTTCTTTTTGTTGTCTGATTGCTGAGGCTAGGACTTCTAGTACTATGTTGAATAGCAGTGGTGATAATGGACATCCCTGCCGTGTTCCTGACCTTAGCGTAAAAGCTTTCAGTTTTTCTCCATTGAGAATGATATTTGCGGTGGGTTTTTCATAGATGGCTTTGATAATATTGAGGTATGTGCCCTCTATCCCTACACTTTGAAGAGTTTTGATCAGGAAGGGATGCTGTACTTTGTCAAATGCTTTTTCAGCATCTATTGAGAGTATCATATGGTTCTTGTTCTTTCTTTTATTAATGTGTTGTATCACATTGATTGATTTGCGGATGTTGAACCAACCCTGCAGCCCTGGAATAAATCCCACTTGATCGTGGTGAATAATCCTTTTAATGTACTGTTGAATCCTATTGGCTAGTATTTTGGCGAGAATTTTTGCGTCTGTGTTCATCAAGGATATTGGTCTGTAGTTCTCTTTTTTGGTGGGATCCTTGTCTGGTTTGGGGATGAAGGTGATGCTGGCCTCATAAAATGAGTTTGGAAGTTTTCCTTCCGTTTCTATTTTTTGGAACAGTTTCAGGAGAATAGGAATTAGTTCTTCTTTAAATGTTTGGTAGAATTCCCCTGGGAAGCCGTCTGGCCCAGGGCTTTTGTTTGTTTGGAGATTTTTGATGACTGTTTCAATCTCCTTACTGGTTATGGGCCTGTTCAGGTTTTCTATTTCTTCCTGGTTCAGTTGTGGTAGTTTATATGTCTCTAGGAATGCATCCATTTCTTCCAGATTGTCCAATTTGTTGGCGTAGAGTTGCTCATAGTACGTTCTTATAATTGTCTGTATTTCTTTGGTGTTAGTTGTGATCTCTCCTCTTTCATTCATGATTTTATTGATTTGGGTCCTTTCTCTTTTCTTTTTGATGAGTCTGGCCAGGGGTTTATCAATCTTATTGATTCTTTCAAAGAACCAGCTCCTAGTTTCATTGATTTGTTCTATTGTTTTTTTGGTTTCTATTTCATTGATTTCTGCTCCGATCTTTATGATTTCTCTTCTCCTGCTGGGTTTAGGGTTTCTTTCTTGTTCTTTCTCCAGCTCCTTTACGTGTAGGGTTAAGTTGTGTACTTGAGACCTTTCTTGTTTCTTGAGAAAGGCTTGTACCGCTATATATTTTCCTCTCAGGACTGCCTTTGCTGTGTCCCACAGATTTTGAACTGTTGTGTTTTCATTATCATTTGTTTCCATGAATTTTTTCAAATCTTCTTTAATTTCCTGGTTAACCCATTCATTCTTTAGAAGGATGCTGTTTAGTCTCCATGTATTTGGGTTCTTTCCAGCTTTCCTCTTGATTGAGTTCTAGCTTCAGAGCATTGTGGTCTGAAAATATGCAGGGAATAATCCCAATCTTTTGATACCGGTTGAGACCTGATTTGTGACCCAGGATGTGATCTATTCTGGAGAAGGTTCCATGTGCACTAGAGAAGAATGTGTATTCTGTTGCTTTGGGATGAAATGTTCTGAATATATCTGTGACGTCCATCTGGTCCAGTGTGTCATTTAAGGCCTTTATTTCCTTATTGATCTTTTGCTTGGATGATCTGTCCATTTCAGTGAGGGGAGTGTTAAAGTCTCCTACTATTATTGTATTATTATTGATGTGTTTCTTTGATTTTGTTATTAATTGGTTGATATAGTTGGCTGCTCCCACGTTAGGGGCATAGATATTTAAAATGGTTAGATCTTCTTGTTGGACAGACCCTTTGAGTAGGATATAGTGTCCTTCCTCATCTCTTATTATAGTCTTTGGCTTAAAATCTAATTGATCTGATATAAGGATTGCCACCCCAGCTTTCTTCTGATGCCCATTAGCATGGTAAATTGTTTTCCACCCCCTCACTTTAAATCTGGAGGTGTCTTCACGTCTAAAATGGGTTTCTTGCAGGCAACATACTGATGGGTTTTGGTTTTTTATCCATTCTGATACCCTGTGTCTTTTGATTGGAGCATTTAGCCCATTAACATTCAGGGTAACTATTGCGAGATATGAATTTAGTGTCATTATTAGCCTGTAAGGTGACTGTTACTGTATATTGTCTCTGTACCTTTCTGATCTACTACTTTTAGGCTCTCTCTTTGCTTAGAGGACCCCTTTCAATATTTCCTGTAGAGCTGGTTTGGTGTTTGCAAATTCTTTCAGTTTTTGTTTGTCCTGGAAGCTTTTGATCTCTCCTTCTATTTTCAATGATAGCCTAGCTGGATAGAGTATTCTTGGCTGCATGTTTTTCTCGTTTAGTGCTCTGAATATATCATGCCAGCTCTTCCTGGCCTGCCAGGTCTCTGTGGATAAGTCTGCTGCCAATCTAATATTTTTACCATTGTATGTTACAGACTTCTTTTCTCGGGCTGCTTTCAGGATTTTCTCTTTGTCACTAAGACTTGTCAATTTTACTATTAGGTGACGGGGTGTGGACCTATTCTTGTTGACTTTGAGGGGGGTTCTCTGCATCTCCTGGATTTTGATGCTTGTTCCCTTTGCCATATTAGGGAATTTCTCTCCAATGATTCTCTCCAATAGACCTTCTGCTCCCCTCTCTGTTTCTTCTTCTTCTGGAATCCCATTTATTCTAATGTTTTTTCGTCTTATGGTGTCACTTATCTCTCGAATTCTCCCCTCATGGTCCAATAGCTGTTTGTCCCTCTTTTGTTCGGCTTCTTTATTCTCTGTCATTTGGTCTTCTATATCACTAATTCTTTCTTCTGCCTCATTTATCCTAACAGTGAGAGCCTCCATTTTTGATTGCACCTCATTAATAGCTTTTTTTATTTCAACTTGGTTAGATTTTAGTTCTTTAATTTCTCCAGAAAGGGCTTTAATATCTCCAGAGAGGGTTTCTCTAATATCTTCCATGCCTTTTTCGAGCCCGGCTAGAATGTTCAGAATCGTCATTCTGAACTCTTGATCTGACATATTACCAATGTCTGTGTTGATTAGGTCCCTAGCCTTCGGTACTGTCTCTTGTTCTTTTGTTTGTGGTGATTTTTTCTGCCTTGTCATTTTGTCCAGATAAGAGGATATGAAGGAGCAAATAAACTACTAAAAGGGTGGCAAAGACCCCAGAATAATGCGCTGTAGCCAAGTCAGAAGAGACCCTTAATTGTGGGGGGAAAAAGGGGATAAAAACAGGTTCTGAAAAAAAAAAAAAAGAAAAAAAGAAAAAAAAAGAAAAAAATTTAAAAAATAAAACAAAGAAAAAATATAAAAAAGAAAGAAAAAAATATATATATTTAGATAAACTAGTCAAAAAACGTTAAAAAAGAAAAGGGTAAAAGTTTTAAAAAATTTAGCAGAAGAAGAAAAAAGAAAAAAGAAAAAAAAATTGAAAAAAGAAAAAAAAAAATTGAAGTAGCCGCAAGACTAAAGAATCATGGGGAGAAAGCCATGAGTTCCGTGCTTTGCTTTCTCCTCCTCTGGAACTGCGCAGCTGTCTTAGGAAATGAACCTACTTTCCTTGATAGATGAACTTCGTCCTGGCTGGATATTTTGTTGATCTTCTGGGGGAGGGGCCTGTTGTAGTGACTCTCAAGTGTCTTTGCCCGAGGCGGGATTGCACCGCCCTTACCGGCGGCCGGACTAAGTAATCGGCTCGGGTTCGCTTTTGGGAGCTTCTGTTCCCTGAACGCTTTGCTTTCCGTAGAGTTCCGGAGGACGGGAATGAAAATGGCGGCCTCCCAGTCTCTGGCCCGGAGGAGCTGAGAGCCTGGGGCCCCACTCCTCAGTGCGCCCCCAGAGGACAGCACCCAATCAATCCCGTGTCCCCAGCCTCTAGCCGCGCTCTGAGCTCACCCAGCCCGCGACCAGTTCAAGGTAACCCCGAGCTGAGAGTTCAGTCCTCGGCTCTGTCTCTGTAGCCGGCTTCTCCGTTCTAATACCTGCGAGCTCTCCGACTCTCTGACACCCCCGATCCTTCTGTGACCCTGTGGGACCTGGGGCCACGCTGACCCCGTGTGGGCTTCACCCTGGTTTAGCCTCTGGAGCAATGTCCCTCAGTGGAACAGGCTTTTAAAAGTCCTGATTTTGTGCTCCATTCCTCCGCCGCTTGCCGGGAGCCGGCCCCTCCCCCCGCGGTCTATCTTCCCGTCGTTTTAGATTCACTTCTCCGCCAGTCCTACCTTTCAGAAAGTGGTTGATTTTCTGTTTCTAGAGTTGCTGTTCTTCTTCTCTTCGCTCTCCCGTTGGATTTGTAGGTGTTTGCAATGTTTAGGTAAGCTATCGAGCTGATCTCCTGCTACCTGATGTAGTCTCAGGCTGCTACTTCTCCGCCATCTTGACTCCTCCCCTAGATTCGTTTTCTTAATAAGCTCATTTGCTTTTGCTAAGTGTGTTCCCATAGACTCCAAAATAAGATCAGGTGGCCACCTTATCATTTACTTTCTGAAGCATCGTGTAGCCTCACACCTGCCCCCTGCCTGCCTGCAGGAGGCCTGCCCCTGGGGGACTGAAGTGGGGATGGCCCCCTGCAGCCCTTGTGAGATCCCTGCTCAACCTCCTTCCACCCCCACGGACTCACTCGGCTTTCAGGAAGACAAAGGGATTGGAGCCCTTAAAGAAGCATGAATTCTGTATGCTGTCTTGTAGAAGTCTCTTCCCTTTATGTGCTTTCTCCCATCTCTTCCATCCTTGCTTCTTCCCATGTACCCCATGCCAGTGTCTCAGTCTTTTCATGAGGTACCCCACCCCCTAGGTCTTCACTTCTCTCTGACTTCCCCCAGTCAGGGAGGCTGTGGCATCACTGTTATTCAGTTGTTTAGTGATGGGTGGCTGGAAATTGTTCTTATACTTGCTATTTTTTTAAAATATTTTATTTATTTATTTGACAGAGATCACAAGTAGACAGAGAGGCAGACGGGGGATAGGGGGAACAGGCTCCCCAACGAGCAGAGAGCCCGATATGGGGCTCGATCCCGGGACTCTGGGATCATGACCGGAGTGGCTTTAACCCACTGAGCCACGCAGGCGCCCCGCTATTTTTTTAAAATTATATAAAATTGGGAGCCTACACAATGAAGGAGTAAATCAGAACTCGGAAGTAAAATTGCACTAAACTGGAATATGCAGTAAGAATTTCTTGAAGCAATGTGTTTTTAACTCAAATGCTGGGGGATGCAGGTATAGAAGATTAGATGGAAGGAAGGTAACGGTGACATCCTAAATATGATTGAATCCTGTGAGGAAAGTGAAAAATGAAAAGAATACTTTGCCTTAGTTAATAATGCTGGTTGGATTGGCCTGTTATGATAGTTGGCAACTGGTCAAATAAAGGGTGAGCAGTTTCGAATATAGAAAAATAAGGGAGAAAAAATTTAAACTACCGTAAGGCTATTAGGATAACAGTCTATTAGGATAAAAGACTAGATTTTTCTTATATGAAATAATAGGATTCTTCTGGACTTTTAATGAAAAATAGTTTCTTCTGCTTTTTTTTTTCTTTTAGGCATAAGAGAGTTATCCTGAAATAAAATATTCTGGTATTAGCCAAATGTGTAGAACTGCTTCTAAGGGAAATATATAATTATTATTTAAAATACTCTACAACACATTTTTTTCACTTGAAAACTTTGGCTAAGTTTTGAGTCTTTTCATATTTTTCACTCTGCTGGGAGAAGTTTCTAGATTCAGTAATAAAATTTGCAGACGGCCTGTTCCATAGTGGACACTTCATTTGTTTGTTGAGTATATCTAAGCAAACATTAATAGTGTCAGTGAGATTGATTGTCTTATATTAAATTTTAAAACTAAGAATTTAGCTAACTGATATAAAATAGAAGAACATAATATATTTTCAGTTAATGGCCTCTTTCTACCCATAGATAGCATTGGAATTGATAGTCTCGCTTGTGGTTTCACACATTATGAGCACTGACAAGTTTTTTTTTTAATATTTTATTTATTTATTTGACAGAGAGAGATCACAAGTAAATAGAGAGGCAGGCAGAGAGAGAGAGAGAGAGAGAGGGAAGCAGGCTCCCTGCTGAGCAGAGAGCCCGATGCGGGGCTCGATCCCAGGACCCTGAGATCACGACCTAAGCCGAAGGCAGCGGCTTAACCCACTGAGCTACCCAGGCGCCCCGAGCACTGACAAGTTTATTTGAATGGGAACGTGTGCCCTGATCCCACATTGATTGTGGGGAGTCTGGGGCAGAGGAGGGAGGAAACAGGGCCATCTGATAAAGTGTGTGTGGGATGGGGGAAAAAAACGCCTCTAAAAGATGTCTCTTATTCTAACGTGCTAGTCACAGGGAGGCAAATAAGCGAAGTTGTGTACAGGGTCTGTTAATTGATCCTGTGTTGATTTTGAGTTCATGAATGAATCCTGAAAGAGAGAGAGAGAGAAAAAGAACGGGAAAATTATGTATGGGTAATGGGTATGTTTTATTTTATGTTGTATGATTTCCTCTGCATTTTCAAATTGTCCATATTAAATCTACAATCAGGAAAAGTATCTCAGTTTAAAAAACAAACTGCAATCTGTACATTATGACTAAGTTTAAAGTCAGAGGAGTTTTAGAAGGTATGTGTACCAATGTGGGGGCGCGAGGTTTCTAGCTCTCTGTAAGAGATAGAAACATTCATTAAGTGCGAGCACGTTATGGAAACCAGCTTGCATTTATTCAAGGAAGGGTTCTCAATGGCTGTTCTGGCATTTAGCTGGAAGACAAACATCTTCTGCCTTGCTCTTGAGCTATTACATAAATCAGCACACATCTGGGACCTGAAGAGAGCTGCTCGATAAGCCCAACCAAATGAAGGGGACCCTGGTTAAAAGCCCATTGAGACACCACAGTACCTAAGCCTGTTCCCTTACAAATAAGTCACTCTTGGAACTCAAGTGGAAAGTCTCTCATAGCATTTGGTATGTGGCTAATGTTCAATTAACTGTTAATCTTTGTTGCTATTATTACTTCTCATCACTTGTAAATCATCATACTTCTTTTTTATAACCTTACATATTTATTTATAAAGGAGTACTATGTGTCTCTGTGCTTGTAAATGTGTTCTTTTTAAAATTTTTTTTTGTCTCTCCAAATTTACCAAACACCTTGAAGGCTTTGTTAAATTACACTTCATTCTGAAAAGTATCTATGACTATGTTCTCTCCTTGGAGAGCTTCCTGGCCCATGTGAAATGGGGGGTTGTAGGGGAGGAAGTTGGAGGAGTGTTTCCAGGTTCATTTTCATGCTTTCTGTTCTGTAATCTGTGGAAGGTCAATGAGGAGATATGCATGCCGGTCTGTTAAGAGTGTGACCATCTAAGGTCTGAGGCCAAGCCCGGAAACTTTGTTTTCCTCAGTGACTTTGCCTCATGCTAATTAATCTTAGAAGAGAATGGCTGATAAATTACAATGCTGATAATATAATTATAAGGAGATTCTGTCAAATGAGCTGAAACACTTGAGTTTCCAAGCAAAGCGGGTTCCTACTTGAGATGCCTCAAAGAAAGGAGAGTTGGTTTAGTAAAGGGAACAGCTATGCCAGAGCAGTGGGATGGTCTTAATGGCTCCTATTCCAAGGCTTTTCCAGACTGTCAAGAGGACGCTGCCATAGCACTATACCCACATCACGGGCTGCAGTGGGACCCCCCTGTCTGCCAGGATCACGCTGGACATCTCTCAAAAATCCCATATCCCCTGAGTATTCTATTTCTAAGTGTAATGCATGTGGTCTTCTTGACAACATTATCTTTCTCTGGACATAGTATTGTGCAACTGTTTCTCCTAGTTTCTTTCAGTTATAATCAAATTAAGCTAAAGATGATTACTGAAGATTCTAAGTAGTTTTCAATGAGCTATGTTGTCTGTGAAACATCTTCATCCCTCATTTAAGGCAGCATTCATAGAAAGTGAGCAAATACATGTGCACACACACATATCTACCTGTATAATACACATTATAATACACATTTCAGACGAACTAGAGCATGCATTCTTATGCAAGTTTTTCACATCATATGTTAATAAACATCTTTTTGTTTGTAATTTATTTCATCTGACAGTATTTGTTTTCGTTCTGGGTCAAAAGCTTGGCTGTGTCCTCTCTTTAGATTATACCCACAGCTGCATTTCTTGTCCCCTCTTTTCTGACGATGAGTCATCACATGGGTCCTTATTAAGCACTCCCCCCACCCCCAGGACTTTGTTTTAGAGTAAAGGTTTGAAAAACATACACCTCTTTATGTAGTTTGTTTCAGCAACAATTGTCCAGTTAGCAAGTTCAGATAAAAACGCTAAGCTCTGACCTTGTGCTGAGAAGGATTACTTCTGTGGCTTTTGTATACTCTAGTAATTGGCTCACTTAAAGTCCATCTGTATACTCTGCAGAGCCAGAGAGCTAAATAACTGGGGGGAGGGAGGGACTCTGATAAAGAGAAGACCAATTATTATACTTAGAAGATTCTTTTTCTACTCACCTGTGCCCACCTATGCGCTCTCGCTTGCGTGCGCACTCTCTCTCTCTCTCTCTCACACACGTTATTTCCTAGATAACTTGGAATTGCTAAGTACTAATACTTCAGATGCCCCATTTGTCCTGTGAAGAGAGGGAAAAGAAGGGAAAGGTCTAATTCAGTGTCCTAGCGCTTCAGACTAAAATAATGGTAACTGGTAAGGTGGATACTTCCCTGCAGGGTTCTAACACCTGAAAACTGGAACCTATTGAAAAATAAAGTACTCATATCCTAATTGCATGAAAGGCATGAAAGGCTGAACTCATTTTAAGTATCCTTAGTAGACACTGAGATTGAGCAAAAATGTCACCGTAACCCTGCATGGTTTCAAGTCATCAGTGACGCATACAGCTCATGGTACGGTGGTTTTTCTTAGTTGGGTTTTTTCCTGTCAAATCTCTCCTGTTACCACCACTTCTCCACCAATTCCCTTAAGCTCTACAATTTGCTTTTTCTCACAACCCTACTAAAACTGTGCTCTCTGAAGCTCCACCAGCCACTTTCTTGGACAAATCCTATAATCTACCATTTTAGCAAGCAGCCCTATTGATCCACCTTCCTTGCAACTTTGTTTTTCTTGGAGGTTCTTTTTACTGACTTTTTGTACATATCAGCCTCCTTCTTCTTCCTGGTGAACATTCTACCTCTTCCTTTTTTGTGGTTTTGAAAGTATCCCACTCTTATTTATATTTCCATAAGGAGCTATATTTTTTAATGAATTAGTTTTGAATTTTTTGACAGTGTGGTCATTCTCTACCCTCCTTCTCTTGCACAGAATATTCCTCTCCCTTCACTCCCTCTGCACATACAGTCACGTTGCCTTGGTCCACATGTTCTGAATCACTTATTTGTTAACATTTTATTGTCCCTCTCCCTCTGCCCCCCTCAAATAAATAAATAAAATCTTTTAAAAATCAAGGCAGTATCTTCATCCAAGTGTAATAATGACAGTGATAGTCAATGTGCAATGTGATCTGTGTATGAATAGAATTAAGTGCAGTGTCTGGGTTTTGGGGGAATACCAGTGGAAAATTTGCTGAAGAATTCAGGGTAGACATAGTAAGAAACTATTCACAGGACAGATTTTGAGTTTCCAAGTTTAGGAACTTGAGGACCATATAATTTGAGAAAGCAATGTGGTGCACTGAGCTGGCATTCTGGTTTTCAGACGTGTACAGGTCTCTTGGCACAACACCAGGGATTGTGGGTGCTATATCGTGATTTTATTCAGGAGATATTAGGCATTAATGTATCCGAAGGTAACAAAACAGCATGTGTTTGTGATCACTATCTGTCCTGAGTTCATCTGTGTGCTCGTCCCATTCATGGAACTCCAGCTGACCACATCCCCAGTCTGTTTTTGTTTTGTGTGTGTGTGTGTGTATGTGTGTGTGTGAGAGAGAGACAGGCAGACAGACAGATGAACAGAGACAGAGACAGAGAAAGGGAGAGATACCCCTAGAAGCTATTTCTCAATGTTTGTAGTGCTCAGTTTTTGCAACTGACTGTATTAATACCGTGCCTTCTCAGACACTGTTCTGTTCCTACGTATTTGCATACACACCATCCGTCATATTCAACAAGTTCTTTGAAATCAGGAAGCGTATCGACATTTATGTTATGTATAAACCATTATCTCTTAACAATAACCACAACATTTATTTAGTATTTACTAACCAAGTCTCCAGGTACATTGCATTCCTTAGTTTAATTTTCAGGAGAACTCCAGGAGGTCATGGAGGTGATATAAACAACCACGTAGCAGTTCTCTTCTATTCCTCCCTAACCCCAGGTCATGAGGCTCTAGTGGCATGAAGAGGTGAACTTGCTTCCCGGTTTGATATAACTAGGAGGGTACAAAGCCCAAACCAGACCTTTTCCTTAGGTCCGTGTGTAGTCACTAGCCTCTGGGCTATTTTATCATGACATCAGAATCTAATATTCCCTTCCAGATTTTACTCAGATTCTGTTTATTCCTTGATACTAACTTATTCATTATTCTTTGATGTTGTTACTAATGACAATCAAAATTAAACATGGAACGTTGGTCAAAGGGTCTAGACTTCTGGGTACAGAGGAACAAGTTCTGGGGATCTAATATCCAGTATGGTGGTGACCATTACTAACACTATAGTGTGTATTTGAAATTCACTGAGATAGGAGATATTGACTGGTCTCACCATGGCAAAACAGAGAAACACATGCATCGATCCACAAATACACAGCCAAGTAAATACATAAATAAGATAGCTGTGCAGGTTGATGGCTTGTGTTATTTGGGTTGATTATGGCCATCATTTTGCAATGGGTAAGTATCCAGACACCACACCATGCTCCTTACATAGGTAAAATTTTTGTCAATTACACTGCAATCAAGTTGAAAAAAAATAATACCTCTCTCCCCCCTTTATATTCTAACATATCATCTAACATTTGTTTTATGTTGAGATTATAAATTGCTGAAGACAGAAACTGTCTCATTTACTTTTCTCAGCCCTTGACAGAATGACCCAATTAGAGGTTATTGAAATAAGTAAACACTGAAATTAGAGAAAATATTAGAGAGATGAAATGTCTCTTTCAACAACGTAGGGCAGGATGATGAAGTTCAAGAAGAGCAACTAGGGTTCAAACAGCAGTTCAGAGACATAGTTAATGAGCGTTTGATTTCTTTGGCATTGCTCAACATTGATGCGGGGACAAAAACAATCCATAGACACTTGTGCTGGGGAGATGCTGCCCACAGCTAGGTATTTTTGGTTTGTTTGTTTCTGTTTTTGTGGGATTTTTGCATCCTGTTGAGAAACCTGTTTAGGCAAGCTCTGTATGTATATATGTGTGATTTTTGAGAGATTCAGCTGTCATTGACAGCATCATAGCGTGTCACTGAGCCAAGTCCATGGAAAACTCAAACTGAACCCATCCTTCCCTCTGGTGTGCTTCCTGCCTGTCTTTTCTCCGGTTCTCAGCCGCCCTTCTGGGCATTTGTTCACAACATCGGTGGATCCCACAGTGGCACTGATTCCTGGATCAGCAGCCCAGCTCATGCCACTAATCTTTTCTGCTCATGTAAGACCTTCTACTGCCCCTCAGGGCCACTCAATTAGACTGTTCAGTGATGACTGTCCTGCTACTCTGAGTTTATTAGGTGTCTCTGTTGAACACATGGAATACTGATGAGCTTTCTTCAGACTGAGCCTGAGACTGGGTGCAGACAAGGCTGTGCCAACTCCACACTGCATGGGGCTAGATCCAGCCCTGGGCCATGGCAGCTCTGCTGGGTACACGGGAGGCACTTGGGATGCCTCCCCCGCAGGGAAAAGAAGACAGCATTTAAAAAAATATTGATAATGCATTGTGTGCATTATATTCATTCATCCGTTTGTCTATTCAGGTAGAGCAAGCATATGCAACTTCTATTATGTGCACATCGGATTTCTGTTAATCACAACCAAGTGATTGCTGAGTGCCAGGTGCATACATACTACACACTCGAGTTACACTGCTTATATACATACAATACACATGATATGTGTGTGTATGTGTGTGTGTGTGTGTGTTTAGATAGGTTGCCAGTGCTATAGAGAAATACAATCTTTGCAAAGAGCCAGATTTCTAGAAGAGCAAGAAGAAAAAAGGAATATTCAGCAAAGTATATATTCTCTTGTTCAATTCATTTAAACTGCACAAGAACCCCATGAGATAAATTCTATTATTATTCCTATCTTACGGATGAAGAAATTGAAGCTCTATGGATAGCAAACTGTCTTGGTTCAGGTCATGGGTCTCCTACATCTGAGGGCTATGATCCTACTTCAGGCAGCATGGCTCAAACTGGCACAGCCTGAACTACTGTGTTTCAAAGCCTTAGGACAGAGTGCTACAGGACTCAAGAAAGTTGGATAATATAGACCCTGATCCATGGAACCTTAGAGAATCATGGCGCCATGATCAACCACTATTGTCCATTTATTCAATATATATGTATTAACATCTCTGATGTGCCAGCTTCTTGCTAAGTTCTGGAGATGAAAACATCAATAAGATACATTTTTTGGACCTCATGAATGCTACAGCCTAGTTCGTACAGAACATCAATACAAGGAACAAACAGATTACAAGTATAAGTCAATATACTATAGGTTGTGAAGGGCAGGAGTTAAAAGGATATCATTCTTTGAAGTGTGCCGAAGTCTGCGAAAGTCCTAGAAAGATTTTTAGGGTGAGATAGTTTTGAGTTACTTGGAAAACGAGTGACAAGCTGCAATAGATTCAAACCTGATACATGATGCATTGTGTGTGCAGTCTGAGCGAAGGGGAACGTGGGAGGATTAACAGAGGATACTCATTGGTGGTGTGCGGAGATGGAAGGAGTGGTTAAAGCACAGGTTTGGGAGTCAGACAGACCTTCTCCAACTTCTGACACAATCAATGCAGGCATTTTGATGAGTGATGTAACCTCCCTCAGACTCAGATCTCCATCTCTTAAACAAGGGTAATGCTAGCTTGACTGGACTGCTGGTGGAATTAACTGACGTGATGTGTGTGAATGGCTCACGAGGCTTCCCAGCATATGGGCAGTGAATAACACATGCACTTTGGTATAATATAATATTTCCATTATCCAGTTAAGGTATACTTCAGGCTTCCTCATCATTATTCAGTATTTATTTGGGTTCTGTTTGCCTGAAAATATGAATGCACACACACAATCACCTACAACATAGTAAATGGACCGCACCCTCCATAGAAAGATCATAAACCTTCACCATACTTGTTTCGGGGTACTAGACTTCTCTGTAGGGTTTCCTGCCCATGGAGCCTGTGGATTTTTTTAGCTGTGCTTATTATGGCATCTGGGAGAAGAGAAACCCAGTAAGCATTTGGCTATCTCTACCTTTTCCATAGTTTTCTCTTATTTCTCTACTGCCTTCAACTCTGTCAGTTTTGAATAGCTCCTTTTTATGTACAGGAACTTCCTTTAGTTCCTTCTACCTACTCTTTCTTTGTTTTTGTTTTTGTTTTTGTTTCAGTGTTCCAGGATTCATTGTTTATGCACCGACCTTCTTCACTCTTGGGATATAGTACTCATCGCTTTCTTCTTTGTGTTTTGTTTCCTACATTTCCCCAACCCTCTCCTCCGTCCTTATTTGTTCTCTTTCCTGTTTCTTTGTCTTCTCTCTGTCTCTCTCTCCCTCTCTCTCTCTCCTCCCCTTGCCCTCTCACTCTCCTTCCCTCTCCTTCGCTCACCCTTCTCCCCTCTCCTCTCCTAGAACTTCCTCTAGTCTTGTTATCTTTCTCCCTCCCTGTAGATAATTTACATTCCAGAAAGTACAACAAGCACTTTCTTGGCTTTAGTCACTTCATATTCCTAACAGTTTGGTCTACATTTAAAAGGTAATCTCAACTGGCCTTTCAGTCTCATTTGTTGCAGAAAAGAATTAGGATAGCATCTTAGAGAAAAAGAAAGAAAAAACTCCCAGAGCGCACACACTGCAATACCTCTAAAGTTTCCTTCTATTATCAAATGAGTGCCTTAGAAGAGATGCCATCCGATTTCATTTCCAATGATACTGAAGTTTGAAAACATTTTCAATTGCATCTCTAAATTTGTCAGATTTCAATTCAAACTAGGACCTTTGCCAAATAGCATCTGTGAAATTATCAATTCCAAGGAAGTTCATTTAAATATGTAAAGTGAGATATAGTCTGGGGGGGGTGGGAAACAACAACAACAACACTGGACTCCTTAGTGACCTGTGGGCATTGGACCTGAGCCCACACAGGCAGTTGGTACTGGTCACTGAGAGCTCCCCAGCTCCCTCCCATCTGACAACAGAAGTCCCTTTTCTCAGCCAGGTTAACTGTGGCTTTGGGAGCAGATCTCCCAAAATGTGTGACGTTTGAAGGCAATCATAATGTATTTCTGTTTGTCGTATATTAAGTGCTTCATTCCATAACATACACCCCCTCACACATGCATACACACAAACACACACACACAAGCTAACTTATGTAATCAAATCATGTGAAAATCAGCTTCTACTTACTGAAAAGTCTTCAAAAGTTTTCCAAGAGCTATGGTGGCGCTGACGTTAAAAGAGACATAATGCAAACAGCCTTGCAAAAAAACTCTTGAATTCTGGATTTTCTACAAACCTGATCCCATCGCTAGAGATTACTGCAAGGAACAACTGGCCAGTGATGGCACTGCTGATAAGAATAACTAGAAACTGGGGTGCCTGTGTTCCTCAGTGGGTGAAGCACCCAACTCCTGGTTTCTTGATCTTAGGGTCATGGGATCGAGGCTCCCCATCAGTCTCTGTGGGGAGTTGCTTGAAGAGTCTCTCCCTCTGCCTCTCCCTGCACGCTCTCTGTCTCTCAAATAAATAAATTAATTCAAGAAAAATGAATAACTAGAAACTTATGAGAAAGCACTTCAAAAACAGAGAATGTTCAACCACATTCCCTCAAGATAGTGAGTTGTCAAATAGGGAAGTGTCAGATAATGGTACTCCTTGTTGACCTGGCAGAATGCAGGGTGATATGAAATACTGCAATTTAAGATTGCTTACATGTTTTGGTAGAGTAAATAAATAATGAATAGGTTTTTTTTTAAATCAATGACTCAGAATATGAAAAACATATTCAGTCGGGTTTGGAAACAACTGAATATCAGTCAGAATTTTATGCTTATGTGATTCCTACACCGTATCTTCTTTCTTTCTTTTTTTTTTTTCTTAGTTCAAGTTTAGCAACAACAATGAAAGATCAAAAGTGATGCCCCACTACTGTACAGTTCAGTCAGCCTGCCCCAGAGCACAGCTTAGGCCATTCTCTCCAGAGGAAGAAAATCTGGCCTCCTCAGCTCCTACAGGAAGGGCCTGTCCTGTCCCATACCACACCTGCACTGAGTCTAAAGTCTTGTGTTTTAACATGGATAATAGTACCAAAGAGATTTTTCATGGCCGCCTATGGCAGCTTGGCCCTAAAATGGCCCAGGGTTCACTTCTGCTTAGAGAAGTATTCTTTGCCTTTGGGACAGCAGGCTTGATGGTATCACTGCCCGCCTTCTAGCCAGCTGGGCACACTTCCCCATGCTTTTCAGGAAACTCAACTAGTCTGACTCTCAACCACAAAGCGACCAGCAGGGAGGTCTTCACAGCGATCTGTGGAAGGATGCCTTTTATCATCAATGATAAAGATGCAGGAGAGGTCTTCATCAGCCTTTAGGACTCCATAGTCCTGAGCGATGGTACACTTGGGGTGTGAAATAAGGGAATGTTTACGGGTCCCCGTCCTCCTTGTTTCTTGGGTGTGTTGATCTACACCAGGTGACGGAAACAAGAACCCACAGAAGTACCAATCACTTGACACTTGACTTTCTTAAATCTTTCTGCCCTGTTACTGGAAGCAATGATCTCTATGGGGGCACACAAAGATAAAGTCAAGAGTCAAAAAGAACACAGCATGTTTTCCTTTGTAGTCAGAGAGACTGATGTCTTTGAACGGGCCATCTAGCATAACAGTCTTGGCTTTGAAGTTGGGGACAAGATGCTCAATTTTGGCATTTCCTGAAGACATCTTTCTATTGGCAGATTTGAAACGGAACACACCAAAGACCAGTCAGGAAGAAGACCTCTACACCCATTTAAAATTTAAATTTTAAATGGAATTTTTTGGGACTATTACAAAGATATATTGCTGTAACAGGGGGGTGGGGAGTCTGTATACATACGTACATACATATGTACATAATTCATTATCTTCAGTGAAAGATGTAGAGGAGCAAATGAATTTCAAAAGTAGGCACAAAGGGAAAACTACATTCTAACTTCACAGAATCTCAAAATAGACTCTCTTCTCTGTGTGCTGTGTGTATGGCAAGTTTGGTGACACATTCATTTGAATATATTAGCATATTACACTGATCAATTGCATTCTATTATAGAATTTCATTATATAAAATTAGGAAAAAAGGAAATATCTTTGCTGGTACTTCTGAAATGTATTTCTTAAGTATTTTGTGAACATTCTTTCAGGTTTGAGATTTAGAAATCGTTATGAACAGGTTTGATATAACAAGTTATTTGAAGAGAAGCTCTTAAAATAAATGGGAAGGGAAAAAAAGCATGTCAGCATAGGTCTGTCTAACTTTATCACCATCACTTCTCTTCCTTCTCATTGGATGGTTACAGTAGATATTTACGTGGTATACACTTGGGCCAAAGTTACTTTAGGAAAGACTGATACTTGTATAGAAAATATATTTTGGATATTACCGAATATGCATTTTTGGCTTTTGTTTAGTTTCAGTGTTTTTTTTTTTTTAAATACAAGGAAATAAGAACATGCAAAATGTACTGCTACCTCTAAACTGACCCATTATGATTACTGTTGGTTTGGGACATAATCATCATTGCTTCAGTGAGAGAAATGAATTTTCTATAAATCACAGCATCTCTGATACTGAATGTTTTTTCTAGAAGTCATTAAATGTCTGCCAACGCCTATGTAATATATCTGAGGCACTAATCACTTTAGTCACTACTCATTTATTTATTTATTCATTCAAAACACTTCTGAAGGATTGCTACTATATGCCAGGTACTGTAAAAAGTGTTGGGGCAAGGCTTTTATTCCCGATGGAAGGAATAATGTGTGTGGCGCTGTGATCAGAAGTAAGCACAGTAAGACAAAGAATTTGAATGAAGGTCAGTGTAAATCAAATGCTAATGGAACTGAGGATATATGCAAGGACCAAGGTTTACAGATGGTAATAGTGATAATTTTAGATTTAATTATAAGTGAAGCCATTGGAGTTTTAAAAGCAGGAGCAGGGTGCCTGGGTTGTTCAGTCAGTTGAGCATCTGCCTTTGACTTAGGTCATGATCCCAGGGTCCTGGAATCAAGTCCTGCATCAAGCTCCCTGCTCAGCAGGGAGTCTGCTTCTCCCTGGTCCTCTGCCACTCCCTCTGCTTGTGTGCGCTCAATCTCTCTCTCTTTCTCTGTTGAATAAATAAGTGAAATCTTTAGAAGGAAAAGAAAAAAAAATGGGCAAGAGTAGAAGGGAAGGTGTGACAACATGATCCCATTTGTTCTAAGACAAATCACTACATCTAGTGGGAAGAATGAATTCCCATAACGTCTCATCGAGAAAAATAACACATAGACAAGATATACAACTGTGGCATAGTCCAAGCAGGAGATAGTGGTGGTTTAAACCATGAAGGGGTCGGATTAGCTAGGGAAGGAAACTATATATAGAGACTGATGGAGAGATTTGGAGGAAAAAAAAAGAAAAAATATATGTATAATGTGTATATATATATACACACACACACATATATATATATATATTTATACACACACACATGCACATATGATGTATGATTTATTAAAAACCAGGAGGGAAGAGAGGAAAAAATATATATACTATGTATATGTGTGTATATATATATATATATTCATACTATATATATAATATGTATATATGTATACATACATACATGCACACATCATGTATGATTTATTAAAAACCAGGAGGGAGGAGAATAAAGGGAAACAAAGCTGAAGTAAGTAGTCCCAAGAGCAGGACCATTCACTGAGACAGAACCCCTAAAAATTCCACAGTTAGAAGGGAGAGCTTGAGTTTCGTTGTGAGCAAATTGAGTTTGAAAGAGAAATTATTTGATTCAGAATTATGTTTAATTTTTGCAACAAAAATAGTAATCTTCAATGCTTTGCCATGATTTTCTAAAAAAATCACCAATGTGTGGTAGAAAATAATCAATTTTTACAGTTATTTTGATTTTGTGTTTTGTTGAAAACGAAAGTTTAACTTTGATGGCTCTCTGGATCCTTTACTCAATGTTGTATACAATTTAATGAATTGTTTTTCTCTATAGGAATGTCCAGTATACAACTGGTAAGGTAACAATTAGTATATTAAAATATATAATTAGTAAGATAACAATTATATATTGGATATTCCTACAAAGAATAATCAACATAATTTTTCTCTCAAGAAAGAAAAAGACATTGGTATTTTTCTCTAAAAATTTAGAGTTGTTAGGCCTTTTACTTCCCTTTTAGTATCATAAAATGAGCAAATTTAGATTCTGCTTGCAGAAATACCTTTTAACTCTTAACCCATTGACCACATAAGATTTTAAGAATCTAAGACCAAAGAATATGTGTATTCATCCTCATAGACTCATTCTTTGAAGTCATGTTTGTCTGAATTTTATACATTGTGTTACAAACTATGGAAATTTAAAATAATTTAAGTTTTGTGGAGACTGCATTATATATCATTTATAATTTATCATCAATTCATTAATAAATTGTTTATTAATTTGTAATAATTTATTGATAATCTTAATGTTTTATTAATAAATTTTATTAATAAATGCACATATATGCAAATCTTAAAATTAAATATAAGGGAAATGATCACATATAATTTTCCATATTTGTGTAATTCAGTAGGGAAATATCAAATATGACTATTAATTTTGAAAGATTAAAATACTCCATAGCAGTATGTGTTCTCCTCAAGGAACACAGGGGATAAAGGACAGCAGGCCCTCTGTTATAGGGACACAAGTATGCAAAACGGAAACTGGGCATCATCCTAATCCCATTAGTCATCTCATTTTCCGCTTTTTCTCTATTGTTCCTGTTCATGTAAATTTTTACTTGAGAGCGTTAGGATTTTAATTATTATTAAATGCCCTTACTGAAGACAACCAAATATACTCCAGGTATATTAACACTGTGCAGAGATTCCTGGGACAGATTTCTTTCAACACAGTCCAAATTTCGGTTTTGAAAGAAAAATCTAATTTATAAATCTGTCAAGTATGTAGACCATAGCCTTTTCTTCTGAACATACTCATTAGATTATAATCAAATATAAGGCTGAAATGCATAGTTTCTCCTTGAACTTGGTGCCCCAGCCTATCTATCTATCTATCTATCTATCTATCTATCTATATATTTTTTTTTGTGAGAGACCCTGAATCCCCAGAGTCTAAGTAGCTCTATTGCATTGTGAAAGTTATAAAATGTGACACAGAGGGAAGAATTAAATAGTCCCCCACCTCTAGGAAGAACTAGAGTGACATTAAGATATTAAGCACTTCTGTGAATAAAATATCACTTTAAAAAATAAATTTGATTAAGTTAACATATAGTGTATTATTAGTTTCAGAGGTAGAATTTACATCAGTTGCACATAACACCCAGTGCTCATTCCATCACATGTCCTCCTTAATGTCCATCACCCAGTTATACCATTCCCTACCCACCTCCCCTCCAGCAACCCTATTTCATTTCCTAAAGTTAAAAGTCTCTTATAGTTTGCCTGCCTCTCTGTTTTTATTTTATTTTTCCTTCCCTTCCCCTATGTTCATCTGTTTTGTTCCTTAAGTTCCACATCTGAGTGAAATAATATGTATTTGTCTTTCTCTGACTGACTTATTTCACTTAGCGTAATAACCTCTAGTTCCATCCAAGTCATTGCAAATGGCCAGATTTCCTTAATTTTGATGGCTGAGTAATATTCTTTTATCTATGTATACCACTTCTTTTTTATCCATTCATTTGTTGATGAACATCTAGGCTCTTTCCATAATTTAGCAGTTTAGCACTGCTGTTAGAAACATTGGCATGCATGTATTCCTTCAAATCACTATATTTGTATCCTTTGGGTAAATATCCAAAGTAGTAGTGCAATTGCCAGGTTATAGGGTAAATCTATTTTTAACTTTTTGAGGAATCTCCATACTGTTTTCCACAATGGTTGCACCAGTTTGCATTCCCACCAGTAATGTAAGAGGGTTCCCCTTTCTCCACATACTCACCAATACCTGTTCTTTCCTGAGCTGTTACTTTTAGCCATTCTGACAGATGAGAGGTGGTATCTCATTATGATTTTGATTTGTATTTTCCTGGTAATGACTGATGTTGAGCATTTTTTCACGTGTCTCTTGGCCATCTGGATGTCTTCTATGGAGAAATGTCTGTTCATGTCTTCTGCCCATTTCTTGTCTGGATTTTTTGTTTGTTTTTTGGGTGTTGAGTTTGATAAGTTCTTTATAGATTTTGGATATTAGCCCTTTATCTGATATGTCATTTGCAAATATCTTCTCCCATAAAATGTCACTTTGATGCTTGAAGAGTTGCAAAATTGAGAACAGTGAGAGAGAGTCTCAGCATGGACAACTGAGGCATGGTGCTTCCTGGCAATCATAGGACTAAGGTGATCCCCTCAGTGACTTTGATATCATAGGATCAATCACTAAGACCACTTATATAAGACTATTTTGCCAAGAGGATATCCAGCATTGACAAGGCTAAGATTTGAGAAGACATAAGATGAATGATCTTGAAAAAAGTCACTTCCCCTGTCTGGGAAACAGTTTCCTCATCTGTTACATGAACAGATTAATTGAAAATAACTCTTTCATAGGAGATTTTTATAATAAACTAGTTAATCAAAGTGACCTGGATATTGTTGATGCAGTAGGTCCTTGTCTGCTTCAGATGTTCAAAAAAAATAAATATAACCTCTATGTCCATGGTGCTAAATAAAATGGGCTGACTATATCCTGAAACTTGATTGTTTCAATACCATAATTACTGAGTTCATGACACACACCACATAATTTATTATCCTACTTGGGATAAAAAGAGTAAAACCTCCCCAAACATTCGGCATTCTAATTTCCAGAATCTATGAGTATATTATATTACATGGTAAAGGAAAATTTAGATTTCAGGAAAAATTAATTTAGCTAATCTGCTGACTTTAAAATAAAAGGATTATGCAGGATGTATGCAATGTAATCACTAGGGTTCTTAAAAGTGGAAAACTGAAACAGCTGAATTCTGCATGGGAGGGAAATGTGAGTACGGAAGAAGTGAGAGGGATATGCTATGCGAAGAAATTATCTGGCTGTTACTACCTTTCAGGATGGAGGAAGGACCATGAGCCAGGAGAAGTGGACAGTATCTAGAAGCTAGGAAAGACAAAGAACTAAATTTTTCTATAGACCCTAGGAAGAGAACACAACCCTGTCCTCACCTTGATTTTAAGCCAATGGGACTATGTCTTACAGAACTGTTGTTCAGAGTCACATAGTCTTGGTGACTGGTTACAATAGCCATAGAAAACTAATATATCTCTTAAAGATTTTACAGCATAGTTAGGGGCACAGACCAGAAAACTCATAAATCTGTCACAGTGGCATTTACAGTGTATTATAAGAAAACAAGATCGCTAACTAAATCATTCTAGAGTTAGCTGTGTTCAGTTGTTTTTGTAAAGAACTGTTCTAAGTTGAGAATTGAGTAAGAGTAGGATAAGCAGAGGCAGAGATACATGATAGGGAACGAAACAGAGCTCAAACGGTGGAAGTAGCATTTGCTATGATGGGAAGGTTTGAAGGACTTTCATATACTTGGAAGGATGACAGCTTACAGAACTCCTGTTTACTTATAGTTTACCGTCATGTGTCTCACAGTAGCCAGTTTTCCTTTAAATGATTTTGGATGAAACAACCAAACACTTGGCCCTGTTTCTTACTATAATAGGTCTATAATAATTTCAGACTTGTGTTTCTTATTCATAAGTTAAAAAATTAAAGGATTTTAAAATATTATATTGTGTAGATATGGGCCTCTTTATAGCTCTCTGTCATTCCTGGTATTGATTCTAAAAAGAAGAAAAGCAATACTAGGTTGTTAACCTTGCACTCTTACTTAGATCCTTTGTCAGTTTTGCTCACTTTTTTTCTTTCTGTTCTATACATTTCAGAGACTAAAGGCTTAAAGCATACTACATTTTTAAGACATGCGACTTCTTGAAAATGTATTTGTTTAGGATGGTCAACTTCATTCACTGCGTGTTTGAATTTCAGATCAGAGGGAAAATGTGATATGTCCTGATTAAATACAATTTAGTTGTATAGTGCACAGAGACATGAGATGGCTGTCCTTAGCAAGGTCTGCGTACAAGTATGGCCCTTGTGTGGCATCTGGAAGAGAGATTACCTCCTGGAGTGGAGCGGAGGGGGTGAGGCCCTACAGAAGTGCAGGTGCATGGTATCAGTACTATTGTAGTTCCTGGATTGGGCAAGTTGGCAATGCTCATTACGTTCTATAAATACATACTTTTTAAGAAGAGTCCTGTTTACTTGGTAATGATGATAGGGTATAATAAACTGGTTATTAAATCAGAGTAGTAAATAGAATATTAATAAACTGATTTATGGGGGTGCCTGGGTGGCTCAGTGGGTTAAGGCCTCTGCCTTCGGCTCGGGTCATGCTCTCAGGGTCCTGGGATCGAGCCCCACATTGTGCTCTCTGCTCAGCAGGGAGCCTTCTTCCTTTCTCTCTGCCTGCCTCTCTGCCTACTTGTGATCTCTGTCAAATAAATAAATAAAATCCTTAAAAAAATAAACCGATTTATGATTAGTCTTATAAAGTACATTTCAGATCTAACTAAAATGTTAACAATGGAGGAAAAGGTTTTGGAAACATTCATATTTTATTCTGAGAATTACTGGATTAATGACTTTATATGGATTAACTGGACTCTATCACTCTGAACTTCACCTTTAATAACAACTGTTGATAAGGATTCTCTCAGAATGTTTTTTTGAGAGGGGTCAGCCATTAGACCTAATACCAAATATTTCTGTTTCTCCATACGGGCACGTTACAGGACTGCACTTCCACGGGCGTTCTGTTTTCGTTTTCTTAAAATGATGTCTAATCATGATATTTGTGTTTAGAAGTGCAATTATGAAACTCAGTTCTGAAAGAAAAATCTAAGTGCCAGTGTATAAGTTGCCACATTTCCTTCTGTCTGCTGAGAGAAAAATTTAATGCCAGTGTATAAGTTGCCACATTTCCCTCTGTCTTCACTTCTGCCAGTCTGCTCTTCTGAGCAGCTTTGATAGCAGAACTATTTGGATATGGAGAATGAACAAGAATATATACTTTCTGTTGTTTTAAGCCTGTTTTATTTCTTTTTGTTTGTCACTACAGCATATCTCTGCTTATCCTAACTGATGAATTTTTTAAAAAAATTAAACATATAATGTATTATTTGTTTCGGGGTACAGATCTGTGAATCATCAGTCTTACACAATTCACAGCTCTCAGCATAGCACATACCCTCCCTAATGTCCATCCCCCAGCCACCACATCCCTTCCCCACTGCCCTCCAGCAACCTTCAGTTTGTTACCTGAGATTAAGAGTCTCTTATGTCTTTTTTTTTAAAGATTTTATTTATGTATTTGACAGAGAGAGATCACAAGTAGGCAGAGAAACAGGCAGAGAGAGAGAGGGGGAAGCAGGCTCCCCGCCAAGCAGAGAGGCTGATGTGGGGCTAGATCCCAGGACCATGAGATCATGACCTGAGCCAAAGGCAGAGACTTAACTACTGAGCCACCTAGGCGCCCCACGAGTCTCTTACGGTTTGTCTCCCTCTCTGGTTTCATCTTGTTTCATTTTTCCCTCTCCTCCCCTATAATCCTGTCTTGTTTCTTAAATTCCTCATATCAGTGAGATCATATGATAATTGTCTTTCTCTGATTGACTTATTTCGCTTAGTATAATACCCTCTAGTTCCATCCATGTCATTGCAATGGCAAGATTTCATTTTTTTGATGGCTGCATTATATATATATATATAATATATATTATATATATATATATATATAATATATATATATATCACATCTTCTTTATCCATTCATCGCTGATGGCCATCTAGGCACTTTGCATATTTGGGGGCTATTGTGGACATTGCTGCTATAAACACAAATTTTTTATTAAAGGAAATAAAATAATACAGCACACCCAGCATAATGCTTAATGTATTAAGAGTGATTAACAAATAATAATAATTATTTTATTCTGTTTTCTACTTATATAACAGCTCTAGCAGAATACCACATAGAATGGGTAAAGTTTGGTAAACAAAATATTAGAGAATTTCTCCATACATGGAGACGCATATACACCTGAATCATGGATCAAGGGCCATTAAATACAAATTCTGTAACCATTTTTTGCCTGGAGCTGTCCCTTTATTACTTGACTTGTTAAAGCAAATTTCAACTAAATGACTGTGTTTTACATGAATTTCTTAAATTTATCTTTTTCTACCTCATAATCAGGAAAGCAAGTCCCAGAATGATTGATTCATTCATAAAATGAGAGTATTTTTATAAATTTTAAAAAGAAACTGAAAAGTATATTGTTTAGGCATACTTACATATATGATTTTTTAGCAAAGGAAAATCTAAACATAAGATTCTGGTGAATGATAATCTGGCTGTAGGAGTTCAGTGGTGAGTTCATGACTGGAAATCTTTATCTTTCTAAAGATGCTACTTACACTTAGGCATCTCCTTTAAAAACAAACAAACAAACCCAAAAACCCAAACCAAAAAGCCCTCCATAAATAATTAAATAAAAGAAAGAAAGAAAAGAAAGAAAGAAATTAATTTAAAAAGCCCCCCATTTTGGGCTTGTTATCCAAAGTAGTAATGCTAGTTATTTTATGGTATCTTAAAAGTGTAGAGTATAAGAAACTATAGTTTTATAAATGTAAAGAAGCCTACTATGTGTCTTTTAAATTTCACTGAGGATCCAGTGTTTGCTTTAGCATATCCATAGCCGAAGCAGTAGGAAGACAGCATGTATGTACAGGCATCTTTCAAATGCACTGTCTTAATTACCAAAATTAAAAGAAAACACATAAATTTTCTTCTTAGTCTCTTCTTGTTGTTTATTTTCGTTCCCATTATTCTCATCCTTTTTAAAGAAAATTTACAGAGCCCTGAATCATAGACCAAGAACACAGCTTCCACTTAGATGAACAAATAAATAACTGCATTTTTCACATAAAAATGTGTAATTTTGGACAAAATTACACATTTTGAATGTGAATGTGAATCCAGGGGCTTATACTATCCTCAAGAACTAAATAAATAAAATATTCTTCATTTTCCATCACTGTAACAAATCAAAACTGCTGTTCACTTTAACAAAAGAACACTTTTGAAATTTTAATCATTTTTACATGTTTTTATTTGCTATACTGACAGGTAATATAAAGAACATCCCTAAGGAAGAATGCCTGGGTGGCTCAGTTTGTTAAGTGTCTGACTCTTGATTTCAGCTTGGGTTGTCGTCTTGGGGTTGTGAGATCAAGCCCTGCATTCAGGCTTCCTGCTGGGCATAGAGTCTGTTTGAGATTCTCTCTCTCCCTGTCCCATTACCCTCCACCCTCCCCCCAAAAAAGAACATTCTTAAGGATATAGAACAGTGTCAAGATCTCATAATTTCGCTTATAAATAGTTCCATTCCCTTGAAATGTAATATTGCTGTTGTTCTTAAGAATAATGCACGTATATGATACAAGTATATAGGCACGAGGAGTCCTCTGAGTTCAGTGTCTGTGGACAGAAAGAAACTGAAAGCATAGATGGTATTTGTGGAGGTGAGGAGTGGCTCAGAGGAGACAGAGGCATGGTTGGTGTGTGGGCATCTTGGGACATCAGGGGATCTGTGGACTCATGGGCAGTTCTGGCTGCCTTATTTATCAGTCCTCATGAAATCTCTCTGTCTATACTCTTTTTATGACATAAATTCAGTTTTCATGTTCTACATGTTTGTTGTGGAGAGATCTCTACAGAGTGAGTATATTCATCCAGTTAGAGACAATTGGTTTATAGGTATCCTTATTTTCTGAAACTGTGGACATCACAGAGAGCACCATTTCCCTCAGAGGGTCAGTATTTGTGTGGACAGTTAGACTCTGTACTGGCCTGTCTCCTTGCTCTGCCTTTTGCTGGTCAGTCCCCTTCTGTTATGGTCAAGGCATTCTCCACTGAAAGTTGCTCTGAGTTCTCTCCAGTCCCCCCGCTGAATTCAGAGGGGCCCTACCCAGTGCATCAGCTCCCTTCTCTGCCCAACCTAGACAGTGTGCTCAACAACCAACCTTCTTCCCTCTCTGGCAGCACTGTCCCCCTTTATAGAACAAATTCACCAACTTTGGAATTGTGCAAATCTCTTAAATAAATGATTAGTTCAACTTCTGAAAAGAATTAGAATTTTAGAAGGAAAAGAGTTCAAGATCTGACTAGATTTCAGTATTCTTTGCCTCTCAGAAAATAATATGCCTACTAATCAGGGCATCCAGGAGAAAGTACTCACTGGACCCTTCCACTTCTTATGTGACTGTCTGACCTTTGGGTTTATCTATGCTCCCTTCTTCAGTTTACTCCATTTTCTTTTAAAGATTTTATTTATTTGACAGACAGAGATCACAAGTAGGCAGAGAGGCAGTCAGAGAGAGGAGGAAGAAGCTGAGCAGAGAGCCCCATGCGGGGCTTGATCCCAGGACCCTGAGATCATGACCTGAGCCAAAGGCAGAGGCTTAACCCACTGAGCCACCCAGGTGCCCCAGTTTACTCCATTGAAACAAAATTTATATAACTCTTTCCACAGGAAGTTATCTCATTTCCTGGACCTTCTCCAGTCTTCCTACTCATCATGGTGTTAAACCAAATACAATTTGGAACCAAAGTTCAGCCTTTAATCTGGTGACCAGAGAATCTCACTGAGTTATAATTTCATTTGAGCAAGTGAGAATAACTTTCACCTTCCTGCTTCCTTTTTATATTCCCATAGCTGCCTATTCAGTGCCTATCCTAGTTGACCTATAATGTATACACAGTTCTCCCCAAAAACTGAATATTTTTCCTTGAAACTTACAGTCCCAATCCTTTTGAGGCAGAATCTAGGTAGGTCTGATTTTACAATCTATAGCATATATTTTTTTTTATTTGGAAATTTCAGATAAGTGATTAATAAGCCTATGTCTACGCTTTTGATCCAATCTTGGGGAAAGTACAAATTCTTATATTTTCCCTCAGAATGGAAGATTCAAGAGCAAGGATACCAGTATCCCTCATCCTCACACCACATTTCAAATACCTTCCCTTTAATGTAGAGTTGTTGCTTTACCCTCTAAATTATTTCTATGAGGTTTTAAAAATATTTAATTAAATGTAATATACAAATAGTAGCTAAAATTTTATTAGAAACCAAAAAATCTTAGGTCATCCTGATTAAGAAGATGGATTTTTAACGTGCTTCACATTTTAACTCATGAAGGCCAACGCAGGCAGGTTAGTGTTTTAGAGAACAGATGCTTGATTTTAAGAACCCCAAATATGGCATTGTTTAAATCTCACTAGGGAAAAAAAAAGTTGATTGACATTTCTCCTCACAAATGTTAAAATAATGACAGTGACCCACATCCATTTAGAGTATAAGTGGGGCAGAAAATAAAATTAATGATTTCATTTTTAACCTGCTTCTTTAAGGGAGATGAGGAGTTATGAATAATCAGAGAAACACATCTATCTGTGTGTAAGAAGAAGATATATAGGAATCCTGAAAAGGAACTTACATGTTCCTGCTTTCTCCCCATCACTTTCATATGCAGACTGAAAGACCTGCTTTCAGGGGTTGGTGTGTCTAGTGCTCATTTACCGAGATCAGAAATCGTCATTTCCATTCATCCACATCTCATAAAAAATGCTGTGATAGAGGCCAGAAAACCAGTAATAATTGTATGACAGATACTAGCATACCACTAACAAAAATGAATATAATTTTATGCCCCTCATAGCTTAAATTTAATGGATGTGCCTTTATAATTATTTTAGGGTATAAAATTCAGCTGTATTGAATGTTGTTTAAACAACTGTTGACCATATGATTTTTCTGTGATTGAATGCACATGTAAATAACTGATAAAATCATGTAGTGCATTATATCTTTGGTTGTTTTCCCAGAACAAGTAATATAGTATTAGTCACTTTAGTGATAGTTTCAAATCCTTTAAGTCAAAATAAAGTATGGAATCTGACAGAAATTTGAAGAAATGTAATGAAAATTGAAGGAATACAATCACTGAAAGGCTTTGGGTTTTGATTGGATTAAATTTTTTTAAAGATTTTTATTTTTTTACTTGACACACAGAGAGAGATCACAAGCAGGCACAGAGGCAGGCAGAGAGAGAGAGAGAGGGAAGCAGGCTCCCTGCTGTGCAGAGAGCCCGATGCAGGACTCAATCCCAGCACTCTGAGATCATGACCTGAGCTGAAGATAGAGGCTTAACACACTGAGCCACTCAGGCACCCCTGGATATTTTTTTTTAAATGTAGGATTATTTCATCCTGTTTTTGACCATTTGATGTCCAAGAGGTACTCAATCTAATCTCTAAAATTATAATAGTCACAATTTGTACCACATTCTTTTATTTATTCACCTTCTTAATTGCTTAAGTCAGATTTGAAAAGCAACCTGGATCTCCTCTCTTCATCACTTCTCCTGTATGCAGACCCTTCTACATATTAGTTCTGTTGACTCTACTTGTTAGTTATTTGTTGCATCAGTTCCTTTCTACATATGTTGCTCTTTATTTTAGTTGTCTAGTTTAGTTTAGTTTTATTATTAGCCACATAGTACATCATTAGTTTTTGGTGTAGTATTCAGCGATTCATTAGTTGTGTGTAACACCCTCTGCTCATCACCACACTTGCCCTCCTTAATACCCATCACCCAGTTACCCCCTCCCCCCACCCCTCCCTCTGTAACCTTCAGTTTGGTTCCCAGAGTCCAGAGTCTTTCATGGTTTGTCTCTGTCTCTGGTTGCTTCCCCTTCAGTTTTCCCCCCTTCCCCTGTGGTCCTCCACGCTATTCCTTATGTCCCACATATGAGCGAAACCATATGATAATTGTCTTTCTCTGCTTGACTTATTTCACTCAGCATAATCTCCTCCAGTCCCATCCATGTCGATACAAATGGTGGGTATTCATCCTTTCTGATGGCTAAGGAATATTCCATTGTTTGTATGAACCACATCTTCTTTACCCATTCATCTGTTGAAGGGGATCTCAGCTCCTTCCACAGTTTGACTGTTGTGGACATTGCTGCGATGAACATTGGGGTGTATGTGCCCCTTCTTTTCACTACATCTCTATATTTTGGGTAAATACCTAGTAGCACAATTCCTGGGTCATAGGGTAGCTCTATTTTTAACTTCTTGAGGACCCTCCATACTGTTTTCCAGAGTGGCTATACTAGTTTGCATTCCCACCAACAGTGTAAGAGGGTTCCCCTTTCTCCATATCACCAACATTTGTTGTTTCATTTTGGCCTTGCTAGTTTATTAGTTAAGATTCCATGTTCTAACTTGCTTCCTCAAACTTACACTGTTTTCTCAGAATACTCTTTCTGAAAAATAAACACTAAAAAAGTAATTTAAAAATGGTTAAATCTATTAGCCTGGTCTATAAAGTGTTCCATATTCAAACTCACCTACTCAACTTTTAACTGATTAACATACATGCCAGTCAAGAGTTACTAAAACGAAACATGCATCTCAAGCCTCAGTGTCTTTCATAGAGTCAGTCTAGCATCTTGTTCATCCTCAAAGAACCATCTCAGGCTTCCTTCCCTAGAAGCTTTCCCTTATCTCCATTCCTTGCAGAATTCTGCACACTCTGCTCTATCTGTCTAGTGTGCCTTGCAATCAACACACCATGTATCATACTGGATAACTCATCTGTTTTCCCAACTGGTCTATCCAAACCTTTAAGGTAAGAACTGGGTCATATTTGTCTTCATATATTTTGTAGGAACCTTACTCTGCAACCTAGTATACCTTTAAGGACTACTTATTTTGCCTGTTGGCTTGGCTGTTAGACCTCCATGCAAGATTTCTTCCATCTGTTTGAGCTAATATCTCTATGGTTGGAATCATGAAATTGCTTATTTTTTGTACCTGTCCTCTGTAGCTGACCTTTCAATATGGATTCAGTTCTTGTTACTGTTGAGCCCTCTTGGGTATGATTATTTAGACTGTTCCTTTTTCTTGAGCTTTTCAACATTCATTCTTGGCAATGTGACCATTAAATCTATTTTTGCTCCTATATAAACTTCAGTCTGAGTCTCATTCCCTTGCTAGACAGACAAATTGCACACCCACAAGTATACCAATAAATGTGTTGAAAGAGTTAATGGTTAGATGAAACTATGTGTGTGTTTAAAAATATCCTAATGCCTGATTATTTGCCCTAATTCCAGAGGCAATGTTATTTTTCATCATTTAAAAAAAATATTCCTCTTCCAGTACTTAAACAAGAAGAAAAACAAATCATTGAAACTATGAGTTTGTATTTTCACTCATTCCTTTGAGAGAAAACTGCACAGATATCAAATCCCTAGTTTTATTTTTTAGACATGCTTTATGACATTCCAAACATTGAGTACAGATAACAAACAATAATAATTAATCAAAGTTGATTTTAGTTGCCTGAAGCATTATCTGTGAGGAAAATGGCATAGCAATTGTTCTCATAAAAATGTGCTGCTGGGGCACCTGGGTGGCTCAGTGGGTTAGGCCGCTGCCTTCGGCTCAGGTCATGATCTCGGGGTCCTGGGATCGAGTCCCGCATCGGGCTCTCTGCTCAGCGAGGAGCCTGCTTCCCTCTCTCTCTCTCTGCCTGCCTCTCTATCTACTTGTGATCTCTCTCTGTCAAATAAATAAATAAATAAAATCTTTAAAAAAAAAAAATGTGCTGCTAATATGTCGTTGAAATACAAGACGAAAACAAAAGATTAAGGATTTCCCCCATACATATCTTTTGTTTCAACCTTTTCTATTGGTTGATTCTTTGCCGGGTCTTGACAGTTTTGTTTTTGTGTTTGTTTTTTTCTACAAACACTGTCAATTTTTCTCGCATTCCAGATTTATTACATTTCCATCCAACTCTTCATCCCTTCTCTTTTTGTCTAGCCTTGGTCAGCCTTAGAAGAAAAGAATATTCAGAGAGAGAGGCTGACTTCCATGAAAACATGCTGATAATAAAACCCCTCACTTGCCATAAGCAATGAATTTTTGTGAGGTGTTAGGTCCCTGAAGGAGAAATTAATGTGTTTAACCAGCAATATGCTGCGGAGGTGGCCAAAACACGAGCCATCTTGTTCTTGCCAGTGGAAGGCTCTTTTCACTTGGTTCCAACATGTTGGCTGTCAGCTCCTAATGCCCTCTCAGGAAGAACAATCACTGTTGTTGCTATTTGGTAGGGGGACAGGACACATCTAATTTCATGCAAAGCAACCCCACGTTCTTTGTCTTCATAGAAGCAAAGAGCGAACTGTTTAACTTGCCAACTGGATGGTTTGTGTGTTTCTGAGCAAAGGTGGCCTATGTAATGGCGTATATTCAATGTGAAAAGTGCCCCAAGGAGACCAAGTAGGTTAAAAAGGAAGATGTTTGCTTACCTACAATCCACCCAGTGTCGTAATTCTCCATATACTAGAAAAACGTGTTGCTTTCTATTTAACTCTTTAATCTATTTTCCAATCATAACCTCCTTCAAAAGATATGGCAAAATTCCATTAATCTGTGAAAAAAGTTATCTCTCAAGTATATTAAGAAAAGCCACATAACTTGTTAAGTAGGGTGCATGCCGATGGCAGCTAGTAATTTTAATTTATAGTTTTGAATTGATTTCTTTTTCTGAGAAAGAATTACTTTAAAAGCTGCTAAGATGTGTCCTGCCTCTTTAGTTGCCCGCCCACTTAGAGAGAGCATCCATTCAAACTCAGGTTAGAGTTATTTTTAGAAGTAAAATTTAATAAATATTAAAAATATTAAACCAGTCTAGTTCTATGAAAGCAGATGCACACACACACACACACACACACACACACACAGTACACCTACATAATTTTTCAAATGTAGGAAAGGCAACAGTAAATGAGATTACAATGATATGCAGTGATAATAGGACTTATGAATGATCACAAATAACTATTTTCCAGGTTTTTACTAGACTCTTCATGTCTCTTAATTTGTAATTCTAATTAAAATGTTATAAACACCTGAGGCTTATAGACACTGTGCAATCCAGGCTTACAGGTTGAGGCAAACACCATAAAAAGGAAGGTATATCCTCTTCTTAAGCCCTTGAGATTCTACTGCAAATCACACCAAGCCACGCTCTGCTTGCTTGCAGATGTGTTCCATCAGTCCTGGCAATAAACAAACAAACAACAACCAAAAAGTAGATTTATGGCCACATAACAAGATTCTCTATGGATATCAGTTTTTATCACATTTATTATATATAACTAGTGTTAGATGATTTAAAAATTCTATTTTGTCTTTAAAACATTATCTGCTGTATCCATTCAAGTATAATTTGGACTCCATTTGAGCTTTATAAGTGAAGTTTGGCAAAGTAAAATATTTGTATTTTATTTAAATGTTTTAATTATGAATTTCTAAATACCACTTTTCTTCATGGAAAATAAGGACTTTTTATCTTATAAAAGACTCCCTACATTTAAGATTCTGTTATGCATTTATAAATATATTCTACATTATTTAAAGGGGCATAATTTTCCCTGTGCTTATTAGTGTTGTTTTATTCCTGCTAAAACATCAATATAAGCTAAATGTATTTTTTTTCCAAGACAATGGAAAAGAGTAAAAAAACCCCATAAAGTTATACATGCAATAACTCGTATAAATGGGGCATGATGGACATGTGTGCCAAAACCCCTGTAGACTCCAGGGCCCTTGAACAGCCTGGGACTTGGGTTTTATTCCAGCCAATGGTGTTCGATGCCAGGGAAGAAGTCAGCACAAAGTAGAAACCAGCCTACCTAGAACAGACTCATGAAAGACAGGGAAAGTAAAATCAATTGAACCAAACTGTGAATAATTAGATTGATGAGATCAGACTTTATTCTGAGATAATGGGAATCCAATCAGCATTCATTCAAAGAACAAACCTGAAAAGAAGTGCAGTATTTGAAGAAAATGCATCTGAAGGTGGCCAGCAGGACACATCAGGTCTTGGACTGACTGACAAGAAACTGCTTTGAAAGAACCCACAGGAGAGAGGTTGTGGGAGGCATGTGTGGAGGCAAGGATGAAGAGGGCCTTCCAGACTTGAGAGATACTGTAGAGAAACAGCCCTGGGGTCAGTGCTTGGATCTGCAATGGGGAAGGAGCAAAGAGACTTGGATCACACTGAAATTAGATAGTCGGGAGCTGGGAAAATGGACGAAAGATTAGAAGCAGTGTGACAGCAGAAGTTAAAGTATGAGGGTGAGAGCCTTGTTGCTCAGGAGCTATGGAGAATGGAGATTAAACTCTTGCCACTGATTATTATATCTTTCCACGTCCCAGGCATCAGCAAGTGTTCTGTGGCACACTGTCCCCTAGGGCTACAGACTTCCCTGCAGAGACAGAAAAGCTGGGGAGACGAGACACGTAACTGCCTCCCACCTCCCCTAGCACGTGCATGTGCGCGCACACACACACACACACACACACACACACACACACACCACTTCGAGTAGGAGCAGCCATTAGTGCTGATGGCTGTAGGCAACATGAAAACAAGAGCTCCTTTCCCTCCCCGCTTAGCAGTAGACACCCCGACCAATCCCATTCTCTAATTTCCCTATGGCTGCACCCTCTCCAAATGTCCTGTTTCCTTCCCTTCCCTGAAGGATGTCCCTTCCTTTCTCTTTTTACCCCCCTACATTTCAGTTTATATTATATTTTCTGTGTGGCTCTTCATTTACTGATTCTCCTGTCTCTCTTAGAGGATGGGTTCTTCCAAACAAGCAAGGTTAGGATCGCTCAAAGCAGCTTGGGAGTTGAGTGGAAAAGATGAGTGGGTAGCAAGCAGAAGTAAAGCTGAAAAGCCACACTATTGAAAAGAAAAAGAAATATATTTTTAGATTAGAAAATAAGAAAAATGTGGACCCCAGGGTGGCTTAGTCATCTAAGCAGGTGACTTTGGCTCACATCACATTCTTAGGTTTCTGGGATTGAGTCCCGTGTTAGGCTCCCTTCTCAGTGGGGAGTCGCCTTCTCCCTCTCCCTCTCCTGCTCTGCCTGCTTGTGCTTTCTCTCTTTCTGTCAAATAAAGAAATCAAATATTTTTTTTTTAAAAAATAAGAAAAATTGATAGGGACTGAGTACTCACAAGCAGAGGAAATAAAAGATATTGAATATTTTCCATTTTCTGGATAAAGTAGATGAGATTATCTACACAAAATGTCTGGCTTTAAATGGATGAGAGAATTCAGAAAAATGGGTCCTTACAAATCTATATGTTGTGAAGTCGTGCTAAATGTAGTGCTCATGCATATCATCTTGATTCTCTTTTTCTTTTTTAAAAAAAGACTTTATTTATTTATTTGACAGAGAGAGACCACAAGTAGGCAGAGAGGCAGGCAGAGAGAGAGAGAGAGGAGGAAGCAGGCTCCCTGCCGAGCAGAGAGCCTGATGCGGAACTCGATTCCAGGACCCTGAGATGATGACCTGAGCTGAAGGCAGAGGCTTAACCCACTGAGCCACTCAGGTGCTCTCATCTTGATTTTCTCATGCAAAGTAGACTTTCCTTTCAAAATAATCTTGGAGACTTATGTAGATATCAGCATATTTAATAAATTGAACCAGTTAATTACACTGGGGGATGCATTTTATTAATAACAGTAATTATAGCTTCTACCATAATGTTTAGAGGTCACTAATGGATACATGTTTATTTACTTGAAATAATGCTTTAATCCCTTTTAAGATAAATGTTGCTTTTGTTACATGAATAATTACAATCAAATTCAGCTCTTATGAGTGAATCAGATTTATGTTCTCAGGGTTTATTTAAAGTGAACTGCAACTCTATAATTTAAAATAAATAACAATTTTCTTTACAGACATAGTAAACCTTAGGGAACATACTTAAATCTGCTATTTTAATGTTTTTCAAAGTAAGGATATATTTTCTCTTTATTGAGTTTTCAGAGATTGATATTTTTCTTCTTTTATAATAAAATTAGTACTAGATCTCTTACTGGTTTTTTTTTTAAGGAAAACATGGCAGATTGTTTAATGAACAGGTTTTTAATAGGGGGAAAATAGAACTATCGTCTGGATAATACTTCTCTTCATATGCATGGCATTAGTACATGGCCTCTTTTTCTTCTGAAGGCATAATTCTATTCAAAATACAAACAATCCTGAAGGTATGTAGGAAATATACAAAAATATACAAAATGAACAGATAGATAATATACTTTTACAGTTTTAAAAGCTATCCTGTTATGATTGTTGTAATTATATACTAATAAGGACGGTTTCTGACTCAATTTTTCAGCCACATCTATCATAAAATGAGGTTTCCCACTTTCCCAAGAAAGCAGAGAGTAATGGCATTCAAAGATTTAAATGTGCTGATGCAGGCTTCTTACTGAAGGTGATCTGACATGTTTAGTATCCTTGACCTTCACAGAAGAGTAAAAAGAATCCATTTTAAAGTACAACCTATATAATTTGTTTTACATGATCATTTTCCCCAAAACTGTGTTAGAGGAAACTCAGTTTCATTTATAAGACTAGAATTAACAGAAACATTTTATCATCTAATATTCACCTACTAGAATAAATCCACTGTATCAGATTTTTCCTATATGACATGTAATTATAAAGTAATAAGAGGGATATTTTATCAGACCCTTTCTGGATGACTTTTCCATTACTCTATAATTATATCATTGGGATGTCTGGGTGGCTAAATCAGTTGAGCATCCAACTATGGACTTTAATTCAGGTCATATGATCTCAGGGTCATGAGATCAAGCCCTGCATTGGACTTTGTGAGGCTGTGCTGGGATGGAACCTGCTTGGGATTCTGTCTCTCCCTCTGCCCCTTCCCACATCCTTTCTAAAAAAGAAATAATAATAAATTATATCATAGGTTCGCAGTATACCTTTCTCCACAGTATTTCTAAATCTCTGTATATCCAAAATAATTTTCCTAGAGCAGGGGTCAGCAAACATTTTCTATAAAGACCAGAGAGTAAATCATTTAGATTTTGTAGGCTGGATGGTCTCTGTTGCAACGACTTCACTCTGCCCTTGTAACATGAGGACTACTAACACTGTGTAAAGGGATGGGCAAGACTATGAACATTGAAATTAGAATTTTATATAATTTCTACATGCCAAGACATATTATTCTTGCTCTGATTTTTCCCAAGTATTTAAAAATGGAAAAACCATTCTTATTGTATTGGCCATGCAAAAATCCAACAGTGGTCTGGATTTGTGCAAGGGGCTGTGGTTTGCCTAGTCCTGTCGTAGATCACGCAATCAGCAAACCAGCTCTTAGAAGCTCAGTTGCAGGTGTAGAAGGGTATACACATTTAAAACTGGAGAAAGGTACAGTATGAACTAGAGGAATATTGTAAACTTGGTCTTCACAGCAAGGGCTCCAAGAAGAGCCTGAATTGTGACAGTCAAGAAAATTAAATGTGGTAATCTACTTAAAAGTGGGGTGTAATTGTGCAAACGCATTCTGGGATACTCGTTTTGAAGTAACTCCTTGGTGGGAGCCAACACCTCTGCTCGGTATCCTTGTCCCCAAGTGTTCCCCACTCCCGGGACTTACTCAAACACCAGCTGTCTGTTTCAAGAGTGCACAGGGAAGGACAGCTAAGGGGGAAAGGATGCTTCACATTAGTTTTACTAGGTGCGAGAATGGTGTTCAATTCCTCAAACTTCAAGACTTCTCTCAATGCCACTATGAAACCATCCCTGGTCTCTTCAATTCTTCTCTTATCCGAATCAATGAATTATCACCCCTCCTTTCTTTAAAATTATTTAAAGGATTTTGGTTCTTATTAACAGATGTTAATTAGCAGTCTGCTATGCAAGAGAGTTGAGGACTTCTTATTTTATATCCTTTTAAAGTGATAGATTGTGAGGGCACAGGGCGTTAGTGTCCTCATTAGTTTCTCCAGGAAAGGGTTTTATTTTTAATTGTTGTCACTTAAGCCTTTTTTTTTTAACTGAGTTAAACCTACATAATGAAATGTGAAAATTTTGTAAGCTCTTAACTATTAATATTGAAGATCAGTGCTTAGCTTTCTTTTCTTTATTTGAAGGGAATATTTTGTTAAAAATGGTAATAATTAACATCATGAACCAAAAACTCAATTTTAAGACTTTTGTATTAAAAGGAAAGCTGGATGGCTCAGTTGATTAAGCATCCTACTCTTGGCTTCCTCTCAGGTCCTGATCTTAGGATCGTGGAATCAAGCCCTGTGTCAGGTTCTGTGCTGGGTGCAAAGTCTGCTTGAGATTCTCTCTCTCCCTACCCCTCAGCACCTCTCCCCACTCATGAGCACTCTCTCTTTCTGTCTAAAAAAATAAATAAAAATTAAAAATTAAAAAAAAATAAATTAATTTAAAAATCCATATTAAATACTTCTTTTTAATGAACATTTCCATTTGATACTTTAATATCTTCCTGGAGTACCATTCTATCTACAGATATATTTTTTCATATAGAATAATGTTATTGGTACATCTGTATATAGTTCCCTCTGTGTACCTTCATGTGTATTTCTTCATAGTGAAGTTACTTTGACACTAAAGATCTAGGTTTCTCTCTCTCTCTTTTTTTAAGCACATGCTTTCATAATGCTGTTTCAATATAGCCACTTATTTGAACTGTAGAAATGGTCCCATGTAAGCAGCTCATGATTTCACCCGGCCCACATCTGGGAGCATGCACGTTCATGCTCAATGGATAATATGTATTATTAGGATACATATGTTTGCTTACATTCGGGGGAGCCTATGAAGTGCCATCAATGATAATCATTGTAATCATAGTGCTGCATTTGTGAATTTCTTACTCCATGCCAGTTGCATCCCAGTTGCATTTTCTTATTTGGTGCTCACAACCATCTGGTTGATTAAAAACAAAAACAAAAAACTGTGTAAACATTGTTCCATTCTTCATTGTTATTAAGAATGAGTTTACTTGAAATGTTCCCCTGCTTCTCCCTCACACTGTGTGTCCTAGCAGGAGACTGGCTGGCTGTGAGTATCAGCTCATAGGAAATGCACCAAATGAGTGAAGAGCTGAACTTAACGAAGCTATTGTTGCAGCCTGAATATCAATTTAGGAAGAACGAGTGGTTCACGGACCCAGCCAAACAGGCGCTCATGCTGTTGTACTGATAAATACATTTCTTTTCTTTTCTTTATTTTTAAAGATTTTGTTTATTTATTTGACAGAGATCACAAATAGGCAGAGAAGCAGTCAGAGAGAGAGGAGGAAGCAGGCTCCCTGCTGAGCAGAGAGCCCAGTGTGGGGCTCGATCCCAGTACCCTGGGATCATGACCTGAGCTGAAGGCAGAGGCTTTAACCCACTGAGCCACCCAGGCACCCCTGATAAATACATTTCAACCTCAAATACTCACGTATTGGGTTCATAGAAATAATTAGCCTACAGCAAAACTGGAGATACCAAAATACATGTTACCTCCTCTCATCTTGTGCCAAAAATGGCAGGAATTTAGAACATTTTTATACTGGGAAATTGTTAATACTCTAGATGGACTTCTGAACTGTTCAATATGGCCCCAAACTGAAAATGAAAGTTCTCATTCCAGATGCTTGTTTGGATGATATGTAGCCCTCCTTCTATCTCCTCACCATCTTCTTTCTCTTGATATTCATTAAATTTCATTTTTACTTTTTTTTTCTTATTTTTATTTTTATCTTTACTCTTGAAGTGTATCTGACGTGCAGGGTTATATTTGTTTCAGGTGTGCAGCATTGTAAGTGTAGCTCCCTTCTGTCATGCAGTGCCATTACAATGTCATTGACTGTATTCCCTCTGCTGTACTTTTTAATCACCATAGCCTACTTATTTCATAACTAGAAGCTTCTGCCTGTTAAACCCCTTCATCTATTTCACTCATCCCCTCCCTACTCCCCTTTGGTAACCAGCAGTTTGTTCTCTGTATTTATGAGTCTCTTTTTGTTTTTGTTTGCTTTTTCATTTGTTTTGATTTTTAGATTCCACATAGACATGAAATTATATGATATTGTCTTTCTTTGACTTATTTCACTTAGCATAATACTCCCTAGGTCTATCCATGGTATCACAAATACCAAGATTTTATTCTTTTTTATGGTCGATTAATATTCCATTTGATATACACACATTGTATATATATGTGCATATTTACATATATATGCATTGCATATATACATACACATAAGCATATATATACACATTGTATATACGTGTATATGCATATTCATATAAAGAATCATGTCATCTGCAAAGAGAATTTGACTTCTTCCTTGCCAATTTGGATACCTTTTATTTCTCTTTGTTGTCTGATTGCTGTTGCTAGAACTTCTAATACTATGTTGAACAAGAGTGGTGAGAGTGGGCATCCTTGTCGTGTTCCTGATCTCAACGGGAAGGCTGCAAGCTTTTTCCCATTGAGGATGATATTTGCTGTGGGTCTTTCATAGATAGATATTATGAAGTTCAGGAATGTTCCCTCCATCCATATACTTTGAAGCGTTTCAAACAGGAATGGATGCTGGATTTTGTCAAATGCTTTTTCTGCATCAATTGAGAGGACCATGTGGTTCTTCTCTCTTCTCTTATTGATTTGTTCTATCACATTGATTGATTTGCCAGTGTTGAACCAACCTTGCAACCCAGGGATGAATCCAACCTAGTCAGGGTGGATAATCTTTTTAATGTGCTGCTGGATCCTGTTTGCTAGGATCTTGTTGAGAATCTTTGCATCCATATTCATCAGTGATATTGGTCTGAAATTCTCCTTTTTGGTAGTGTCTTTGCCTGGTTTGGGGATCAGGGTAATGCTGGCTTCATAAAAAGAGTCTGGAAGTTTTCCTTCTGCTTCAATTTTTTGGAACAGCTTCAGGAGAATTAGTGTTATTTCTTCTTTGAAAGTTTGGTAGAATTCCCCAGGGAATCCGTCAGGTCCTAGGCTCTTGTTTTTTAGGAGGTTTTTGATCACTGCTTCAATCTTGTTACTAGATATCAGTCTATTCAGGTTGTCAATTTCTTCCTGGTTCAATTTTGGGAGTTTGTAGTTTTCCAGGAATGCATCCATTTCATCTAGGTTGCTTAGCTTATTGGCATATAACTGTTGGTAATAATTTCTGATGATTGTTTCTATTTCCTTGGTGTTAGTTGTGATCTCTCCCTTTTCATTCATAATTTTATTAATTTGGGCTTTCTCTCTTTTCTTTTGGATTAGTGTGGCCAATGGTTTATCGATCTTATTGATTCTTTCAAAAAACCAGCTTCTAGTTTCATTGATACGTTCTACTGTATCTCTTGTTTCTACCCCATTGTTCTCTGCTCTAATCTTGATTATTTCCCTTCTTGCATGTGGAGTTGGTTTGATTTGTTGTTGATTCTCCAGTTCTTTAAAGTGTAGAGACAGCTGGTGTATTCTGGATTTTTCAATGTTTTTGAGGGAGGCTTGGATGGCTATGTATTTCCCCCTTAGAACTGCCTTTGCTGTATTCCATAGGTTTTGGACCGAAGTGTCTTCATTCTCATTGGTTTCCATGAATTGTTTAAGTTCATCTTTGATCTCCTGGTTGATCCAAGCATTCTTAAGCAAGGTGGTCTTTAGCTTCCAGGTGTTTGAGTTCCTTCTGAACTTTTCCTTGTGATTGAGTTCCAGTTTCAAAGCATTGTGATCTGAGAATATGCAGGGAATAATGTCAGTCTTTTGGTATCGGTTGAGTCCTGCTTTGTGACTGAGTATGTGGTCTATTCTGGAGAAGGTTCCATATGCACTTGAGAAGAATGGGTATTCTGTTGTTTTAGGGTGGAATGTTCTGTATATGTCTATGAGGTCCATCTGGTCCAATGTTTCATTCAATACTCTTATTTCTTTATTAATTTTCTGCTTCGATGATCTGTGTATTTCTGAGAGAGGCATATTAAGATCTCCTACTATTATTGTATTCATATCAATATGACTCTTTATCTTGATTCATAGTTTTCTTATGTAATTAGCTGCTCCCATATTGGGGGCATAGATATTCACAATTGTTAGATCATCTTGGTGGATAGTCCCTTTAAGAATTATGTAGTGTCCTTCTGTATCTCTGACTACAGTCTTTAGTTTAAAATCTAATTTATCTGATATGAGAATCACTACCCCGGCCTTCTTTTGAGGCCCATTGGCATGAAAGATGCTTCTCCATCCCTTCACTTTCAGTCTGGGTGTATCCTTAGGTTCAAAATGGGTCTCTTGTAGACAACATATGGATGGGTCCTGTCGTTTTATCCAATCTGCAACCCTGTGTCGTTTTATGGGTGCATTTAGGCCATTCACATTGAGAGTGATTATTGAGAGATAGGTTTTTATTGACATCGTGTTGCCTTTGAAGTCTTTCTGTTACCAAAATGACTAGGAGGAGGAATACCCAACAGAAGAAAAATACAGAGGATGGGCCTTCTGCAACAGAGCTAATGGCTATCGACATAGACAATATGTTGGAAAAGGAATTCAGACTAACAATTATGCAGGCAATAGCTAGGTTGGAGAAAGCCATGGATGACCAAACAGAATTGATTAGGGCAGAACTGAAAGCCACCAGGGATGATGTTCACAATGTTAGGGCAGAACTGAAAGCCACCAGGGATGATGTTCAAAATGCTCTCAATGAGTTCCAATCCAATCTAAATTCTCTAAAAGCTAGGGTAACTGAGACAGAAGATAGAATTAGTGATCTGGAGGACAAACAGATAGAGAGAAAGGATCAGGAGGAAGCCTGGAACAAACAGCTCAGAAGCCACGAAAACAGAATCAGGGAAATAAACGATGCCATGGAACGTTCCAACATCAGAATTATTGGAATCCCTGAAGGGGAGGAAAAAGAAAGAAGTCTAGAAGATATAGTGGAAGAAGTTGTCTATGAAAATTTTCCCAATCTCATGAATGGAAACAACGTTCATGTACTAGAGGCAGAGAGATTTCCTCCCAAGATTTTAGATTCTCGAAAATCCTCACGACACCTTATAGTTAGAATGAGGAATTATGTTTCAAGAGAGACCCTCTTAAAAGCAGCTAGGACAAAGAAGCTCCTTACATACAGAGGAAAGCCCATTAGAATAACGTCAGACCTTTCCACAGAGACCTGGCAAGCCAGGAAGGGCTGGCAAAATATATTCAGGGTACTAAATGAGAAGAACATGCAACCAAGAATATTCTATCCAGCAAGACTGACATTTAAAATGGATAGAGAGATAAAGAGTTTCCAAGACCGGCAAGGCTTAAAAGACTATGCAACCACCAAGCCGACACTGCAGGAAATATTAAGGGGGGTCCTATAAAAGAGAAAATATCCTAAGAATATCATTGAACAGAAGTATATGCATATTCATATATAGACTCATACATAGACATATTCCTATATATACGGTGTATATATACACATATATATACTGTATATGTAAATTGTATATATACATATACAGTGTGTGTATATATATATACATGGGTGTGTGTATGTATGTGTGTGTGTGTGTATATATATATATATGCCACTTACTCTCTATCTATTCATCTGCTGAAGAACACTTGATTTCCCTCCTTATCTTGCTTATTATAATAAGGATGCAATAAACATAGAGTTGCATGCATATTTTCTAATTTGTACTTTTATTGAATCCAGTAATGGGATTACTGGACCATATGGTATTTTTATTTAGACTTCTTTGGGAAACCTTCATACTGTTCTCCACAGAGGCTGTACCCCTTTGTGTTCCCACCAACAGTGCACCACGGGTTCCTTTTTCTCTGTATCCTCGCCAACACTTATTATTTCCTATTTTTTAATAGGGTTTTTTCCTTTTGTTTTATGTTTTATGTTTTTTCATGGTTTTTTTCTTTGTTTTGTTGTTGTTTTTATTTTAGCCATTCTGACAAGTGTGAGGTGATTCCTTATTGCACTTTTGATTTGCATTTCTCTGACGATGAATGATATTGAGCATCTTTTCATGTGTCTGTTTGCCACCTGGATATCTTCTTTGGAAAAAAAAATGTGTATTAAGCTGCTCTGCCCATTTTTTAATCAAATTATTTATATTTTTGGTGTTGAGCTTATACATTCTTTATAGATATGAACCCTTACTAGATATATCATTTGCAAATATCTTGTCCCACCCAGTAGGTCTTTCCCATTGTATATTCTTGCCTTCTTTATCATAGATTAATTGACCATGTAATCATGGGTGTATTTCTGGATGCTTCATCCTCTTCTTTTCATTTATGTGTCCTATTTTGTGCTGGGACCATGCTGTTTTGGTTACTACAGCTCTCTAGTATATCTTATCTGGGATTGTGATACCTTCAGTTTTGTTCTTCTTTCTCAAGATTGCTTTGGCCCTTCGGGGTCTTTTGTGGTTCCATATAAATATTAAGATTATTTGTTCTAGTTCTGTGATAAATGCTATTATTCTCCTTGCTGTTCAATTCTTCACTTTCTTTTTATCTTTTGTTTTCTTATGAATAGTGATAAATTACATTGTGTACTTCATTGACTATCAGTGATATAGACGTATAATCTCTCATTTTCTCACTTACATGAAATCCAAGTACCATGTCTCAAAGTTTTAGCTACATCGACCTATGTCATATTCCACATGTATAGTAAATGTAAATTATAGGTTTTAATTATTTTATAATAGTATAATTTATTTCTGAGTAAGATTTTTTCTAAAATATAAATTTACTATTACTTAAGAGCAGGTCACATATAGGTTAGGTGCTTAAGAAATTGCTTAATATGTCATCTCGAGAGTCTATAACTTTATCTGTGAGTTGTTCAATGCCTATCGTGACACCAGAAATAATTGTGGTAATACTTTTAGGCCATTAATGTATTTTAACAAGTACCCGTGTTTCTAAAGGGGCAATGAAATTGAATTTGCAGTAATGATTTATTGAATGATTATTAAATCCAATTAGGTTTTTCTCTTTTATGCTGAATTTAAACAAACTGTAGGTCTAAAAATGTTTTACAAAGAAATGATATACTTTAAAATTACCAACTTGATTAATTAAAATGGGCATTCAAAAGATGTTAAAAGTGTATCCAAAGGCTATAACATAATACAATAAAAATTTTAAAAATTAAATATTTAAAAATTTAAAATTCAAAAATTTTAAAAATAAATAAATGAAGACTATAATGCAATAGAATATAGGCTTCATGCATCCAAACACACCTTAAGATCATGTAGTTAAACTTGTGAGAGGAGAAGGGAGTTGAGGGAAATTGGGAGGGGAGGTGAACCATGAGAGACTATGGACACTGAAAAACAACCTGAGGGTTTTGAAGGGGCGGGGGGGGTGGGAGGTTGGGGGAACCAGGTGGTGGGTATTGGGGAGGGCACTTTTGCATGGAGCACTGGGTGTGGTGCAAAAACAATGAATACTGTTATGCTGAAAATAAATTAAAAAAAAAAAAAAAACAAAAACTTGTGACAATCTAGATCTCTTGGGACCCCTTCCTATGAGTTCTTGTAAGTCTGCATGGGGTTCAGAACCTCAAATTAAACAAGTGTTCTTGGCCAATCTACATATTAGTGTCTGGTGATCAGTGCTATAATTCCAAAACATTTTCTTTGTATTAAAATTAATTAAAGGTACAAAAAAATTAAAAAATAATAAAATTAATTAAAGATACAAATTAAAATAAAGATAGAATTAATTAAAGATACAATTAAAAATCGCTATTTCTGTGCCAAATCAAAAATATTCAGCTTCATAAATCTGCAATGATGCCCAACAACATTATATACATTTTAACAAATACAGGTGATTCTAATATGGAAATCCATTCACCTACTCTAAAAAATCAGGACCTATTTGGATGAAATTTATTCAAATAATCCCAAACCTGCTAAATCTTGAAGCATCCCCAAGAAGGAGCGTCTATGATTTCACTCATTTAAAAGTTTGTCATTGATCCAGGAATATTTTATTATTGATCTAATTTTGCATAAAAAATTAAGGACAGTGGCTTTTTCTGTGTTATTGCTGTCCTTTCACAGTTTCTGTAGTATCCACAGAACTTTTTTCATAATGCCCTTTTCTATTATAATTTCTTTAATTCAGGGTCAAATACTAGAAGCCTGAATGTTGATTCCACCCACAGACATAGTTTTGGGGTTTTTCCATTCTATGTTTTGAAATTTTTTGTTTACTCACTATTTGTGTTTAAACCAAACCAACTGTTGAAGTCTTTATGTGTGAATACACACACACACACACACACACAGAGTCTAGATTTATTTCCTCTCTTTAAAAATATGAGATAATTTGATAGTGCTGAGCCGGCAGTTGTATAAAGGAATAATTTCTGAGTAGAAGCCACCTGCTTTAAACAGAGAGTGAAATATGGAGTTTACCAACAATGCTACCGCTCCTCCTTATAATTTCTCTGACACTGAGACCACATACCCATGGCCATTTCTCATTGGAAATATTTTTTTTTATTATTTTTGAGAAGCTCTTTTCTGTGTTCACATTACTATAAAAAAATCATGGGCCATTAAATTGGACAGGAAAGGCTGCATATTTCAAGGATATGTGAGGGAGATCATTTTTTTTTTTTATGAAAGTAACAATATTTTATGTGTTTATTTTATAAACCTGAAATGCTTCACCCATTTTGTTATCTGTCAGCATCTGAGTTTGCAAGTTTTGGTTTATGTGTTTTCCCTCTCACTGGTTTGAAGGTCTGTACTGTTTTTAGGCAGATGAAGATTATGCCTTACTCGTCTCTGTGGACCAAGCACCAGGCTAACAGTCAGGACCTGCTTAGAACAGATGCACATATGTGTTTCAGTGATTAACAGCATAGTTTTTTTTAAACTTTTTATCAATGTTATAGATGGCATAAGTCCAGTTTTTTGTTTGTTTTTATGTTTGTTTGTTTAATTTTCATGGCTGTATTTCCCAGCATTAGCTTGCCTTTCACGTGTTCTACTTCTTCTGGTTCTTGTCCCATTCCATAATTTCCACATATTTCTCTTTTGTTAAAGGAACACATATAAAAAAAAAAATCTGTCTCAGGCACCCTACTGGCTCAGTCAGTTAAGCATCTGCTGTCAGCTCAGGTCATGATCTTGGGGTCCTGGGACTGAGTCCTGTGTCGGGCTCCCTGCTCAATGGGAAGTCTGTTTCTTTGTCTGCCTATCTCCCTGCTCATGCTCTCTCTCACCATCCTTCTCTCTCAAACAAATAAATAAAATATTAATTAATTAATTAATTAATTAATTTTGAAGTATTTTATTTGAGAGAGAGAGAGAGAGAGAGCATGTGCACCAGCAGGGGTAGCGACAGGTAGAGGGAGAAGCAGGATCTCTGCTGCGCAAGAAGCCTGAGGTGGGACTCAATCCCAGGACCCCAGGATCATGACCTGAGCTGAAGGCAGATGCTTAACCAACTGAGCCACCCAGAGGTCCCTAAATAAAATTAAAAAAAAAAAAGAAAATCTGTCCAGCATACTTCCACATGGAACAACGTATCAAGTACAGAACAATTTTCTCAGCTGCCAACAGAAATCTCCAGCACCTGTTTCCAGTTCACATCTCAGTTCATATTATTCTCCCACTTACCTAGTGGTGTTTATTCTCATCTAATTCATGTTATCTAATCACTCACCTAGGGTTATTGTTCTCTTAGGGGATAGCCACCATCCAGTGCACTTTTATCCATACCTGAGCAGGCATGCTGAATGTTCAGCAAACTGTGTGAATGGGTAAATCCATGCCAGCACCCCAATAAAGATAAATGAATCATTAAAATCCAAGCCCAAGTGAGCAGTAGCAAAAGTAGTCACCATTTGCCGAGTACTTGATGTATGCTCGGCATTAGACTAGGACACTTCTGCACAATTTCTCATTGGTCAGCATGATGATTTCTTCACTGAAGAGCAGATTCAGGTTTAGGCAGGGGTAGGAGCAGGCAGCACCTGGGAAGAAATGGTGGACACTGATCCCAAATTTCTTCCCTGCCCATGTGCTCTGCAGTGAGACTTGGCCTCCCAGGGGCAGGAAGTCAGAAGCGCCTAGAAGCTGAGGAATGGGAAGGGCACCCTGACAGGATATTCACATTAGTGGCAGAACACCTCGTGAGTGATGATTTTGTTTGAAGCTTTAGTATTTGGGTCTAGTAGTGCAAGCAAAATTGTCATGCAAAATCATTGTTTTGTGGTTCCTTTAATCATGAAAATTAGTCAAATGTAAGTGGTTTATAACTTCCAAAATGATGAAGTTCTGACTTTCTGAACCCTTAAAATTTAAGAAATTTAAACTCATTTGAAGCACAATATTGCCCTTAAAACAAACACCTTAAAGATGAAACTTTCAGTATTTCCAGTACTCATTACATCTACTTAAAAACATTCTTAGAAGAAACAGAGTAGCATATATTTGCTACTGGCAGGAAGTTGAGAAATCCTTGAATGACCCAAAGGTGCTAAAACTCAAAATCCCTTCTGACCTCATAGCTCCTCTGGGCTAGTGATGGCTCAAGATTTGTCTTGTTGGGATTATTGCATTTGGGAAATTTCTAGAGCCATTTCCTGTTACATGAATATAGGTATAATAATATGCATGTAACTGTAATATGTGTGGATACATATGTGTGTTTATGTATATGTCTGTATGTATATTGCTTTATATTGCTTACTAATTCCATTGACAATGGCCTTTTATGTACTTTGTCTTTATATATCAGAAAAGTAGTTATCTTTACTAAGAAACAGTCACCTTTATTGAGAAAAAAATAAGTAAATAAGCTCATAACTCTTCATTAAAATGTTGTGGGAAATAATTTTGGAGCTAAAAATGGCCTTGGATCTCCTTCTCTTCCCCCATTATAGGGCTCATCTATGCAGTGCTCAGTTACCCAAGGTCGAGGAGCTCACAAACTTACTTATAAATCTAGACCATTTTGTTATTGTTACTTTTTTTTGTGGGATAGTTTCCATTAATCAGTCAAGCCATTTCCTCTCCTGTCTTTTTGGGTACGTGATTAGAATAAAACTCCTGCTGATCTCCTCTCTTTGTAATCCTAGTGAAACTCTATTAATCTGCTGAAATATCAAAATTACCACAAATGTGCTTAATTCAATGTCTTCTCAGATTATTCCAGAAAGCATGATGCATACAGACACTGGGGCTTAATACTCCACATTTTCTTCCAGCTAGTCAATATGCATGTGTATATGTGTGTGTGTGAGAGAGAGACAGAGACAGAGAGGGAGGGAACGAGGCTTGAGCTTGATACTCTAATCTGAAAAGGTGAGGGTGAATGGTTCTCGGTTACCTGTGCCACGGAGTGAGTCACATTTGCTTTGCAATCCCTGTCACCCCACAAGAACAGACTTCCCAGAACAACAGTCTTTATTTTTCCAGTTCACCCTCTGTGCATAATTTGAACTTTGCCTTTAGGGAATGATAAAGTTTCTTTTCCTTCTTGAACTGAACATGCCCTAGGGACACAGCAATGCCATGTTTACCTGAAACGAGCAATACAAAATATAAGTATCATTTCTAGACCTGAATCAGTATTTTATCTAATCATCTCTATTTGCTTAGTTTTCCTTAATGTTGTGACTACTTTAAATTAAAATAGAAAATTATGCTTTGTTCTTACATGTTTAAAGTGTAACTAAATGAAAACATACACTACTTTTTTTCTAAGAGGGGCATTTTTTATGCAACTGAGAAATATACCAGAAGCTAAAAATGATTTAAATAGGTTCATTTGATTTTTAAGTACCTGCTGCCATTTTTTTTAAAGATTTTTATTTTTATATTTGACAGAGATCACAAGTAGGCAGAGAGGCAGGCAGAGAGAGAGAGGGAAGCAGGCTCCCTGCTGAGCAGAGAGCCCAATGTGGCACTGGATCCCAGGACCCTGAGATCATGACCTGAGCCTAAGGAACCGGCTTAACCCACTGAGCCACCCAGGCGCCCCCTGCTGCCATTTTAAAAGAAGTAAATAAGAATAAGAAAATAGGTATTATCTTCAGGTGACTTTTTCTAGTAGCAAAGTACAATTAAATCCTTAACATAGAAATCTGATAGTTTTACATAGAATAAGTACTCTCGTTAAAGAATCAATAACTCTATCTTCCTCATGGATTTATTTAATTTATTTGCATGGTCAGCATTATTTTAAGTGTTAGGAATCAGGCAGTAAATCACACAAAATCTCTTGCCTTCTTTTGGCTTATAAAGAGTTGGGGTTTCACTTATTACTGTACAATATGTTCATCCATTCATACTTGTGAATTTGAGGGCCAGAAATTCATGTTGAAAAGAAATATTAAGGGTGCCTGGGTGGCTCAGTGTTTTAAGCCTCGGCCTTTGGCTCAGGTCATGATCTCAGGGTCCTGGGATCAGGTACTGCATCAGGTTCTCTGCTCAGCAGGGAACCTGCTCCGCCACCCCTCCACCCGCCCTCTGCCTGCCTCTCTGCCTTACTTGTGATTTCTCTCTCTGTCAAATAAATAAATAAAATCTTAAAAAAAAAGAAAAAAGAAATATTTAAAAAACATAAATATCAAGGGACACTTGGGTGGCTTAGTCAGTGAAGTGTCTGCCTTCCATTCAGGTTATGATCTTGGAGTCCTGGGACCGAATCCCGCATTGGGCTCCCTGCTCAGCACCCTGCTTCTCTCTCTGTCTGCTGCTCCACCTGCTTGTGCTCTCTCTCTGTCTCTGTTAAATACATAAAATCTTTTAAAAAATGTAAATATCAAGATGGACATTACAGAGTAAATTAACTAATACTAATGAAACAAGATGGGATTGGGAGGGAAACAAACCATAAATGACTCTTAATCTCACAAAACAAACTGGGGGTTGCTGGGGGCAGGTGGGATTGGGAGAGGGGGAGCGGGCTATGGACATTGGGGAGGGGAGGCGAACCATAAGAGACTATGTACTCTGAAAAACAACCTGAGGGTTTTGAAGGGTCAGGGGTGGGAGGTTGGGGCAACCTGAGGGTTTTGAAGGGTCAGGGGTGGGAGGTTGGGGGAACAGGTGGTGGGTAATGGGGAGGGCACGTTTTGCATGGAGCACTGGGTGTTGTGCAAAAAGAATGAATACTGTTACACTGAAAAAATAAATAAAATGAAAAAAAAATAAATAAATAAAAAACAAAACAAACAAACAAAAAAAAGAAACTTACTTAGAACTCAATAGAATATGTTCAAATTGGCTTCTATGCTACATAATTTAATACTTTACATCTCATATCAGTACAACTTTGACCAAACTGTTAGGTCAAATAAGACATAGCATTAGTGTTTTTCCACAACCAGTTTTTATTTACCTCATAGAGGTAAGTCAGGGGCGACATTATTCTCTCTTCATTTAGAACACAAAAAGGAACCATGAATTATATATTTGACTTTTTGTTTTCCAAATGTGTAAATCATGACATTCTCTAAATTTCATTGCTTTATAGGATGTATATGTAAAAAAATACCATTTGTTCTCCCAGCCAACTTGGTCTAAAAGTATTTTAGGTAAATAAAAATTAATCGTTTATCTCATGGAAAAATAACTATTAGAAATTTAACAATGCAAAGAGAAGAGTAGGTTTTCTGCTGGTAATGGAGTTTTGTGTTTGTGAATAACTGAGTTGAAGCACCTAGTTTTTCCACGCCACTCTCTGTAATGCCAAAATCTTTTAACAAATATATTTTTATAAAGCTTTAGAAATATCTCTCCTAATTCATTATGTATAGAAAGTCCTCACAAGATAGGCATTTTTGGTTAAACTTAGGATTTCTTATTTTACTACATTTGTTCATCTTATTTCTTTTTGTGTGTGTGTCTTTTGTTTGGGGGATTATGTTATTCTCGACCTCATACTCTTCCAAAGCCACTAGAGTGACTATACAGAAATAGCTAAAGCATTTTGAAGACCATATACCCGAAAAAAAGAAATTTCATAAAGGAAGATAGATCATTTTCATTGATTTTAGGCTCTGCGTGTGTCTTTACAGTTTTTCAAGTGTTTTGACGAGTAGAATACTGTAGAAGAGGGATAGCTGAGAGGGGGATATGAGTCATATAATTTATTCTTTTGTCATTTTTCTTCTTATTTTTCTCTTCCTACTGGAGAAAATTTTAAGTACAAAGACAGTAGATGTATGGCTGCCTGAGGGAGGCTGCTGGTTTACTGAGCTCCCCGCACACCCGCTCTGGGCACATTAGGGACTACCCACAGGTGCTTGGAGCATGCGGATCACTACAGCTTGACCCTGTTGCTCTCCTACCATGGTCTTCCTCCTCCACACCCCCGGCTGCCTCCTGAATTCTGTTACTTTGCGGAAGGCCTAGACTCTTCCGACTCTGCTCCCATCAGCATGTCAGTCCTTGGTCCTATCTCGCCGAGTCAGCTGCTGAACTCGTTATTCAGGCAAGATAATTCTCCCTGGGCACGAATATAAGCTTACCTGTTTAAAGGGAATTTTTATTGTGAAGAGGACTTTAAAAGCACATGCTAACGGAACCTAAAGAGATCGGAGGAGATGCTTTTGAGGATAAGTGTCTCCCTGTCCTTTGTTACTCTCTCAGCTGCTCTCATGCTTTCCACTTTAATCCAGAAGTTCTAAAAAAAAAAAAAACATAAAACATCAGTATTCCTGATATAGAATAATATTACGTTCTTGCTAATGTTTGCACAGGGAACCCATGGTGGCTCAACACACATGGAAACTGGACGTTAGCACAGAGAATTACAAACATTCACAATGTGGGTCAAACCAAACAGATGAACATATTGGAAGGGAAACACAGAGAGAGAGGGAAACAAACCATTAGAGACTCTTTTTTCTTTCAAGATTTTATTTATTTATTTATTTATTTATTTAGAGCATGAGCAAGGTGGAGGGTGGGCAGAAGGGACATAGAGTGAGAGAGAGAGAGAGAGAGAGAGAGAGAGAAAGACTCCCCAGCAGATTCTGCACTAAGCCCAGAACATAATGTGGGGCTCAATCTCATGACCCTGAGATCATGACCTGAGCCAAAATCAAGAGTCTGATGCTTAACTGACTGACCCATCCAGGCACCCCAGAGAGGCTTAACTCTACACAACAAACAAGGGGTTGTTGGAGGGAATTGGGTGGTGGAGGGACTGGATGGAGGATGGGCATTAAGGAGGGCACCTGTTGGGATGAGCACTGGGTGTTGTGTGAAAGCGATGAGTCACTGAATCCTGTTTCTAAAATCAATCCTACCATATATGTTAACCAACTAGAATTTAAATGGAAACTGGAAATCACAACAAAAGACAAAAAAAAAATGGAGATCACAAATATTCAAAATCAAATTTTCACCTCTTCAGCTGCAAGAAACAATGCACTTTTGTGTTTCTTACCTTTTGTTTTTCATGCACTGTCCTTCACGTGGGTTACCCATGTCTTCTGTCTGTGGTTATTTATCCCATTTAGATATTTGGAAAAAATTCTATTTACAAAGATCTGCAGAAGTTGTGCACCTGTGTTGTTCCATCCTAGAGCAACACTGCTATTTAAAGACCGCAAACAGCAGTGACAGGAAATAGAAACAAAATGAAACAAAACAAAGAGAAAAACAAACAGAAAGTCACATCCTTTACAGTTATTTCTCAAGTTCTACAATGCCTTGTCTGGAAACGTGCCTTTTCACTTCGTTGTCACTTACTAGTTCTCTTCAGTCCAGCTCCCCTTCAGGAAGCTTCCCCCAAGCCCCAGAGCACCTCATTCTCCTCTTACTCCCCTTTCTCATCATCTTCCCTATTGTAAGAAGCCCAGAAGGGGCACCTGGGTGGCTCAGTTCATTGAGTGACACACTGGTTTTGGCTCAGGTCCTGATCTCAGGGTCATAGGATCGAGCCCCATGTTGGGCTCCACGCTGATGGGGGGAATCCGCTGTAGATTCTCTCTCTCTTCCCTCTGCCCCTCCCCTCTCATGATATTAATTAATTAATTAATTAATTAATTCTTAAGGAAAAAAAAGTCCAGAAGAACCAGTGTAGCAAAACGTTATTCAGAAGGCGAAATATTGGATAGGTTGAATCATCTCCCCCGGAATGTTTTCCAGAAAGTGGATGAGGAAAGCTTGGGAGTGCTCTTGTCCATGGGAGCTAAAACTGAGGATAGGACAAGTGTAGGCTTAACAGTATCAGCTTTGGAATCAACACAGACCTCTGAATCGTATACCACAAAATACTACCCTTGTGACCTTGCAAAAGGTAGTTAGCCTGTTGAATTTGCTTTTGTGTTCGTTTTTGTTTGTTTATTTGTTTGTTTTTTAATTGTAAAACTGCACCTCTCTCTCAGGTTTAGTACATGGATAGGAGGTCATGTCAGTAAAATGTTTACACAGTCCTCGTATAAAAAAAATATATATTTTTGAGATGACAAGTGTTTTTGAAAACAACTTGGACGTTCAACTCAGAGGACAAACACAAAGCCAGCAGTTTTTATAGGCTAAAAGTCCATAGGTAAGCATTGCTGAAGAGATTCTTTGAGAGAATCGGGATCTTCCCTGAGAGCCCCTTCAGCTTCTCGGACTGTGATGTGACCAAGCTTTATACAGGTCCCCTAGAAGGAGGAGTTGTCGCCCTGAAGGTTATGGAGATAACAGAACCAATGGAACAGGAGAAACATAAAGGGAATAAGTAATAATTTTGTGCAGTGATTTTTATCTCTGACACACCCTAGTATCATTGTTGGAATGATCAATAAATGCAGATGAAAATAAAATTTTTAAAACAACATTTAAAGAAATTACTTTAATGACAAGTATATGAAAATAATAGAACTCGCTAAGAGGTGTTTAAACCAAATTTAGCTGTCTAATAAATTATAAATAGCTCTGTCTTTACACACATTTTCTCTAGGGAGTAAATAGAGTTATTTACTTTTTATAAATATTCAATATTCTTCAAAGTGTCTTCCCTACAAAAATGTTAAAGTAATTGGGGGAGGGGAGGGGTTAAGAAAGCACATTGCTTTATACCCGTGCATATAACTATGTGATTTATACAATAAACACAACCACACTAGCAGTATATTTTCTGGATGTTAATAGCCTGAAATTTCTTTTAGTAGTAGCATTAATCAGTCAAGGATGGGTTATTTTATGGCCTTTAATGGCCTTTGTTGATAGATGGAGATTTTGTTTACAGATTATTCTTCATTGAACTACCATACATTGCAAGCTATGTTTCTTAAATGATGTTCTCAAAATACAAATTGCACTGCTGAGAATCTGTTCTCAGCTAAATTAAATTAGATAAATGCATTCTTTATGAAGCATAGGTAATGGAGCAATGTGCTAAAAATGCCTTTTCCTGAGACATTAGTGTGGAATGCCTTAAACATACAATTTTTCCTTCAGAAATATCTCTCTGCTTGTGTGCAAACTTTTGAGCCTACTTGTTTTTGTTCCAGAGTAATTTATGTAGAATACATAACGTATGAAGTTTGCTTTATGGTGTTTGACTATTATAATGGATATCTGCCTTCAGGTCGCACATTACCAACAATTTTCATTTTTTAAAAATGAACAAAAGCAGAAGTGCCAATTTATATTTTCCAAATGTTTTAATAATGTTGAATATACTGAGAGTGCAGTGGCAAGAGTTTTAATAATTGTCACAGTCAATGTTTTGTTTCACAGAGAATAACTGTTTATTGTACCTTTGAGGGCAGTATTATTCACATGCTTGTAAAACATTATTATTCTTCGTCTTGGTTCTAATAATATTTTGCTCACATAAGCCTTGTGGATTGAGTACAAAATCTCAAAGTTTGGGTAGGATTATATTACTTCAAAATACATTTTTATTTCCCAAACATATTGACTTTTAAAATCTCTATCTAGGGATTTAATGTGGGTTTTTGTCATTGCTGTGATTGAAATTTGCAATGGTAGAAATCAGTGGCTGAGTCACACCAAATAGGTCATCCCTTCATTTAGTTCAACGTGGAAGTTGGATTTTTAAGGCAGTTTGAATGCCTGGCTTCCCAGTCTGACTAGAGGACATCATTTAATCTGAGGGATCTCCTCTCGTTTTGAGTGAAACTGTGCATAAAGAGCCCCTCTTAGGCTAGAACTCTGGTTGTCCGTCTTTTAGCTCTATCACATTTACATTATTTCCAAAAAATCTCTCTCTATATATATACATATATGTACATATATATAAATATATAAGTATATATATAAGTATATATATAAAAATATATTCGTTAAAATTTTTTTTCCATTTTATTTATTTTTTCAGCGTAACAGTATTCATTGTTTTTGCACAACACCCAGTATTTTGAAAATTCCAATCATTTTTGCAAGTCTTTCACAGAAGTCAAAATGGCATAAGCATGGTCTTTCCCAGGAGATGCTGCCCAGCAGGAAAGGAGTGGTTAGTGGTATCTGGCCTCACTCAGTCTGTAGGCCATTGTCCCTAAATGCCAGATTTAGAAAAGATTCTTTGCTCTAACAGTATAAAATTTTAAAAGGTAGTATTGTCTTACTGAGATTATCTCCTATTAATTCTATTAATTCTAATATATATATATATAAATATATCTAGATAGATAGATTTTAAGATGATATATAAGTTAAAATCTCCGTTATTCTCTAGTCCATCTCATTTCCTTACTGAATGAAGAGTTTTTATGCTAAAGCAGTTCTGAGGATCAGGGTTATTTTTACTCTGAATCTGAAACTAGAAAAAACGTTGCATGCACACAAGTTGGCAGAATGTCCAGAAAATAAACATATGCTAGTATTTGAGGGGTCCCCGAGAACAGGGACCTGTGGTTCGTGAATGCCTTCCCACCCTTATTTTGTTCCTCATGCTTTTTCCTTGTTTAATAATTTCACACACCCTCGGGTATTTTGTGGGGACAGGAAGTCTGGGAGAATGAGGACATTTAGATAAACCAGGTAGTTGCATCCCATCCATGGTATATTACATGCTGTGGGCATAAATTCTATAATTAAACCTTATAATTATTTTGTGACTATATCAGTTCTTTTGCATCATATTTCTTATTTGACTTAGGTAAAAAAGTGTTAATTTATTACATGAAAACATTTGAAACAAGTTATTTTCTCAAGCATTTTTCAGCATTTTCATTTGTAAAAATTGCACTAAATCTTAAAAATATAAATAATCAGAGAATAAGATAGCATGAGACTGTTGATTCAGGGAAACAAACTGAGGGTTGCTGGAGGGGAGGTGGGTAGGTGGATGGGGTAACTGGGTGATGGGCATTAAGAAGGGCATGTGATGTGATGAGCATTGGGTATTATATGCAACTGATGAATCACTGAACAGTATATGAAAAACTAATAACATACTATACATTGGATAATTGAATTTAAATAAAAAATATATATATATATAAATAAGCTGAACCACTAGAAGATCCTAATACCATCTTGGTAAGTATCTGTCTCTTACCCTGGTTTAATCTCTCTCTTTTCTTGTTGTTTAATTCACTGTCTTTTTCTGGGTTTGCAGCCACCCGCTACTTGCCCTTAGGGGAAGGACACTCAGGAGCTATGAAATAGGAGCTTCAGACCATTGGGGACTTTGTAACAGAAAACAGCTTTTTAAGTTTCTTCTCACATATCCTTCCTGTCATCCTTCCCTTAGAAATTCTGTTGTACTCTTGGTTTCTGATGTGACTTGGCATTGAGTCCTGACCAGCCTTTCAACAGTCTGTTGGTATTCCCTGCCTTCGGAACAGAAGGAGGTCACCAGACTCCTCCACTCGCCTGATTTCCGGTTGCTTTCATACTGAGATTCTCGGCTGCTGATTCTGTTTGAGGGCATTCCTCATTTTCCTCTTTCCCTTTTAAACACTGGCCTGTCCCCATCATCTTGATCCTGACCCTTCGCTTCCATGGCTAAGGCAGTACAAAGCACCCCAACTTTCCACCTTCTGTTTCCTTTGCCTTCTTGACAACAAGAAATACTGATATTAGGGCTGACCAAGAGATGAGCACTTATTCTTGGATGGCAACACTGAAGATGATTCTTGTCCTCTGGGAATGGTTCCTGGTAGCTGCCTTCTGAGTTCTTGGTCTGTCTACCTCTGTGTCCCCATCTGGGGTCCGCATTCTCTGGCTGCCGCCCAACTCCTCACACCCCCACCCCACCCAGTCAGGCATTGCACCTGCTCCAGCTTCTAGGGACGAGCTAGGCTACATCAAGAATAAATCCCAAAAGAAACATGAACTGCACAATTAAACAAGTTTTCTTTGTATCCTTTTGTTTACTTAATTTTAACTTCCACAATTGATAAGCTGAATATCACTCTTGACACCATCCATCATCCTTCCTATCAATAGAAGGAAACAGCTCTGTGTTGTTTTGTGCAGTGTGTTTCCCTCTGTGTCCGCAAGTGTAAAATGTGCCATGATAATTGGTTCTCCATAGGATAGTGTCAAGTTAAAGCCAAAACTCTCTTGTTTGCACATTCATTGTCATCACATGTTCTGGGGCTCATCTGCTGTTAGATGTAAGCTGAGTTCTGATGAGGCTGGGTTGTGTTGGGTGTCATTGGAATTGACTGAGACATGCTGATGTCATTTTTTTTTTTTATGCTGATGTCATTTTTTAATGAGGACATAATGATAGGTTTAAAACGTTGCTTTCAGGTGGATGACGACTAGAAAAGCTATTTGTTTCTTTGTATTTTTGAGAGTAACAAACTAACCTCAGTGGCATTTTAAAATAATTCAAATTTCTGGGGCACCTGAGTGGCTCAGTCAGTTAACCATCTGACTATTACTTTTGCTTAAATCATGATCTCAGGGCCATGAGATAAAGCCTCGCATTGGGCTCCCCACTCAGCATGGAGTCTGCTTGAGATCCTCTCTCTCCCTCTGCCCCCACCCCTCTAAATAGATAAATCTTAAAAAATAAAATAATTCAAGTATCTCAAATACTTAATATAGAACAACTCTACGTGCCATTTTAATTTGTGTCATAATTTTGGGTATTTTTTACATCCGATTTTGGTAGTGTGTGTGTGTGTGTGTGTGTGTGTGTGTGTGTTATTTATTTAAAAAATATTCATGGGGCACCTGGGTGGCTCAGTGGGTTAATTATCTACCTTTGGCTCAGGTCATGATCCCAGGGTCCCAGGATTGAGTCCCGTCTTGGGCTCCTTGCTCAGTGGGGAGTCTGCTGCTCCCTCTGCTTGTGTGCTCTCTCTCAAATAAATACATAAATAAAATGTTTTAAAAATACACTGTGAGGGGCGCCTGGGTGGCTCAGTGGGTTAAGCCTCTGTCTTTGGCTCTGGTCATGATCTCAGGGTCCTGGGATCAAGCCCCGCATCGGGCTCTCTGCTCAGCAGAGGAGCCTGCTTCCCCCTCTCTCTGCCTCCCTCTGCCTACTTGTAATCTCTCTCTCTTTCTGTCAAATAAATAAAATCTTAAAAAAAAAAGATTAAAAAATATGTACTGTGATCTTATTACTTACCTATTGCTGCTGTGGTGCATTTAGTGGCTCCCAAAAACTCAAGTGTGTTATTTGAGGGTTCTGTCAGTCACATGTTAGACACAGGATTCAGTGGCTAACATCAAGATGTTGGCAAGACTGTGTTCCTTTCTGGAGATGCTAAGGGAGAATCTGTTTTCTCAGCTCTTTCAGCTTCTAGAGGCCACCTGCATTCCTTGGCTCCAGCCCCTTTCCTCCATTTCCAAAGCCAGAAATGTTGGATTTTCCTGGCTATTCTTCTGTAGTCACATCTTCCTCTCTGGCGACAGCCAAGAAAGGCTTACTACTTTTTTTGTTTTTTTTTTAAAGATTTTATTTGTTCGACACAGAGAGTGAGCGCACAAGCAGGGAGAGCAACAGGCAGAGGCAGAGATAGAAGCAGGCTCCCCACTGCGTAGGGAGCCCAATGAGGGACTCGATCCCAGGACCCTGTCATCATGACCTGAGCCAAAGGCAGATGCTCAGCCAACTGAGCCACCCAGGTGCCCAGGAAAGACTTAATACTTTCAAAGACTCATGTGATTAGGTAAAAACCATCCCATACAGATAATCCAGGACAGTCTTCCTATCTCAAAATTGTTAACCTTAATCACATCTGCAAAACAGGGTGCCATTGCTATGTAAATGATGACATATCACTGGTCCCAGGGATTAAGGCATGGATATTTCAGAGAGCCCCACCCCCTACCCCAGTCAAATAACCCAAACTTATTTCCTGTAGTAGTTTTTATACATTCACATTTAATATGGTGTAGTATGTAATCAGTCTGTCAATTATGAGAAAAAATTTCATTATCACTTCAGGAAGTTCAGTATAATTAGGAAACCATATTAAATCTTAATTTTTCTTCCAAGCTTTTATTTAAATTCCCATTACTTAATATACAGTGCAATATTAGTTTCAAGTGTAGGATTTAGTGTTTCATTAGTTATGTGCAACACCAGGTAAACATAAGAAAGTACACTCCTTAACCCCTGTCACCCATTTAGCCCATCTCCCCACCCACCTCTTTCCATCAACTCTGTTCTCTATAGTTAAGAGTCTGCTTGAGGGTTTGCCTCCTCTCTTTTTTTCCCTATGCTCATCTGTTTTGTTTCTTAAATTCCACAGATGTGTGAAATCATATGGTATTTGTCTTTCTCTGGCTGACTCATTTTGCTTAGCAAAATACACTCTAGCTCCATCCATGTTGTTGCAAATGAAAAGATTTCATTTTTGGATGACTAAGTAATAGTCCATGGTATATATACTACCTCTCTTTATCCATTCATCACTCAATAGACACTTGGGCTCTTATCATAATTTGGGTATTGTTGATAATGCTGCTGTAAACATCAGCATTCATGTATCACTTCTAATCAGTATTTTTATACCTTTTGGGTAGACACCCAATAGTACAATATTAGACCATAGGGTAGTTTTATTTTTAACTTTTTGAGGAAACCATGCTATTTTCCAGAGTAGCTGCACCAGCTTGCATTCCCACCAACAGTATAAGAGGGTTCCCCTTTCTCCTCACCCTCACCAACATCTGTCATTTCTTGGGTTGTTGATTTTTGCCATTCTGACTGGTGTGAGGTGGTATCTCATCATGGTTTTGATTTGTAATTCCCTGAAGATGAGTGATGTTGAGCATCTTTTCATGGGTCTATTAGCTGTCAGTATATTTTCTTTGGAAAAATGTCTATTCATGTCATCTATTTGGGAGACCATTATTTTGCCTACTGTGCTGAACATCTGGGTACTAGAGGTTTGAGGCATCTCACCTCTAACTGGATGCCCAGGCTGAAATACAGAAGAATCCACTATGCAGATTTGTATGTATAAATATAGATACATTTCCCTCTACCTGTGAGATTAAAAAATATCCATTGGTTATGCCATTGAATATTTACCATCTATGTATATCTATAAATATTATTCTCTCTGAATTTTTAGCTATTTTCCCAAATGTAGTAAGAGGAGGATTTTTTTGGTTGTTTCTTTTTTTGTTTTTTAGTTTTGGTTTTGTTTTCTGGTACTAGATAGTTGCATGGTAATGTATGGCTATACAGGGTGCAAAGTGTTTTCATGCAAATCAACTCACCAGATTCTTACAACAATCCCTTGAAGTAGGCAAAACAAGTTTTCTTGTGTTTTCTATGCCTTTAACAAATCAGGGTTTTCAACAGCTCAGTAAATATAACTTAGATTTTCAACAGCTCAGAGTCACTTTGTGACTTAGAGTCACAAACATCTTATGTTGTGGGACTTCTCACTGTTATCATTATAGCATATCCAATTAACTTTCTTAGGATAGACAGTTCTTCAAAGAGCTGCCAGGAGTGTTTAAACTACCTTCATAATGTTGGTCCTGAATACTGGAAATTTCTATACTTAAAATAATGCTGGATAATAAATGATGGAGCCAGGAAATTACCAAAGTCATCCAAAACACCTAATTTAAGCAAGAGGTAATATTTGGACGAATATAGCAGATCTAATGGACACTGAGAAAAGATGGAATCAGCCCAAGTTTTGGAGTCAGGCAATTGAATTTCACTTTGAGTTCTATCACTTCTTATTTATGTTACTTTGGGTTACATTTTTTTCTACCTTGATTTTTCAGTTAACAGAATGCATATGATAGTATATGGTGGTTGTGTGAGCACAAAATATCATAAATTAAGGGGTTTGGTTTTAAAAAATTATGTTCCCTAAATTGCAAAATTATTAAAATAATGCTTCATAATACTAAGGACTTTTTTACCTAGAAAAAAATAACAACCAAATCAAGCAGCCCAGATGTTTTAAGACTCTTCTTGTAATGGAGAGGAGAGCAACTCTGAGAATGAGATATTTAAAAATGGGCTTGAGGGACATGAAGAAGTTAGCAAATTTGATTTCTGGGGGAAGGGTGTTCCAGGGAGAGAAACAGTGGAATTTTATGTGTGGTGGTTAAGAGCAGAGATAGTGCAGCTGCAGTAGGTGAGGAAAGGTAGAGTCCTGGGAGGTGACAAGAGAGACGGAGTGTGGGATTTTGTACTAGGGGTGGGTAGCAGCATATCTCTGTTTCCTTCCAGCCATCCCTTCAGAAAAATATTTATTGAATACTCGAGTTTGGGCTATATCAGGGAACATAACAACGATTCTTTGACTTTCTCAAACTCTTGAAATATATTTGAAAATAGTCCACAGTTTAGAGCATCACTATTTTCTCTCACTAGCAAGCGGCCATCCTCAGTTTTTCTGCAGAATATGGTGCAATTCTGATTTTTCCCAATGTAACCATACATTGCCTTACAGATAATTTAGTATTGTTCTATCTTTACTAACATTTTCCTACTTACACTAAACTCTGTATCTTTCATTATAAAAAAATCCATGCTTGCTTTGTGAGGGTTACAAAAACAACCCTGTACATGAAGAGCATACAAGCTAATCTTAATCAGTGGGAAGAATTATGATTGTTCCATAACTTTTACATTTTTTTGTAAAAGTATTTTTAGAATAGTTTACTATAATTTATAGGGAGCTTTTAAAAATAGTAAAATTAATATTTATTTAGCACACTCATTGATATTGACTTTGATAAGTAAAAAAATTAAAGTCACCTTTTTTTCTGACTCTCAAGTTTTATTTTCAACTTTACTATTAGCATTATCATTTTTCATTTCCCATCTGTGCTTTCATGTTTGCTGACCAGTCCCATCTTTTGATTTCATTAAACTTAAAAATTCAAATTCTTATTAAAACATATGAAGAGGGGGAGTCTGTGTGGCTCAGACAGTTAAGAGTCTGCCTTCAGCTCAGGTCACGATCCCAGGGTGCTGCGATTGAGTCCCCCATCAGGCTTCCTGCTCAGCGGGGGAGTCTGCTTCTCCCTCTCCCTCTGCACTCTCCCCCACTCATGCTCTTTCTCTCTCTCTCTCAAGTAAATAAAATCTTGAAAAAAAAAAAAAACCATATTAAGAGTAGGACACCTGTGTGGTAGAGTTAGTTAAGGAACCGATTCTGAATTGCTCAGGTCATGATTTCAGGGTCCTGGGATAGACCCCTGCTCAGTAGGGAGTCTGTTTGAACTGGGGGATTCTCTCCCTCTACAGACCCTGTGTGTATGTGTGTGCTCTCACTCCTTCAAAATAAATCAGTAAATAAAAAATATATATGTATTAGGAGCAGTATGAATAGGGCCTGTTCTCTCATCTTTCAGACAGTTATATAGAGAGCATCTTTTCTATGCCTTGACAAATTCTCATAATTGTAAATTTGAAACAGCTTCCCAAACTTATCTTTTGTGCTTTAAAAGTTATGATGTATCTTTGTGAATTCCTTTAATGTAAAGTTTTTAGTTTTGTTTTTCCATGTGTTTTGATTGTTTTGTTTTGGGTTTTTTTCTTGTTTGTTGTTGTTGTTGGCCAGGGTGTGAGATTTTGGGCTAAAGAACAGGAGCAAAGATTGTACTTCATGTAATTTTCTACAGTTAATATGCTATGATAACTGAGATTTAAACTTTGTCATTAGGGAACTGGTGTAATTGGACTAAACAGTCGGGCTGCCATAGGAAAATATCATAGAGTGATGGTTTAAACAACCAAGTCTATTTTGTCACAGTCCTAGAAACCCAGTGATGGGTTCTTGGGATGCTCACTGCCGCCTCCTCACATGGCCCTTCTGTGCACTCTCACGGGGGGAAGAGAGAGAAAGGAAGCAAGCTTTCCAGGTTTCTTATCGTTGACACTGATCTCATCCCAAGAACACTACTCTCATGATTGCATCTAAACCCAATTACTTCTCAGAAGCCATGTCTGCAAACACCAGCACGCTGTGCATTTGGGGAGCCAAAGGGACACCATTCAGTCCATATCTCATGGTGTAAGGAAGCTGTGTGCATACGGAAACCACATTGTAGAGGACCTGCAGGTAGTTAGGGGCTCACGATGCACAGTGAGATCCTGTGCAGACCTGAACTTAACACTGGGTAACTGGGCATCAGGAGGAGATGCAATCTTCCAAGCCATAGTGTCCACACCTCGAACATGGGATGGAATGTGGCCTGTATGATTGTCATAAGCGATTAAGTAAAGGGATGACTGTCAAGCAGGCACTTGACAGGTGCAGAGTAAATATCTAGTATGTGTTAGTTATTTGGGTTATTACTTCTGCTCTAGTGGGCTTGATCTCCACGGTACCATCATAACCTCATTACCCAGCACGAGGCCTGGAACGTAATGGGCCCTCCATCAAGCTGTTTTAAATCAATGAAATTCAGTTTCTCCACTGTTAGGACAATGCCACAGTAAATGGAACCAAGTAACACATTTTTTTTTTCTTACCTTGCCAAAATTTATTTCCAGGAAGATGTCCAGATTTCCTCTTCTCCATCCCTCCCTTATAATCTTATATGTGAGCAAACAGAAAAGACTGACCCTTTTTAAAATGAAAATTTTATTACCACAAATACTGCATAATAAATACTGTAAAACTGGGTCTAATTTTCCTGAAAATTAACCTTAAAGGAAAAATCGGGAGTAATTTGATTTCCGACTTGAGTTAGCAATCAGTTTTGTTAATCCTACTCTCCCCTCTTGGGACATGACTATCTTTGCTCAAATCCTTTGGGTTTTTCTACGTAGCATCAGATTAACTCACTTGTGCCTTTGAGGCAGAGGTGAAGTGGCTATTTTTCAAATCTCAAGTGCTCTACCCACAGGAAGCAATATTATTTTTTCATTTAATGAGCTTTAGCACATGAACAATTAAGAAGACATAATTGAATGGAGCTAATCAGCAAAAAGCAAGAACTTGCCTCCAGGAACCTGCTGAAGTTGGTCACAGCTCTTATCTGTCCTGATATCTGTTAAGCTGATAGTGCCAATGGGTGGAAAAGTATTGACTAGTAATTGTACACATTTGGTAAGCTCCCGTTTTAAAATTGCTTTTTAAAAATACATATTGCTGGGAGGACTGATAATGCCCATACTGTGAGAATGAAGCCATTGGTTAACCTACAACTCTCAGGTTGTTACTAAAGAAGGCGAAGTTAAAAAAAATGAAATTTATTTTCTTTATCTAGTAATTAACATCTGCTCTGAGGGGTAGCTTTAATTACTATAAGAAAACTTTCCTTATTCTAAGGTAGGGGGTCAGCCACTTAATGAAGGATAGCTTGTTTAGAACTTTTGTTCCAAAGTTTAATAAAGCCAGAGTTTTAAAATATTCAGGTCCCTAAAGGAACTGGAGATATCTGCCTCTCTTAGTTGGAACATGGTAATTCATAGGAAATTGCTATATTGGGATTCCCAGAATCAGGAGCTGGAAAACCTCACAGGATAGATGTCCCAATTAAAGTAGTGAACCTCATAGTAGGGGTTACATTGGCGGTGTATTTAAACTAAACCCTCAGGGCGCTAACTTGTGTGGGTCATTTGCAGCTTCTAAGAGACTTACAGAGCCTTTTTATCTAGAGTTCCAGAAAAGTGGCTTTCTTCAGATTCAAGGGTATTTGCATATTTCTCTTGCAACACTTGTAGCTGTTTAATTTGGTATATTTTATATTTTGATGCTATAAATATATATATCTGATAATTAGATTTTCATAGAATAGAAGCATACCTACTTTCTTTAGTGCATTCTAGTATTTGTAACTGTTCCTGACATTCCCCTTTTTTCCTTGTCTTTTTGTCTTTGTTTTATTATTTGAGAATAGCTATATTTTCTTTATATGAGTAGACTCTCATTGCTAACAGACATTTGGCAAGATCCCTTTTATTTACAGCCATGGGTTTAAAGTATTTCCAGTCACCCCCACAGGTATCTGCCAGACAGCTTCACCCCCACATAGGCAGGGAGCTGGAGCCCAGGAGCTTAGATGCTGGACTGAGGCAGGACATACAGAGAAGGCAATGTAAGAATACTGGAAGAAGAGACATGAATTCAGGAAGGATAAAGAGAAAGTATACAAATTGCTAAAGCAAGAGAAGAGAATGAAATGGTACAAGCAAAAAGATAAAAAAAAAGATGTTATTGTAGAGAACGTATTTCTCATGAAAACAGATTTAAGGGATAATTTTAGCAATATGATAGAATTTTTAATTCTTGCTTTATTTAAATAAATATTCATTTATTATATTTTATTATATATCTTTATATTATATATTTCTATATTAAAAGATATTATATATCTTTATTATATTTAAACTTTGAAAAATATTATTAAGACTGTTCACTATCTTTTTAGCAGAGGCAATTCTGAGGCCCCTGGGTTACTCAGTGGGTTAAGCCTCTGCCTTCATCTCCTGTCAAGATCTCAGGGTCCTGGGATCAAGGCCTGCATCAGGCTCTCTGCTCAGCAGGGAGCCTGCTTACCTCGCTTTCTCTGCCTGCCTCTCTGTCTACTTGTGATCTCTCTGTGTCAAATAAATAAATAAAATCTTTTTTTAAAAAGTGATTCTGTTAAAAAGATTCTGTTTCTAAATCACTTTTCATGCAATAATAATAAGGTGAATGACAAATTCCCAATTAAAGTGGAAGCCTTTTTTTCTGTTCTTAAAAGTTCTGTGTCTTGGGAGGGAGACAAACCATAAATGACTCTTAATCTCACAAAACAAACTGGGGGTTGCTGGGGGGAGGTGGGATTGGGAGAGGGGGAGGGGGCTATGGACATTGGGGAGGGGAGGCGAACCATAAGAGACTATGGACTCTGAAAAACAACCTGAGGGTTTTGAAGGGTCAGGGGTGGGAGGTTGGGGGAACAGGTGGTGGGTGATGGGGAGGGCACGTTTTGCATGGAGCACTGGGTGTTGTGCAAAAAGAATGAATACTGTTACGCTGAAAAAAATAAATAAAAAAAAATAAAAATAAAAATTAAAAAAAAAAAAAAATAAAAAAAAAAAAAAAAATAAAAAAAAAAAAAAAAAAAAAAAAGTTCTGTGTCTTTATTGTTATTTTTATATCTTTATATCCTGAATGAAAGCACATAATATCTTATGATTGAATGTCTTCCTATTGAAATTTTAGTTCAGTCTTAATTTAAAATAGGTACTTACATTTAGGTAATACTTTTTGTCTACCATTTTAACTTCAAGTATAGTTGTAGCTAAGTAGATTCACCTTTGGAGAGATATTGAGCAGGTGTTGAATATACCTTAGGGAGTTTCTGTTTTCACACATCCTTACTATGATAGCAGACAGTAAAATCAAGTTCTTTCCCTTCTAGACTTATAGATGATGTTGATAGATATAGATGATGTTGAAACAAGTTATATAGTTGTTTAGTATATGAGCTTTTTTTTTTTTTTAAATAATTCTTGAGTGCTAATGATCTCACCTGCTACATGTTGGAGTTCCTGTATGTGTAAATACTATTATATTTCCAAGCCTGCATTTAACCTTTCCCATGTAGGTAAAAGAATGAAACACTGCTTAATTGTAATATACCTTAGTATACAACTCTCTCCCTGTTCATTTATTATCTATATGCCCACACCTACACTGTAGCTGTGAAGTATCTTTAACTTTGATCTGAGTATGAGAAGGTAACAAACAGCATTCCAATTAGTGAAATAACATGGAGGGAAAAGGCAATTATCCAAGTAGCACAGTAAAAATAAACAAAAGAAATTTTAGAAAACTTTTGAAATTTTCAGTTGTGTGGTATAATATTCTATATGTTATGCCCATTGGCTCAGATTTGTTATTATATGGATCAAATATCACATGTCAGAGTATTTAGTCTATTTGATCGATCAAAAGCATGACTTTATTTAAATACACTTCTAAAAAGCCTACAAGGGGCGCCTGGGTGACTCAGTGGATTAAGCCGCTGCCTTCAGCTCAGGTCATGATCTCAGGGTCCTGGGATCGAGCCCCGCATCGGGGTCTCTGCTCAGCAGGGAGCCTGCTTCCTCCTCTCTCTGCCTGCCTCTCTACCTACTTGTGATCTCTCTCTCTCTGTCAAATAAATAAATAAAATCTTTAAAAAAAATAAAAAAAAATAAAAAGCCTACATGTTGTTTAGAAGTGCATACATACATTGTAGTATATCAGAAGACACAAGTAATGTACGGCATGAAATTCAGGGTAGTGCGGGAAATGGTGAAGGAAGAACATCAGCAACATTCTATTTCTTGGGTGGCATGCATTTTAAAATTTGACTTTTATTATATAAAAGTAAGTAGAAATGCATACTGTTTTGTGTACATACTTTTTTTTTTTATAAGAAAAGCATGATTAAAAGAGTATATAATTACGATGAGAAAAGGGATATCTTGAATGCGACTTAACAACATAGAGATCCCTTGCTGGATTCTAGGTGTACTAGTTAATCATTTCACACGTGATGTCACTGAAGCTGCACCTTTTACCAGTTACAGACGCAATGATGTAATCAGATGATCAAAGGGAATTTAACAATTTTTATACAAGTAGAATAGTTTTGTTTTACGTGATCATGAAGATATGCCTTTAACAGTAAGCATTCCCCCCTTTTCTTTACAAAGGTAGAAAACAGAAAGTTTAGGCATGCCTGGGTGGCTCAGTTGGTTGTGTCTGATTTTTGATTTTGGCTTTGGTTATGGTCTCAGAGTCCTGGGATCAAGCCCAGTGTGGGACTTCACACTCAGTGGAAAGTGTGTTTGAGGATTCTATCTTGCCCTTCTCCTCTGCCCCTCCCTCTGTTCGTGCACATTCTCTCTCTTTAAAATAAATAAATAAATCTCTTGAAAAAAATGAAGCAAAACCAGAAAGTTTACATTTTCAAAGGAAAACCCTTAAAAAATAACAGTAACAAATGATACGATTAGTGAAATATGTAAGGAAAATTAAAATGTTTGGAAAATACTCCAAGTAATAAGGTTTGTTAATATGGTCATGTATTTTTTAGTGGTTTGTAGTCTATTAAGTAATCTAGATATGTTAATCCCAAGACCAATACAGCATGTCCTGTATTACAAAGATAAGTATTTTAGTTCTCACTGCACCGATGACAAAACTTAGGTGACATAAATTGTCATGTATCATATTGCACATAGATGGTATAATTTAGATGTAAAGAAGTATTTCTGATTTCAAAGATGTTAGTTGTTTAAAGATTTTATTTACTTATTTATTTACTTATTTTAGAGAGAGAGAATATGCGTGGGGGAGGAGGGAGAGAGAGAGAATGTCAGAAGACTCCCTGCTGGGCACAGAGTCCCCCTTGATCTCACAACCCTGAGATCACAACCTGAGCCAAAACCAAGAGTCAGATGCTTAACCAACTGAACCACCCAAGCTCCCTGAAGATGTTAGTTTTTAAAGTTCAGTGATTAAAAATATAATAATCAAGAAATCTTTGAATAACAGAATAAGTGTTTACTAAACTTATCTCCTTATATCTAAAATGAAGATCCTGTACTTTAACAGAATATAGAAATAAAATTTTAAATTGCATAATGTTTTTAAATTCCCTAAATAAACCACATCCATTAATTCCAGTTGTCCCAAAACACCAGTTATCCTAAAACACAGGCACTAGATTTCACAGTGCTGTCTTGGAGTCCAGTTTTTATAAGGGGATATATTTTTCCTTTACAAAATATCTAGAGCCTTCATGGTTTTAAATAGACTTTGCTATGTCTTTTGGAGATATTTCTGTGTTTCATTGGTTTTTGTTTTGATCTGACAACTCTAGACAAAATGCTTCTTGATATTAAACATCTGACATCACCTTTTCAAAGGTTTATTTTTTTCCCTAAAGAGATGACTTATATGAACAACGTAAGGATACTGGTTTTTAGAGTTCGCTTTAGTTACTTGTTTATTTTATTAACTGTTATTTTCAAATCAGTGGAGAGAACAGGGGGAAAAAATGAAAGGACCAAAATATTACAGTAGACATGCCCCCAAACCGTTTTAAGTCTCAAGATGAGATAAGAACATAAGCTCCATCACAGCAAGTATTTTCTCCCAGAACTTTATCCGTAAGGGCTGGAATTGTAGGCACTCAGTAAATACATTGAGTGAATGAATGAATAAATAAATTAGATTAGATTACTCCTGAAAATTGACGTAACTGTAGATTTTGAAGAATCCATGAAGGTTAGAGACTTCATAAAGACATTGTATTTACGAGGCATTCACCGGGTAATGTTTTTTGTACTCAGTCTTCTGAGTTAAGACATTAAAACAGTGGAGTAAAGCTCACAGAGAAGAGTCCCGTTGAGAATAAGAACGTGGGAATCAGAAGGGACCAGTGCACTTCTCACATTTCATAACGTATCTTCAATTATATTAGAACCATTGTTGTTCTTTTCTCTTCTGAAGCCCACACAAAAATGGGAAACTTCTAAGTTTCTTTTAAATAGTTCAAAAATTACTCTTTAACAACTCTCTTTGTGCAGAGGGAGTAGCTAAAGATAAAATAAAAAACAATTTTACATCAGTTTTTCAAATATGTTATTTTCTGAATCATCATCAGTGCTCTATAAATGTCACTTTCCCCTATTCTTTTCTATATTAGGTCTTTATGATTCACCTAGAGGAAAAAAATAGTATGATATCTCTGTACATCGTGTATGAGGGGGATCTCGGGTGATTGCACTTTGGTGTTATCAAACACACAAACAGGGGCGCCTGGGTGGCTCAGTGGATTAAGCCACTGCCTTCGGCTCAGGTCATGATCTCGGGGTCCTGGGATCGAGCCCCGCGTCGGGCTCTCTGCTCCGCAGGGAGCCTGCTTCCTCCTCTCTCTCTGCCTGCTTCTCTGCCTACTTGTGATCTCTCTCTCTGTCAAATAAACAAAATAAAAATCTTAAAAAAAAATTTAAACACACAAACAAATAAATAGATGAGTATAGAGTAGGTAATAAGTCTCCAAGTGCATTTTACTCTGTAATCATTGCCCAGTATTTTTATACTAACAAAACATGTTTGTGGAACAGTGTCTTACATAAGCTAGAAGTCCCTGGGCACCTGTGCTGAAATGGGTTACAATAAGCACTTAGGGACTTCATTTTTTCTGTCCTGTATTTTTCAAGTAGATCAGCATTCTGAGATACACACACACACACACACACACACACACACACACACACACACAATTAGCCTGTAAGAGCCATCAACATTTCTTTCAACTGCAGAATGGCAATAAGTCTACATGGTAAAATCTAGAGTGTCAGCATCAGGGCCACCTTAGGAGCGGGAAGAGGCAATAGGATGAGATGTAGGGGTACGTGTACAGCCTGCAGCTTCTGATAGTTCTGTCTCTGGCATATTGTCTTTTGCTCAACATTACCATTTCATTTCGTAATCTCTCATTATTTCCTCAAGGTTACCTGATAAAACGCAAATTTCCCTAAACCTTATAACTGCAGTTTCAGGTAAGGTAACTTTCATGCCTCCATTCATTCATCCACCCACCATCAATCCACCATAATTCCCAGCATAAGTTGAGGACTATCTATACTTTCAACCCAAGACAAATGGTTCAGAGTCAGATTTTCTTCAGTGTTATAATTCTCCCCTCTGGGGAGGGGAGGTCAGTGGGCAGTTTGCTCTCTATCAGTTTGTTCTCTATAGTTAAGAATCTGTTTCTTCACTTGCCTCTCTCTTTTTTCCCCTTTGCGCATTTGATTTATTTCTTAAATACCATGTATGAGTGCATTCCCATAGTATTTGTCTTTCTCTGGCTTATTTTGCTAACATAATATACTCTAGCTCTGTCCATGTCATTGCAAATTGCAAGATTTCAATCTTTTTAATGGCTGAGTAATATTCCTCTGGTGTGTGTGTGTGTGTGTGTGTGTGTGTGTGTGTGTGTGCATGCGCATGTGTGTGTGTACACCTACATCTAGCACTTCTTCTTTACCCATTCACCAGCTGATGGACACTAGGGCTGTTTCTATGGTTTGGCTATTGTAGATAATGCTACTATAAACATCAGGGTGAAACTATCTCTTTGAATTAAGACTTTTGTATTCTTTGGGTAAACATCGAGTGGTGCAATTGCTGGATCCGATGAGGTAGTTCTATTTTTAACTTTTTGAAAAATCTCCATACTATTTTCCACAGGAGCTGTAATAGTTTGCATTCTGACCAACAGTGCAAGAGGATTCCTTTTTCTTTGCATCCTTGACAACATCTTTGATTTCCTGTGTTGTTTATTTTAGCCATTCTGACAGGTGTGAACTGATATCTCATTGTAGTTTTGATTTGTAGTAATCCCTGATGATGAGTGATATTGAGCATCTTTTCTGGGTCTGTTGACCATCTATATATCGTTTTTGGAAAAATATCTATTCATGTTTACTGTTATTATTTTTAACCATGGGGGTTAATTCTTAAATCTCAGGAGACTAGTCATTAGAAATATTTGCTAAAATCATACCATTTACCATTTCCTGTAAGTTTAATAGTTCTGGAAGATTTCCTTTAAATTGAAAGACAGAATGATTAATCAAATTCCCAAATATCAGAATGTTGGAGAGAATAGTTTCTTTACCAACCATGATACTCACATTGATAGAAATGATTGATAGTACCGTATTAATTGATACAAAGAGTTATTTGTAAGCCCAAGACCAATGACTCTCAATTTTTGTGGAGCATAACAGCTGTCTATGGAAATTTTTTTCAAAAAATATATGTTCAGGTTGACTTCAGCAATTCAGAAAGCACTTTAGAAAGTATAAGGAGTTTGCAAGTTAAAATTTTATAAGACTCCACAGATGATCCTAATACATGCACTAAGGTTGGGAACTATTGTGATCAAGTGTAAAACATTGCAAAGTGTCCATAAACTGCCAGGATAATGTAGGAAAGTATTGTACAATTTTAGCTTATTTAATGTAATTTGTCTTAATTTAATATAGTCATGGGGTACCTGAATGACTCAGTGGTTAAGCATCTGCCTTCACCTCAGGTCCTGATTCCAGGGTTCTGGGAATATGCCCTACATCCCGCTCCCTGCTCAGCTGGGAATCTGCTTCTCTCCCTCTACCTTTCCCATGCTTGTGCCCTCTCTCTCTCTCTCTCACACACACACACATATACACACATGCACATAAACAAATAAGTAAAATTTTTAAAAAATATATAATCTAGTCATGGCATGCTCTTCAGAAAGACTCATCAGGGTTCTGGGTAAACTGCTAGAATACTCATAGAAGAGGAATTGTTCTGGAAGCCAGAAGCTAAAAAATCCCTTCACCCTTGGAACTCCTCTGAGTGAGAATGTTGTCTGGAGGGGAGGGTGTACAGCCCAGACTGAGCCAGGACTCATGTATGCAGGGTCATCTGACCTGTGGATCAGTTCCTGCAAGAGTTTTAAACCAGTAACTAGATGCTAATGAGAAATCCTTATAGGAATGGCTGGCCTTGAGCTTCATCTCTATAACTTGAGAGTTCTTGGTTTTCATGGAGTAATGATATGTGATCAATTAAACTTGACATTCTTTTCCTGCACTCTCTCCAACACAGCATTTTATGATCGGAGGACACCTTAAGGCACTTTTTGAGCACTGAGTTTCTGACAAGAGAACCGCTGACGTTTGTGTATTAACTTGCCTTCACATTAATCTTAAAAGCATTGAAGTCTTGGAACAGGGTGGGCCAAGGAAGACAAGTCAAGAAAATTAAGTTTTCTCCTCAGACCCTCCAGGTCCCCTCTCTTGTCTCCTTCGGCCCTGGCAGCATCTCAGTCTCCCAGGTTTTGAGGCATCAATCCAGACTTTTTTTCATCTTTGTATCAGAATTTCCAGGAGGAAAATAATTTAATCAACTCTACTAGATTGCACACTCCTCAGGACAGGACTACCAATATATTTTTTGCCAAATTCTTGACATAGAGTGGATACCCAAAAATATTACTTGCAAGAATGGATGGATTCTTTAAAATGTAAATTCTTGATTACACTAAATATTTTATGTGCACAACACCTTAGGTCCAAGGGATATGATACAAGGTTTTGATCTGAGAGACCGAAGTGGGGAAGGAGAGGTAAGAGAGGGTAATCACACTGATCACTAACAGAACTAAAATATGTGTGGAAAACAGCTTGATATGTTACCACACTATAATTTTTAAGAGTGATATGGACCATAATGTGTTGATCAGATTCTAAGGTTCTTTTTTTTTTCAGAATTGGGATGCAACTTTCTAATATTTGACATTTTCTAAGACTGATGGAGTCTGATTGAATTCCCTGCACTTGACAACTCATGGGAAAAGTGCTGTTATAACCTACAAATCACCTTATAATTCTTCTCTTTGATAACTTTATGACATTAACAAAGATTATCCCTCAAAAAAAATGTAAGACAGATTATAGACCAAGAAGGCCTTGCCATGAAGCATGGCAGTAGGAGGCTTTATTCATCTTCCTTTTCATTTCCCACAAGTTGTCTTTTAAGAGACCAGTAATCCTCTATAGGACATAATCTCACATTGAAGGAAAATGCCACCAGTCCAGTATTTTTCATACTAGCTCAGTATTTATTTCCTCAACTTCTGGTTTTAAACCTAATTCTTAAGCAAAAGAGGAATCCAAATATCCAACATTGATTTTATAAGAAGTGGGTCATTTGGTACCCAAACCATATGTTATGTAGTTCTAATTCATGAAGAGAGGTGATAGACTTTTTTTTCAAAAAATTAGTAAGCATCAGATAGCTACTAGCAACACATCCTTTCATTATAGTAGACTTATAGTTATGGCACTGTTGGTGTAATACATTTTAAATTAATAATACACACAAGAGCTAACAGAACACATTATATTTGATAACAAGTTTTATACCAAAAAAAAAAAAAAACCCACACAAAAGGGATAGTTGCATTAGCATTTCATGTTCCTTGAATAGAATTGCTTGCAAAATCAATTCTATCTCAGCAAAAGAAGATAAGTAAAAATAAATATAACCAACTTATTTAGAATTTTAGGGCTTGTTTATTTTCAGCAATAGAATAATAGTAGGGACTTCAATACCCTACTCTAAGCAATAGTTAGAAAGTCAGTAAGGAAATATTGGATTTAAAATACATGTTAGAGCAGATGTACTGAACAGGCACAAACAGAACCTTTCAACCAACAATGGAAGACTGCACAGTCTCCTCATGTGCACATGGAACATTCTCCAGGTTAGATCACGTGTGAGGCCATAAAACAAATTTTAATAGACTTAAGATTGAAGTCAATGGTATAAAACTACAAATGAATTAGAGAAGAAATCAGTAAAATTTACCAAGATGTGGAAATTAAACAACACACTCTTAAATAATTGTTGGGTCAAAAAAAAAAAAAAAAAAACTTAAAATGGAAGTAAAAAAAAAATCTTGGAAAGGAAAATGGAAATACAACATGCCAAAACTTATGGGATGCAGTAAAAATAATACTAAGAGGGGCATTTAGAGTGATAAACATCTACATTAAGTAAACAAAAAATTAGAAATATACAACCTAACTTTCCACTCAAGGAACCAGAAAAAGAAGAAAAACTAAGTTCAATGTAGTAGAAGGAAGCATAAATAAATGAAATGGAGACTAAAATACAGTAGAAATGAGTAATAAAAATAAAAGCTCCAAGCCATTTTTGAAGGGATAATCAAAATAACATAATAAATAATTAAACAAAAAACAAACCTTTCGCTAGACCAAGAAAAAGGAGAAGGTACAAATAAATAAAATTGGAAAAAGAGAAGGAGACATTACAACTGATAAACAGAAATACTAGGAATAATATGAAACTACTATGAACAATTATATGCCAACACACTAGATAACCTAGAAGAAATGGATAAATTCCAAGAAACATAACTCAAACAAGACTGAATTATGAAGGAAGAGATAATCAGAATAGACAATTAACAAGTAAGGAGATTGAATCAGTAATCAAAAATTTCCCAACGAAAAAGGTCCAGTACAAGATGGTGTCACTGATAAATTCTATCTATCTAATTAAAGAATAATTAATACCAATCCTTCTCAAAACTCTCCTAAGACATAGAAGAGGAGGGAACACTTCCAAACTCATTTTAGAAGGCCAACATTATACTGATACCAAAACCAGACAAGGACATCATAATGAAAGAAAATTATATGCTGATATCTCTGATGAACTTAGATGCAAAGATTCTCAACAATGTATTAACAAACCAAATCCAGTAGTAAAAGTAGTTAAGTAGATCAATAGACATGATCTAGTAGGATTTATTCCTGAGATGCAAGAATAGTTCAACATACACAAATCAAAAAACATGGTATGCCCCAATCAAAAATGAAAAATGAAAATCATAAATTCATCTCAGTAGATGCAGAAACAGCATTTGATGAAATTGAACATTCTTTCATGATAAAAAAATCAACAACTTAAGTATAGGAGAAATATACTTTAGCATAATAATGGCCACAGCTAACCTCTTACTAAGGAATAAGACAAGGATGCCTAGTCTTACCACTGTTATTCAACATAATACCAGAAGTCCTACCCAAAACAATAAAGCAAGAAAATAGATAAATAAATAAAAGGCAGCCAAATCAGAAAGGAAGAAGTAAACTTGTTGTTGTTTCCAAATGACATGATACTATATGTGGAAAACCCAAAACAGTGCACCAAAAAACAACAGCTAAACAAACAAATCGAAACTAATCAACAAAGTAGTTTCAGGATACAAAAGTCAATACACAAAAGTCCATTGTATTTCTATAGAGTAACAATGAACTATCAGAAAAAGAAATTAAGAAGACAATTCCATTTACAATTACATCAAATTTTTAAGATTTTATTTATTTGTTTATTTGAGAGAGAGAGAGAACATGAGAACATGTGCCCTTGAGAGTAGGGGGAGGGACAGAGGAAGAGAGGGACAAGAAGACCCTGCGCTGAGCATGGAGACCAATGGCTGATCTCAGGACCCTGAGATCATGACCTGCGCTGAAACTGATTGAACTATCTCCCTGCATCAAATATTATTAAACTGTTCTTACTACTCAAAGCGATCTACAGATTCTGTGCAATCCCTATCAAAATTCCAAAATTCCTTGGGGCGCCTGGGTGGCTCAGTGGGTTAAAGCCTCTGCCTTCGGCTCAGGTCATGATCTCAGGGTCCTGGGATCGAGCCCCGCATCGGGCTCTCTGCTCCGCAGGGAGCCTGCTTCCTCCTCTCTCTCTGCCTGCCTCTCTGCCTGCTTGTGATTTCTGTCTGTCAAATAAAAAAAAAAAATAAAAAAAAAAAAATTCCAAAATTCCAATCCATTTTTCACAGACATAGGAAAAACAATCCTAAAATTTGTATTGAAGCACTAAAGACCTCAAATAACTGAAACAATTTTGAGAAAGAACAAATCTGGAGGAATCACATGTCTTGGTTTCACAATATATTAGAAAACTGTTGTAATCAAAATAGTCTGTTGTTGGCATGAAATAGACACCTATATCAATGGAACATAATAGAGAACCCAAAAATAAATACACACATACACGATTAATTAGTTTTTGACATGGGGCCAAAACTATATGACAGGGAAAGGACAGTCTCTTCAATGAATGGTGTTGGGAAAACTGTACATCCCCTTGCTAAGAACCCCAAAGATACAGATATATTGAAAAGAAGAGCCATCTGTACCCCAATGTTTATTGCAGCAATGGCCACGGTCACCAAACTGTGGAAAGAACCACGATGCCCTTCAATGGACGAATGGATAAGGAAGATGTGGTCCATATACGCTATGGAGTATTATGCCTCCATCAGGAAGGATGAATACCCAACTTTTGTAGCAACATGGATGGGACTGGAAGAGATTATGATGAGCGAAATAAGTCAAGCAGAGAGAGTCAAGTATCATATGGTCTCACTTATTTGTGAGATGGAGAGGAGAGGGAGTTGAGGGAAACTGGAAGGGGAGATGAACCATGAGAGACTATGGACTCTGAAAAACAACCAGAGGGTTTTGAAGGGGCGGGGGTGGGGGGTGAGTGGGAGGTTGAGGAACTAGGTGGTGGGTAATAGGGAGGGCACATACTGCATGGAGCACTGGGTGTGGTGCAAAAACAATGAATACTGTTACTCTGAAAATAAACAAATAATAAAAAAACCCCAAAAACATCATCCCTATCTTATACAATATACCAAAATCAACTCAAAATGTACTAAATAACTGAATTAATACCTAAAAGTACAAAATCACTCAATGAAAGTCACAGGGGGTAAGCTTCTTTTCACCAGACTTGTCAAAATTTATTTGTGTTTGTTTTTGTTTTGACACCAAAAGAAAAGGTGATAAAAGCAAAATAAACAAGTAGGGCTACATCAAACTAAAAAGCTTTTCACAGCAAAGGAAACCATCCACAAAATCAAAGGCAACCTGTGGAACAGGGTAAAATATTTGCAAGCCACATATCCAAAAAAGGTTAATTTTCAAAATATACAAGGAACTCATACAACTTAATGATAAAATAAGAAGTAATTAAAAAATGAGCAAAGGACCATTTTTCCAAAGACATGCAAATGCTTAACAGATGAAAAGGTGCATGAAAAGGTGCCCAGCATACTACTCATCAAGGAAATGCAAATCAAACTACAATGAGATACCACATCACACCTCTTAGAATGACTGTTATCAAACAAATAAGAGATCAATGCTGGTGAAATTGTGGAGGAAGGGAAACCTTGAGCACTATTAGTGGGAATACAAACAGATGCAGCTGGTGTGGAAGACATTAGAGGTTAGACCTCTTGTAAGTAAGCAGCACACTTGTTTCTTACACATATGTTGTCTTCAGTTCACTTTTTCATTTCTTTTAATTTTCCTCTTTCTTTTCTACCGAGAAATTATTGGTAGACCTAAAGATACTTGAGAATAAACACAATAAAGCAAGTCATTCATGTGAACTTTTAAAAGATTAGGGAAAAGAAGCATCTAGATTGTTCGGATATTGATGGAAAATAGGTCAGTCTCTAAGATTCATTGTTAAATACCATTATCACAAGCATGAACACAATACAATTTCTTCTCTGTATTTTTTAACTATGACTAAATATTGAAGCAATTATTTTTTCTACAATACCTTTTTTTGATAAAGTAACTTGGTTAATAGTCAGGAATTAGTTATAATGAGATTTATATGTCAGACAAAAATTTGATAAGAGAAGAAATAATGAAATGGAAATTTAGATGATTTTAATAAAGACATTATTTACATATATAGGTAAGAATCTATTTACTGGTAAGGATAGTGTTTGGGGACTGGTAAAAGGAATCATGCTACATTAAACTACTGTTGGCAGGACACTGTTTCCACCCTTGGATCCAAGATCATAATCCAGAGTAAGGTATGGTTAGCAGAATCTGGAGTCAGAGAAAGCTGTAAAGAGAAGGCCACCTTATAGATGCTGTGATGCAGATATCAACCTATATGTTAATGAAATATTTGTAATTGTTTACAGGGTTTGTACATATGCCTTTGTAATTAATTTAGAGAAATCCACTATGAAACATAGAGAGTTAAACCTTTTGAGCAAATGGCTCAGAAATCAGAATTCACCTGTAGGGAAAAGGAGCCAAGGGATATCATCCAAATTACATGCTTTGTTATATATAGAAAATGTTGATACTGAATATTGCATCTTCATGAGCACCAAATTGGTGGGGCCTACGCTTAAGTTTTTTCTCCTAAATCTCTGTTGTTTGATGATAGAAGAAACATAACTTGTAGATTCAGCCTCAGTACTCATATTAAACATTTTTCATTAAAATCTTGGAAAAAATCAAGAAAAATAGAGACAAGGTGTATTCTTTTTTTTTTAAATTAAATTAGTACTGCAGTTTCTTTAATTTGGAGTATGTGAGTCAGGATTTCTTTTGAGAGGAGATTTGGCAAGAATATGGGTTAAAGTCCTCAATTTCTAATCTTTCTTAGATTGGGAAATTATATAGATTATATCTAATTTATATATAATTATATACATTTATATTTGTATAGTTATACATACACATACATACACATATATGTATATATATATATATATTCTAGCAGATGCAAGGCATGGTATAATTTAAAGAAAACATGAAGAAACAAAACACTGATACATAAAAATAGCCAAGTAGAACATGAGGTTGATTATTACCTTTGATTCACAGTAGGATTAAATAAAAAATTCAAACTTGAAAAAGGGCATGTGATTTCCTTCAGGATACAAAAGTTGAGTTTTTACCTGCCTCTTCTAATTTAGCTGGATCTAATTCCATGTACAGGAAACACTGGAGTTACAATAAAGTGATTACTTCTTTTTATCTTTTACTTTCCTAGTAATCTGTTTCAGCTCATCTTTTCTTCACTGAATTTTCAGAATGTTTCCTACAGGCCAGTGAGTAAAACTCATTAATTTAGTAAGTTGTAAAGGAACTAGACCTAATTGTAATAGTAATGAATTATTCATGTAATATTCATGTAATGACTCAGTGTTATAATGGATTCCATTTGGGTGTGCCCACTGTGATCATTGTCATTGTCACCAAAACATTGGAGATGTTTCCTCAGGCGGAGTGCTTACCTCTTATTCCTTCCAATATGGCAAATGTGGTATTCCCTCATTTAATTCTTCTAATGAACCCCAACAACATTATTATGCTACAGTTACAGATGAACAAAGAGAAAGGTTTTAGGAGGGGCCGTAACTTGCCCATATTTTCCAAGTAATAAGTTTCAGAAACTCCTTGAGACCAGGTCTATGTCATTCCAAACCTTTTGTCCTTAACTAGCTCACACTCTGTTTTCCCATCTGCTCCCAAATCCTGTCAGCAGTCACTCTGGAGATTTTCAGACCTTTGATTTTTAAAATTGGTACATGAATCCAGAGCATAAGAATTTCTCTCTGAGGTAATACAACAGCAATTTTTAAGGCAGACCTAAGAAAATGTGAAAAATGTGAAGCAGGCATTCAGTCAAACTGTACCTTCCCACTTGTGTAAAACTTACCCCACCTCATTGCACCTGGCTATTCATGAAGCCCAATTTATTTCTCATCCTTTGGAAAGCTCATTTTTCAGAGCTTCTATTATTTCCCATTTCAACATTTTTTTTTTTTTTAGTTCATTCTAGCTCAAAAACCTTATAAGTGCTGATGGGTAGTCTCTTGTCTTTCCAGGTGTTATAATTGGGTTTTAATGAGGGTATTGTGAAGGTGGTATATTAATCCTCTGCATTGCTTGTAATGATGACATTTATCAGACACTGACATACTTAACAGAAAACCCATTGTATTTACTATAGTCTTATTTTCCCTCAGGAAAATGTTTCCTTACATAAAGCTTTTTCAAATTATGGTTATTTCCTAACACCACCTGCATCTCAGAGCAAGGAGGTCGAACTGAGATCCTTCTCCTCTACCCACTTGCTAAAATCCTTGCTTTTTTCAGCTTCCTTTTCCCCCATCTCATATTACTTGCCCCTGCCAACTTACCCCCAGTGCAACCTCTTTCAGAGTTCTATGTCAGAGGTTATTTTCTCTACCTGAGATTCTCCCATCATCCTGGTGCCTTTCCCATCTTCAAAGATAATGAGAACTTTAGACTCTCGGTTCCTTGATTTTATTCCAGTACTCGCCACTCTACCATAGGCACCCACAGTCCATGGTCAATCCTTCAAACCATGGTTGGGATTAGGGTGAGACCAGTGAGGCTTTCAATTTGGGGGAAAAAACTTAAGGGATGCCAGTGAAACTCAATAATCAAGATAAATTACATTTTAATGTATTTAAAAAATTTAAAATGTGATATAAGGATTCTATAAGAAATAGTTCATTAAAATATTAAAGTCAAGATCAACAAATTGAAATTAATAGTTATTTAAGATCTTGGTCAAGAGAAATTGACAAACAGAGCAGTTGTCTCAGTTGAAAATGAGATGAGTGAAGGAGCAGATTCTGAAAATAGTACCGATGAATTTTCTTTCCTGGAAGCCAGGAAAGTAAAATTATTATATCTTATTACTTTGAAATAGAATAATATTTTAACTTAAAATATTATATGGTTTATATTATGTATTATATGTTATATAATTTAAAATATTGTATGTTTTAAACCCAACTTTGCAATTTTTCATTAATTTTTCAACCATTTTAATGTCCTCAAAAAATAACCATTAAATAGCACATTAAATATGTATATGGCAGCTCACGTTTTTGCTTTGACCTCCGGCTCTGAGGCAGTAACCAGTACTCCTTGCAATTGCTCCATCATGTCTAGGGATTCCCATCTCTCCCTCATTGCCCACTCCTGGGGTAGCAAGGTACACACAGAAACATAAAGAAATCCTTGTTGGATTGGTAAAGAGATACTATGGCTCCTAAGAGTGTTGTCTTCCTGGGCCTTCACCTCTATCCCGTAGTGAGAGTGAGTACTGAGCTCCATGTCTTAGGGACAAAATGAATGTTAGACTCCTAGTTCTATTGAAGTCACCCACTATAGGAAGTTCTGTACAAGGTTTTTATGTATCTTGATGTCTTGGGCCAGAAACTCTAAAAGAACCTTGTATGTGGTAAATTATTTCATGGCAGAGCTCTCTCCTTACCATTTTTAAGATTTCTTGTTTCAGTGTTTGTTGCCAGCATCTTGGTGGTTTCCAGTGAATAGAAAATATTGCCATGAGACCTGTTGTCCAAGTGTTGGCTTCTAATTTAGTCTGGAAATTCCCAAAAACCCAACTTTGTATTTCCTTTTCTAAAAACTACACTAAGAATTTATTTTGGCACAATCATCTACCCTTGTTTCAAATTCTTCAAAATCTGTTTACTGGAATGGAGCACTTTAAAGAAAATTAACTGTGATAATAATCATCCTTGTGTGCTGTTGACTGTAATGTTTTGGAGAAATAAATACCTCTGTTCTTTCACAAATATTCAAGAAATGTTGATTTTAGCGACTTGTGGGACATAAAATTTTCCTATGAATATTGATAAATAAAAATATGAGCATCAGCAGGAGCAAATAAAGATGAGGTTAAAAATTATGGATAACAGAATGACCTATTTTGCAAGAATATTGTACAGGTTTTCTTCATAATATATAATTTTTATTTTTTGGTATTTTCATATATATGTTTTTCATTTTATTTTGTATATTTATCCTGCATATATATTTTCATATATATTTTAATGTAAAAATTTTGAGACATACCAAATTATTCAACTTTATTCAGCATATATATGGTTGTATACACACACTCACACCCCCCCACACATATAATTTCACAATAAAATATGCTAAAATTAATTTTTTTCTGTAAACATCATGACTATTTCAAAATAAAAAAAGTTATTTATTTATTTTTAAAAGGCAATTTACAATTACATTAAAGCAATCTGTTTTTACAGGTTATTCTTTGAAACCCAGAGTCCAAATCTGAGTTCCACATGAAGAAAAAAAGAAAATTATCTATTACAAAATACAAAATTACAATAGGCAAATTGTTTTAAATGGCTCATGAGGTTTACAAAGACCTTGGTTCTGCACTAATGGTTGAGTTATACAGTTTAGTATCATAATGATAAGTTTAAAAATATCACATTTGCTTTTGCAGAATTTTGAATTAAAATAGAAAATAGTACAAATAGAGAATAAGCATGTGACATAAACATAATGCACTGAACAAACCGTAAATTCTGTTTATATGAGATTATACAATAGGCAAAAGAATCTATACCGAAATAAATCAGATCAGCGGCATGTCTCTGTGGGTAGGGGAATAATTGACCCAGGAACATGAGGGAACCTTCTCGGATGATGGATATGCTCTGTGTCTTCCGCGGGTGTGCCATTTGTCAAAACTGTAAACCATAATACTAAAAATCAATGGCCTTCACTGTTTATTAATAATATCATAATAAAAACAAGTAAATAAAACATATTTCAGGTTGAAAACTGTTTTTACTACTTTTTTTAGGTCTAAAAAGTCTACCTTTTTAATATGCTATAGTATGTCAGGTAGTGATATGTAGAATTAAATTTAAAAGGAGGAGGGTAACATGTCATCTGCAAAGAGTGAAAGTTTGATTTCTTCCTTGCCAATTTGGATGCCTTTTATTTCTATATGTTATCTGATGCCGAGGCTAGGACTTCCAGTATTATGTTGAATAACAATGGTGAGAGTGGACATCCCTGTTTTGTTCCTGACCTTAGAGAAAGTCTCTCATTTTTCCCCACTGAAGATATTATTAGCTGTGGGTCTTTTATATATGGTCTTTATGCTGTTGAGGTACGGTACTCTATGTAGAAAACCCAAAAGACTCCACAAAAACACTGCTAGAACTGATACAAGAATTCAGTAAAGTTGCAGGATACAAAATCAGTAAATCAGTGTATAGAAATCTGTTGCATTTATAAACACCACAAATCAAACAGCAGAAAGAGAAGTCAAGCAACTGATTCCATTTACAATTGCACCAAAAACCATAAGATATCTCTGAATAAACCTAACCAAAGAGGTAAAAGGTCTGCACCCTGAAAACTATAAGACACATAAGAAAGAAATTGAAATAAATTGAAATTAAAATAGAAAACACTACTAATAGAGAAGCATGTGACATAAACATAAACATAATACGTCTGATAAAAGGTTAATATCCAAAATATATAAAGAACTTATCAAACCCAACACCCCAAAAAGGAATAATCCAGTTAAGAAATGGGCAGAAGACATGAATAGACATTTTTCCAAAGAAAACAGCGAGATGGCCAACAGACTCTTGAAAAGATGCTCATCATCACTCATTATCAGGGAATTGCAAATCCAGACTACAATGAGATACCACCTCACACCAGTCAGTTTGGTTAAAATCAACAACACAAGAAATGACATGTTGCAAGGACTCAGAGAAAGGGGAACACTCTTGCACTTTTGGGGGGAATGGAAACTGGTGCAGCCACTACTGAAAACAGTACGGAGGTTCCTCAAAAAGTTAAAAATAGAACTACCCTACAATCCAGCAGTTGCAATACTAGGTATTTAACCAAAGGATACAAAAATACAGATTTGAAGGGATACATGCACCCTGATGTTTATAGCATTATCAGCAATAGCCAAACTATGGAAAGAGCTCAGCTGTCCATTGACAGAGGAATGGATAAAGAAAATGTGGTATATATATATATATATATATATATATACACAATGGACTATTACTCAGCAAGCAAAGAAATGAAATCTTGCCATTTGCAACGACGTGGATGGAACTAGAGAGTATTATGCTAAGCAAATTAAGCCAGAGAAAGACAAATACCTTATGATTTCACTCATATGTGGAATTTAAGAAACAAAACACATGTACATGAGGAGAAAAAACAGAGAAGCAAACCACAGGGGCAACCTTTAACTCTAGAGAACACACTGCTGATCATCAGAGGGGTTTTATGGGGAGGATGGGGGAGAGGATGGGGGAAACAGGTGACAGGGATGAAGGAGGGCACTTGTGATGAGCATGGGGTGATGTAGGGAAGTGTTGAATCACTACATCTGAAACTAGTATTACACTGCACCTGTTAACTAACTGGAATTTAAATAAAACCTTGAAACAAAAAAAAAAAAAAAAGAAAAAGAAACAAACAAACAACAACAACAAAAAAAAGAGGAAGGTCAGATCAGAGCTGACAGTGTGGACAGTGGGCTCTTCTCAACAAGGTGGCAGAATAGGCTTCTTTGAGAAAGTGACACTTGAGCAGAAAGGGGAAGGAAATGAGGCCTGGAGCCACACAGTCAAACTAAGGAAGGAAAGTTCAGGCAAAGGCTATGGCAAGGGGCAGACTAAAATGGAAAGTGGAACTGTGTTTAAATTACCAGCTTAACGGTGGTAAGTGAGTGAGAGAGAGAGAGATAGAAAGCAAAAAGAAGAACCAAGTTTTGAAAGTACATTTTTAAAGATAACACCATATCTTACGAACCAAAGTGTACTGATTAGTCCTCTCCTGAGGGGTTAGAATTTTGCTTTCTAAGTGGGCACAAGGCTCTCTTTCTCATCAGTGCGCTGGGTGTCCCAATACTCATACCTAACGGAGATGATTTCAACAACAGAGCCACTCAGAGGAGTTTCCGCAGATGCTGGAAACCACGCAGGATGCGGGCTTCTCTTTCTGTGGAAGGAGAGAGCACAGCAGGCGTGCCTCCCTGATGTGAGGCTGCAACTCTTCACCCGCGGCTGGTTGCCTCTTGACATCTTAATAAAATTACTTACACATCTTAACCCACTTTGGCTCCCTTATCATCGCCTCTAGAAATATATGTCTATGTCGAGTATGAAGATCTTTTTTTGGAATAATTAGGAGAGTCTGCAGACAGTGAAATAGCATTTTCAACATTATAAGCTTGATTATAGAGCACAGAGTGCTTAAGAGTAGATAGATCCAAGACATTATGTTACCGTAGGATGTTTTAGCCTTGCCTTTTGAAAAGATAATTTATCATTTGGTTTTATAATAATAAAAATATAACTGCTTAATAATGGCTTGGAAGAATTAAAAGCATTGATAAAAAATGTGAGATGAGTATTATACAATAAAATTTAATGTCTTTTTTCAAAAATACTGTTTTTAATAAAAACAATTGTGCCACAAATTACATGGTTTTTATTCAAATTTTCACAAATAATTTTATTTATGCATAAGAAGTACTGTAGAGATTTCTGGTGAACAAACCTATTGAGGTATAATTTACATATATAAAATGCAAGACGTTTTCAATGCCATGAGTTTTGGCAATTGCCTACACCTGTGTAGATGGTACTTCAAACAAGGAATTAAACCACTTCCATCATTCCAGAAAGTAACATCATGCCCCTTCCCAGACAGTGTTCTCTTCCATTTTACCATCATCATCATCATCATCTAGAAATCTCCTGTACATCCTTTCCTGACATTTAGTCCCTGTGAAAGACTCCGTTCCCATTAAACATTTTTCGACTGATAGACTCAGTGCAGCAGTTAGAGAAAGAGAGTGTAGCTGCCCACTAGAGATGGTGTGCAGTCCAAGCCTCGATGAGCAGAAGCATGGAGCTGGGGAAAGCTGGGACCAGAGTTGACCCACTGCAGATCTAGAAATGGAATGGGGTCACATGAGCCAAGCCCATTCCAGACCCAGCCGTGGGACAACAGGACAGCTTGTTGCTTATGATAAGAAATACAATGGACAAAGGGCTGGAGTGTCTGAATGTATTAGGTGATACATTTTCTCCCTATAGGAACGTAGAAAGAAGGAGCCAAATTTCAGCTCAAAGACTGCAATTAGAATCAGAGGGAGTGAACTGAGTTTAATGCTGACAACGATTTGGGCTCATCAGTTTTGCTAGACGAATGCATCACTTGTGTTAGAGGAATGGAGACCTCGAGGTTTGTTTGTTTGTTTGTTTGTTTATTCTATTCATTTATTTGACGAGAAAGAGCATAAGCAGGGGGAGAGGCAGGGAGAGAAAGAAGCAGACTCCCTGCTGAGCAAGGAGCCCGATGCAGGACTCGACCCCAGGACCCTGAGATCATGACCTGAGCCGAAGGCAGAATGCTTAACCAACAGAGACACCCAGGCATCCCAATTTTAGATTATCCTTTCTCTTGACAGGGCTACAGAACCCAATTCTAGGAATCTTGTGTATGATCACAGACTATAATACATAAAAAGTATTCCTTGCAGCACTGTTTTAGTGAAAAACTAGAAGCAACCTACATGTCTACCAATAGGGAAATAGTTCAAAATTATGCAATGATTTACATATCTGTATAGTTTGCAAGTATCATCCAAAACACTCAAGAGCACTCACTTTTAGAAATCCCCATCTAAGCCAAGGAATAGGAAAAAAAAAAAATTAATCATACTTAGGAATTTTGAGAGGAAATTATTATGCTAATTAAATTGTTTTCTGATGTAGATTAATCCTCAGTCCATCATGTGCCAGAAAAAAAGAAAAATGCCTTATGAACAGGCATTAGGACTGTTTGGAAGGGAATCAGAGCAGAGGACCAGCGGTCACTTCCACAACAGGGGTACAGGATGACTCAGCCCAAATTCTAAAAGCTCCAGGCAACCATTTTCTAGCTAGAATGCAGTAATGCACTTATTTAAGGGAAACAACATATCAGGTCACAGAAATGGATTTCCTTTTTTAATGGACATTATGAAATCAATAATATCATGCGTGCAGCATTGTATACAGTGATAAAATTTTACTTATGAAATTAATTTAATTTGTTTTAATAACATGAGCGAGTAAGCAACTTTTTTTTCCTTTAAGACAAGTTATTGAGTAAACTTACTGCAACAGGGACATAATTCTCATTTAAGCCAATCATCTCCAAAGTCAGAAACTAACTCCGTCTAAAGCACGTTGTTTTGTTTTCAAGAAATAGTCATTATTAAAATATATACATATAAAATGGTTATTTCTCATTGGTGGTCTTAGAGGACATTTACTATTGGACCAAATTGATGTTTGCTTGGTCACTGAGGGCTTTTGGTGGTGGGGAGAGAAGATTTATACTTTATTCTCTGAAGGAGATTCAGAAAATATGGTCCCTGTAATTTATCTTCAGAATAATAAGTAGACCACATATGCCAACACGTACTCAGTGCCTTGCACTTGGCATTTTAAGAGCTATGACTTCTTCCTACTAAAGATACATCATTGAATGTTTGTAAATATTTTCAAAACCTGACCTCTGCAAGTGGTTTCATTACACAGAGGTTGTTGGTCCACCAGGGCTCAATAACAAGATTAATAGCTATTTTTAAGGGAGTACCTACTAGGAGCTTTAAATACATTATCCTTTGGCCTCCCAGGAGCAGCAGAAAAGTAATGAGGACCATTACTGAGCACTTAGGATCTGTCAGGTTCTGTGCTCAGCTCTGTCCTTGTTACAGAATTTAAATCTCCCATGCAATGTGTGTCTTACATAGTAAAAGTTAAAACAAAAAAAGAAATGGACTGAACAAACTGATGAAAACAGTTAAGTTTATGTAAAATAGCATATTAAAAAATAATCAAAAAGGAAGTAAGGTGTGGGATAAGTCTTTGGAAAAAGCTATCTCAAAAGACAAACACGGTAGTTTTAGGGAAAAAATTACAGATGATTTTTTTCTCACGCCTTCTCACAACAGTAAATGATAGAGAAATACCATGATGCTAGCAGTGAAAATAATGGAAATAAAATACCAGTTGTTTGCATTTACTCCAAGGAAAATACTGTGCTAAAATAATCTACATTTATTGGAAGTTATTGCAATAGGAGTAAATACTCCTCTGACAAAAATTTACCGGTATCTCAAGTGCCTGGGTGGGGCCATTGATTGAGCCTCTGACTGTTGCTTTCAGCTCAGGTCATGATGTCAGGGTCTTGAGGTCAAATCCTGCATGGGGTTCCATGCTCAGTGGGGAATCAGCTTGAGAATCTCTCCCCCTGCTCTACCCCTTTTGCAAATTCTCTCTAAAATAAATTAATAGATTAAAAAAGAAAAAAAAATATTGACTACTTTCTCAGAAACAGGAAGTCAGAAGTGAGACACAAGGAGCTTTGAGGACGAGGCTGCAGAGATTCAAGGCAGGAACGAGTTGGGGCAGGGCTAATTCCATGATACAATATTTAAGTCCTGGACATGGTCAGGGGGCCTGATAAGTAAAGTGTTGTTTTGATGAATAAGCTATTTAGTGCTGTCTCCAAAAAACTTACTTTGGTTACTTCCTGAGACAAACAGTACTTTATTGAATTACTATCTTTTCTTTCCATGAGAAAGTTTTTTTTGTTGTTGTTGTTTTGTTTTGAATCAAAACAAACCACCAACGGAATATTGGTTAACATCAATGTCCTCTAATTTCTCCCACTTCTCTTGTGGTCCAGCCAAAGCTGGAGGATAAACAGCTATCATCCTGATAAATGATCAGCCAAGATCCACACTGCTGTTTGAAGGACTGTGACTGCAAACCAGGTTTTGGGCAGGGGACATTTCCGTGCCTTGTGTTGTCGCCGTGCTTGGAGGATTAATACACTCAGCCTCAGTACTGAGTGGATGGGCCGGACTGCCTCCAGAGAACAGTGACTGCCCAGGCTTAGCCCTGGTTTTTATGGAGAAAATTATCTGGAGATGTCATCAACTAACCCAAAGCAAGGAAGGACTAGAACAAAGGAGACCTGTTACTTTTAAACATGAACTACTAACTCATTCATAGGATAGGTACAGTTGCTCAGAAAGTACATATAGAGAAAAGATGGGCTATAATCACCCCTGCCCCCTAGAGCCTCCTAAGGGTCATAAAAGCTTTGTCTCAAATACCTTAGAGAGTGAGAGGTTCAGACAAAGTCGATGCTGACGTTTCAGCAAATGCCTTAGATTTATGCCCAGAGGTTCAAATCATATTTTCTAAAATTAACTCCATGATGTAGATCACATTTTTCTGTCCTTTTGACATTTTTCTGTTCATTTGTTGGGTCACTTATGACACTCGGGCTACATAGGAGAATTTAAGACCATGGGGATATGCATGTGAATGCTGAATTACTGATAGATACCAAATAAAAATTAGAATCAGGTGATTTACACTTCTAAGCTAGGAGCCAAAAATGTCTTCCTTAAAATGAGAAATGTGGAGCTATTAGCCAAATAATCTAATTTTATTTTATTTTATTTATTTTGCTTTTTGAGTTTTCTCTATCCTAGTAACAAGAAGACACTAGAAGTACCTTGCTGAGAAATGTACACTGTCAGAAAAAGGAAACCAAAAAAAAAAAAAAAAATCAAGCATCATATAGCAATAGGCTTTTGCCACCAAGTCTAGGCAAAGGTTGTAGTAAATAATTGGTTTTCAAAGGTTCTGATAAGGTTAAGTCTGAACATCAATGGATTGTTAAATTAAAAAATAAAAATTGTTAAAAAAAAAAACAAAACCCAAGATTATTAGGAAGGCTGTACATTTAACTTTAAATCACATGTATGAATGCATACACACACACACACACACACACACACACACACACACTCATACTGATTATTTTAGAAATCCAAGGACGGGATTCAGTTATCACAACTAAGTTACATCTTAGAAGTGTGGTAATTTCAAAAATGTTGGGAACCTACCACATGGAGTAACTTATGAGATCTAAAAAAACTTCTTTTTAAAAAAGTTTTTTTTTTTTTTTTTAATCTGTACTTCTTTGTTTATTGTTGCATTGTGCACAAGAGACAGGATACAGTAACAACTTAAGTATCCATCAATAGTCCTAGAAAAGTTTCACCTGGTTTGTAGTCTCTCAAGAGTGTATGTGTATTCCCCTGGACCAGCTATTTCTTAGACGGTACAGTTTTTTCTAACAAAATTATATGTCTTTGGAAACTTTATATGCTTTTGAGCTGTGAGTAGTAGACTCAGTCTCAAATCTCATGCTATCATTTAAAACATGGCCCAAGTTTGCCTGCATATTGGATAAGGGTAGAATCACAGAGAGATTCACGGTCCTTCAGATTCTGGTTGAGGACTTGTCAAGAGTAGGGCAATGCTCTGGGCTAAAATTGTGTAGGTATATTTTTGATTTTCCAGTGGAAAGACTAACAAGTGTTTACTTTCTTGATCCAAAAGGGACAGTAGGAAAACAGAATGTGGATTTAGAATTAAAAAAATGCATAAGCTCAATTGGTGGCATGGCAATCAAAATAATATGGGGTCTTTTGATCATGGGGAAATAAGAATGAATGTTTTGTTCATGGTCCAAAGTCCTGAATGAATGGGTACCCCGGTCCATTAGATTTATGGAATCAGGGAAGATTATTGCAAGAACTGGTACGAGGTATATTGAATTCTTTCTGGATTAGGTTTTTCTGCAGTTCACTTTTTTTTGACGAATACTTGACATAAATAGCATATTAACCTTAGGTATACAACATAGTGATTTGACACTTACGTACATTACAGAATGATCACCATGATAAGTCTAGTTACTGTCACCAAAGTTATTATGACTATATTGACTATATATTGACTATATTCCCTATGCTGTACTTTCCATCCGCATGACTTACGAGTTTTAGAACTAGAATTTTGTACCTCTTAATCTCTGTCACTCATTTCACCTGTTCCTCTATCGACCTTCCATCTGGCAATCACGTGTTTGTTCTCCTTATTTAAGAGTCTATTTGGTTTTTCTGTTGTTGTTTGTTTGGTCCTTTATTTTGTATTTTACATTCTACGTATAAGTGACATCATATGCTATTTGTCTTTCATTCTCTGACTTATTTCACTGAACATAATATCTTCTGGATGCATCCTTAACTGCTGGCTTTTGTCCTCCTTTTGCTTTTGGTAATAGGGGTCAGTGTAGATAGAGATTTTGATGGGTCATTCAGAATGTAATGGGTCCTTCTCCAATTATTCTGCCAGTATCACTAGGACTTTTTTTTTTTCCCACAAATTCTAGAAATCTTCTGGAGAAACTCAGTTTGGTCTCGATTTAGACAGAAGGCTGATAGTAAGCCATTGTCCAAATGAGGTCTGATATGATTGTGAACAGATGATCTCAAGGCAACTGAAGAGAAAGTCCTCTGAAAGGATTTAAATGGGTAATTCCATTTTTATAGTGCATCTGTGCCCACTGAATGAGTAGGTGTTGGTCACAAGGGAGGAAATAATTTTAAAGGTCTGAGGGTAAAAGGGCAAGTGTCTGTGGGTTTTTGTACTTGACCATCCTGAAGCCCCTCATCGACTCTCAGGGAGATGGTATACATGTACAGCAGGGTTTGTGGGTTAAATCTCTGTGTCTGAGTCAATCAAAAACTTCAAAACTGGTTTTTAATATTTGGAGAATTTTTTTCATTTTGACTTTAAGGATAAGATGGAGAATCGGGTACATGATTACCCCTCATGTCAGCACCAGCTTCCCTAAATACATCCCCCCCCCCATTTTCACAGCTACTAGAGGATAACTGTCTTTTTTTCAATATTCTTGCTGCTTATGCTACCTACAATGTTTTTATTAAGGAGACTTCTTCCCCTGGTGCTTGATGAATTAGGTGAAAATATCTAGTTGTTTTATCTGTAAGGCTATTTATTCTGAGTCAAATTCTGCTTTTGTTTCAAAGCTGCTTCCAAGTGTTCAGTGAGGGGTTGGTGTTCTCCCTACAGTGGGGCTGCTCCCATCCCAGGTCCTTTTGTGTTTTCCACACCATCACCAGAAAGGGGGTTTCCTCACAGAAAGTGGGTAGGGAGCCGAGCTTCCACCTCTTTCAAGATCTGTTTCTAAAGATTTTTAGAGTCTTTTCTTCAAATTTACAGTGGAATTACCTTTTCTGTTTTAGGAATGGACTAAAGCCCATTTTATTTTCACAGGAAACGCTTTGGAGTAGACTTTAAAATATTTTCTTTATTACAAACAGACTCCTACATACTTCTGGTTTTCTGTCAAATTTAGGGTCTCTCAGTCACCTTGGGATTCTCCTGACTGTAATTTTTCATCTGATATTTTTTAACATCTACTTTTTTTACTGCCTTATGAAACACTTTTATAAATCAGGGGCCTTAAGATTCCATGTTGTTGGAATGGTTTTAAATTCCTCCATAATTTCTCTGTATTTTGTTTAGACTTTGCAGTCTCACACCATGGTTCTTAGTTCAGACTGAGATGAAGTCTAAAAATAGCCTGTCAAGGCTTGGCCATTTCCAAAGGGGATTTGGTTTTTGGGTTTTGGTTTTGTTTTTTACTTTATTAATTATTTTTATTAACATATAATATCGGGGCGCCTGGGTGGCTCAGTGGATTAAGCCGCTGCCTTCGGCTCAGGTCATGATCTCAGGGTCCTGGGATCGAGCCCCGCATCGGGCTCTCTGCTCAGTGGGGAGCCTGCTTCCTCCTCTCTCTCTGCCTGCCTTTCTGCCTACCTGTGATCTCTGTCTGTCAAATAAAAATTAAAAAAAAAAATCTTTAAAAAAAAATAATATCATTTGCCCAGGAGTACATGTCTGTGAATTATCAGGCTTACACATTTCACAGCACTCACCATATCATATACCCTCCCCAATGTCCATAACTAAACCACCCTCTCCCTAACCTCTCCACCCCCCAGCAAACCCCCTTAGTTTGTTTTGTGATATTAAGAGTCTTTTATGGTTTGTCTCCCTCCTGATCCCATATTGTTTCATTTTTTCTTTCCCTACCCCACACAACCTCCCGCCCTGCCTCTCAAATTCCTCATATCAAAGAGATCATATGATCATTGTCTTTCTCTGACTGACTTATTTCGTTCAGCATAATACCCTCTAGTTCCATCCATGTTGTTGCAAATGACAAGATTTCGTTTCTTTTGATGGCTGCATAGTATACCACATCTTCTTTATCTATTCATCTGTTGATGGACATCTAGTTTCTTTCGATAGTTTGGCTATTGTGGACATTGCTGCTATAAACATTTGGTTGCACGTGCCTCGGAAGGGAATTTGATCTGAAGAGGCAGTTGATATTTATAAATCCCAGACTGGCCAGAAGGTAAGAGAAGTAAGTTAGGAGAGGGGGTAAAGGAGGAAGATGATAGGAAAGAAGGAAGAGCAGATGAAAAGCAAGGAAAAGACACTGAGTTCAAGTTGTGATGGAACTTCAGCTCCTTTCCATCCTATGACACCTCCCAAGTTCAAATTTTTGTTCATATCAATTTTTGCAGAGTGGTCCCTGCTTTTAAACTGTCCTTGATAAAATGATGCCTTTTGAAATGTAATCACATGAATTAGAGTCATGATGTAAATGTCTGTAAGAAGCAAGAGTCCAATGGCCAAAGGCAAAACTTTAGACTTAGAATGATATAAAACCAAGAGAATCTGGCAACAGATCATTCAAAGTCTTGATTTTGCATGCTGTCTCTTGGGCCCCTAAGTTCTTCGGTGGCTTTTTAAAAAATCCCCAATCCAATAGCCTGAGATTCTTGGTGAACAGAATTTTTTCATGGTAGATTTCATACAGAACCAGATTCTTACAGACTAAACAAGAGTTAGGAGCATTCACATAAGTCTTTGAAAAGTGACCACAGGCAAAGTTTGTCCAAAGGATACCAGTCTGAGAAAGAATATTTTAAACTTGTCTGTTGTGGGGCTGTCTCTAGGAGTCAATTGATCAGTGTAAATGTTTGGCCTTCTTCCTAGAAACGTCCTCTTTTTTTAAAAAAATTTTATTTATTTATTTGACAGAGAGAGATCACAAGTAGGCAGAGAGGCAGGCAGAGAGAGAGGGGGAAACTGGCTCCCCGCTGAGCATTTGCCCGATGCGGGACTCTATCCCAGGACCCTGAGATCATGACCCGAGCAGAAGGCAGCGGCTCAACCCACTGAGCCACCCAGGTGCCCCGAAACTTCCTCTTAATAGATTCATATAAATGATGAGGACAGAAGGAGGCAATGAGTGATGTCAGTAATAAGGCAGATTTCCATTAAGCATTAAAAATTTCAAACCTGATCAGATTACACAAGATGCCCTACAAGAGATCCTATTTCCCAGCAGACAAAATAATATTAGCATTTGGGAACTTGATGAAACAAAACAAAGATCAGATTCCATATCAATATTTACACTGTACAATCTGAGTAGAAGAGATTTCCTCAAGAATTCTCCAGTAGAACATTTCCAAATCAAGAGTCTTGGGCCATAGGAGGGAGGCTATGTCCAGTGGACCACAGTCGTGATTTCAGGGTACTGATCTCATTATATCACCAGATAATCTGTTAGTAATGCATACATAAATTTACTAGAATGTAAAGTGATCAGAGAGGACATACCTTGAAAGAATTTTACCAGTGTCTCAGAAGGGTAAGTCAGACTGGGGTATTTATAAAGTCTTATGTCTGGCCTTAAATGATGATATACAAATCTTTCAAGGCAAGGAACTAATTAAGATTGGGAAACTTAATATGATATTTTAGGATTAGTGGGTTTTGTGAGGTCAGTATTTTGAGCCACTTAACTATTGTTTGATAAGTGAATTGTTTGATCAGAGCAACAGACTATTATCTCCAATAAATTGATCTGTAGGAATTTCATGGAAAGAGAAACAACAATGAAGTTAGTTATTGATTTATAGTAAAGAGTTCGATGAAGGTTTCCTGATACAGGTAAGTCCTTGTCATCCACTCTTGCCTGAGTAATGTGGACATTCCCGATCAGCTGATATCCTATTTAATAACTATGGATAGGTTAATGTTTTCATGACACTGTGTGTCAGATATTATCCACCTGCTTTATGATGATGTCATTTACTCCTTGGAGCAACTCTGTGAGGTAAATAGTCTTGTTATCCCCTTTTAACAACAGGTGAGCTGAAACCCAGAAAGTATAAGTAAGTTTTCCAAAACATAGCAAGACTGGGCCATCAGGTAGGATTCAAACCCAGGCAAACCAGTAGTAGAAGCCATGTTCTTCATTACTGTATTTTAATGCCTCTGCTGTATTAACCATGTCACTTAAATTTTAGGAACAAAAGAGAACTGACAATGCCATTCAAAGGTTTCATGTAAGAGACAGCATTAGGCACAGACCTTGCACAGAGGCTTGACTTCTCACTCTGTACTTTGCCATTGGGATAACAATGTCTGGAAAAATTAGCAGTGTAGAAGGTGATCTACAAATAAATTGCCATTGCAATCCAAATTCCTAAATTGTTTTCTCTAGAACTTCATAATCTGACTCTTAAATGGATTACATGGGTGGGGGTCCAAGAAATTCTAAGGACTAAGAATAAGATGGGTGTGGTTTTTTTCCTACCAGTCAGGGATGCTCATTTTAAAGGTGTAATAAACAAAGCAATGGGATTATTAGTGCAGGACGAGACCAAAGAGATCAAAGAAACCAAAGGAGAGGTGTAAAAACTAATCTACATTTGTACCATAATAAATAGTATAAACACCACAGCATTTGCAGATTAATTAGGATGTGATTAAACCTTTCATAAATTGTTCTAAAATAGTTGATTTTTCAGAAAGAAATTGAAAATTGTTCTTTTAATAGCATTTATTAAATAATTACAACAATCAGTCCAAAAATATTAATGACTTATGTGCGAAAGACACAAATATAAAACTAAAGAAATTTAAGAAAAATATGCTCATGTCCTTAGAATCAAGAAGGTTTTCTTAAGTCAGCCACATAAAGAAAAAATGTATGAGGATGATACATTAAAAATAAGAAGCTTCTTTGTTGAAAGACCCAAACGATGATGGTAGTATATTCCATGAAATATATTTTCAACACATGTAAACAATAATTGATTCATTACTAGAATACATTAATTAAAAAAGAAAGATAAGCAGTACAATAGAAAATTGAATAAGCATTCCATAGAAGAGACACTCGTGTTCATTCAACATTAGAAGTTGCCAAGTAGTCAGAAAAAAATGTGAATGTAAGAACATAAAATATTATGTCACAACAGTCAAAATGACAAATATCGTATATCAGCTGTTATGGAAGCTGAGGAGACAGAGGAACTCTGAAATCGCTGCTAACCATGAAAATGGTACAGCAATTTAGGAAAACAATTTGAAATTATTTTGTAAATTTAAGTACATACCATACTTATGACCCAGCACTTCTGTTCCCAAGAATATGCCTCTAAAATATCGTTCTAATTATTCACTAAGAGAAATATGCCATAATGTGCGTTGTTCATAACACTTTATTTATAGACACACACAACCTCATCAAAATAATAATACTCCCAGTAGGAAAAGGAGTCTATGGAGTGTAGTCTAGTTATACAATGGGTACTCTATAGCATCAAGTCCTTGAAGGTACTTGCTTCAGTATGGATTAATCTCAGAAGATAATATTGCAGAGAAAGAGGCAAGTTGCAGAACACACACAGGGTAATTCTATTATACAAATCGCACAAATCTTGTAAAACTCTACCACAGGGCACACGGAAGATTTATGATGTGCTAGTAATCTTTTATGTCTTATTGTGGGGGGTCTGGATATAAATATTCATTTTATTGTAATATTATTGATTTTTTAATTCTACAAATATGTGCCCTTTTTTGTGTGTGCATCTGATATACTTGACATTTTTAAAAAGGAAAAACCAAGTATCAGTAAACAAAGAATAGTGACAGGAGATGGATGGCAGGATGGCTTGCCGCGTAAATAAAACATTTTCTTGAGAAACCCAAAGTAGTGTTAAATGTCATGTTAAACTGCACGCTCGACTATTTTGTTTTCCAAATATATGATTGCCTTGCTTTATTCATAGTGGGACATAGCTCACTGTATACAATAAGTGGAAGAAAAATAGAGTAGAAGTGGAAAAAGGAGAGTTGAAATGTTTTGAACACAGTGAGTGCTGACAAAATATTCCCTGGCTGATGGCTCTTCCCTGGCCTTTGATCTGAATGTGAGCCCCCTGCAGCGAGCTTTCCCATGGCATCATGACAACAGCATCATAGGACCTCTAGCTCAGTCCCCCAAGTAAACTAGAAGTCACTGACCCTTCGAGATTTTTATCTGTTGTGCTGCACTCGGAACCCTGTGCCAGACTTCCATTGGAATTGGTGGGGATCATGCTAAGTTGAAGGAGGTGTTAAGGAGTAGCTGTCACGCCACATGTAGCAGCTTCTGGAGGTCTTCAATGTGGCACGATGACAAGAATGCAATTTTCATGGACTTAACAGACTTTAAATCAACACCTGTTCTGATAAAACTGATTTCACTCCATTACAACATTCTGTATTCTATATTCTATATTGTTTATAAGGTTTTTTATTCTATTTAGAATCTTTGTGATATTATTTATATATATTTTTCTAGGTAAGTGCAGTTCTTTATTTTATATTCCAAGTTGTCTTTATTGTCGGTTTTCTTTTAAGTGTGATACATGAGCAATTTAGGAAGTTTTAAGTAACTAAAAACAATAATGATAATAACGATAATTTACTAGATTTTTGTTGAAAGATTTTACTCAGTCAGTTAAGCATCTGCCCTCAGCTCAGGTCATGATCTCAGGGTCCTGGAATTGAGTCCTGCATTGGGCTCCCTCTCCTGCTGGGAGCCTGCTTCTCATTTTCCCTCTCCCTTGTGCTCTCTTTCTCTCAAATAAATAAATAAATAAAATCATTAATAAAAAAAGTTTAAAGATCAGAATTTCTTCAACAGCACAAGCATACTTTCTTGTGGCTGATTTCAAACATCAAATTTTATAGCACAAAAAAATAGAATGCAAGGAACCTGTTGGGTCCGGAGTGGATTAGCATGCATTGGGTGACTTGGAAGGGTCAGAAAACTAAGCTTGGATTAGGGCAGGATCAAGAAAGAGAGAGAAACACCTATCTGTGAGGACCTGGAACATTGGTAGTAGAATCCCCAATGGTGTAGCATCTGCACGCCAACCTGCAGCACCTGCAGCACCTGTGCCCACACCTTCAGCACCTGCACTCACACCTGTACCACCTGCACTCACACCTGCACCACCTGCACTCACACCTGCACCACCTGCATCACCTGTGCCCACACCTGCAGCAGCTGTACCCACACCTACAGCACCTGTGCCCTCAGGTGTAGCACCTGCAACATCTGTAGTGCTTGCACCTCCCACTGCTTTATCTTGCACACCTGCTCTGGAAGAAACACACGCTTCTCATCTTCTGTGCATCTGAGTTCGTGGTCTCAGGACCCTCTTTCTTCCATGTGTCATAACATTTGGCTCTCTTTGGCAGGTTACCAGGTGAATCCTACCCGTGAATGAATCTAGGACATGACTGTTCAAGCTCCATAGTCTCTGGAGAACAAAATCCCATGCTAGATAAACAGTGGGAGTGGGTGGGCTGATCGGCAGGATGATCTGCAGGACCTGCCTCTATACCGTAGAGTATACCTGAACCACAATGTGTGAACACAATTACTATTGTTTGCACTTGTAGCAGCAGTGTATACTTGTCTGATTATTTCTATATAAGTTTAGTCCCAGAGTAAAATTTCCCCATCAAAGTGCAGTATTCTTAAAAACCTTGCCATTTTTTCTGCCTTCTTAAAAATAGTTGATATCTCCCCCCAAATCACCTAGTACTTTGCATTTCCTAACTTTTTAACCAACTCTAAGACTCTTTTAATAATTTTTTAAATAATTGGACAGAACAAAAATACCACTTCATTTTAATTAGGATTTGTTTTTATTATAAACCCCATAGATGTAAATCTCTCTATAATAGATAGTATGCTTTTCCATTCTTTAAAGAGTTTGCATAAATTAGAGCTTAGGAGGATGAGTTAATGTTATTAGCATAAGTATTAATTAGTAAAATGTGCCAGGAACCAGTGCAGAACAAACAGAAGGATGGCATTTTCTCCAGACAATTATGCTTTGAGAGTTCTTGTACATACTTTTAATGATTTTTACTCTCTGCCCTTGCTCTCACATTGAAATTGTGCCTTCCTTTAGGTATGTCTCTTTTTTCTTACACATTCTCTACCTGTATTAGTTTTTCTAATCCATTATGCATTAAGAAAGAAGAAAATAAATTTTATTATAGGAGTATGGAAAAGTAGCTTTGATTCTGAGTGAAGGCCCAGATCTTTCTCTACATTATCAAGTTCTTGACCATTAGTGTATAGACATTTGGGATCTTGGGAGCTATGTTCATCTCATTCTCTGGTTCTTGACTGTGCCTGTGATCATTGAAATAAAAAAAATAAATAAATTTTAAAGAAACCTCTTGATGTTAGGGATATTACCAAAGTTAATGCGGAAAAAAAAAATCTAACAACAGTCCAATGAGTCCATTGTCAATATTAAGTAAACTAATTTGCGGAGAGATAAAACAATATCATTTTGATGTAACAGAAGTTCTGGAAAGATTAATTTCTGCTATTTGTAGTATTGCCCTCTCACAGAAAATTGTCACATGTGTACCATCAGACATGCAAAGCTAGGAATAGGGGAACAAATGTGAAATAAGAAATTGTGTTGCTTAGAAAGCAAGAAGGGGGGCAGTTATAACCAGAAAGTGTCCTTCAGACTCACTGTCGGCAAAATATGTGATATGAGCAAACACAGAGAAATAAAATATGCAGTTCTGCCCTTCAGAAGTTCTCTTAAATAGCAGCAGCTCTTCAAAATCACAGGTGTCTGTACAGACGATTGTCAAAAAATGAACCTGGGAGTGGTAGGCTCTGCAGGACGTAAAGCTCCATGCATCCTGTGTTGTACATGTGGATACCAAGCTGTCAAAAATATCATCTCTAAATGCCAAGGGTGGTATCATCATCTTCAATACTTGGCTATTTTCAGTCTTTGAGAACTCTAAGGAAAACTTCCAAGCCCCCCCCCCCAAATAGTTTATCAATAACATAATTTTTATTCTTATGGCTCCGTCTAAAATTATAGTCCTCCCTTTCTTTTCTTTAAGGGATTAATTGGAAATAAGGACAGGCATGTTTGAATCTATGGCCACACTGCCTTTTGCCAAATTTGTCAACCAAAGTTTTCTCTCTGTCCAAGAAATGTAGGATCATATTATGACCCTGACTTGTTTTTTACATCAGCCTGCAAGGCTGATGATGCAGAAAGGACTTATTTGTTAAATGAAAGACTATAATTTTAAGAATAGTTGACACACGATGACGTTACCTCTCTGACACTCGGTATTCATTGGGACACAATGAAGAGACCAGAGATTCACTGGGAGCTTGTGGTTCTATATTCAGCAGGCCCCTGGAATGACTTCTAGCTGTTTGGCCCTCAGCACATCGTGTCACTAGGAATTGTGCCTGAGGAAGACAGTGAAAGCAAGCCACAGAAGAATATGGAGATGTAGGACACCGACATTTTGTGGGTTCTGTTGTTTTTTAGGCACTTCTCCCATAACTCTCAGCTCCAGCCTCTCATCATGCCACTGTTAGGCCTTCTTCTTTCTCTTCTTGAGAGAAGAGAAATGTCCCTAGCATTTAGAAATGGGAAAATAAAGCAAAGGGAAAACATTTCTGAATTACCTCTTATCTATGTATACTCAAATATGTGAATTTTCCAGCCAGACAGTGCAACCAAATACTTTTCCCTGCTTCCTTTAACAGCCCCCACACTTCATAAACAGAATAGTTATATCCTAGATGATGAAACAGAAAGTTCCATAATTGGGAGCCTGGGTGGCTCAGTCGGTTAAACAATAGACTCTTATTTTTGGCTCAGGCCTATGATCTCAGGGTCACAGGATTGAGTCCTGCATCCCCTCAGGCTCTGCATCCCATCAGGCTCTGCACTCAGCGGGGAGTCTCCTTGAGATTCTCTCTCTCCCTCTGCCTCTTCCCCTGCTTATGCACTCGCTCCCTCTCTCTTTTTCTCTCTTATACATAAATAAATCTTTAAAAACAATTCAATATTATCACACTCTTCTGGGAGTCCAGTGGATCAGCTTTCTGTTGAAGTATTGCTACACCTGGAGCATATGCATGAGGCTCCCAGACCTCACTGGTGCTAACTGGTTCCCAAGGACACTGGCAGGCTTCCAATAGCCTCAACAAACTGGGATTCTTAGAGTACCCTGGTGTTTTCCACCTCCTGTGGCACTATGCTCTCCACAAGCCCCTGCAAATCCAGGCACAAGGTTGGCACCCACAAGCATCAGGCTGACTTCTACAGACCCAGAGTTTCCACCCATCCCAGTGCCAGGCCAACCTCCATCGACCTAGAATCCAGACCAGCTTGTAGGAATCAGACTGCCCATGAACCTTAGGACCACACAGGTCCTCACTGAATTAACCACCAGGCTAACTCCCACAAACCAGGCTCTAGGCTCACCAAGGCATCAGGTTGGTCCCCATTGCCCTAGCCCTCAAGCCAGCTTCCATGAAACCCAGATTCCTGGCCTATCCATGATATATCCTCACCAGTAGTAACTTGCACCTGGTTGACCCCTATAAACCCAGGCCGAGCTCATCTTCATAGACCCAGGTACCAGGCTGGTCTCCATGTACCAAAGCACCAGGCCTGACCCCCTGCTGACCAGGCACCATATCTGTCCACCCAAGGACTCCAATAGTAATCCTGCCCACAGACACCACCAGAGTCTCTGGATGAGCTGACTGGTGAAGGGCTTTGCCTACCAAAGCCAATCTGTAAAGATTAGAAGCGGTACCTACCTCCTCAAATGCACAGACACCAAGGCAAGGCCGTAAGAATCATGAATATTCAGGATATTCTAATTCTGTGATGTGGTGTGTATTAATCACCTAACTCTAGGGTGGAAGTTAAAGGACAAAAGCATTAAAAATAACTGTAGCTACAATAATGAGTTGTGGATACACAGTATAAAGAGAGGTAAATGGTGACACCAAAAATGAAAATTATGAGGGGTGACAGTAAGAGTGTAGTGTTACTGCATGCAATTAAAGACAAGTTATCACCTTAAAATGCACTGCTATATCTATGAGATGTTTTCTGTAAGCCCCATGGTAACTAAAAAATAAAAACTCTCACTAGATCTGCAAAGAGAGAGAGAAGAGAATCAAAGATAGCAAATGAAAATTACCAGTTCATAGAAATGAAAGCAAAATAGGAAGAAAGGAACAAGGGTTCTGCAAAATAGCCATAAAACAATGAAATGGGAATAGTAATTCCATACCTATCAATAATTACTATAAGGAAAGTGGATTGACTTCTCCAGTCAAAAGGCCTATTGATCAAGTGTTTTATTTTTTTTTTAAAGATTTTATTTATTTATTTGACAGAGAGAAATCACAAGAGAGGCAAGCAGAGAGAGAGGAAGGGAAGCAGTCTCTCTGCTGAGCAGAGGGCCCGATGTGGGACTCGATCCCAGGATCCTGAGATCAAGACCTGAGCTGAAGGCAGCGGCTTAACCCACTGAGCCACCCAGGCGCCCTGATCAAGTGTTTTAAAAAACAAGGCCCCACGCCTGGGTGGCTCAGTGGGTTAAGCCGCTGCCTTCGGCTCAGGTCATGATCTCAGGGTCCTGGGATCGAGTCCCGCGTCGGGCTCTCTGCTCGGCGGAGAGCCTGCTTCCCTTCCTCTCTCTCTGCCTGCCTCTCTTGTAATTTCTCTCTGTCAAATAAATAAAATCTTAAAAAAAAAATATTTAAAAAAAACCAAAAAACAAAAAACAAGGCCCCATCAGTGCTGCCTGTGAGAGATCACTTTAGCGTCAAACACATATATAGACTCAAAGAAAGGGGTGGAAAAGGATATTCCATGAAAACAGAGACCAAAAGAGAACATCAGTAGCTATACTGACATCAAACAAAATAGATTTTAAGTAAAAAAACTGTAATAAGATGCAAAGGATATCATTACATATTGAAGAAAGGGATAAATTAAATGAGAAATTATAACAATTATATATGCACCCAATATTGGAGCACCTGAATATATTAAGCAAATATAAAAAGTTCTTAAGGAAATTATAGACAACAATACAATAATGGGACTTTAATACCACTTTCAACAACGGAAGGATGGTCCAGATAGAGTATCAAGAAGGAAACATTGAACTAGAACCACACCTTACACCCAGTGGAGCTAACAGACACATACAGAACATCCCATTCAACAGCAGCGGAACACACATTCTTCTCACACGGAACATTCTCCAAGATTGGTCATTTGTTAGGTCACAAAGCAAATGTAAGAAGATTTAAATCGTACTGAGTATTTGTTTTCTGGTGGTATAAAACTAGAAATCAGTAATAGAAAGAAAACTGGAAAATTCACAAATGTGTGAATATTAAACATACACTTGAACACCAATGAGTCAAAAAAGAAATCAAGAGGGGCGCCTGGGTGGCTCAGCGGGTTAAAGCCTCTGCCTTCAGCTCAGGTCATGATCCCGGGGTGCTGGGATCGAGCCCCGCATCGGGCTCTCTGCTTAGCTGGGAGCCTGCTTCCTCCTCTCTCTCTGCCTGCCTCTCTGCCTACTTGTAATCTCTATCTGTCAAATAAATAAATCCTTAAAAAAAAAAAAAAATCAAGAGATAATTTTTTAATCTAAAAATAAATGAAAATGCAATCTTCCAGCCCTAAGTTGAGAAATTTCTGAAGCTTTAATGTCCAACACGGTGACTATAATTAACAATTCTGTATTCTATGCTGAAAGTTTACCGGGCAGTGCAGCTTAAATTCTTTCCACACACGCAGGGGCAAATGATGCGAAGGTATGAAAGTGCTAACTAACCTTACTCTGGCAATCACTTCACAGCCTAGATGTGGATCAGATCATTACATCATCCACCTTAAAGTTATGCATGTTCTATGTCAATAATATCTCAAAGCTGGGGGAAAAAAGAAGAAAACAGATGTGATGCTTACGTGGATACAGTATTTGGGGTTTGGTGTTCTTAAACTTTTGTCTTTATGACTTACCCCATAGTTTGCCTTTTCACTGGCAGCTTGGGTACTCATAATTGGCTTGTGGCAAGGAAGTTGACTTAAATAGACAAGCAGGCTGCAAAGAAAGGCTTCTTCAGGATCTCTCTGTTGTAGAATGCCGTTTCAATCAACATTGTTGATGTGCCATTTTATCCTTTGACCTTGTTGAGGATCTGAGGAAGAATCATGATTCTCATTAAGAATATTTAGAAAATAGGGGCGCCTGGGTGGCTCAGTGGTTTAAGCCTCTGCCTTCGGCTCAGGTCATGATCTCAGGGTCCTGGGATTGAGTCCGCATCAGGCTCTCTGCTCAGCAGGGAGCCTGCTTCCTCCTCTCTCTCTCTGCCTCCCTCTCTGCCTACTTGTGATCTCTCTCTGTCAAATAAATAAATAAAATCTTTTTTAAAAAAAGAATATTTAGAAAATAAAATAAATTAGCTTTTGGAAACAACATAAACTCTTTAAATGTTTTTCATAAAGTGTTTCTTGAATAATTTTCTTCTCCTCATTGGCACAAACCCTTCTGCCTTCCTTTCTCCTTTATATTTCAATGATAAAACCTAAAGACAAATTGGATAATGTGGTAAGATGAGCTACCCGACAGAAAATGCCTTTTGAGATGACTTTAGGATAAGAGCAAAATCTTGCAAAGAACATATAGAAGAGATACACAATTTACTTTATGTTACTATGTTAAAAGAAACTTTTTATTTTAGTTGTAAGCATCCCTCAGATAATTTTAAAAAGAAAATCCTTTGCATGACTTCCAATCACTCTATATCCTTTACAATCTATAGACATGTTATTAAATGTGCTGTCACTGTTCCAGTATGTTAAATGGACGTCACAAATGCTAACACATCCTGGGCCTATTTTGATCTGCTAATAAAATATGGCTTTCTTATGAAAGTTGAAAAGGGTAAGAAACTGCTACTTACATAATTTAATTTATGTGAAATTTAAATTTTACATAAATTTAAAATATGTGAATTTAAAATTATGTGAAAGTAATTTTTAAAATGAAGAGATAAGCAAATTTTGTAGAATTTACCTAGCAGGAACATTTAAATCATTTAAAGTCTGCTTCTCCCCCATCACCATCCCCCACCCCTTTCTCAGGCTCCTGCATACACTTTCTCTGTCTCTCTCTCTCTCTCATGCATGCGCACAAAAATAAATACATAAACTCTTTTAAAAAAAGAAATTCACATTTGAGTACAAAAACTAACGTATTTGACAATACATTTACATAAAATTATAAGATAATCAAGTATAGTAATATTCCTTGTGAGCAAAAATAACCTTAAAATGTTTGCTTGATCTTCTCATCAGACTTCTACTGACAATTTCTACCCTGCCTTTTTTGTACAAGGCCCTGACTTGTCTTTATTTTGATTACTTTCATCCATTAACTTCTTAATAAGAATGCGTTTTTCTCTCTCACCAAATGCCAGCCACGCACAAACCTACTGCTGTTGATAAACTGATTACAGTGAAGTGAAGTAATGTCAGAAGAAAACAGTAGCTGAGGGAGCCACGGTCTCTACCATAAAGTGTCGTAACAAAAGCCTTGATGGAGAATGTTATTCGATAATGACTTCAGAGGGCATTACCAGACCATGCTGTTGGATCATCTTAACCAAATCATATAATCGAATTAATAATAACACTGATGAGGGAATCTTTCTGTCTTCAGATTTCACTCCTATGTGTATTTATCTGGAAATGAATATTCTGAAAATCAACTGAAAAGATGAGAATAGACTCTTACTGCTGCTTGTGACAAGCAAACTGAAAGTAAAATATTTGTGCAACATGAAATTTAAAGAGAGACAAGAACCCCTTTGAATGAGAGGCCCAATTGCTTGGAACTAAGCAACTAATTCAGTGTGTGTGTGTGTGTGTGTGTGTGTGTGTGTGTGTACAAATGCAGGCTTCTAAACAAGAGTTCAGATGACTTTGGATATCCAAAATAATACCAGAGGAATGCTGAGAAGAGTAGATGTTTCAGGAGATCTGTAAGTCTTTCTTGACCTTTCTGCTTGATCACTCAGACACCAGTACATTTCAGGACTACAGAGGAACCAGTGGATGACTGTGAGCACCCCCCTACCTTCTAAACCTGGGCTTCAAGCATCATATATGCCTCTATTAAATTTAATCTAAGATAGTGTATCTAACATTGATATCTGCAAGAAGAATTCCGGCATATTTATGTCTATTCAATCATCAGTGCTATCTCATATGACTACTTTTTTCCTTAATGGGAATGTACCTCATGATCACATACATCAATAAGATCACCCCCCACTGAATATTTAGGGGAAGCCAAGAGATTCTCTACTGTCTTTTGATCAAAAGGGAAAAATAGGAATGACTTTCCAAATATGTTGTTTCTAAAATAATACTGTAAAAATTAAAAGTGTATCTATTCTGCCTGTACGATTTGCTAACTGCTATTCTAAGAAATTAGAATAGATTATCTCATTTATCCTTATTGCAATAAATCTATGAGGTACTTATACTTGCTATTATTCCTATTTATGTTAGCTAAGGTATGAGAAGTTAATAATCTGTTCAATATTATGTTACTATTAAAGGCCACAGTTAGGATTTGAAATTAGGTTTTCTGACTCCAAAGGACATGTTCTTACTTCTGTACTATATTAGGAATCAATTACTTTAACATCTGAAAACACTCTCCCAAAAGATTTGAAATGACTAAGAATTTAATGAGTTATTTCTTTTATCCATTTTCCATGAAAGAGGATATCACATAGTACCAGAAATATATTGAATGATTACATAATGTCAAATACCCTGCTGGGTGATAGAATAATTCATTGATAATCATAGGCAGCTGGTAAGGAAATAACTGTGTGAAAATTCTAAGGTGACACAAAAGTAATGGTGATTTTTGCTGTCATAAAATATTTGGTATCTGAGGTCTTCGAGTTTTATTTCTTCAGGTACAATTTGACCAAGTTACAAAAGACCTTGGGACACATCTTGCTATTATTAGCATATTGGTGTAGTCTTGCTCCAAGATTGTTCTATTTTTTTTTTTCAGCGTAACAGTGTTCATTGTTTTTGCACCACACCCAGTGCTCCATGCAGTACGTGCCCTCCCTATTACCCACCACCTGGTTTCTCAACCTTCCACCCCACCCCCCCCCCGCCCCTTCAAAACCCTCTGGTTGTTTTTCAGAGTCCATAGTCTCTCATGGTTCATCTCCCCTTCCAGTTTCCCTCAACTCCCTCTCCTCTCCATCTCCCCATGTCCACCGTGTTCTTTGTTATGCTCCACAAATAAGTGAGACCATATGATACTTAACTCTCTCTGATTGACTTATTTCACTCAGCATAATCTCTTCCAGTCCCGTCCATGTTGCTACAAAAGTTGGGTATTCATCCTTTCTGATGGAGGCATAATACTCCATCGTGTATATGTACCACATCTTCCTTATCCATTCATCCGTTGAAGGGCATCTTGGTTCTTTCCACAGTTTGGCGACCGTGGCCATTGCTGCAATAAACATTGGGGTACAGATGGCTCTTCTTTTCACTACATCTGTATCTTTGGGGTAAATACTCAGCAGTGCAATTGCAGAGTCATAGGGAAGCTCTATTCTTAATTTCTTGAGGAATCTCCACCCTGTTCTTCAAAGTGGCTTCACTAACTTGCATTCCCACCAACAGTGTAAGAAGGTTCCCCTTTTTCCACATCCTCTCCAATACACGTTGTTTCCTGTCTTGCTAATTTTGGCCATTCTAACTGGTGTAAGGTGGTATCTCAATATAGTTTTAATTTGAATCTCCCTGATGGCTAGTGATGATGAACATTTTTTCATGTGTCTGATAGCCATTTGTATGTCTTTGTTGGAGAAGTGTCTGTTTATATTTTCTGCCCATTTTTTTATATGATTATCTGTTTTGTGTGTGTTGAGTTTGAGGTGTTCTTGATAGATCCTGGATATCAACCTTTTGTCTGTACTGTCATTTGCAAATATCTTGTCCCATTCTGTGGGTTGCCTTTTTGTTTTGTTGACTGTTTCCTTTGCTGTGCAGAAGCTTTTGATCTTGATGAAGTCCCAAAAGTTCATTTTCGCTTTTGTTTCCTTGGCCTTTGGAGACATAGCTTGAAAGAAGTTGCTGTGGCTGATATCGAAGAGGTTACTGCCTATGTTCTCCTCTAGGATTCTGATGGATTCCTGTCTCATGTTGAGGTCTTTTATCCATTTCAAGTTTATCTTTGTGTACACTGTAAGAGAATGGTCAAGTTTCATTCTTCTACATATCGCTGTCCAGTTTTCCCAGCACCATTTATTGAAGAGACTGTCTTTTTTCCACTGTATATTTTTTCCTGTCTTGTCAAAGATTATTTGACCATAGAGTTGAGGGTCCATATCTGGGCTCTCTACTCTGTTCCACTGGTCAATGTGTCTGTTTTTATGCCAGTATCACGCTGTCTTGGTGACCACAGCTTTGTAGTAAAGCTTGAAATCGGGTAACGTGATGCCGCCAATTTTGTTTTTGTTTTTCAACATTTCCTTAGCAATTCGGGGTCTCTTCTGATTCCATACAAATTTTAGGATTATTTGCTCCAGCTCTTTGAAAAATATCGGTGGAATTTTGATCGGAATGGCATTAAAAGTTTAGATTGCTCTAGGCAGTATAGACATTTTAACAATGTTTATTCTTCCAATCCAAGAGCATGGAAAGGTCTTCCATCTTTTTGTGTCTTCTTCAATTTCTTTCATGAGTGTTCTGTAGTTCCTCGAGTACAGGTCCTTTACCTCCTTGGTTAGGTTTATTCCCGGTTATCTTATGGTTCTTGGTGCTATAGTAAATGGAATCGATTCTCTAATTTCCCTTTCTGTATTTTCATTGTTAATGTATAAGAAAGCCACTGATTTCTGTACATTGACTTTGTATCCTGCCATGTTACTGAATTGCTGTATGAGTTCTAGTAGTTTGGGGGTGGAGTCTTTAGGGTTTTTTATATAAACAATCATGTCATCTGCGAAGAGAGAGAGTTTGACTTCTTCCTTGCCAATTTGGATACCTTTTATTTCTCTTTGTTTTCTGATTGCCATTGCTAGGACTTCTAATACTATGTTGAACAAGAGTGGTGAGAGTGGGCATCCTTGTCGTGTTCCTGATCTCAACGGGAAGGCTGCAAGCTTTTTCCCATTGAGGATGATATTTGCTGTGGGTCTTTCATAGATAGATTTTATGAAGTTCAGGAATGTTCCCTCTATCCCTATACTTTGAAGCGTTTTAATCAGGAATGGATGCTGGATTTTGTCAAATGCTTTTTCTGCATCAGTTGAGAGGACCATGTGGTTCTTCTCTCTTCTCTTATTGATTTGTTCTATCACATTGATTGATTTGCGAATGTTGAACCATCCTTGTAACCCAGGGATGAATCCCACCTGGTCATGGTGGATAATCTTTTTAATGTGCTGCTGGATCCTGTTTGCTAGGATCTTGTTGAGAATCTTAGCCATGATTGTTCTTCAACTGGATTGTTGGCATATAAAATCCTAACAGAAGTTTTAGTCAGTTGGAGACAAGTGAACGTCTTCTCCTCCCTTGTTTTTCCATTTCTCCTCTTTCTCTATCATTCTGACATCTCCACAGTCTTCCATTACTCATCCCACAGAATCTCAAAGACCTACAAAACTGGCCTATCCCTTCTTTTACCTCAGTAGTAGATTTTCACATGTAGGGGGAAAGCCATTTTCCCTCTACCTCTCTAGGTTCTTGGCTGAAACCACCCCCCACCCCATAATGACCAATTAATAGGAGAAAACCAAAATTAATTACTCACAAAGCGATGAGACTCAAAGGCAGCCAGGCGGTTGAAGTTTATATATATACCATCTTGGACTAAGAAAAGGGACAGTGATCTGGGGCTTCAAAGAGGACGAAGACAATTCACAGGATAATGTGAAGAAGAAGTGTTTGGTAAATAGATGTTTGCCTTGACATGTAGACAAGTCTCTAAGATGAAAAAGTTATCTCTGGTGATAACTGTCTTGCTGGTATAGGCCTCCTTTCTAGATTCTTTTACACTGCTAAAAAAAAAGGTAATAGGCTTTTCCTGACTCTGTTTGGTCTTGATTGCCTTCAGCTCTGTGTACCCAAGTGACATATTTTGACCTGGCCCATCCTGCTCCCCTTCACACTTCTCCTGAGGTAACATTAATGATCCTATCTTAAGACAATTGTTGTTCATTCCTTCTCTATTACTTGTATATGAGAATGATATTTCTAATATTAAAAAGGAAAAAATGATGAAGTTACAGTGGGCTTTGAAAAAGTTGTGTAAATTTGGTTGAAGCCATAAATTCTTGTGTTCAATAAATAATTGCTGAGAATCAATTATGTTGTAAAAATCTGCCCTGGGATACAACCCTGAGGAATAGAAGATCTGTCAGTGAGGAATCAGATATTCATAAACTGGCACTAGAAGACAGAGTTATGAGAGTATATATCAGGGAACCTGAGGGTTGGAAATGGTTTCTTTGAGAAAGTAAGGCATACACCAAAATCTAAAGGATATGCAAGTGAATGATGGGCTGAGAGTAAAGATTAGAAACAAGAAATACTGCAATATGGAAAGGTCTTGAGGTGGCTCAGGATGGAGAATAGAATGCCTAAGGAAAATAAACAAGTCCATTTAGAATGCTGACAACAAGTGAAGGTACAGGATCGGATGTGAGAGGAGAGAAGAGGAATCCATATCATACAGGTCCTGGTAGGCCTTGCAGTTTGGTTTTCATTCTAAAATCAGACTGTGCAGAGGATTGTAGGTCATTAAAAAAAATGTTTTAACCTAAAAGCAATGGCAAATCATGAAATGGTAAGCCAGTTGTTTCTTATAAAAGATCATGTAGATTAAGATATTAGAGAATGGGGCAAGATTGCCAATAGAGAAAATAGTTACCAAACCTGTTTGATAAGTGAGAGATTGGATTGGTGTGTTGACACTGGAGACTGAATGCAGTAGGTAGGTATGAGAAGCTTTTTTTCTGTAGGAATTCAAGACTTGTTGATGGATTTAGTCCAGGCACATGAGGGGAATGGTTAAACTCGAAGGTGATCACCTGGTTTCTGGTTTATGCAGAAGTGTGCTTATTCACTGATATAACACATACTAGAAGCGGCCAGGCTCGGGCTCAGGATAACAATATGTTTAAGGAAACTTTGATATTCCAAGTGTAGGTATCACCTGGACAGTAGGACCCAGACTCAGAAGAGAGATCGACGGCAAGTACAATATGCAAGTGATTAATACAGCCATGGCACCTACAATATCAATATTCCCCTCCCCCAAAAAACACCAAACAAGCAAGTAGGTTTTATTGAAATTTTACTGAAAACACACTGTTTGGCTTTAAAAGGACATTTTGAAAATAGGCTAAGGTTGAAATGTGGTTTTCCTGGCTATAGTGACTTCCTGGTAAAGAATGAGCATGTTTTGACAATTTTGGATTGTTGCCTTTCTGTAACCCATTTGTGCCATGCTCTAAGCTTCAGGCTTCAGTGAGAATGGCATATCACAGATTTAGTGCCTTTAAAACCAGGATATTATGTCTTTTTCTAATACTTCTTTTTGGCTTTTAAATCCAACTTGTTGCATGCGATTATTTAAAAACACATGGCTTATTCTTAGCTTGATGACAAATTTGCAAAAATAGATCACACTGAGCAGTCAGATATTTGTATTCATAGCCTGCACTTTACAATAAATTGGTTATGGGAAGCAGGTAGTGGCCCAAGAGGTTAGAAATTTGAGGCATGAAAAACAATGAATTTGTGATTTAACCAGGACAGTCAAGGATGAAATTAAATAGATTAGGGAACTCCATTTCCAAGGTACAAGCGTCATCAGCTAACCTGCCTTTCATGTGCTGGACAAATTATCCATAGGCCATAGAGAACAGCATCACCCAGCCCCCAAATTGCTTTCTAATCTTCATTTTGATGTCCATTTCGATATTTTGCATACACAATACATTCCTGGCTATTCCATCCAAAATTACTTTCTTTCAAGACAATTCTGAATATACTTTGTTGTTGAAAATATTTCTGGGCCTTCAAAACTAATTAGTCATGCTTTCATGAATGCATCATTCCAAAACAAACATTTTAGCTGTTGTGAACAATGCCATTAGTAGGTTATTTTTAGATATCTGGCTAATCTCTCTTCACTAGCATTGTTAGTCTTTAAAAAAATTACATCACTTTTGGTTTGATCACAAATAACTGAAGTATTTGTTAGATATGAGACTATCTTTCGGGGGGGGGGGTGCCTGGGTGGCTCAGTCGTTAAGTGTCTGCCTTTGGCTCAGGTCATGATCTCAGGGTCCTGGGATCGAGCCCCTCGTCAGGCTCCTTGCTCAGCCGGAAGTCTGCTTCTCCCTCTCCCACTGCCCCTGTTTGTGTTCCCTCTCTTGCTGTGTCTCTCTCCATCAAATAAATAAAAATCTAAAAAAAAAAAAAAAAAAGACTATCTTACTGGGGTGAGGGCAAAGTGGAGTCTGCTGGAACAGGAAAGCTTAGGGAAAGTCTCCTAATGCAAACTAAGTGGGAGGAACCACAGCTGAGCCTCTATGTTGAAGATGTAGTGAAAACAGAGACTTCCGGCAGCTCTCATGGAGGATGTTCGAATGGGAGGTTGAAGCTGGGCAGACTGTAGTTCAGGAAAAATCAACACACGTTCTTTTAGGACCATCTCTTAAAAACTGGTTACTAAGGTGGAATGTAATGAATATGATGGTTACTAATGTTGTTAAGATGATTATGATGGAGGGGCGCCTGGATGGCTCAGTGGATTAAGCTGCTGCCTTCGGCTCAGGTCATGATCTCAGAGTCCTGGGATCGAGACCCGCATGGGGCTCTCTGCTCCGCAGGGAGCCTGCTTCCTCCTCTCTCTCTGCCTGCCTCTCTGCCTACTTGTGATCTCTCTCTCTGTCAAATAAATAAAATAAAATCTTCAAAAAAAAAGATGATTATGATGGAGATTTGGTCTGATGAGCTCTTATGAGAAAGACATACTTGTCTTTGCTGTGTTGTAATGTGTGACATGGAGCATCGTGAGAACTGAAGGAATACAGAGAAGAGTCACTGAATCTGGGCTAACAAGGAAGATTTTCTGGAAGTGGGGATGCCTTGCCAGGTTTTTAAAAAAAGAAATAGAAGTCAAGCCAGGGAAGAAGAGAAGGAGGAAGGACATTTGAGCAGACGGCACAGCCAACAAGAATTGGGTTGGTTGTGACTAGGGAATGGATCGAGTGGAGGGGTCAGGGGGTTAGTTAGAGCTGGGAGGTGGGGAGTCACACTTGGCTTAGCTGAGTAGAGAAAGCATATCCATACATTTAATGGTACCCAGCTGGTGAAGGAATACTTTGGAAAAGTAACTACTCTCTAAAGGACAAAGGGAAGAGATGTTTGGTAATGTGAGAACTGCTTCTGGAAAGAACTGGTCAGGTTTCGTTTATCCTCTTCTGCACAAATGGCCTCTGCCTTCTTATGTATCCCATTTCCACTCCCCACATGCATTATCTCTTTTTGCTTTTAATCATTTATGTTGTCAGTGAACTGATTAAGGAATTGCCTCCACATGGACGACGTTGCCCTACACCTGTGTGATTGTTTATGCATCTCTGTTCTCATTAGTCTCTAACCTGTTTCACCTGAGACCTTTGAAGAACAGAGCTGTTAATTTTGTATTCCCATGTTCAGCACAGTGTAATTCATCTACAAATTTGCCTGAATGAATGAATAACGTTTGAATGCATAGAGGAATACAAAACTAGATGAAAATATATGAGAACATGAAGTAACAGACAAATTCCAAGTGGGGATGTGGGCAAGTTTTCATGAAATAGGAGAAATCATGTTCTACCAAAAGGAGCAGAGCTTTGCTGGGCAGAAGAGAGTCAAGAATGAATTAAGTTAACAGATCTTCCCTAAACATACAAAGTGTGTTCCTGCAAGAGTCGGGGTCCGATATAGCTGAAAGGCACAAAGCTTAATTGTAAATAAACCATGTTGAGACCTGACATCTTTTGAAATGTTGTCCTAAACCACTTAGATTTGAAAAGCTTTAAATGGTATCATAAAAAAGTTTTCTGTACTCCAGAGGAAACATATACAGTTTTGTGCAGAGAGGGGCCATTATTTTACCTTTGATTTGAGTGCATGAATTTAATTCTCACGGGATGAGTCCATGAACACATGGTGGTAACAAATCTTCTGGGAGGTGGTGAGGAAATCATTGCAAGAGCAAGAGTGACAGTGTTTGTCCGGGGTAGAGGAAGGAGGAGGAGTGTAATGAGTATGAGATATTTTAAATCTAAAATGTTGTGACTTGGAATTCCTTGAATATTAATGAGGAGACAAAGAAAAGCACTGGAGACCTCTGTGATTTTCAGTGTCACTTGAGACAGCATGTACCTTACAGTATAGAATGGAGCACACTGAAGGCTTTATTATCCATGCCCATGTGCATAATAGAGTTAGAATGAATGAATGGACAAATGAAAGCATGAATAAATAACCTCAGAATCTTCCAAATAACAGACATAAAAGGACTGTGCTTTGGAGCTATAACTGCCAACACAGTCCCATCAGGCTCACGGAAGACCTCCCAGGGTGCTTTATGTCTCACAAGCATAGCTGTGACATCTTGTGGGCAAAGGCTTCACATGTTAATTATTATGGATAGTATAGCTCATGGTACTTTTTTTTTTATTTTAAGACACTCAATATTTTTATTTTTTTATTCATGATATAAATTCTAGCTACTATAGATTAAAAAAGGAGAAAAATTGCTCTAATGTTAACAGCTGCTAACACTTTGTCTTTTCAGGTCATTTCTCTGATGAATATTTTTTTTCTTTTTTTTTTTCTTTGTTTATTTACAGCATAACAGTGCTCATGGTACTTTTTACATGTTCGTTATCATGAGACTCTTGGCAAGGTATTAGCAGGGTTTTAGACAACAAATTAGTCATCTCTCCTGATGGACAGGCACTATCCTTAAGGTTTGTTCAACATAGGGATAATAGACTGTTCAGAAGTAACTTGTATTTACCTTGTCACAGAAAACATATAAATGTACTTTGGAGTATTTGCAAGCCTATCCATAGTAAAGTTTGGAGATGCTAATGGCATATATTATCAAGTTACTGTGTTACTATTACATTAAGACTGGAAAATCTGAGAGAAGGGTTTTATGTATTTCTTTTCCTCAAGTCATTATGTAATGTATCTGTTGTTATATAGTGCTATTTATATCTTTCAATCCACACTAAATATATACATATATTCTTTCTTCCTTTCTTTCTTCCATTTTTCTGATCTGCTTCCATTGATGACTCTATACTTTTGACTCCAGACTGGCAATATGAGGGTAAGATGACAAAAATAAAAATGCCAAACAACCTCATGAACATTGCTTGTCTGTCTTTGTTTCATTCTCTTTAGAACATTATTAAAATTCTATTCACTCCCTTTAATTAGACCCTTTATCACAATTAAAGTCCAATTATGTTTGTTTCTGTTGTGAAGCTTTAATTACAATTTATCCTTGTTAATCATTCCTTTATGTTATTTCTTTGGGTTAAATTACCATCCCATTATCTCTGTCCTGAAGGACTTCTGCTCTCCAGTGGTCTCTGCTGGTGTTTTCTCAGTAAGATTTGAGTAGTTTTGTGGTGTACCAAGTGATTGTGTTATGATGTTGCAAGGAATCTATGTGGTTCTCATGAAAATTTTTTAAGCTAAAAAATTATTAAAAGTAAAGTAATGATGCCTATCGATTTGATTGTAGGATTTTTCTTTTTTAAATACCAATGAATTTCATCTCAATGAATTTCATCTCAGGGTGAGTGTCCTACAGTTGCTCCTTCTTACCTTTGGTTGTTTTCTCTCTTTAGATTGCAAACTAGCTAGGGGAGGACCACCAGCCACCATAGTTGCTATCGATGAAGAGAGTCGGAATGGTGAGTGAACTTCACGTTTTACAAATGACTTATCTCCTGCTTTCAACCCCAGACTTGTTACGTGTGGAAGTACTAAAGGAAAGCTGCAGCGCAAATCCACAAACTGCACTCCCTTAATTTCTCCCCTGTATGGGCTTGAATTAGGACCTATGCTGGAAATGCTTTACTTGTTTACTATAGGAGAAACTTCTCCATGACTAGAAAGGTTGTTTGTTCTTGATTGTAAAGGAGCATTTTACTCAGGATCAGTCCAAAAGAGTGCTTCCAGATAGGGCTGGGGTTTTTCTTTGTCAGTGGGTAGAGTTGACTGTTGTGCGTACAAACACCTGGTCACCTAAGTAAGATACACTGCATTCCTCCAAAAGAAGTGGACCACAAGGTAAGCCTTCCACAGGCCGCTTACGCTGGCTGGAATCTGGTAAGGTTTAAGCTCCATAGTCCACCAGACATGGGCATTTATGAATGGTTAATGGTAAAACTGAAAATTCTTGGGAACAGAGAACCTGACCAAAGGTTCTGAGAGCAGAGGAAGAAGCTTGAGTGTTGGTTAAGGTTGTCTGCTATAAATAACAACTAATATCAAATCCATATTACATTCTTCAAGAAGTACTTTTCCTTATCAAAACCAAAAATAAATACATTTGGCACTTTGTTCTACAATTCTCTCTGAGCCTCTTTTATCTTCAGTGTGTGAGTGTTTACAGATTCTTCTCCTCTGTTAGGGCTGCAGTAAAACAGTATCTCTTGAGGCTTGGTTTCTATTTCAAACTACTCTAAGTGTGCGAGTGTGCTCTGAGGCACAGTTTGTGTACTGATTCCACAATGGACTTTCCACTGGGCTTCCATCGGGTTTGTTCGGTCCATGTGTTCTGTCTGCTTGAAAAAAGTCTGTCTTCCAGACTTATATATACATATACCTATGGAGCTTATTAGGGAATGATCTTTTTTCCTGGAATTTAACCCACATGTATCTTGAAGCCTTCTATGACATATGTAATACCTTCATTGTGCCATGTTAGAAACATTGCTTTATTCCTTCGAAGAGTTGGCCTAGTTCTTTTTCTTCTTGCATAGCCTTTGTATTAGCCAAAAATATCCATAACTCTGCTGGCCTGTTTAAACAAAATAAATTATCCATACTAAATTTTAGCAACATTTAAAAAATCACAAAACCTTGAGTTTTCTCATTATTTTTAAAAAAGCCAGTCTGGGGATGCCTGGATGGCTCAGTCAAGCTCAGTTAAGCTCCTGCCTTTGGCTCAGGTCATGACCTGACCTCCAACTTGTGTTCCCTCTCTCACTGTGTCTTTCTCTGTCAAATAAATAAATAATATCTTTAAAAAAAAGTTGATGCAGGGGCGCCTGGGTGGTTCAGTGGTTGGGCATCTGCCTTCGGCTCAGGTCATGATCTCAGGGTCCTGGGATCGAGCCCCACATCGGGCTCTCTGCTCAGCAGGGAGCCTGCTCCCTCCTCTCTCTCTGCCTGCCTCTCTGCTTACTTGTGATCTCTCTCTCTGTCAAATAAATAAATAAAATATTAAAAAAAAAGTTGATGCATTATTATGATGTTTTTGAATAAGTTTGAAGTAAATCTTATGTGTGTCTACAGAAAATGAAAAAAAATACGGAAAATTTTTTTCATACATGTAGAAAATCATGGTTTATTTGTTATTAACTGTTTTTCAAATACAAATCTATAATATTTCAAAAACAAATCTACAAGGAAAACAGTTTGTCTTTTTTTTTTACTTTTTCATTTTTTATTGTGGTAAAGTATACATAAAACTTACCATTTAAAATATGCAGTTCAGTGGCATTAAGTACATTCACATTGTTGTATAATCAACACAATTGTCCATCTCCAGGTTTTTTCCTCATCTCCATCATCCAGTATTTATACATAATATAAAGATAAATATATTACTGTATGTAATATAAATATACAGTATTTATAATCAGTAACTCTCCATTCCTCCCTTCTCCTAGCCCCCAGTAACCATCATTCTACTTCCTGTCTCTATGAATTTGACTGCTCTAAGTGCCTCACATAAGTGGAATCATTCAGTATTTTATATTTAGATATATAGATTGAGTACCAAGAACTATGTACATGAGTTAGAGATTATCCATATGCTACACACCCATTTTTTCCCTTTCTTCTTTTTCTTCCTCTTTGACATTGTAAAAAGAAACCATATTTCTTTTTTGTGTGTGTGAAAAAAAAGATCCCTCACATCTGGGGAGGAGACACATAGACTTTGGGGCAGGGAAACTATGGCAGAGGAGAAACATGAGCCTCATAGAAGAAGAGGAACAGGAAATCATTGACATGAAAGTTATCCCTCTAAAAAGAGTAGTAACTCTCTAGAGTCTTACCTTTTTGCTGATTGAAGTGACTTATACTGTGAGTCCATTTCTAATCCAGTTGTTGTGACAGGGCAGATGTGACCATACTGATTTGCTTTGGCTACTCTCAGCCCACCCTTAGAACAAAGGTTGGGGCCATCTACCTAAATCCCATGACAGGGAAATTGCGGATCCTTTCAGAATGACTGGGAGGTTGGTAACCATTAATACAATTCTTTATGATAGTTCATGGGTTATGAACATGAGACCATGTGTATTATACTTCATAGGCCAATTTAGGGGATAAGAGCTTAAAATGCCCCAAGTCCAACTGGCCCTGTTTTTATTCAAGTGCTGACTTGAGATCCTTGCCCTTAGCTACGATGTGACTCTGATAATTGAATGTTGGATATGGTTTTAAAAGATCCATGTTGTTGCTCTAGTTCTTAATAACAAATCTGTTCTTAGAACCATTCCATAGCCCCCAAGCTTTAGCGACATCATATATCACCAACACCAAAAGACACACAGTACGTGGACCTCCACTGGTACTCTTGGTCTGAGTCCTGCAAATGGTAGGTGGGGCAAGCCATGGATTCACTGAAACTCTCTTGACTTCTGCTCATGTGTAAGACAGGGATGATCTGTCATACATCATCCCAGGGTGTCAGGCAGACCAACTGAGGCAGTAGCTATCTGGAGATACATGATGAACTTATGAAAGCACTACACACAGATATGAATTGCTACAACATACAATTGTTGCTATATTCTCTGGAAGGATATAGATTGCTTTACAGGTTTTGTTTTTTCCAAGTACCCAAATATTTAGTTTTGATTACAGATTTTTAAAAAAATGATTTATGGCTCATTTTTTCTGCTGGAGTTGGTTGCTTTCCTCTAAGGTGAGTGAGAGAGAAGCAATTTTTTTTTAATAGTTTGTCTTTTTAACCAGAGACCAAAAAGGGAAAAAAAAATGATAGAATGCCATTCTCTATTTTAGTTTCTTTATTGTTCACTGATTAACTTGAACATATAAGCTGAGTTGAACTGAAACACTTAGTTTTATTAAATAATTTTGTTTTAACATGTTTTAACACACAGAGCTTATTTTGCCAAATGTCCTCAGTAATGATGACATTTTGCCTCCTTTTTAATGACTCAGTCCCATTTTTCAAAGGAACAGGAGCTCTGCAGACATGTTACCATAGAGTATCCAATAGTGTGTGTGATAAAAGTTCAATATTTGTGTTGTAGAAGCAAGTGGCATGACACAGCGTAGGAACGTTGTGTTCTTTAATTGGCATATTTTGTAGAAACTGCCAACTCCTCAGAATCCTGCCAAAGTCATTTGAGTGTCATCACAAGGAATATAAATACTTGTCTAGAGACTAAATGTTTGCATTTTTATTTTACATTAAATTTCTAAAAATATGATCAAGTGAACCTCTGCCAAAGATTATAATACAGTGTGCAGTCATCCTTGTCTCAAAAGTCTGCAGGAAGCAATGCATGAAAATGTGTTTTGTATTTTTCTTCAGGCCCTCTAAGAGACTTCCAGTCAGACAGTTCATTCTGAGCCTCCTCTTAAACTCCCTTAATTTCTCTTTTTCAGAATCTTTTAATTGGTAGTAATAAAACATGTGGGTATTTGGTTTTATCAATATAATACACATCATTTTTAAAAGTTTTGGGACTTCTTAAAAGAAAGGCAGAGGGGCACCTGGGTGGCTCAGTCAGTTAAGTGTCTAACTTTTGGTTTCGGTTCAGGTCATGATCTCAGGGTCATGAGATCGAGCCCCACACTGGGCTCTGCACGCAGCAGGGAGTCTTCTTGAGATTGTCGCCATCTCCTTCTCCTTCTGTCCTTCCCCACTGCTCATGCTCTCTCTCGCTCTCAAATAAAATGAATAAGTAAAATCTTTAAACATATAAGACAGAGCAAATCCCTTATTAAGCCAAAATAGTAAGTTTCTTGTGTGTCAACTTTCCTTTGGTTTGCTTTATTGATGTCTACAGGTAAATAATCTGTATTGCTAAATATGTCCTCCAGTAAAGTAGAGCTTTTAATAGCTCAGCTTTAAAAAAAAAAACAAAACTACACTTATACTTAATTTTCTCATGTAAGTCATTGACGTACATTCGTAGAATGTCCATTATTTGTCACAGGCTTCTGCATCATTCATAATTTTTAGACTCTGTGGGATGGGAATATTTCCTCTTTGTGAATATGTATGCTAAATGCATTTGCACAAATATGTATATTTGAAAGAATTAATGGGTGGAGAGCCATAAACTTCTTAGTAACTCTGGACTCTTTTCAATTCTTTCCCTCTTTGATCATTATTCTCAACAGCATAAGAAGAGATTCTTTATCTTGCCCACAATCCGAACCAGGAGTTTATTTTCATCAAAACTATAAGAGAATCAAGCTTTGGTTTTAAGGACACAAAGTCAACACAAAAATAGGCAAATGCTGGCTCCTGACAACTATCAGAAATCTGTTAAGCTGGTAACTAAAGCGGGCTCAGTGTGCAATCACATTTAGAGAGGAGAATGTGTACTGAGAAATGGACCTGGATGTATTTTCTTGCTCAGGAAAGTGAGAAAAATATAAAAATTCCTTCTGGAGAACTTATGTCCACACAAAAGCCCACACATGGATGTTTATAGCAACTTTATAACTAATTTCTAAAACTTGGAAGCAACCTAGATGTCCTTCAGTCAGTGAATGGATAAACTGTGGTATATCCACATAAATACCATGTGAAAAAGAAAGAGCTGTCAAACCATGAAAGACAAGGAAGAATCCTTTAAAAAATAATGATAATTTATTTTTTAATTATTTAACACATAGTGTTATAATTAACACACAGTGTTACATTAGTTTCAGGTGGACAATATACTGATTTAGCTATTCTAAACATTACTCAGGGCTCATCAAAATAAGTATACTCTTAATCCCTGTTACCTATTTAACTCATCCTCCTTCCTGCCTCTGCTAACCACCAGTGTGTTCTCTATAATTAAGAGCGGTTTCTTTAAAAAAAAAAAAACACAAAAAATAGAGAGAGAGAGGGAGGGTGTGGTTTCTTTTTCTCTTTTTTTTTTGGTTTGTTTCCTCAATTCCACATGAGTGAAGTCATATGGTATTTGTCTTCCTCTGACTGATTTATTTCACTTAACATTATACTGTAGATCCACCCATGTTATTACAAATGGCAAGATTTCATTATACACACACACACACACACACACACACACATCTTCTTTTTGCATTCATCTATCAATGCACACTTGAGTTACTTCCATATTTTGGCTATGGTAAATAATGCTGCAATAAACATACAAGTACATTAATCTTTTAAAATTACTTTTTGAACTTTTTGGGTAGATAATCAGTGTGAAATTACTGGATCATATAGTAAGTCTAATTTTAATTTTTTGAGGGATCTCCATACTGTTTTCTCTAGTGGCTGCACAGTTTGCATTCCGTCAATAGTGCATGAGGATTCCTTTTTTCTCTATATCCTCAATAACACCTGTTGTTTATTGGTTTTGTTTTTGTTTTTTTAATTTTAGCCATTCTGATGGGTATAAGATGTTATCTCGTTATGGTTTTGATTTGCATTTTCCTAATGATGAGTGATGTTGAACATCTTTTCACGTGTCTGGGGACCACATTTATGTCTTCTTTGGGTACATGTCTGTTCATGGCTTCTGCCCATTTTTTTTTTATTGGATTTTTAAATATTTTGGATACTAACCCTTTATTGGATAAATCATTTTCAAGTATCTTCTCCCATTCAGTAGTCAGTCTTTTTGTTTTGTTGATTGTTTCGTTTAGTGTGCAGAAGCTTTTCATTTTGATGTATTCCTAATATTTTATTTATGCTTTTAGTTCCCTTGCCTTAGGAGACATACCTAGAAATATGTTGCCACAGCAGAGAATGTTCCATGTACCCTTGAAAAGAATGTGTATGCTGCTCTTTTAGGATGGAGTGTTCTGAATATATTTGTGATCTATCTGATCCAAAGTATCATTCAAGGATACTGTTTTATTATTTTCTATTTGGATGATCTTTCCAATGATTCAAGTGAGGTGTTAAAGTTCCCTACTGTTACTGTACTACTAATGGTCAGTTGTTTCGTGCTTGTTATTAGCAGTTTCATGTATGTGGGTGCTCTCTTATTGGGTGCATAAATGTTTATAGTTGTTATATCTTCTTGTTGGATTGTTCCCTTTATGGTTATATAGAGTCCTTCTTTGTCTCTTGTTAGTGTCTTTGTTTTAAAGTCTATTTTGTAGATGGGTAGGAATCTTAAATGCACATAAATAAGTGAAAGAAGCCAATCTAGAAAATCTACATATGTATGATTCTAACTGGAAAGGTAAACTATGGAGACATTCTGGAAAAGGCAAAGTTATGGAGAAAATAAAAAATTCTGTAGTCTGGGGGTGAGTGGGACAGAGATAGATAAGGAGAACACAGAGGATTTTTAGAGCATGAAAATACTCTATATGATATTTTAATGATGGATTTATGTCATCATATATTTGTCTAAACCCATAGAATGTACAGTACTGAGACGGAACCTTAAGGTAAATTGTGGACTTTGGGTGATTATGACGTGTTAGTATAGGCTTATCCTTAATTAAAAAAAAAAAAATTCTCATAGTGGTGTTGATAATAGAAGATGCTATGTGTATGTGGGCATAGGGGAATCTCTGTCCCCTTCATTTTTTGTTGTAAACCCAGAACTTCTCTAAAAAAATAGTCTTTGGGCACCTGGGTGGCTCAGTGGGTTAAGCCTCTGCCTTTGGCTCAGGTCATGATCTCTGGGTCCTAGGATCGAGTCCCGCATCAGGCTTCCTGCTCAGCGGGGAGTCTGCTTCCCCCTCTCTCTTTGCCTGCCTCTCTGCCTACTTATGATCTCTGTCTGTCAAATAAATAAATAAAATCTTAAAAAAAAAAAAGGTCTTTAAAAATCTTTCCGGAAGTATATATTCTAGGTTCAGTGGACTCCAAGTTGTTTATGGCATTGAGTCCTTACTGGAAGGAGGGAGGAGGAGTTACATGAGGACCATGGATAGTCTGCCCCAAGTGCCAGCTACTATATGGCAATGGTGGCATGGCTTCCAAACAGGTTTGAGGACATCCAGTTCAGGCTAATCCTCAGAAACTGGATGAGTGCATAGGCAATGCTGAAGCAAGAGGACAAGAAAATTACACTGTGGTTGTACAAAATGGAAAGATTCAGAGGCAGAGGATATCATTATCTAAATGATGGATTCAAGACCCATCTTAAAGGTCCTTTGTAGATTTATAGTTGGAAAGATATTGTGGGCTGGCAACAAATTTAAGAAATGAACGATGATGCTGAGTATCTGTAGAGTTTGAATGTAACATCCAATAAAGGAGGCCACAGCTGACTCAATGGGGAAGTTTGCCCTTTGTTCTCAGGGAGCATTTCAAAGCCAAGGTATGAATGAGGTTGAGGATTATAGATCCCTACATGCTTCCTGGAAGATAGGGGAGGTCACAGACAGGAGTGATGATTTCATTTTGTCACTCCTTCCCCACAATTGCTCTAGTCCACAAGTGCACAGTTAGGGGAGGGAAAGAAGGGAAGTGAAGGTTGGTCCCTCCCTTGAAACAGTTATGATACAAGGGGTATTTAAGTTCCTCAGCATTCTTTTCCTTCCATTGCCCAAACCACTAGACTTATAAAAGGAGGAGATTACATTTTTATGTTGATGTTTTTCTTTCCTTATAATTGTCAGTGATATACACTTTAGTTTCTAAGAAGGAGTTCATCAGATTCTACCCTCCACACTTCCAAAGGGTCCCACATGAAATTACACACAGACCTAGTAAAAGAGGAGTTGGCTCATGGACAGAAAAAAATCTTCAAGTAACCAACATGTTTTAATGAAAATTCCCAAAGTTTAAACAAAGTGTGATGTGATAAAAATCTTTGACATCCAAGTGTTCAGAACTCATCAGTTTTGCCTATTTTTACTCATTCTTCTTAATTCTCCAAAGAGAAGAGAGTCTAAACTGGCTGCAGTTTTGTACCATCAGAATGGAAGAAGCATAGGCTCTTTATGGAATGGTACACAGTAGAAGATGATATGAACCACAGATGTGAGACTGCATGGGCTATTCAGGAGAGGAGGAACTGAGGAACCAAGATGACGGGTGTCAGGCAGCTGGGATAACTGTGCTCTTTTCAGGTGATGTGAGGGTCTCCCAAGAAGTTGTGCCTGCTGGGAATGCATAGTAGATGCAAAATGTTTCAATAAATGTTGTCATAGACAGATTCCTTGGCTCTTGTAAATATTTGTAGAAATGTTGTTAAAGATTGAAATTCTTATGTGGGCCTGTCATTGAGCCATGCTTCCTTCAGTGTGTCAAAACTGGGACTCTGGTTTAAGGTGTCCCTAGATTTAATTCTCTTGTCTCACCGTCGCTGTCTCTTTTTCTCATAATCAATAACTATTTTGGTTATTTCAAATAAGGAATATAATAACTGAGTGTTGCCTACATAACTTATATATTAAATAAAATTTGAATTACAATATACCTTCTGAGATATGAAGCTTTTGAAAAGTTGTATAGAGGTTTAGTCATGGAAAAAAGGGAGGAAGAATCAGGTGACTGTGTCTTATGAGAGGTTTGGAATGTTTGTTTTAAACCACTACTTTCTTTAGCCACTTTAATTCCATCTCTTTTGTGCATTGTTATCTCATTGCTATTGTACAATGTTTGCTTCTTTCTTTTATGTCTTCGTTATTTTATCCCAGAATAATTCTATAGCTGAACTATGAAAAAATTAAAAGCCAAATTTAAAACAAACAAAAGAAAATATGGTTTTATGCTGATGACTATATATTGTATACTGTACATTAGGAAACACAGCAACCATGGCAATGATAGAAACTGCAAAGATTATGGTAAATTAATGGATGACTGCACAAGCCTGTGAAATACTGATGTAAGACTAGAACTTTGGAGTTATGAAGGATCATCACTAATGACATCAAGCAATCAGTTTTTAGCATGATATGGCACTTTTGTTTCTTCTGGATAAGTAGGAAAAATATTTTCTTTTTTGTTCCATAATTTGTAACATTCTAACTTGATTCTTAATTGCCAAAGAAATTACATATTTTTATAAGACGTTACTGGTCTTCTGGCTAGATTGCTGGTGGGTGTTGCATAGGACCAAACTCATGATTACGGATTTCCTTATTGTCATTTTATTGTTGAATTTCCCCAGTCTTCACCAAGTCATACATTTGCCGACCTAAATTGATGTAAAAAAAAAAAAAAAAAAAAAACCTCATGCCCAATTCTTCATGTATTTTAATCCTCTTACTATTATTCCTGTAAGACAACTCTTATAAGAGGAAATAATTTGGCTCTTCTCATTATGGTTTAAACTACATATGCAATGGTGCATCCTGCTTCTTCCCAAGAGTCATTTTCTAAAAGGTCAGCAGCTTCAAACCTCCTGAATGTATAACTGAAATGATAAGTAAATAGAAAAGTTTCCAAGCATTAAGGAAATAGGTTGTTATTTGTCTCCTCAAGTTATATAGAATTTTATTGACATTAAATCATACATTATAGTTCATTGATGATCTTTCTTTGTTTTTTTGTTGACTTTAGTACCCAGTATGCGGTGAGATTGCTGGACTAATGGAAAGATCATAAAACAAGGGGCAGGAGAAATGCAAAGGGCAGAGAGAAGTCAGAAAGACCAGCAAACCAGGGCACTTGATATAAGGAAGACACCTCTGTGAAAGTTAGCAGCCCCTCGTTTACTGTTTAAATTTCAAAATGCTAACGTTATTAACAATGGTGAAAAGATTCAGTAGTGGAAAATAACCCCTGGTCTCTAAGGAAGTGAAAAGTACATTTAAATAAATTCTATTCTAATTGTATTTTTCCTTGTTGTTTAAACCCTTTCTTTTAATCACATTTCTAATTATAATAAGGCTGAATCATAGAGAATTAAAGTGTATTACACACATTCACATACATGATCCCAGATGATGCTGTTCTCATGAGCCTTTTGTCTATAGAGAGTATCTATGTCATAAATCATTATTGATTTATTTGTGTAGATTGTTGGAACTCAGGCCATGGGCCATGGTGGGCAGTAAGAGTGAGCCTTTATATTAGGCAGAAAAGTTTGTTAGGTTCTGTCCACTTATAACCATGCAGAAAAGAAGGCCCTCGGGTTTTTTGATTGTTTGTCTTGTCAGAACAATAGGAAATTCTGTACATTTAGGATGTCATTCTAATTTAAATTTTGATTCCTTTAATGAACCCAAAAAACCACATCTGTGTGTCTTATAAATGGCCTGTAGGCACCCGATATTTTGACTTCTAATTTAGGCAGCAAAGACGAGAGAATTGAGTTAGGATGGTGTAAAAGATAGAGATTCTTCTACATGGAGAAACAGCCTCCTGAGGGTGAGTTGGCTTTGAGTTTTCTCTGCATATCCCAGACACTCTTGATACATAGGTTGTGTAATTTTTGAGTTTAGTTGAGGAGTGAATCCCTGATGGAAATTACTTAGGAACTTTGGGATAGAAGAAGCATCAAAGTTTAATTCCAGGGGCTATTCTCTGCCCAGAACCTTCTAAGAAATGTCTACATCTGTTCTTCCACATGCCTGCTCCCCTTGGGCTTGATTCCACCGTTCCCTGGACTCTGTGCCGCCCTCCCCCCCACCCACCACAAAAGACTTTTCTTTCCATATTTCCCTGAGTCATGAATGGTTCTTTGATTTCTTCTGTTCCTAGTGATCAAATATTGGCCACTAGATTATAATGTTGTTATTGAGACATGAAAATGTGACATAGGTCAGTAGTCTCACTTCTGAATAGAGAGGAGTAATAAACATTGTAACAAGGTTATGAAACAGTAACCAGGATGGTATGAAACATTTCTTAGACTTAGCATAACTCCTCTAGCAGTTTTGAAAACAAATGTTCAAATGCCATGTATTTCTAACTGGAATTGTTAATGTAATTCAATTAAATATACTTGCAAGTGTGCTATGAGGATTAATGCATATGAAAGTACCAGGTATCCCTTTATCTACAGCTACTTCACAGGACCCTGAAGGATGTGCTAAAGCTTAGCACTTATTTTAGATCTGTATCAGAGGATGCAGTGAAAGCAAATAGTACATACTTATTCCTTAGAACAAATAAAAAAGGAATGTCTTAATTGTACTCAGTCATGAAAGATTTGGGGAATCCTCACAGCTAGGCATCATTAAAATAGATTCAGCTTGGTTAAAATACAAATGAGCTTATCAAATAGAATGTGTAGATATGCTAATAAGTATGTGGGCTTTCTTTTTAATCTACTCAAAGTACGTGCCACTGGTGACCAGAAGCAAGTTATTTTTTGCTGTTTGTTTTGTTTTGTTTTTTATTATGTTATGTTAGTCACCATGTAGTACATCATTATTTTTCTTTCCCATTAAGCAGTAATTTTTATTATGTACTATATAGAAGATGAAATATTGTACAAGGTACAAAGATTATATGTAAAGGAGTTTATAAAGCTATACTATTCTTTTTTTTCTTTTTTTTAAAATTTTATTTTGTTTATTTTTTTTTTCAGTGTTCCAACATTCATTGTTTATGTACCACACCTGGTGCTCCATGCAATACGTGCCCTCCTTAATACCCATCACCAGGCTCACCTAACCCCCCACCCCCCTCCCCTCCAAAACCCTCGGTTTGCTTCTCAGAGTCCACAGTCTTTCATGGTTCATCTTCCTTTATGATTTCCCACAATTCACATTTCCTTTCCTTCTCCTAATGTCCTCCATGTTTTTTGTATCAGTTCTTATTTTTGTTTTCTAGGCTCCACATTTTGCTAGACAACAATTCATCGTTCTTAAGTCTTGAGTGCTAGCGACTCAGCACTGAACATTCCTCTTAACTCAGGACAACCTGGAAACAAAGCTCCTTCCATGACAAGAGCATCCACCTTCCTTTCCCTGCTCTTGCTTTGGCCAATGTTTTTCTTCTGGTTTGCTTTTGAAAATTTACAAATCTACAAAATAGTTATTTGAGTTGTTTCGTGTGTGTGTGTGTGTGTGTGTGTGCGTGTGTGTGTGTGTGTGTGTGTGCTTAAGGGGGTTGCTTCTTAAAATGGTTTTGAGGAGAAAAGGAATAGCTTCCAGTCAAGGTGTGCAAGGGAAATTACCCTCCTCAATTTCTCTACAGTGTTCATTTACTATCCTTCCAAGTGTTTATTTAGTGATGTGAGAGCTCTTATTGGCAACAGACTAAAGGTTACAAATGAATTCAAAACAAATTAAAAACAAAATGAATAATTCAGTGGCTACCCTTGAGACTTTGTCTGAAATCTTAGAAACAATCAATTTAAGATTTCTTTGTAGCGAATAAACTTTATGCAACACTGTTATAAGCAGAGTTGTCCTTTTATTTTTCATGTTTCTAATGACCAGTTACTACCTCTACTAGGTTTCCATGCTGTGACAAGTCGCAATTATGAAAATGAATGTTTTACTTCTTTATTTGAACATTCTTTTGACACCTTGAGTTTTGCTATCTATAAATGATGCCCCATGATGAGCAGGCTCTTGTCACTTAATACCATTTGTTTTTTGAAATCTGCTATGAGTCCCAGAAATAATTATTTCAGCTCACTTTCAGTCTCTTTCAAAATGCCAGCTAAGACCCACAAAATACTATGTTTTTCCACCCTTTTCATTCTTTACCTGATGCTACTCCTTCCTTTTTCCCCCTAGTTGAGGCAAAACAATTAAAACAATATCTGACTTTGAGGAAACAAAATATCAGCAATTTTAAATTGAATGACATCATTTTTATTTCCTCACATAATCCCAGTTTATGTACCCACATGAGGTATTTCTAGATTAGAAATCTCTGTTCTGTATATAGAATATCTTTATATATATATATATATATATATATATATAGAAACATCTTTATCATTGTGAATATATATAGAAACATCTATATAGAATTATTTATATATAGAAACATCTTTATCATTGTGAACAAATGAAACATTGATAGGAAACTGTAAACATTCTTATAACTATTTTTCTGTTGTTTTTTTTTTTTATTAGAAGTCTTCAGATATCTTTTAGGCTTTAGTTTTATAAAAACATGCAGCTTAAGCTAATATTTTTGATATGTTATGTTTTATTTTAAGGACTAATATGAATTTAGCATTCTTTCCCATAGTATGTCTGTCTTTAATTTAAATTTTAATTTTTAGGGCACCTGGGTGGCTCAGTGGGTTAAGCCGCTGCCTTTGGCTCAGGTCATGATCTCGGGGTCCTGGGATCGAGTCCCGCATCGGGCTCTCTGCTCAACGGAGAGCCTGCTTCCCTTCCTCTCTCTCTGCCTGCCTCTCTTGTGATTTCTCTCTGTCAAATAAATAAATAAAATCTTTAAAAAAATAAATTTTAATTTTTAAATTATTGATTATTAGTTAAAATTAAGGCTTGAGGAAGATGTACTTTCTGAATTCTGTGACCCAGTGATTCAGGAATGGCACAAATACTCCTGGTACATTAAGAGAAACTTCTTCTGTGAGTTTAATACATGCATAAGGCATATAATTGTATTTATATTAACCCAGTAGTTGAGAGACAAGGAGAATCCCCTGTAAATATACAGAACTCAGTTAGACTATAAATATAAATTCATGTGCTGGGGGAACTATGGGATGGAAGACAAACATATAAGCTTGTGGCTGATATTTTTCTGCCAATGATTGATGGTACCTTTTATCTCCAAAGGGGGAATATTAGGATCGTTTATAGTAGATTGCAAGTTTCATAAGAACAAAGAGTGTATCTGCTTTGATTCTTTGTTATGATGCCAGAATGTAGTGAAATGCCTTTAGGCATTGAAAAAAAAATCTATTTTTTGACTGGGTGAATCATTAACAAGAATCCCACAAACACCAGCTACCATCAGGATTAAATGGCACTTACCTGTCTATGTAGGAGAGTTGAGAGCATTATTATCATTAAGATTTTTCAAAACAATCTGCCACTAATCACAATTTACTGTGCACAAAGAAGAATAGATATAGTGTCTATATTATAAGGGAAAAGAAAGAAGCTTAATAGAACAGACTAGAACAGCCTGTTCTGAAAAGTCTAGTACTCCATTTGCCATCACTAGACTCAATAGAAACATAGGTCTCGACAAAAATTCTCAATATAAATTCTTTATATCTGCTACAATGTTTCCTGGGGACTACCCCTAATTTTAGGCCATAGGTTTTCAATCATATGAGAAAGAAAAAAAAAAAAAAAAAGCTAGCTATTATGTGAAAGTAAGCTTATTTACGACATTATAAAGTTCTAGCACAAATTTTTGTTTTCTCTTTATTTCCAATTGGATTTTAATATTGAAACCACGTGAGATATTTATATTGTTTAAGTAACTGGACTTGTTGGTATGATAAATAAGGGGGGGGAAGTTATAAATGCTTATATTTAAGCTTAAAATGTCATGTGAACACTACCATAGTTTATATGCAAAGGATGTTTTTGTGTTTAATTGTTAAATCCTTATTTACATTGGAAAAAAATATTCTTTTTTGTCTGCATGACCATGTCCAAAATGATGAGACACATTTCTTTTGTATTTAGGAAATAGTTGTGATACTATTTACAAGTAAGAGGATTTAATATGTATTAAATGAGGAACATCACCCCCCAGTGCAGGCAGTGAGGTACAGACAAACCTGCTACGGGCTGTGGAATCAAGACAGTGAGACACTGCCTCCAAGCCCTCTCCCTGTTGTCAGGAAAAACAACAACCACTACCACCACCAAACTGGATGAGTTCAGTGATGGGCTGGCAGTCACATGCAAGAGAGAAGCTACAGAAGCGTAGCCTTCCCAGAGGGAGACTCCAGCCTACCATTGGAGAGAAAGAAAAAAAATAAATAAATAAGAAGGAAAGAAAAGAAAAAAAAAAAAAGGAAAGGAAGGAAGAGAAAAATTGATCATAGCAACAGAGGCAGCAAGAGAACATTCCCGGATCTCCTCTTCCTCTAAGGAGGCACTGAAGGAGACTGATTTGTCAGTGGAGGTGATCTTTCCCAGAGAGAAAGGGAATACTCCAGATGAGGGGGGGTGAGCTGGAGAAGCCCACTTCTCTCCTCTAGCTCCTGGAGGACGGAGATGGAAGCTCTGCCTCTGGACGCAGGAGGATACTGAGAAAGAGACAGAAGAATTTGAGATGGTGGCAAAGGGATGGTGCTCTGCAGAAAGTCCACCCACAAGCCTCTGGGAGTTTCACCCCCAGATTTCTTTCTACTTGGTCTGCAAGAATCCAAAACACCTGTGCTAAAACCACACTGCCCCCACTCTGCGGGTGGCTCCTTGTCTGTGCTCTCAGGTGCACCGCAAAAATGACTCCCAGTTTAAAAAAAAAAAAAGACTCCCAGTAAATAGGGAGCAGGCAAAGAAAGCAGGCCACAGGCCATGGTTGGAGGGCAAGGGGTAAGCTACAAACCTGAGCTATAGCTCCACCTTCTGGATTCCAAAGAGAGGTTTCTAATAGTCAGTCTGGTGAATTGGAAGAACCAAAGAAAACCTTAAAAATCTGGCCACAAGAGGGAAGAAGAATAGAGCAGATATACCTTCACAAAGACAGAAAACAAAACAAAGCAAACCTCACATAATGACACCACCATAGTATGTAATGCTGTGTCTGCTGAAAGCAATGGGCAAAGAGTTAAATAGGTATCAGCTACTTCAAATATGAAAGCAGACGTGCATCACTACAAGCGACATGAAAAATCAAGATAATACGGCATCAGGGAAAGAAAATAATTCTCCAACAACCAAGCCAAAGGCACAGAATATTGCAATCTAACTGATAAAGAATTTTAAGTAGCAATTTTGAAGAAACTCAGTGAGTTACAAGAAAAATCAGAAAGTAGCAATTTTGAAGAGACTTGGTGAGTTACAAGAAAAATCAGAAAGTAGCAATTTTGAAGAATCTCTGTGAGTTACAGGAAAAATCAGAAAGACAAAACACTGAAATCAGGAATAAAATATGTGAATAAAATGAATTCTTTACCAGAGAGAGAGAGAGATTATATAAAAGAGAAAGAAAGAGCCAAACAGATTCTGAACCAAAGAATTTGGTGAATGAGATGGAGAATGAAACAGAGAGCATCAGTAAAGGGTGGACCGGACAGAAGGAAGAAAAATTGACTTAGAGGATAGCAAGTTTGAAATAACAGGTAAGAGAAGAGGGAAAGCCGATAAGAATCACCAAATTCCAAAGAATGACAAATATTAGAATAATCAGGACTCTAGAAGGAGAGAAGAGTGCAGTCTATTAAAAAATAATAAATAAAGAAATAAAATGTAAAGAAATTATAGCTGAGTACTTTCCAATCCTGGGGAACAGTTTGGACATACAAATCCATGAAGCTGCTAGAACACCTATTATCTCAATTAAAAAAAAAAAAAAGATGTTCTCCAACACACATTATAATGAAATTGTCAAAATGCAATGAAGAAGAATCTTAAAGGTAGCCAGGGAAAAGAGGAGTAGGATCTACAGAGGAGTCCTTTTAGGCTATCAGCAGATTTCCCTGCAGAAACTACAGGCCAGAAGAGAGTGGAATGGCACATTCAAAGTGTTGGGGAAAAAAACTAATCAAGATATTTTATGTAGCAAAGTTGTCTTTCAGATATGAAGGAGAAATAAAGACTTCCCCAAACAAACCAAAGCCAAGGGAGTTCACCACCACTAGACTTTCGAGGCTGCAAGAAATGCTGAAAGCATTCTTCAAGCTGAAATGAAAAGATGCTAACTAGTGACATGAAAACATTTGTTAAAAAGATTTTATCCATTTTACAGAGATCACAAGTAGGCAGAGAGGCAGGCAGAGAGAGAGGGGGAAGCAGGCTTCTTGCTGAGCTGAGAGCCTGATGCCAGGCTCGATCCAAGGATCCCAAGATCATGAAGGCTGAGGCCAACCCACAGAGCCACCCAGGTGCTCCTGTCTCTGAAAATTTAAAAAGACTGAAATCATACCAACCTATTTACCAACCCTACCACAGTGATACGAAAATAAAAATACGCCGTATAAGGAAAGCTGGGAAACATGTACAAACATATGGAGATTAATCAACACACTCCTAGACAACCAAGAGGTCAAAGAAGAAATAAAAAAGGAAATCAAAGAATACTTCAAAAAGAAAAAAAAAAAGGAAAGAAAAAGGAAATACAATGTCTCTAACCCTATGGGATGCTGAAAAAGCAGTTCTGAGAGGAAACTTTATAGTGAAAAACACACATGGAAATCAGAAAGATCACAAAAAAAAAAAAACTAGGGGGAAAAGAGCAGATTAAGCCCAAAGTTAGAAGAAGTAAGGAAATAAAGAACAGAGGGAAAATAAATAATATAGAAAAAAATAACATTAAGAGCTGATTTTTTGAAAAAGATAAACAAAATTGGCAAACTTTTAATGAGACTAAGAAAAAAGAGGATGCAAATAAATAAAATCAGAAATGCAAGAGGATATTACAACTGGCCCCACAGAAATACAAAGAATCATAAAGGATTACTATGAACAATTATATACAAACATATAGATAACCTAGCAAAAATGGATAATTTTCTAGAATCTGACATTCTACCAACAGAAAGAAGAAGACAAGACAGTCTTAATAGAGCAATAACAAGTAAGGAGATTAAATTAGTAATCAAAAACCTCCCAGGTTCTTTCCATAGTCTGGCTATTGTAGACATTGCTGCTATAAACATTCGGGTACACGTGCCCCTTCGGATCACTATGTTTGTATCTTTAGGGTAAATACCCAGTAGTGCAATTGCTGGGTCATAGGGTAGTTCTATTTTCAACATTTTGAGGAACCTCCATGCTGTTTTCCAGAGTGGTTGCACCAGCTTGCATTCCCACCAACAGTGGAGGAGGGTTCCCCTTTCTCCACATCCTCGCCAGCATCTGTCATTTCCTGACTTGTTAATTTTAGCCATTCTGACTGGTGTGAGGTGATATCTCATTGTGGTTTTGATTTGTATTTCCCTGATGCCGAGTGACGTGGAGCACTTTTTCATGTGTCTGTTGGCCATCTGGATGTCTTCTTTGCAGAAATGTCTGTTCATGTCCTCTGCCCATTTCTTGATTGGATTGTTTGTTCTTTGGGTGTTGAGTTTGCTAAGTTCCTTAAAGAACCTAGATGTCCATCAACAGATGAATGGATCAAGAAGATGTGGTATATATACACAATGGAATACTATGCAGCCATCAAAAGAAATGAAATCTTGCCATTTGCGACGACGTGGATGGAACTAGAGCGTATCATGCTTAGTGAAATAAGTCAATCGGAGAAAGACAACTATCATATGATCTCCCTGATATGAGGACATGGAGAAGCAACATGGGGGGGTAGGGGGATAGGAGAAGAATAAATGAAACAAGATGGGATTGGGAGGGAGACAAACCATAAATGACTCTTAATCTCACAAAACAAACTGGGGGTTGCTGGGGGGAGGTGGGATTGGGAGAGGGGGAGCGGGCTATGGACATTGGGGAGGGGAGGCGAACCATAAGAGACTATGGACTCTGAAAAACAACCTGAGGGTTTTGAAGGGTCAGGGGTGGGAGGTTGGGGGAACAGGTGGTGGGTGATGGGGAGGGCACGTTTTGCATGGAGCACTGGGTGTTGTGCAAAAAGAATGAATACTGTTACGCTGAAAAAATTAATAAAAAGGGAAAAAAAAACTTACGGAAAAATAAAATAAGCTTACAGTTTTAAGGGCAAAAAAAAAAAAATATCAACAAACTGAATTCAAGAACTCTTTGAAAGGATTATACAGGATGGCCAAGTGGGATTTGTCCCTGGGGTGCAAAGATGGTTCAACATATGCAAATCAATAAATGTGATACACCACATTAATAGAATGAAAGTTAAACATCATATGGTCATCTCAGTAGATGCAGAAAAGACATTTGACAAAATACAACATCTTTTCATGATTAAAAACTCTCAACAATTTGGTACAGAAAGAATGCACCCTAATGTAATAATCTCCATATACAACAAACTCGCAGTTAATAGTATACTTAATGAAGCAAAAGTGAAAGCTTTCGTCTAAGATCAGGAATAAGACAAGGTGCCCATTCTCACCATTATGTTTCAAAGTAGTACTGAAAGTTCTAGCTAAATCAATCAGGCAAAACAAAACAGAACAAAATAAAATAAAAGGTATCTAGATCAGAAAATAAATAAAATTGTCATTATTTCCCAATGATATGATTCTATATATTCAGAATCCCAAAGACTCTATTAAAAAAAAAAAAAAAAGACTCTATTAAAAAAAAAAAAAAAGAAAACATTGGATCTAATCAATGAATTCATTGAAGTTGCAAGGTATAAAACAAACAGAATTCAGTTGTATTTCTATACACTTAAAACTTAAAAGGAAATAAAGAAAACTCCCATTCATAATATCATCAAAAGTAGTTAATAACATACCTAGAAATAAATGTAACTATGGACACAAAGAATCTGTACAATACTAACTACGAGTCTGTGCTAAAGGAAATCAGTGAAGACACAAACAAATGTGTCCATGGATTAGAACTGATACTGTTAAAATGTCCATGCTACCCAGAGCCATCTATAGATTCAGTGCAATCCTTACCCAAATTCCACGGACATTTTTCACAGAAATGGAAAAACAATCCAAAAAACTTTTAGGGAGCCACCAAAGACCCCAGGTAGCCAAAACAGCCATAAGAAGGAAGAAAATAACCAGAGGTATCACACTTCCTGGTTTCAAACTATACTACAGAGCTATAGTAATTAAAATAGTATGGTATTTTTATAAGGACAGATACATAGATCATCAGAACATCTTGGCTGTTGAAACAGAATAGAGAGCCCAGAATTAAACCATCAAATACATGGTCAACTGATAAGGGAGCAGAAAATATATAATGGGGAAAGGATAGTCTTTCAACAAGTGGTGTTAGGAAAACTGGACAGCTACATGCAGAAAAATGGAATTGGACCCCTGTCTACACTGTTTACAGAAATTAACTTGAAATTGATCAAAAACAATTATAAGACCTGAAGCCATATAACTTCCCAGAGAAAACATTGGGAAGAAGATCCTCTAATGCCATGCACCATGGGTCTTGGCAATGTTGTTTTGTTTGCTTGGTTTTTTTTGTTTGTTTTTTTGTTTGTTTTTTCCCCCTCCTCTCTTTTGGATATGGTATCAAAAGCACAAACAACAAAAGAAAAAAAAAAAACAAACAAACAAGTGAGACTACACCAACATTAAAAGCTTCTGCACAGGGGTGCTTGGGTGGCTCAGTGGGTTAAGCCTCTGCCTTCGGCTCGGGTCATGATCTCAGGGTCCTGGGATTGAGCCCCGCATTGGGCTCTCTGCTCAGTAGGGAGCCTGCTTCCCCCTCTCTCTTTGCCTGCCTCTCTGCCTACTTCTGATCTCTGTCTGTCAAATAAATAAATAAAATCTTAAAAAAAAGCTTCTGCACAAAACAAATAGTCAATAAAATGAGTAAGCAACCTGCTGAATGGGAGAACATATGTGCAAACCACGTCTTAGATAAGGGATTAATATCTAAAATTATTTTTAAAGAACTCATACAACTCTAACCAAAAAATAAAGAACCTGATTAAAAAATGGGTGGCAGACCTAAACAGACATTTTTCCAAAGAAGACATGCAAATGGCCAATTTGTAAAGGAAAATGTACATGAAAAGGTGATCAAGATTACTCATCATGAGGGAAATAACAAATCAAAACCACAATGAGCTACCATGTCACACCTGTCAGAAGGCGAGTATCAAGGAGAGAAGAGCATTGGTAAGGATGTGGAAAAAGGAAACTTTGTGCACTGTTGGTGGAATTATATGGTGGTTCACCTACTGTGGAGAACAGTATGGAATTTCTTCAAAAAATTGAAAACAATTATCATATATATTACCCAGCAATCTATCTTCTGTGTATATAACCAAAGGAAATGAGAAGAGATTATTGAACATATATGCAGTTTCATGTTTATTGCTGTTCTATTCATGGTAGCCAAGATATGGAAATAATCTAAGTGTCTGTGACCAGATGAGTGGATAAAGATATGGTATATTGAATTGAATTGAATTCACTATGTATTGAATACAACAAAGACTATTCAGCCATGAGAAAAAAAAAAAAAACAAAAAGAAAGAAAGAAACCCTGCCATCTGCAATAACATGGCTGGACCTTGAGGACATTATGCTATGTGAGATAAGTCAGTCAGAGAAAGACAAACACTATATGGCTTCACTTATACGGGGAATCTTAAAAAAAAAAAAGAAGAAGAAAGAAAGAAAGAAAAATAAGAACTTAAACAGACACTTTGTTACTAAGCAGTTACCTATGGGCTGAGTGTGTGGTCATGGGAGAGATGTTAAGGGTACAAACTTGCAGTTTACAGATAAATTGGTCCTGAGGATCTAATACATGGCATAACTGTATTAGGAACATCGTACTTGTGGAGACTAGCACTTCACTGTACCTACCACCGGAAGAAAAAAAAAAATTCTTTAAGTCAGATACATAGGGTTTTAATTCCAGGTGTCCCGTTTCCTAGTTGCATGGTTTGGGGAAAATTCCTTAATCTTTCCGGTATTTTCTGGTAGTTAATTTTCCCAATTCTCTAATTAGAGATATAATATTTACTGTGGAGAATTGTAATGAGCAATTGGATGAACCCATAGTGCTCCTGGGAGATGGTAGGTGCTCCATGAATGGAAACCTGTGATCAGCTTCACTATCTCCAGTACTAAGACCACCAATATCATCTAGACCCAGTGTTTGTGTTGTAAGTATCCTAAAATCTGTAGCATAACCACCTCAGTGTTCCTATGAGGAACCAGAGGCCCACTGAGAGGAAGGGATGTTCACAGGTCAGAATGATAATTAGTTGCTTCCATGAGTGGTTCATGTGGTGTTTAAACCCCAGACCCTAGGAGTACACTGTCATATTCTAATATTGGCTCTTTCTATGGCATACCTTCTTAGGGAGGTTTCTGATGTTGTGCCTCAACATTCTGATCTATAAAATGGGAACAATGTCATGCCCACCTTAAGGAGCCAATGTGAGGAATCATACGAGCAAAATGCACGCAAATTTCTTATATACTTTGTAAATATAGAGAACCTTTGTAAACATAATACCTAATAAATACAGTCATCGGTATTGTCAGCCTCTCATTTTTCCATTCCATGCACCTTTGTTAAAGCAATGCTCATGTGCTATGGTGAGTGCTGTGAAATGTGTAAGCCTGATGATTCACAAACCTGTAACCCTGGTACAAATAATACACTACATGTTAATAAAAATAATTTTTAAAAAAGCAATGCTCATAAAAAATTATTAAGAAAAAATATAGAAGTGCAGCATTTGGGTGGGTTAGTTGGTTAAGCATCTGAATCTTGGTTTTGGCTCAGGTCATGATCTCAGGGTCATAAGAAGGAGCCCCATGTTGGGCTCCTCTGCTTAAGATTCTCTGTCTTCCTCTCCCTTCACCCCTCCCCCCAGCTCATACATGCTCTTTCTGTATCAAAAACAAAACAACAAAAAAAAACTTTAAGAAAAAAATACAGAAATATTAAATGCATACTAGATATGCATGTATCTATTATATATGTATCTACATATGTAGAATATATTATCTTTGGCTATATTTATATCTACATATCTGTATTTTCTTTGTATATGTAGATCATAGATATAAATGATACATATACTCTATGCAAAATTATATTCTATGTTATATATAGATATGATATAGATAGATATAGATATATGATACTCTATCCAGAAATAATGGCATTTTACTGTTTTTACTTAAATGGAAGTCTACAAAATGAAAAAAAATGCAAGAGACCTACCTCAAAAACACACCGGGATACCCAAACAATGTGAGATTATTAAAGTCCTTTGCAAGCGTAAAATGCAAAACAAACGCTTCCAATAATAATCTGAAATGTTCTCATAAGGAATCACTGGTATTTTTCTTTATATATGCATAAGGAAAAGCAATAGTTTATTAGCCATGTAATTATTAAAGGTACCCTACAGGAATGCATTAGAATTATGGCCTTATTAAGAAAATGCTTATGGGTGTTTGGAAATAACCATTGCTTTGTTCTGTTTTTTGTTTGTTTGTTTGTTTGTTTGTTTTTTAAGATCAGTTAATAAAAAAACATGTTTTGGACTTTAAAATCTGTCCACCAAATCTAGGTCTACATATTTACTTGTTTCCAAATGTAATAACCTGGCCCCTATGCACAATCGTTAGAATAAAAACAGGAACTTCTATGTGTTTGTTTATTTTTTTTGTGTGTGTTTGTTTATTTATTAAAAAAAAATATCCTCCTACCCTTGAAAAGTATTGCTACAGAATACTGATGAGTTAATAATTGGCTGTATATTTTACATTCACTTAACTCACATCCAAATTTGTTTCTAGTCCAGTTTTTGCAAGCAATTCAATATCAGCTCACAGTTTAGTCAACTGAAAAATATCTCAATTGTCTCTACTTTATTATTCTGCTAGACTCAAAAGTATTAATCTTCAACCTATGAACTTTAGGGTAGATAAATGGCTGTTTATTCAGGGTTCCATCTATATGTTAAAAATTACTTACTAAGTATATGATCAAAGTTTCCATATATTTTGGGATACATTATTATAATTTTTTAAAGATTTTATTTATTTATTTGACAGAGATCACAGGAAGGCAAAGAGGCAGACAGAGAGAGAGGAAGGGAAGCAGGCTCCCTGCTGAGCAGAGAGCCCAATGCGGGCCTTGATCCCAGGACCCTGGGATCATGACCTGAGCCGAAGACAGAGGCTTTAACCCACTGAGCCACCCAGGTGCCCCATTACAATTTTTTAGAAACCCAGACATCAGTACTTCCTCACATAAATTTCGTATAATGTAGAAATAATTCAATTTCCATTTAATGTCTCAAAAAACAGCTCATCTCAAAATTTCAAACTTGGAATACCCAGTGTAATCAGTCCCTTTGAATTACCCACCAAAATACTCTTTATAGAAATTATTTTAAGCCATTCTGCATGTTCCAATATATTTTATTTGGATTGAAGAAAAAAAAATCAGTATGTTATATGACACCCTTCTCCCAAATCTCTAAGTGGCTCAGATGTGATTCTTTCCTGCAAACATCTTAGGGTTAGTAACTGTGGATTTCTCCACTACTTAAAAGAGCTGACTTGACCCATGAGCTGTGCATTTGACATAGCAAATAATACGATGGACAGTGCAAGATGAAAAACATCTAATGATATGAGCTGTATGTTGGTACTTAGTGTCAGCAAAATTCTTCCAAACAGTAGTCCAAGCATGCTTTCTAACTAATTGCTATTATCACGAAGCAAGGATCATGTTCAATCACATTACTACTGCAGGAGAAGGAAGAACTCTCATATTGCTGAGAATCCTATTTGAGTTGCAGTTCAGTTAGGTCAAATTTCACAATTTAATTTTGTGCCTCCTTAAAAATAATTTCATCCCACAAATTGGCATTCTGCTCTTGGTACATGTAAAAGCTGTTTCATATGATTTGAAGTCTATGTGTATGGTCAAACTGGGTAGTAGTTGAATGGGGAGATGTGTAGGCATGTGATGAAAATCTGTCTGGGTAGTAGGTAAAGATTTACCTGTTATATACAGGAGATGGGTTTTATACTTAGGGTCAGAGTAAATACTCCTTCCTTTCCTTTCACTTTTTGCACATATTCACTCATCAGTATTCTGCAACAATGCTTTTCAAGGATAGGATATTTATGTATAAAATGAAATAAACAGGTACATAGAGCTTCCTGATTTTTTTTTCTATTGATTGTGTGTGGATGCCAAGGTACCACAACATTTGGAAACAAGTACATATGTAGACATAATTTCAGTAGACAGATTTTTAAAGTCCAAACATGTTTTTTATTAACTGACCTTAAAAATATAGAAGGAAGAGAGCAATGGAGATATCTGTATCTATATCTATATCTATATATATAAATATATGTTTGTTTGGCTCAATGGGTTAAAGCCACTGCCTTTGGCTCAGGTCATGATCCCAGGGTCCTGGGATCGAGCCCCGCATCGGACTCTCTGCTCAGCGGGGAGCCTGTCTCCTTCTCTCTCTCTCTCTGCCTGCATCTCTGCCTACTTGTGATCTCTGTCTGCCAAATAAATAAATAAATAAAATATAATTATATATAATTTAATTTATATATATAAATATATATATTTCAGTTACATATATAACTGAAATATATGTATATGGGAACTTTGGAATATGTGTTGATGTAAGCTTAGATAAGAGAGAAATAAGAAGGATTTTTTTCTAGAACAACCTATTTCAAAATGTGGCTCGACCTCAGTCTAAAGGTTCTGGATTATCACTTATAACTCCATGGGTTTAAGACAATGAGTCAAAGGAGTAGGAGTGATTTGGGAAAACAGACAGATAGAAACACATCTTTTTACCCTAAAGGCATCTTCATTCCCATGATCCCACGACTCACCAAGCAACCTTCTCTGTTTCTTTCAACTTAATTACCAGCTTAGTTCTCCTATTTGAAGTAAATGTCTGCAGTGTAAGTAGCAATCTGTTCACATTATAAATCAGTTTGTTGTAAGTTATCTTCTCCAGCCAATTTACTTATTGATGGTGAGGTTCCTGACTTAATGTTTTTCTAAATTAAAAAACAAACAAAAAAAATTACAGAGAAATCATGGTAACACTATTTTTCTAAATATCAAGCCTTACCTGCTCCCTGAAAACTAAACTTGGATTTGGAGAACCCTATGTAGAGATCGATATATGTGACGAGGATGTACATATAGAACCAAACTTGCCCATGACTCTTTTTAGGTCAGCATAAGAAAGGCTGAGGTTCAGTTAGCATGTATGACTCATTTAATATGTATGAAGTACTGTGCTATCAGCTGGGATAAGAAAAGGTAGTTATGGCATCATATCACCCCTTCAAGAGCCTAGACTCTAGTTGTGAAAGTAATAGTAAAGAGACAGTATTAGGATAAGTAATCTACAAGGCACAGAATTAATACTGAGGAGAAACTGACAAGCCATCTGTTAGACAGAAGGACTGCAGGTATGCTGGTACTAGCAATTCGTGAGCAGGATTGGGGGGAATTTATAGTACTTTTTTCTGAGACAGAAATATTGAGAGGGAAGGGAAGGTGTTGCAGACAGATCATCATGAAATAGCATGGCTCTCGAGAACCTTCTAGTTTTGCATGTTCTATGGGATTTTATCTCACTTCCTGGGGCAGGTGCTAAAAATTAAATGGCTAGGTCCCATCCCCAAACTACAGAATTTGAATCTTTGAATGTGAGACCTGAAGGTGGGAAGATGGGCATTTGTACAAGCTTTCTGAATGATCGTGTGCATTTTAAAGTTAGCGGACAGTTACAGATACCTGAGTGGCCCCAGACAAATGGGATGAGACCTGGAGCAGACTGCTCTTCACCGGGAGCCTGGAAGAGGGCGGTAGCAACAGAGTGAGATGACCACTTTGCATACAGGAAGATAATTCTAGAGACTATGGATTGGCCTGTGGAAGCAGGGGAACTGGTGAGTGACGTGCAGTGTTGACCTCAGGAGTAAATGATGAGGACCAGACTGCATTCACAGTGGTAGGAGTGGAGGAAGGGAACAGACCTGCCAGATCTTGCAGTGTTGAAATACGGGATCAAAGGAAGTCTTCTCCTCATCACCCCTCATTCTGCACAGTTCTTCTTCATTTCTCTCTAACCTTAAATGGAAAATGGGGTCAACTGTCAGTGCTGTGTGTGACACAGACCGTGGTTTACTGGCGTGGTGGTTTAAGAGCATGTGCCCTGTTCAGCAAGTGGCACTCTGGGGGTCTTGCGAGAAGAGTAAGAGTCTCCGAGATCTTTTTTTTTTTTTTTTTAAAGATTTTATTTATTTATTTGACAGAGAGAGATCACAAGTAGGCAGAGAGGCAGGCAGAGAGAGTTAGAGGGAAGCAGGCTCCCTGCCGAGCAGAGAGCCCGATGCGGGACTCGATCCCAGGACCCTGAGATCATGACCTGAGCCAAAGGCAGCGGCTTAAACCACTGAGCCACCCAGGCGCCCAGAGTCTCCGAGATCTTGAAGCGCGGTCTCACTCAGTGCACTGATCTGAACCACGCATATTCCAAGCACTAGCTTTCTAGATTTTTAAAAATCCTCTCCATGCTCTTTCTATCCTTGTCTCTTTCTGGCTGAAATATTCCACCTAATTTCCCTGGATCATCGTGGGCCCCGCTCGGCACCTGCCCTCGTTTCTCTTACTGTGCAAGCCATGGCTGTCTCCTGCTCCCAGATGGCTGTAACATGAGCTCTATTCTCTTTCCAGCATCTCCAGACTCATTTCCTTGCTGGGATTCACTTTTGCTCTGCTCTTGGAGATTAAGGTTCAGAAAACATCAGTGTCTCCTAAGAGTGCCACCAACATTCCTTGCATATCTGTTGCCAAATTAATTTTAACCACAAGCACCTAAGCAAACAAGGTTTGATAGTAAGCTCAGGAAAAGTCATTTTATGTGTACCATACAGGAGGCAAAGGCACAAACCCATGAAACAGAGAATCATTGCTCACAACAAATGCTTACTACGTACTTATCATGAGCTAAGCATTGTTATATAAACTAGAGACAGTAAAATGCATGATTTGAAGAGATTTGCAATCTCATTGAAGATGCTGAACACATGAATATTAAAAAAATAAATAATGTTTAAGGAACAGTGGAAAGAACATTTGACATACAGAAAGAAAAATTGGATTCAAGCCCAATTCAACAGCTTACTATAACTTTAAAGAAAGCATTTAGCTTCACTTTCATTATTTATAAAAATGAGGAAATAATACCCATCTCTGTGGGTTACTTGGGGGCTAAAAGGAAAATGAAATCATTCATTCAACAAGTAGATGTGAGATGAGAAACACTGTCTCCAACTCGACGTTCGGAAATAGAGACACAGTGTGGCACAAAAGAATCCAGATTCCCCCCGCTTAGAGCTTATATTTTAGTGGGCAAGATGAGGGAATAAATGAGCAGATAAATAAATGGTTAATACCAGTGCTTAGGGCCTAAGAAACTGCTTGGGCTGTTTAAGGAACAGACTGAAGGCCAGTTTGGTGGGGTACTGTGACCCAGGTAAAAAGTGCTACAACACAAGCTGAAAAGGTAAGCAGGGGACAGCTAACATCAGCCCTCGTGGCTAAATTGTCTGTCAGACAGTGCACTGACGACCCCAGGTATAGGAATAATCTTAATCCAATAGCCTTTTGACACAGGATGACTATCATCCTCAATTTACAAATGGGAATGGTTATCTTGCTCTGGACTACATACCCGGGGGACCTAAGATTTGACGTTAAGCAGCCTGATTCCAAACCTGATGTTGTTGACCAAAGGAAAGAGTAGTTGCATTAAACAAGATAAAGGGAAGGAGGAAGGAGAGTAGAAAGAGGAGGAGGGAGAGGGAAAGAAGACAGCTAAAATATTATAGTAAGAAAACCAGTCTAGGAATGCCTGGGTGGCTCAGTCAGTTAAGTGTCTGCCTTTGGCTCAAGTCGTGATCCCAGGGTCCTGGGATCGAGTCCTGCATTGGGCTCTTTGCTCAGTGGATAGCTGCTTCTCCCTCTGCCTCTCCCCCTGCTTGTGTTCTCTCTCTCTCTCTCTGGCAGATAAATAAATAAAATCTTTAAAAAAAAAGAAAGCCAATCTAACATTGCATTACATATTCCAGTTGGTGCAAAATTATATGGACGTGCATGCATGCAGAAATTGGAAAATATAAACATTTGCTTACCTTAGGATGCCCATATTTTAGGAAAGTAAGTCATAGACTAATACAGAATGATTTTGTTCAGTTAAAAATCACACAAAACTTGGGGGGCTGGGTGGCTCAGTGGGTTAAAGCCTCTGCCTTCGGCTCAGGTCATGATCCCAGGGTTCTGGGATCGAGCCCCGCATCAGGCTCTCTGCTCAGGGGAGAGCCTGCTTCTTTCTCTCTCTCTTTGCCTGCCTCTCTGCCTACTTGTGATCTCTGTCCGTCAAATAAATAAATAAAATCTTTCCAAAAAAATCACACAAAACAGATCATATTTTAAAAATATATTATTGGTGCACCTGGGTGGCTCAGTTGGCGAAGCATCTGCCTTTGGCTCAGGTCATGATCCCAGGGTCCTGGGATCAAGCCCCCCATCAGGCTCCCTGTTCAGTGGGGGGTCTGGTCCTCTATCTACCTTTGTGCTGTCTCCCCATCTCTTTCTCTCTCAAGTAAATGAATAAAATCTTCTAAAAATTTATTTTTGAAATATAATCACCATACAGTGTTGTATTAGTTTTAGGGGCAAAGCAAATGGAATCGACAGTTCTATGCGTTTCTTAGTGCTCATCGCCATCAAAGTTATCAGCATCTGTCAGCACACAGCGTTGTTATGATACTAGCAACTGTATCCCCTTTGCTGTACTCTTCACCTCCATGACTCATTCTTTTTATAGTTGGGAGTTTGTCCCTCTTCATCCCCTTCATGGCTTCACCTGCACCCCTCCCAACTCCTCTCTGGCAAGCACCTGCTTACCCTCAGTATTTAAAAGTTTTCCAGAGTCCATAGTCTCTTATGGTTCACCTCACCTTCCAAATTTTTTTTTAATAAACATATAATGTATTTTTATCCCCAGGGGTACAGGTCTGTGAATTGCCAGGTTTTTTTTTATTATCAGGTTGTACTTACATTTTTTTTTAAAGAATTTATTTATTTGACAGAGAGAGATCCAAAGTAGATAGAGAGGCAGGCAGAGAGAGAGAGAGAGGGAAGCATGCTCCCTGCTGAGCAGAGACCCCGATGCAGGACTTGATCCCAGGACCCCGAGATCATGACCTGAGCCGAAGGCAGCGGCTTAACCCACTGAGCCACCCAGGTGCCCCAGGTTGTACTTACATTTTTAAATGTGCAGTGTATAATGGATAAATGTACACATCCCACTGAATAACATTGGATATTTCTAAAGAAGGAGTAGAAAACCACCCTGTTAAGAAAGGAATTGGAAACAGAAAAGTAGAGAAGTGGAAGGCAAAATGTGAAACACAAGTGGCCTTTGTTCTCCTCTGCCATTGGCTATGTTTATAAAGTAGACAGTAGATCAAAAAACAGAAAGAGAAAATAAACAGAAAGGGCATGAGGGTTTTGGCATTAGGCTGGCTATGAGACTTTTCTCCAGGCTGTTGGTTAAACACTGGAAGGCAGTGATCACTCGAGAAGGAATGATATGGCCTTTATTAGTTGTGAATTGTGAGCAAAACACTCCTGGATTGCAGAGATGTTTTCATCTGTCCTGAACACCCTTCCTTTGCAGCTTCTCCATATTCTCAAGTATTTTTCATCCCTAAACCATCAGATAGCCAATGTACAGTTCTTCCATTGGAACCATGGTTGCCTGGATTGTCACTGCATCGAATGCAATCTTCTTCAGGGAAGGGGGGGTCATCTTACCCCAGATTCCTTCCCTCTCCTAAGTGACAGTGAATGACCTTTGCATTAATGGCTTTAAGTGTTCTTTGCTAATGTTTATTGTCAACATAAACATTACTCCAAATGAAATAATACTTTATTCCAACTTGCATTTTCAAGACAAACCATTTCTGATTTGCATAGAAAGTAAATTCTGTGGTGGGAATGGAGCAGAGGAGGAGAAGTTATGAGGGTCACTGTGTGTTGATCATTGTGAAGTTAAATAATAGCATATCACAGTATTTGCTGCTCTTGTATATTTTCATACATATTTGAAATTTTCTGTAATTGATGTTTAGAAAAAGAAAGAGACAGAAGAATTGAGAGCCTGAAGTGAACACTTAGAAATTTTAAAATTCCATCATCATGGTATTCAGGGCCAAGCCAAACAGAAATGTTGGAGAAAAGGTGAAAAGAATTATTACTTTTATTTGTGTATATTTTTTATTTTTTTTAAATTTGAGTACAGTTGTCTCACACATTAGTTTCAGGTTTACAGCATAGTGATGCAGCTTCTCTGTGAACCTCATCTCTTTGCTGCTCCCCACAAGTGTAACTCCCATCGGTCACCATGTAGCTCTGGTATAATACCACTGACTCTGTTCCCTACACTGTGTCTTTCATCCCCATGACTTATTCCTTCCATAACTGGGAGCCTGTGTCTCCCGCTCCCCCCGACCCATTTTGCCCCTCCCCTCCCCCCTCTGGCAACCATCAGTTCGCTATTTATGGATCTGTTTCTAAAAAGCTGTAGAGAATTATTAGAGTCTCCCTTCCTAGCACATGAACAGAACCTCCAGAAACAGTGACTTCATCAAATGAAGGATCATATTTTTAACAGGTAAAAGAATTTTGGAGGCGGGTAACTCAGGGCTGCTCCAGTGGCTCCAGGACATCACAAATATCTTGGCCTCCTTGATTTGTCCTACCATACTGTCCCTAAGGTGTGATCTTTGTCTGCATGTGCAGAAGGTAGTTGCTCTATCTGAAAGCAGCACAATGACATCCAGGCATTGTGAGGAGGAAGGAATTAACAAAATGGGAAAGGTATTACCCATGTAATAAAACCACCACGCTCTCTAGCCTACTTCCTCTCCAGTTTTATCATCCAGAAGTGTGTAAGCTGGGAACTCAGGTGCATGGCAATCTAGGAAGTTTAATTTTAAGCTGGGAATATTGTCACTCACCAGCCAAATCAAAGACACACTAGTGAAGAGGAAAAGGAGGATGTAGGCAGGTGACACAACTGGCCCGAGTCCTCCCGTTCAGCTCTTTATACACCTTTATGTAAACTGCTTTCCTAATGTAACCCATAATCCTTCCTCCTCACCTCCTTTGTCAGATATAATGACCTGCAATCTAATCTAGTATTTATATCTCACTCAAAGCCCAGAATTTTACCCTTATCTGAAACAGAATCCCATTGTTAAGATTTCTGCAATAACTTTGTTAAGATAACAGGGGAAGAGTCACAGATTACTTATTAGGGGAAGAGCCCATTCAAGGGAGTGAGTGGCAGGAAACAGTAATGTGAGACTGAGCGAAAAGAGGAGCATGCCAAATGAAAATTTTGGACACAGACCTCCCTCGATACAGTAAATACCGAATGGATGGTGGATCTGGTGGAGCTGTTTAATGGGAGAGATATCAAGGTTTCAGTGATGCCAAGGTTTCAGTGAGTGATGAATAGGAAAAAGGAAAGCTCTCCATTTGTCTTCTCTATAATTTTTTTTTTATCTCTATGGGAGGGAGCAGAGATTATAATATGCAATTTTTTTCTCCAGAAAAATAACACTATACTCTTACTTCTGAATACTACTTTTCCATTTACAAAGGAATGTTAATGATAATAACAAATATTATTTATTCAGTGCCTATTATGTGCCAAGTTCTATGCAAACCATTTCAACATTATTTCATTTAATTGTCCCAAGAATCTAATAAGGAAAATATATCCCCTTCTTCCAGATGCAGAAGATATCTTAGAAAAGATCACACAGCTGGGATTTAAACTCACATTTGCGTTACTACAAAGGACATGTCCTTCTTTCTCTATTATGCTGCCTCTCATGCATTATCATTTATATCCACATATATTTGCATTTTATAGATGAGCTTTTAAACATAGATACATCTCTACATTTTAATATGAACATAGAGAGTGTATTTTGCAAGCAAAATCCCTTTCTGGAATCTCTCACTACTATTAACACATTTCCCCTGACTCTCATACTCTCTCTGTTGACACAAAAGGAATTTCTGTCCATGGCATTAAAACTCTGGGAAGTTTAAGACTCAGATACAAAATATTGTCAGGATTGCCAAAGGAAGCCAACCACTGGAAAGAGGTGCAAGCATCTGGTAGGGGTAAAACCCACTGGACCATAGACTCTGAGAACATCAAAAGTCATGGATTATGTAGTTAACAGGCATCAGGAACAAGGGCTTCAGGAACTGAACTATGGATTCAGCACCACCAAGACCTCCCCTTTGACTTCTCATCATTACTTTACCTCTGCTTTTCCTTGGTTGCAGCTTTCACTCTGTTAAACAGAAATGAAATCTGGATTTAGTAAAGAGAGATGTTATTCAAAAACATTTTTGCAAGGAGAGGAAGCAACTATTGGAACAGGGAAATGCCCAAGTGGTATGATCTGCAAGCCTTACCAGGGTTAGGTTAAAAAAAAAAAAAAAAAAGATTTTTTTTATCTGAACAGTGTTGGAAGTGGGATGGTGGGATGAAAGGATGGCATGGTTGGCTGGTAGATCAGAGAAAGTTTTACCTCATGCCTGCTTATTCTCAGGAGGGGTTTTGTGCTGAAATAGCCTGAAGATGGGTCAAAGTTCAGAGATCTGGAGGAAGGAAAAAAAATCAAGTTTGGTTAACAAGAATTTTGTTCCAGTTGATCAATGGGATACAATAGTTCATCATGGATGAGTGGCGAATAGGACTGTGGAGGGTCTGTGTCTGGAGTTGGCATGGATAAGCAAGGGATGATTCTTAGCTAAGGCATGGGAACGGTAGAATTGGGGTCCTTGCAGTAAACTATCACCTGGAACACAGGGATAATTGAGTTTCTTAACTGTCCCTGTTTTCCAGGATCAAGGATCAGCTGAAATTCATCATTACCATCTATCCCAGACACAGTTTTTCTTTGCAGTTGTTCTCCTCAGACCCACTTTCAAAGTCAGCTTCAAAGAGAAAAAAAGATCTATCCATTCTCTTCTAATTTAGAAAATTCTGGGCAGGGCTTCCAGGGGACAAATGTGATATCTGTGTCAGTGACCATCAGGTTCCAGTAGGTACAAGGCTGATTCCACATGGTTGGGTGGGAGTCCAAGACAAGACACTTAATTGAGCTGGTCAGATGATAAATTATGCAGAACAGTCAAAAACAATAGCAACTGTAGTTTCACCACACCTTTTTTCTGCATGATCATTTTGAAAATTTTACTTGACACAAGTACAGTTGGGAAATGATTTACTGAGGCCCAAAAACTCCTTGAATCTTCCTCAACAAGAGCAAAGTGTCTTTGATACTGGAACGCTCATCACCTCGCTCCATGGGGAGTAGTCGAGGACTTTGTTATCTCTTGCCTCAGCGTACATTCAGATGGATGTCTGTTCCTGTTGACATATCTTGCCTCTTCCATTATTCAAGGCATTCTCTGTGATACTGACATTTTAAGCTACTCTGTGAAATAGGGTTCAACTTGAGGTCTTATATTGTACTTGAGATATAGAGCTTGGCTGTTACTATAACTACACTACTCCTGATGGGAAACAGAGATGTTTGTCACCAAAGAACTAGAACACTAGATGTTATAGAGTAATACAGACATACTACTAAATCTGAGAATCAGGGTATGTATGACGTAAGCTTGGATTACCTGGTGTCCTCTTATAACTAACCCTTTGCAAACATGTAAAATTAGATTCTTATCTGGTTATAAGTGATTTCTCCATGAGATTTGTCCAGTCTTCATTCTTTAGAGAAATTAGTAATGAGCAAATGGGGACACTTGAAAAACGTATCCCTAAAAGTAAGAGCAAAAACCAGAATTCTGGCTTTTCAGAGAATATTTAAAAAATTATTCCAGGGTCACCTTGTATTTTTCAGGTGAACTTAATCACATTAACTGAACTGGATTTTGAAGTTAATAATTTTCAAAAGAGTATTTGGAGACGTGGAGTCTTCAAGAAAGAGAATTTTTTAAGAGCAAAGTTGGTTCTAAACTAGTAAAAACCAATCACTAAAAGAACATTGCTGTTGAAATCTCATTACTCTCACAACTGAAAAATAAAAATAAAACTGTTACACCTTGTTCCAACTACAAGAAAGTATCACTGCTGCTTTTCATATTTTTGCCTAGCTGTATTAAAGGGATGTGATAGCTTTCTTTTCTTAACCTCTTAAGAATTTATAACTTTATAAGCATGTACTCTGTAAGTATAACACATGGGAGGATTAGTAGATAGTAGTTATTAAAGAACTAAGAACTTGAAAAAAAAAGTTTAAGTCCTTTTTAAACTAAGCATGTGAATTAGCACACACTTCTTAATTTCTTAGGCTCTTTTTTTTTTTTTTTTGAGCCACCATGTAGAGATAATACTTGTCCAGTAAATTTTGTTAAGAATTTTCAAATATACAAAGAGCTTGGCATGGTAGTTTAATAGTAACATAGTAACTATTAAAATTCCATCATCAACTTTGAAGATGTCCAAAAACGCACTTTTTTTTTTCCCCCTGATCATTTCAAAGTGATCTCTTCACTGCTACCATTTGGGGATTTGATGGTGACTAGCTGATATCACTAAACTTACCTCCAGAAAAGAGACTGTGTGCTGAGAGCTGCCTTCTTCTCTCTGTGCATGTATATAACACTCGCTCACACACTGATGGAGAACACACTCTTCTCACTAAGGAAATACATCTGGCCAGCATGGGCTAAAACTAAAAGTCCCACCCAGAGCTGCTAAAGGCACACCATCCGGAATCCCACACAGTTCTTGAGGGTTGGGATCCTGTTCCCTAGATATCTTCAGGGAAAATGCCATCTTCGGAGCTTGTGGGTAAACTATTCTCTCCTGATCTTTTGCCGTTACAAACTAAATTTGTTTGGCAAAGCCAGAAAAAGTAAGTGGGCAAAGAGTTCTTTGTAAGAAATCTTCAGTAAATGTTATCAGTCCTTCAATGTGTACCAGTCTTTGAATTCTCTGGTGGAGTCGTACAGAGACTCTATCATAGACTGAGTCAGCACATGGGGTCGTTGTCTGCTTTTCCAACTCCATGACTGACTCTGCTGGGCAGCAAAATTCAAACACTTGTGGTTTTGCTTCTTCAACGTAAAGTTAAAGACATATATGCTGGCTTTTAAAGTTCTCATATGTAGAAAGTAGACACACAAATATAAAGATGCCCCCGTACTGGTCATTTATATTAACAGTCGAGGCTGTTTCTCTGGTTCCTGACCACTCAAGGTTTCTCCATAATTAAGTATAGGTAGTATTAACATACCAGTCATTGAGAGGTAATCTTAATGCTCCCCTATTTTGAATTTCCTTTTTAGGATAAGGTCATTTATTTAATTTTTATCACATGCCAGGTAGTGAACTAAAGATTTTGCATAGATCACGTGGGATGTCATTCCCCTCATCTGATACCTAAAGAGAATGAAGCCAAGATTAAGGATTGCTGAGAGAAGCCCAAGTTCACATTTATTGACACGGGGCGGAAGAAGGCTATTAACAAAGTTTCAGGCCATTCTAAACCTTCATATCCCTCCTCTAAAATCCCCATCCTCTTCAGGAGTCAAATGAAAAATTCCGGCAGGTAGCTCTGCCTTCTTTCTATCTGGTTTATAGCGTTCTTCTTTCCTATTCCTCCCAGTGAGGTCCTGAATTGTTAAGGGTCTCATTGCTAGCCCATTTCTTATAACAGAGGTTTTAGGTAAGCAGGAAAAGAAAGCAAATCTCACTTCTCGGGGACAGAATGAATTAGCTGTGGTACATTTGTTAGAGGACAATATGTATCAGAATGGAGTATAATATGTAACTATTCATAAGAATTTGTAATAACATTTCCCTCACCTTAAGAGTATGTAATAAGGGGTTACCTGGACGGCTCAGTCTGTTATGCATCTGCCTTCAGCTCTAGTCATGATCCCTGGGTCCTGGGATAGATTCCCATATCGGGGTCCCCACTCAGCACAGAGTCTGCTTCTTCCTTTGGCCCCCCCACCAGCGCCAACTCATTTTCTCTCTCTCCCTCTCAAATGAATAGATGAAATCTTAAAAAAAATGCACACATAAGTGTATTTATAAATCACCAATGTGTGGGGCACCTGGGTGGCTAAGTCACTTAAATGTCTAGTTTCAGCTCAGGTCATGATCCAGGGGTCCTGGAATCGAGCCCCGCATTGGGCTCCCTGCTCAGTTGGGGGGGGGGGGGGGTCTGCATCTCCCTCTTCCTCTGCCTGCTGCTCTCCCTGCTGTGCTGACTCTCTCTCTCTGTCAAATAAATACAATCTTAAAAAAAAAAATCTCCAGTGTATACAGTCTCTAGAATACACATATGTAACTATATGTATGTATCAAGTGTGTATGTGTGCATGTATGTGTTATGTATACATTTCAGGGATTATATGCCCTAGAAATGTTTAAATGTACATTTTACCTGTGCAAAATTAACTTAGGAAAAGCTTTAATTTGACGTCTTCTTTTGTAACACTCGCTCTAGTCTTGAGCTCTGTGAGAAATAAGGAACATGCCAAACAAGTATCATTATTTTCACCATTCTTTTATAGAGCAAATGAAATTTTGTGATTGTCCTGTGGATACCTGAAATATCACAAAAATAGTATCAGGCATAGAAAATACCCTGAACATTGTATTTTCTAAAACTTAGGACCCAGTCTTGGAAAGACAACATCAAAAGAGCTAGTGGAGAAGATTGATTGACGTGATTAAGATAGGAGCATCAGTATCTGAGAACAACGGAATGTCATATCTTGACTACCTGTTGATCAAGCAACAATGGAGCAGGTTAAATACACATAAAGTAGGAATGCTATTTTAAGGTATCTTAGCTTTTTCAGAAGTGAAGTAATAATTCAGGGGATGACAAAGTCAACATAACACATTGGAAGTTTTTCTAGTAATCTACAGAATCTCTCCTGAGTAGATTACATGGAAATGAAAAATATAGCCTCTTCTCTCTTGTTAAGATCAGACTGAATAGTCTTAAGGTCAAGTGTTTTTAATAGAAAAAAAGAACATCTAGGTTTGCCTTGTTAATATTTGCCAATAAAAAATTCAAAAGCTTCTTAATAGTTTCCATCTTAACAGACCAACCAAAACTGACCCAGTCCTGGAAAAATTTTGATGAATTCCTTTGCTTTTTTTCCCCATGAGATTTATTATTTGCAGAGATTATAACATATTTAAGTTTTCTTTCCACAAAACTACAACTTCCTATTTTTAATTCAAGTTTTATAATTCATGGTTGTATTTTACATTCTGAAAATATCAGACACTTTGGGATAAAACCACTCTCTTTTACTCTTAATAAACAAAAGCACATTTTCTTTGCATCTATAGTTCTTCTCATCTGCCACTACTAAACCTAATATATTTTCAACCACCCATTTTAATGTGATATTAGGTAACTGTCTTCTCCTTTGCAGAGTTAAATGGGATTAGGTCTAACAAGTACTAATAACATCATGCCCCACAGCCATGCACGTTCTTTTTTTTTTACAACTTTTTAATAAGGCAAACATGGCCACACTTGCAAATATGGCCTAAAGATATAGCTAGTCTATAATGTATAAAAATAAGAATCAAAGAGATATATATTAAAACCATATTTTAGTATTCTGCCTTACTTAGAATCAAACCAAGTACCCAAAGATAATTAACTTGATTTAATATTAGTTCAAAATTACATTCTATTAATATAAAATGTTTGTTGGAAATCTAATCCATTTAATTGAACCCATACTTTTACATTTTTTTTTAACAATTCTATGTGGGAGTATGGTAGGTTGATTTATTAGTAAAATAGTATATTAAAAAGTGTGGGGTTTCATATTAACTAATATTTTAAGGAGAAAAATATAAATTTTATTTTAAAATAAAATAAAATGTACGGTTCTATTACAGTGAATTCTTTTAAAATCATGGAAAATGGGTGCTTTAAAATCCAAATTATCAAAATAGTCTAACTTGTCTGAGGATTCTTTGGCTATGGGAACCTTGGTTTATTTGAGAAAATGCCCGTCAGATAATATTTTCAGTAAGAAAGGTTTCTGTGTGTATGTATGTATGTATGTATGTATATAAAATTTTGTTGTTGTTTTCCAAAAAAAGGCTAGCACACTAAAATCCTAGAAGTTCAGTTTCCTTGTTTTCTGGATTTGGTCACATAACTCCATTAAGTATTTATACATCTAGCACCTCCTAGCAACTTCTAACCATGACTTTAACAGGGGATGGGCCCTCTGATTGATATGTGGGTCCTTTTACAAACTTGACTGCCTAGACAATTACCTTCAAAAACAGCTGATATAATTTCCTTTGTAGTCATTTTGACTGAAGACACCACTTCATATGAACTTAAACCCTTATAAAGGGAATAAAGCAAAAGCTCTTATGTCAGTGACTCTGAAGACCTTTAAAGTGCTGCCTTTTGTCATATGAACTCCTTTAAGACTTGTCTTAGCTTACGGGTGCCTGGGTAGCTCAGTGGGTTAAAGCCTCTGCCTTTCGCTCGGGTCGTGATCCCAGGGTCCTGGGACCGAGCCCCGCATCGGGCTCTCTGCTTGGCAGGGAGCCTGCTTCCTCCTCTCTCTCTGCCTGCCTCTCTGCCTGCTTGTGATTTCTGTCTGTCAAATAAATAAAATATTAAAAAAAAAAAAGACTTATCTTAGCTTAGAGGCGAAAATCCCCAAATACTAACAACTTAAGTAAGAATGGTAGTTTGTTTTCTAGAAAGGAAGTCTGAGTATAGGGGTGGCTCAGTCAGTTAAGAATTGGACTCTTGATTTCAGCTCAGGTCATGATCTCAGGATGGGGAGATCGAGCCCGTTTTGGGCTAGGTGTTGAGTGTGGAGCCTGCTTGAGATTCTCTCCCTCTCCTTTAGCCTTCACCCCTCTCCCACTTGCACTCTCTCTCTCTCTCCCTCAAATAAATTAAAAAATCTTAAAAAATAAAAGCCAATCTCAAGATCATAAAAACCTGGAGCAGGGAGTAGAGGGTTTAATGGTCTTTTGGCTTAAAACTAAAAAAATCACAGCTTTTATTGTGAAAGAAAAAGGGAAAAATGGACTTTGTAGCCTCTGTCACATGTAATTATCTAACACCATGAATGTAAATCAATTAATTATACATTTTAAATTTGAATTACAAAGTAGAAATGATACTTCAAAAGGCCAAATTCTCTTACGTATTTCAAGAACATAAAATAGCAAATAGGGGCGCCTGGGTGGCTCAGTGGGTTAAGCCGCTGCCTTCGGTTCAGGTCATGATCTCAGGGTCCTGGGATCGAGCCCCGCATCCGGCTCTCTGCTCCGCGGGGAGCCTGCTTCCTCCTCTCTCTCTGCCTGCCTCTCTGCCTACTTGTGACCTCTCTCTCTGTCAAATAAATAAATAAAATCTTTAAAAAAAAAAATAAAAAAATAAAATAGCAAATATTTATGCATGCCAAATATTAAGTACTCTAGTGTGGTTCTCTTCAATATTTACATACATGGTTCTAAAACTTTCCAGAATAAAACATGCATACTCATGAAGGGAACCTTTTTGTACCATACTGAGTGTTTTGGTGATCTCCCTGAGCTATGTTTGATGTGCCCCTATCAGCTTAAGTTCTTCATGTCCAGGAAGGACGTGACCTGGCTCTTGACGGATTCTTCTCTGTGACATTGATGGGAGTCCTTGAGCCCTGTTTATTGTCTCAATGTCAGTATGGCTTCTCATCTGTATTGGAGATTCAAATCACTAAATACCTGCTTGATCTGACCACTCAAAGTGGATAAAGGTCAACAGCTCAACCCAGCGAGCTAGGCACTGAATAGACTTTAGAGTTGGTATGACTGATAGAATTGATTGTATTTAAATGTCTTCCTTTATAATCATTAAAGATCTCTTCTTCTCATGGCTTTGTCTTTGTCCCAACCTTTTTGCCATTGCACTTTAAAGCTTTAAAATGTCATTCTTTTTTAGAGTTTTAAAAATCATTTCAAGTTTCTGGTTGCCAGTGCATACCCTAAGGATATGTTTTTCCCAAATTTATGGACAGTCTTGTCTCAGAACAGAATGTGAATTGCACATACTTATATGGATGATCCCTGCTGAGGACTGGACTTTTGAAAAATAAATGGCTAAAAAACTCATGGTTCATAGAAAGGCAAAACAGCAATTCCATCTGTTCTGTTTACTTCAGGCTGAAGTTCTCCAACTTATTTCTTGCCGTGAATATATCACAGGTGAAGTCCAGCAAATAGATAGCATCTAGCTTCATGAAAAAAACAGAATTGAATAGAACTGGCTTATAAGTTTTCTTTTTCACAGGACAAACACAAAACTCTTCCTTTAGAAAGAGACAAATATGAAATGTAGCAAGCAGTATGCAATCTCACCCCCCCCCAAATATTCAATATAATTGATTTGCCTTGCTGCTTCTTTCTCAGTATTCAACTTTGGCCCTATTTCAGTATACTGCTTATAAAAAGAAGTTCAATTGCTTCACTGAGGAGCTAGACTCCCACATGAATTCTTTTGCAAACTCTGAACCTGTTTTCAGTTAATGAGGTCTTTGATTTCTGAGGGTGACAAAGAAAATAAAAGATTCTGGTATATGGAAATGTAGAAGTAGTTTATTACTTTAAAAATTTTTGGCTATTGTTCAGAAAGTTTTGACCAGCATTATTGGCAGGAATTACTTCAGCTTGATTGCAAAAATGGATGTTCTGAGCAAAATTTAGGAAAAGAAAAAAAGAAAAAGAAGAAGTTGTCTTCTCTTGTGAAATATCACCATCCCATCCCAATTTCAGCCTCATCTGATAACCGTGACCTTTAGGGGTCTCTTCACAGGAGGAGTCTTGCTTTCCCCATGGTTTTGGCTTATTTGGTTTTGGTTTTTCTCAGATGTTTGGCCTGAGAATTAATATCTCTATTTATAATTGCTATTATTACTCCCATCAAATGCTGTTTGAGTGGCCTCATACAATGGTGCAAGGCTTTACAGGATGTTCAAAAGAGCTGTATAGGCATTCATTGTGACGAAGTTAACTCTATCCAGACTTCTTGGAACTTAGAGATGGTTGAATCAGAGGGGTTTACATGTTTTCTTTTTGTTTTCAATTCTTTTTTCTAAATCCCTACATTGTCATGTAAATTCTGGTTATGGGTCTGTTACACTTCTATTGATTTTAAATGTATCTCAAGATGAATAGAAGCCCTTCGTTCCTTGTCTGAGGATCAGGAATTGATTTTACTTCATGCTTCTTACCTCATTTCATTAATGTGACTTGAATCTCACTCATGGCTACTGTTCTCCCATCTTCTCTGTGCCTTCCTGACCTGCTACTACTTTTGGGTTTCCCATTTGAGATCCCAGCTTTCCTTTTCTTCCAATTCATGAGAGCAGTATTAAAAAAAGAAAGAAAGAAAAAAGAAAAAAAAAGGAGGAGTATTTGTAGAGGCTGCTGCTGGAGCCTCTACCCAGACCAGAGGCAGCTCTCTAACTGAAGAATTCCATTATGAATGCATTCGACGTTGAAAAGCACTATTAGGTGTTCGAGTGGGTCCCTCGAGAGCATGAGAAGGAAAAGCAATCTCCTTGCTTCATGCTCAAAAAAGGATACTTCAGTGCCTCTCTACACAGGTACTGTCAAACAGACAATTTGCAAAAATGGCACTTGTAATGCTCTGTTCACATGATAGAGACTTTCTCACTCTCTCTCTCTAAAAAAATGAGAAATCATTACCACCTTTCGGTTCAATTCTAGGGACTGGAATCACTTGTTGGGTTCCATTGCAACAGCAAAATTGCAATTTTGGGTTGTATAAGTTATTTTTCCTCCTTAAAGGAGCAGGGATACATTTCTGAAGACTATGGAAAACCTTAAACAACAACAACAACAGCAAACACCTACAACCAATTTTGGACAGAAGGGTGAACATTTGAGACTTAAGGAAGTGTGTCACCAAGAACATAGGGTTTGCAGATGAGTCAGACTAGAGTTTGATTACCAGCTCTGCTACTCACCAACTACATCATTGAATAGTCAAGTGCCAATCTTCTTAACTGTCAACACATTTATAGTATTTATTTACTTGACAGAGTAAACGGGAAATGTTTTTAGAGCACCTGGGATAAAGCCAAACCTCAAACAATCAATGGCTCATTCCCTTCCCCACAGTTTTGGAATTGGAAGGGTACTGCTCAAAAATAATGGAAAAATAATAGAAAACTCAAGACAACCAAGGTGTGGGATTCATTTCTTTTTGTTTTCTATTTGCTCTCTTTGCTGATATCAGCTTCCCTGTAGCCCTACCTTCTTCTTCTTCTGATACACGTTATATTTTGCTTGCAGAGCTGTTCTTCTTCTGTTATAATGCAATCCTAGTGGGACTCCTCATTTCTGTGCCCTCTGGGAATTTAAGTTAATTTAAGAGTCACAAAATGATGAAAGGTATTAGTTGCTGAAACCTGATGGAAACTTCTGAAAAAGAAAATTCATAAATCCCTTCCTCTCACATGTAAGAATTTAGATGCTGCTGCTGGAGAAAACAGGGTCATTTTTCATTATTAGATTCTTTTTATGGTTTTGGAGTACTGATGTCTTTTATTCATCTGCCCACCTTTCCACCTCAAACCTCTGCGATACATGTTTCTGATAGCTGGTGAGTACGTAGCTGTTTATCATTATTCTGATACTGGCACCTGCCTAGCAGTTCACAGTTGTACATTTTTGTGCTATCACCCTCCCAGTCAGGATCCAAGTTGTATTCTCTGGTCCATATGCTACATTTCTGGTTCTGGCCCACGAATGTTTGGAGAACATTATGAGCATGTGAGGTTCTACTGCAAGCTCACACTGTCTCACATAAACTCAGACTTTCTGCTTATACATAACCATGGTGTTCATTTCTTTTAATGCTCTGAGAGACTCACCATTTTGTTTCTGCTTCATCGAGAAGTTTGGGGCATGGCCATAAAGCATTATATATTATATATATATATATTTATATATCTATTATAAATAATATAATTCTGCAGAAGTACAGTTTAGGGTTTTTGCACAGCAGCTGTGTAATCTCAGCCAAGTGATGGAATTTCCCTGAGCTTTTGTGAATCGTGAGTAATAATACAGCTTTCTTGTTATATAACCTCAGAACACACCATGGATGTTTAACAAATCTCTGTCTCCCAGGGTCCATGGTAGGGGAGGAAAAATAATTCTAACTTTACCTTTTTGAGTTCTTAGCTGCAATCCTTATAATAAGAGGCAGATTAATAAAAGAAAAACAGGTTTATTAGCATGTATACCTCATGTGCATATGGGAGCTACTCAGAGAAAAATGAGTAACTCTCCAAAGTGGCTTAGAATTCAGGCTTAACTAGCTTAATAGGAAAGGCGAGAGAGGATGGAGGCCTCTTAGCAGAGAGTGGCCTCCGCCACTCCACAAATGTGCTTTTGGAAAGATGAACAGGAGCTCAGAAGAGCAGATGGGACAAAGTTTGTGTGCATGTGTCTTCTTCAGATGTCCTCACCTATAGTAAGATATAGTCCTCATTGATAAAACTTTCAGGGAGAGGATCCATGAAAATTGAATCCAGTTCCTTTCTGAGGACTGTCTTCGGGCAGATAAAAGGAACTCCGAGAAAACCTCTGCCTGCATTTGCAGTTTTTCAAGTACCTACAGCTCAAGATAATCACTGTACCAAAGTGGCATATTGGGGGTGCCATGCCTGAGTTTCCACTATAACATGCTAAGTTCCATATGTTGCTACCCTTCACTACCTTCACCTCCCTACCCACTGCTCTATTCCTCTTTCCTCTTCCATATGTACTTATTTCTAATCGTGTGACCTGGGGGCATCAATAATCAGTTGTCTGTGGGTTAGGGAAGACAATTTGGTGTCTAACTCTCCTTACTGATGCTTCACTTAACCCTTTTATTTTTAATCCCAACCTCACCCACATTGGCTACTGAAGCACCTAATGCTTTCTGTTCCTGAGACCTTTCTGAAAAATTGGGGTGCAAATACTGTTGCTTCTTCTTGACTCTGTCCCAGTAGCTGTCTGACTTCAATCCCTTTAGCTCTCCTAAATCATCTAAACACTTATTAGTACCTGCCAATCTTCATTAATTTTGTTGCAATCTCTCAATCTTGAATATCTCTTTATAAATCCCTTTGTTCTTATAGATTAGATCTTTTTATTCCTTTAGATAAGGCTTCTAAAAGGAGTCCTGGTAAGTTCACATCTATACCTCGTGTTAGCTGGAACTCTAAGGAATTAGTCCAGTAAGGATTCTGCATTTAAAACTATTACAAATTGCACTCTGTGATTTTAATTTAGGTATTCTTTGATGCCTGTTTTTTTGTAATATTTATTCCCATTTAACTTATTTATTAAATTTTAATTACTATTAGACGTTAATTACATAACATTGCAAAGGGCCACTGAAAATGTGCCGTTGCTTTGGGAATTCACAGAAAGTTGTGCTTCAGTTTATTTATTAAAATTGCTCTAAGTATGCATTTGTACTTAATTTCAAAAAATAATTATGCTATAAATTTGTTTTATTTTTTTATAGATAAGCATAGAAAAATTGGAGATGAAAAGAAAATTCGAGTACACTGTGTACATTTCTACCAAACTGGAATTTGCTTTGTGTTCCAGAATATATGTTGAGTCTCAACACAGGTTATTGGAATTGTGTAATGTTGATTTTTTTTTCCTAGTGGGTGGTTTGTATTCTTATTATAACTTTGGAGTCATACTGGATATTAAATGGTGGACATTACTCCAGGGATGCCAGTGGGGTACATCGGGATAAATAAACTCTCTGCTTATCTACTCATAATAAGCTTGGAGAAGTATCTGTTTTTATAGGAAATTATGCTAATTTTCAGGGTACTCTCATAATTGGGGTATCAATTTCTACCTCTTCCTACATTCATGTCTCTAGAATGTAACATCTCATCATAGGATGTATTTGTGATATTATACCCCACTTTTTCAACATTACTTTGTTCCTGAGGACAGTGTTCCCACTTAGAATGAGACTCTTCTGAGAAACATTTCTTTTTAACTTTAAAAAAAAAGTAGATTTCCAGCCAAAAATGCCAATAATTTTTAAGTAACTTTTCTCTTTAGTAAGTATTAGAAGTTCCAGTGACTGCCACATTTTTAACTTATGTTATAAATTCAAAGGGGCATGGTTGTATTTCTAAACATCAGTGTATTCCCAGTGAGACACACTCTGGAAAAGGGCTTTTTTGCTTAGAAAGACTTAGTTATCGCAGGATGCTGATGATCTTCCTGATACTGCCTGAGATTTAACCTGGTCCCAGATAGGATGGTTCAGCTTTCCTCTGAATGTACATATACCTCTGCTTTAACATCAAATTCCAACTGAAGGGAATTTTAACACATGTAGTATAGACTCACTTGTTTTGGACATTAAAATCTAAGAATTCTTGTATAGAAATTAACAACAGTTGAAAATGAAAAAACAACAACAATTGAACAAAGCAAAAGAAAAATAACATAATTTACTTTTTATGTCTTAAAATCACATTTATATTTGTTCATTTTAGAAAAGATAGGAAACATGATAAAACTGCATACAGTCTCATCATCCAGAAATTACCAGTGTTAACATAAGAATGTCTATCTTTCTAGATGAAACAGTGATTCAAAATATGGCTCTTAGAATAGGCTCTAGAGCAGTGAGCATCTAATAAAAAATAGCTATTGCTGCAAGCTGCCATTTTTGGTATAAAAATGTACAAAATAATAATAATATTATAAATGTTTAAAATTAGTTTTATTATTTTCATTTTAAATGTATTTTAATATTTTGTCAATTACAATTTTATGGTATATGTAAAAGTGACCAACATTTCTTTATGTATAAAAATATGGTTAGCTGAGGCAAATTGCTAATATTGATGGTAAATTTTCATGTAATTTGAAATTATAAAGCCAAACAAATTTAGTGAATATATGTTAGAGAAAAATATATGATTGAAGAATTTTGTGCAATAAAGGTTTTCTTCAAAAAAATATTTAGGCCTCTGTTAACTTGGCTCAAGTATGAACTCATGACTCTTCTATTTGTACAGAAGGAAATCAAGTATTGAATGAATGAGTAAGAATCCTTGAAGTTCTTTTAAAATCATGAATTCTGTGATACTAAGATCTCAGTTTAATATCAAATTATATAATCACAGATTATATAGAAAAGAACATAAACATTTCTTTGCAAAGAATGTTGATCCCCAAATGTATACAACAGAGAGTTCTCATACCTCTATCCAATTTCTATGCTCTTCGTAGAAAAAAGTTGAAAATCACAGTGTAGTACTTGCTAATGATTACAAAAAACACACATTCCCTCATAGGCAGCCAATATTTGTTTTATATTTCTTTGGGAAAAAAATGCCTATCTTCAGAATAATTATAGTTATTAGGTTTTAATTTTATTTTTTACTCTATTCAGTTGCTGAACAATTTTGGGAGGCTCAGAAAATTTTATGAAAGACTTCTGTACCTAATAATAATGGGATATTCATAGGTCTAATGCTTAGGTTTGATAATTGTGTTGGAATACAACCAAAAATGCTCACCATCAGTGTGTGCATTCATGGAAGCCTTTTTCTTTGATATTTGGCAAGTGTCACATGTTTTATCTTGCGATACAACTTCTTTCTCCTCTTTGTGTATTTTGAAGAGAATCTATTTGGATTTTAAGTGGTAAAAAAGCACTTCAATTTAAGTTCAGAATCTTTGATTTAGGTCAGATGATGAATACTCTGTTGGACTAATGTGTCACAGTCTCCCAAGGTCACTTTTGGGTTTGTTTTTTTTTCAAGTCAGGTGTTGTCAGGGAACCTCTCGGGCACTCACAGGCTGTCCACTGAGTTTTTAAGTGTGCACAAGCTTCTTGAGTATTTAGTATGTCCTAGTGGCCCAGTCTTTGCTTCCCATTTGATCCACTCACATAGACAGCTCAGTGCTATGAGTGAGGATTCAGTTATGCAGTTAATTTAAAATTTCCTGTTATTCATAATTATCAGCATCTACTTTTACAGAGCACACATGACCTGTCAGGATGGGAGCTTGTGTGTTAGCCCAGCTGAGCTCCCAACAGAATGTCCTTAAGTGAGTGACATAGTCAACACCACATCAAGAAGAACCACCCAGCAGAGCCCAGGAAGCACACATAATCCTGAGAAAAAAATAAATCGTGTTTTAAGCCAAAAGTAACAATAAAGGAAAGACAGCATCAAGTTGCTCAATCACTATTCTATCAAGGAGCTAGCAAAATGACTGTGCTTTATAACAGTATGTGGACTTAGTAATTTTGCTCTTAGAGTTTATTTTAATTGTGACTTTTATTCTGACCATGAGTGATTCACAGTTGTATCCAGGCATCCTAAAAAATATCACTTAGTTTGAGCTGCCATAATGTAAAGACCACAGACTGTGGGGCTTAAGCCACAAACATTTATTTCTCATGGTTCTGGAGGCTGGGAAATCCAAGATCAAGGCGTCAGCAAATCTGATGTCTAGTGACACTCTGCCTCCTGGGTCATGGACAGCCACCTTCTTACAGGATGCTCATTCATGTGGCTAAGAGAGATACCATCTCTCACTGTCTCTTCTTAGAAGGACATGGATCCCATGCCCTCATGAGAGGCAGATAATGGGGGCTCTACTCTCATGACATAATTACCAGCCAAAGCGAGATAACAAACCATTCAGAGTCAGGACTTCAACATAACTAAGCCTGACCACTGAAAAGAGAAACTCAAGGAAGTTGTTTTGGAAACTGGCACTGATTCCCCAGTTTGGGGCCACTGAGGATCTATCCTTGTGGATAGAAGGTGCCATATGACCTCATTTATCTCCACAGTTGTAAGAAAATCCTAACTATGTGTTTGAATGATTGAAAGGGTTTTCTTTTTTCTTTTCTCTTCCCTCAGATCCTTTTCTTTTTGGGGAAATGGGTGAGGTTATTTTTTTCTGTCCAAAAGGAAGGAGTCAGGAAAATGTTAGTGAAGGAATTACACAGTTACATGTCAAATGGCATGAGCAGTGGGAAGGAGAGTAGACAGAACCAGTAGTTTTACCCCAAAATGCATGGTGTAGATGTTTTTTCATTTTTACTTTCTTGCTGTCTTGTTCTATGGGGAGAGGGCTTTCTTTCACTTTTTCATGTAACAAATAAGAGTTATTACTGTAGAAAGAATTCCTTCTGGAACAATCCAAAATAAACATAGGCTTTTGGTGGATTATATAATGTCCTACACATAAATTAGGTAATTAATGAAGTGTATATTATTGTTGCCTGCTGCAGTGGGGAGACCCAAGCTCTGGGGTCTCCAGGCACCCTAAAGATGAATGAATTCAAGGGCAGACATGCAGCACAGTGGACAAGCCACAGGAGCTGGATGATGATTGGAGCAGGTGTGAGAACAGGTGCCCTCTGGAGGAGAGCATGCCCTTGGCAGGCCCTGGGGTGGGTTTCTGCCTCTGTCATTGTTAAGGAGGGAGTGGAATATTCATTAATTGGACCCTGAAGCAGGGGTTCCTGCTTTTTCTTCCTAATTTGGTTAAGGGTTGTTGTCTTGACCTTCTTCTGACTGGTATGATCTGGCTTCCTGGGGAAGCTGGCTGCACCCTCTTCCTGGATGGCCTTTAGGTATGCTGCTAGAGCCTAGCTGCCTATTTTAATGCCATTAGAAACCTTACATTGATGGGGCACCTGGGTGGCTCAGTGGGTTAAGCCTCTGCCTTCGGCTCAGGTCATGATCTCAGGGTCCTGGGATAGAGCCCTGCATCAGGCTCTCTGCTCAGCAGGGAGCCTGCTTCCTCCTCTCTCTCTGCCTGCCTCTCTGCCTACCTGTGATCTCTCTCTATGTCAAATAAATAAATAAAATCTTAAAAAAAAAGAAACCTTACATTGAGTTACTCATTCAATAAATTATGCACCCCCCCTTTAATTTTCCATCAGAATTATATTGTGTTTTACATAGGCTACTCCCAAAACCAGCCCAGTGACACCACTAAGGCACTGAGGAAAGAAGGAAGCATCTCTGTGAATAGCTTTCAGATAGAATTTAATTAGGTCCAAACGAGTAAATTCACTCAATTACAATGGATCTTAAAACCTCACAGTCCAAAAAACATTTTAGACTCCTATATTGACTTGGAAGAAATTTCTCTTTGATTGAAGTATTAATAAGAAATCCAATTAGTGTGAGATTTCTTTTCAAAATTTATTACCGAATCAGGATTACAATGTTCCCATCTTGCCATTTATGTTGCTGGTGCAATTTCCGTTAATCTCTTATGGTCTTTCCTCCAGTCAAGCATACTGCACTGATTTGGGGAGGCTGGGTTCCAGTGTGACACACATAACTCTGAATTTATATTGCATCTGTTATTTCTATTTTGCCTCTAGACTTGACTGCTATCCCAAGCAACACAATATGTTACCATTTAATTTTAAAGGCCATTTGCATAGCTTTTTTTTCTTTCTTTCTTTTTTTTTTTTTTTTTTTTTTTTTGGCAATAGCTATATTAATGGAGCTCCTGGAATAAGTCTATTGAAGGCATGGGCAAAAAGGAAAATGACGCTACCAAAGAGGATCTAATTCTTCCATTATTTTTAAATTACTTGCTAGCTTTACTCTTGGAAAGAACGGAATGGCATGGTGGAACGCAGGCATGGGGCAGAGGGCACTGATCCCAATGACTGTGCGCTCCTAAAATCAGGCAGATGCTTACTCTTATGTTAAATATGAGCTCTATGTCACTTCCTTTAGAAGCTGAAATTCCTTTTCATATTAAGATTTGGCTTTAAGGAATGAGATAGATCTGTACATCTTAAACTTGGCAATATACACTTTTAACATCTTTCTTTTCGTCCAAAAATACAATGTAAGGAACAGATTGAATTTTGGGGCTCTGGGCCTTCCTGACAAGTTTTAGGCATGTAAATTTTGGATTTACTAGCTTCCTGGTTTCCAAGCTTTTTTTCCTTAGGACATGTTTTAATTATTTCCTTTCCATACACCCTATACTTTAAATTTTATTTGCAAATCTACATATGCCTGCCAATCAGAATGTCTCATCAAAATGGGACGAGTAGACTTCTCCCTATAAATCAGGAAGTTGGATGCTTTTGGTAGTTTGTGTAGCTTTAGGTGAGAGAGTGGGCAATGGCTGGTAAATAAATGGTCAATGTCTTTAGGCTTTTGCAAAATGCTGGAAACATTATGGTAACAGGTTGTTTCAGTCCTCTGAACTTGATCCCATGTCAAATCTCTTACAGCAATAAAAGTACAGAAATCGGGATGCCTGGTGGCTCAGTGGGTTAGGCCTCTGCCTTTGGCTCAGGTCATGATCTCAGGGTCCTGGGGTTGAGCCCTGTTTTGGACTCTCTGCTCAGTGGGGAGCCCGTTTCCCCCTCTCTCTCTGCCTGCCTCTCTGCCTGCTTGTGATCTGTTGCTCTGTCAAATAAATAAGTAAAATCTTAAAAAAAAAATACAGATATCTATGAAACTGTACTTGGATATCCAAAATTTGTCTTAGGTTTTCAGAAAGATTTGACTGCATAATAATAGGCCACATGAATTTAATATACATTTAAGAAGTGATGAAAAATGGAAGATAGGGGAGAAGAACAGGACAGAGCCAAGGTCACAGGTCCAGCAGCACATTCATGGAGGATACAGCCCAGCAGACAAGCACAGACCAGCTCAGAGAGTACCTGGATTGGGGACGAGCTTTGGACCCTCTCCAAAAAGAAGGAGACCTTTTTGATCGCTTATACCAACTACGTACCAGTTTCCAAACACAAATACAGGAGAACCAGAGGCTACATGCAGTGGTTTCTGTTGGACTGTGTTCTTACTACGGCAGCCACGCGATGTAGCATGAGGGTCTTTGGGTATATATGGAGAGGATTCAGCTTGCCTCATTTGGAAATCCAGTTCTGCTCCATATTATCTCATATATCAAGGACATATTGGGGTATGTCCTTGACTAAGCAGAATAATGACCTCCTCGTGGTGTTATGAAAAGAACATATAACACATGGTGAATGAGAGTGTTCAAGCATTTAGCACAGACCCTGGAAGCACCCTACCAATGATATCCTCATTCATATATGCGCTGTATATGCCATGTGCAGGCCTGGCTTTGAGGACATTCTATGACAGCTGCCATGCAGACAGATCCATGCAAGCGTAGGACCAGTCTGAAATGATTCCCATGACATTCTCTGACAGTAACGGCCATCTCTACTTGCAGCTACGCACACAAATTTCAGAGACACCAATTGTTCACAAGACGTTTCTCTTCTGAAGCAATACAAATGATAATAAATGACACTGATTTCTGTTTCTGCTAATTGGATTACATTTAGATTACCTGAGTAAGGACGGATAAATAAGATACATTTCAGAAAAAAATATTGTGTAATTGTCATGATGTTTGAATGTCTCTATAGAGGCAGCAAAGTGAAATGCAAATGAATGGAGATTTTACTGAGTATCTGCTATGTGCCAAACACCTTGCTGGTTGTTTTACATGCATTATCTGTTAATATATGTAAGGACCTTTTAGGTAGGATTGTTATTAGAATTTTCAAGATTAAAATATGATTTAAGGGCATTAAATAAGTTGTCCAGATATATACAGTTAATGACAGAATAAGGAGGTAAATTTCCATAGCTGGTCCTGCTTTAAACATGGTTTAGATTCCAATTAAAAAAAAAATGGTGGGCAATGTAATAATTTTTGGAATTTCCATGTTGTGCAAAACTCATTGACATTAATTTTTATTGAGATATTAAATGAGTAGAATCAATGATTTAGAGCTAAATCAGTTGCTGCAATCTGAAATCTGCATGATAAAGCTTAATAGCAATTATATAAAATGTTTGAAAAAATAAAGTATAGTAAAACGCTGTTTTCCTTTCATAAATACTCCAAGTGTAACTAGCATATTTTTTTAAAAAATTAGAGAAGAATAATTTTTAGGCTATTTTTAAGTTGTGAAAATAAACCACTGTAAGCTTAATTTTATACTGCTTTCCATTTAAAAGAGGTAATTCAGTATCTGGAAAGAGAAATTAAACTTTATTTTTAGACTTCTACAGAATTTATTTCACTGGTAAAAAAATCTAAGGGCTCTATCAAAATCAGCATGAACTGTTCTGCAATGTATTTCATAATAAAGAATGCCAAAGAGGATGCGGATTGATCTCACACTATGGATGGGAATGCAAACTGTTGCAGCCACTGTGGAAGACAGTTTGGAGGTTCCTCAAAAAGTTAAAAACAGAGCTTCCCTATGACCCAGCAATTGTACTACTAGGCATTTACTGGAGGATACAAACATAATGATTCAAAGGGACACATGCACCCCAATGTTTATGGCAGCAATGTCCACAATAGCCAAACTATGGAAGGAGCCCAGATGTCCACTGACAGATGAATGATAAAGGAGATGGAGTATGTTCAGTGGAATATTATGTAGTTATCCAAAATGTTGAAATTTTGCCATTTGCAACGACATCCATGGATCTAGAGGGTATTATGCTAAGTGAAATAAGTCAATCAGAGAAAGACAAATACCATATGATTTCACTCATGTAGAATTTAAGAAACAAAACAAGTGTACATAGGAGAAGGGAGGGAAAAATTAAACACGATGAAATCAGAGAGGGAGACAAACCATGAAAGACTCAACTCCAGGGAACTGAGGGCTGCTGGAGTAGAGGGGGGTAAAGGGATGGGGTAACTGGGGGATGGGCATTAAGGAGAGTATGTGATGTAATGAGCACTAGGTGTGATGAATCCTTGCCCTCTACCTCTGAAAGTAATAATATACTATATGTTAATTAAATTGAATTAAAAGAAGAAGAAGAATGCCAGAGTTTTGGTCATCTATGGCTATTTGTAGCTTGAGAAGTGTTTATGTTTTGTCTTGTTTTATTAATGAGTGCCATATTTCCAGACTGTGGAAGAAATATCTGTAGATAGTATTTGTCTTTCTAGCCATAACTCCACCTTGGAAGGCTCTTCCTTCTTGCCTTTTCAAGAAGGCAATTCAGCAGCGGCCTGTCCTGAGAACCTGTTATGTGCTCAGCCCTGCCTGCCCGTGGGAAATGGTGTGTTAGTTTGGTTGTTTTTGAGAACTTAGTGATCATATGAACAACTGAGCTAACTTACTTCCAGAAGGTTGCCTCAGTGACCTGGGAGAAGCTTGAACCAGGGGCTTTCATGGAACATTCAACCCCGCTTCTTGTTCTGACCCTGAAATCTCCACGGGGACTTGCGGCAAGTCACTTCACCATTTTGGATCCAATTTTTCCCTATCTGTGAAACAGGTTGATTGGAGAATATTTTTCCCTGCTTCTTAGAATCCAACTTTCGATACGTAAGTTCTCTTGTATTTGAAAAAAAAAAAAAAATCTGGACACCATCTAAATGATTATGTTCAGCAGATGTCTCTCGTACATTTTTCATAAGCAATACAAGTGGCATATTCATTGTTGCCAAATTCCTCACAATTCGTTTCTTTGTATTTGTGTTTATGGTAAATTTGTTTTGGCAAGGATTTTTCCTTTAGGTTTTAATCATTTAAAAGCCTTATGTACTTAATATATTCCCTTGCTAACTTGCAGATCATTGTGACTACTTAATTATGTGATCAACTTCATAATTCAATTGATAAATACTTTACATAACCAGATATCTAATACCTTAGAAAATCTAATCAATTTTGAGATAATTATCCCCATAGGTATAGAAAAATGTTTAGTTAGAATTCTGTGTTTATAAATTTCCTGTAAATTTAGGGACCAATTTTCATATTTTTATCCAAGGTTTGATATGCATACCATGTTTATTTGGAGGTGATAAATCAGTGCCCTAATGAAAAAAATATTTAAAGATGCCCTTTATATGGATCGTTACACAGTTTTCAATAGTACCTGAGAACCTAAAGTCTTCTAGTATATTTAGGAAGAATGCACTATTTCAATATTGAATGTGCAGGCAAATAATTAAAGCCTTTATTTTGCCAGGCACATGAGTGAGAACTGCAGGTTAACGATAAAATAGAAGGAAAATTTGCATCTAAGTGATATTCTCAGGAGGGAAAAAAAGAGAGAGAGAGAGAGAGCCCACTGTCTTCTCAGACAGAATGACCATTTGAGTTCTCTCCAGCTCTTTTTCTCATCACTTAACATTTCCAAGGCCTGCAAGTTTCTGAAACATCTTTCTTCTCAAGGATGTGTATATGCTTCAGCTGGCAGTGTTTTCACTTGAGATGGTTCCAAATGGCTCCTTAAGAAGATTTTGCTCACTACGATGTTACTGTCTTAGAACCTCCCCCTCTCCAAAGATTATCTTTGACATGTATCTGGACAAATTTCAATCAGTATTTGCATGCATTTTCCTCTTATTCTGTTGACACTAGTGCTTCCTAACATTTTTTAGCCCTTCATCATTCTCATGGCCATTACTTACACTGACTTAGAAAACCCTGCATGAGAAAAGGAGCAGCCTCTCACCCAGAAAGCACCCGTCCTGTGAGTTCCAGTGAAACCCCTCACTCAATGACCCCATCGTCTGTATTCCCCCCGTGTTTCTCAAGTGGCAATTTCCTTCCCTCTGAAAGTAGACGCGGGTGGTAACAAAATTACTATTTTAATCTGTGCAGATTAATTTATACGCCCTTCCCTTTATATGACATATTTCAACATCTGGTCATTCTTTTTCCATGCCTCTATCTGTGTGACACCCTGCGAAGGCCTGTCCCTTTTCACTCTCTTCCTCATCCTCCAAGACTGTGGTCAGCCATTACCACCTTCTGGAAGCTTCTCAGAACCCATGTCTTCCCTGACTGCAAGACACAGTACCTTCTGTTGTCCTTGACCTGCACTTTTTTTTTTAAACTTTTAAATTTATAGTTCTGTATCCTACTGTATCCTTTCTCTAGATTGCAACGTTCTTCTGGGTCCTGATGAATATGATAAGTAACAATAATTATTTATTAAAGGAATTTCTATGTCTCATACATGGTACTTTTTACTTATTTCTGTCACAGAGGCTTTCTCAGTAGGGCTCATGAACCAAGAGAACATGTGGCTTGTAACATCCTCACAACTTTATTTACCCTCACTAAAATAGGTAGCTATTGAAAATGACAAAAATTAGGGAAAACTTTTAATAAACTTGATACAAAGTGACTGATTTGAGTGCAAATCAAAATGATTTTTTTCATGATATCTGTGTATCAGTAACCAAATACCTTTTGTTGTTACTGTTTGGAGTTACGCAGTTTAGTTATACATCCCAGAATTTAGTATATTAGAAAATAAGTAAAATATTTTTGCAACAAGTAAATGCATAGATGTCTTAAAATTTATTTCAGATTTTTTTAAAAAGTTGATATTTTAATCATCTTAAATAACATTTTTATAAGACAAAAATAAGGCCACCCTTACGTTAGGACTTATTCATACCTTATGAGGTTGCCCCACCTTCTCCCCTCTGTCTTTTGGAAAGTGATGAGCACAACTTCACTGACAATGCTGAAAAATTAGTTACATTCTCATAAATCAGATGGTCCTGTATAAGTCCTGTTTTGTTTCCTATGCCATGGCTGAGTATTATTCAACAAGCAACAACATAATCACTCTTTGAGGAAAAGCGATGTTTAAAATACTTCTCAAAATGCATCTTTTAAATTTATGAAATTGTCTTTGAATTTAAGATTTACAGAAATAATGGATTACACTTGATTCATTGCCTCAAAGATTAATTGTAGACATAGCTTTTTTTTAATCATGCCTCATTTTTTTATCATTAATATTTTGGAAACCATACTCTATAGCAAACAAAAGTATTTCTAAAAAGATAAATTTTAAAATGCTATCTTATGCCCATTTCAATAAGTCACACATTTGTTAAATGCCTGGTATGTGCCAAGAGTATAAAATATTTTTCAGGGCGCCTGGGTGGCTCAGTGGTTTAAGCTGCTGCCTTCGGCTCAGGTCATGATCTCAGGGTCCTGGGATCGAGTCCCACGTCGGGCTCTCTGCACTGAAGGGAGCCTGCTTCCCTCTCACTCTCTCTGACTGCCTCTCTGCCTGCTTGTGATCTCTCTCTGTCAAAATTAATAAATAAAATCTTTAAAAAAAAATTTTCAAATAATTTCAGGAAATTTAAAATCAGATTTGAATAGCTGTTGACATAGAAGAAAATATTACAAGACATCATGTGAGTAATTGCTAAGTAACAGTATAGGCAATAATTGCTACCACAATTAAAAGAAAGAAATATTAATTCAAATTTGGGGAGCCTTGGAAGTGTTGTTGGGAGAAGGGGATTATATGGTTGAGCAGAAAGGGAAGGGAAGAATATTGCAGAGAAAAGTAACAGTATGATTGCCATCTAGGAGTAGAGGGGTAAGACAAGGTGAAGAAAGACAAAACTGGAATCCATGCTGCAAGTCAGGACATGCTTATCTGTGAACCTTGTCTGATAACCTCGGTCCCTAAACCTGAACTTAGACGTTTCTCTTTCTCTGATTTTAGTGAAACATCTTTCTTAACTGTTCAAGCTCTCTTCCTGGCAAGTGTTGGTTTGTCGTTGTTGTTGTTTTTAATGTGATTGGGTCACTCGTGTTTAGATTGATCAATAGATGATAGATAGATAGATAGATAGATAGATAGATAGATAGATAGATGATAGATAGATGTTGCAGAGACAAAGAGATCCTCAACAGTGGGAATAAGGTCAAGTGGAGAGGGACAGCATGGTCTCTGAGCATTGTCCTGGGGCACTATTCAAGAGACGTGTGTAAGGACTATTAAACCATAGATGTACCTGAGTTTGATTTTACCATTTACTGTTTGATAAGAGCTCAGAAACTGTTAAGGTATAGGTTTATTTGAAGATTTCTGTCCAGTAGAGACAATAACCCCACAGTTTAAGATTGTACTGCCTATAAGGAGTTCTCCCATTGCATGTAATGCGGAAATCTTATTCAAGCATGTCTTCCTCAGAATGCATGTAAATACCCAGTTCCTCTAAATGCTTTTGAAATTAGATACCCAGAAATTAGATACCCTTATCATCTTGCAAATTCCATTGTTTATAAATTAGTACACTGTTGGCACATTTATTTTATATTTATAGAAACACCTTGTTTGGAACTCGTGAGAAACTTAATTGAATAGTCTTCAGTGTTACAAATCTTCCCTTTCATGATAATCATTCCCAGCCTTCACTCAATGGCACCCATGCATTTTATTCAGAATTATAGTGTTCATGTGTGGAAAGACTCAATTTCAACAGCAATGAGACACGAGGAAGATAGATTTGGGCTTATGCCCTGATTTCCAGAGTGTCATCAAACTGTGTCCACTGTCTGGACTGGTCCTAGTGCATGGGGGGTCATATGTGGCTGAGCGGGTGGAGAACCACCCCTAACAAAAAGCCCATCCTTTCCAAACCACAGTGGCTGCCTGTCTAGAATCTTCTTCCACACTGTTTCCAGCTTCCTCTTACATCCAAATACCCATCACCTTGATAGAGCCAGTGTTTTCCCATTTTCAGGCCTGTGGTCACACATATTTTTCTCTCTGAAGTGTCCTTTGCTCCTTTGCCCCCTGAGTACCTGTGTTTATTTTTCAAGGCAGAGTTCAAGTGTCACTTTATATAGAAAGCCTTGTTTCTCTCCTCTCTCTCTCTTAGTGCTTTGTCAGCATTTTCCCATAAAGCCACAACAAGCATTTAATGAGGTACTCTGTGGGGTGGACATTGTGGAAATCTTTGAGAATAAGAAGTCAAATAAAACATCACCCCTAGCCTAAGATCCTAGTGGATCTTAGTTAGAGTATGGTGGAAAACTTACACCCTGCCGGGAGCACATTCCTCATTTATAACACATAGTTTTAGTAAAAGCATATTTTTACCTCTAGAAGATAGTAAGTTCTTCCTGGCAAGGATTTGGAATGTTATAAAATAGTCTGTAGTGGGACGCCTGGGTGGCGCAGTTGGTTAAGCGGCTGCCTTCAGCTCAGGTCATGATCCCAGCGGCCTGGGATTGAGTCCCACATCAGGCTCCTTGCTTGGCAGGGAGCCTGCTTCTCCCTCTGCCTCTGCCTGCCACTCTGTCTGCCTGTGCTCACTCTCTCTCTCTCCCTCTCTCTCTGATGAATAAATAAATAAAATCTTTAAAAAAAATTTTTTTTTCTGTAGAAACTTAAAGCAAGATCCTGGAATCTGTCCAGCTGACTGTTTGTCCTTCTTCAAATACTTATTCTCATGGGGTCTTAGTTTTCTTATTGATTAACAATAGCTCTTGGTGTTCTTTTTACCAGTATTAGCCTAGCTGGTACAAAATAATTATGTTAATTGTTTAGGTAGGAAATGGTTTAGATAGGAAATTACATTTAATGCCACATGTATATTTGGTATTTACCATACAAACAAATTGAACTCACTACAAAATATAAAATAAATAATAGTAAGATCAAAACAACATTTTAAGACATTTATATCTTAATATTTACTGATTTATTTTTATTCAACTTAGAACTTTCATCTATAGTAAACTTTGCTTACTTGGAACATAGAAGTTTCTTAAACGGGTGAACAGAGTCGACCATAAACCTCTACTCCTTTCTTAAGGAGCACTTAAGAGCACTTAAGTGGCCAGACTAATCTTGTCAAGAATTCTTTTTCCTTTAATGTCCGATGTGTTTGGAAAGTACTCTTCAACTATTTAGAATATTGTTTTATGTTTATGACAAGTATTAAAATGCTCTGAAAAGTTTGGGTTCTTTATTTAAAAGTCAACACAGTATAAGCTGAAGGATAGGAATGTGAAAATCAGGTGCACCTGGTGACTCCGCTGGTTAAGCCTCTGCCTTCAACTCAGGTCATGATCCCATGGTTCTGAGATCGAGTCCCACATCTGGCTCCCTGCTCAGCGGGGAGTCTGCTTCTCCCTCTGCCTCTGGAAGAGAACTAGCATTGTTGTGCAGAATAGGCACACTCCAAACAGGCCTGCAATGTTCAGCTGTGGTTTGGAAAATTAGGACCTCACCAGATATGTATATGGTCTTCCAGAAATTGGCATATACATGTCAAAAACAGTAGTTTAGTTCACTGAAAACCATTTTCACAGAACATCCTAAAGCTTGCCAACATTGCCACATTCTCTAAGTTAAGAGCTTAATCCCATGAAGGATACCCAGTTAGGATTATTTTGTGTCTGTGTTAACAGGTATCTCAACTCAGGTAACATGCTAACATATGAGGCAGAAATACCTGAAATTGACTAACATTTTTATCACAGGTCAGCCAGCATTCTTAGAGCTTTGCATGTGATGAATGTAATTCTTGTAGCAGCCCCATGAGAAAGGTTTTGTGTCATCACTGGCTTCATTTTACAGACGAACTAATGGTTGTGCAGACAGATGAAAACTTTTCTGAATTGGTATTTAAGATCTGCATGCCCTTAGTCTAATTCCAGAGGTCTCTACTTTTGCGACACATGTAAGGGTCATTGTTGTTGACCTATACTTGTGTAGGTGCGTGCTCGTAGAAACCTCACGCAGCTCAGTATTGTGGGCATAGAGTCATAAACCCAAGAGAGGCTCTAGTCTTGAGGTGTTAGGACTTGGTGGTTAAGCCCCACATGAGGAACCAGCATGAATGAGATTCACAGCAGTGAAAAAATCTTTCTTGCTCATCTATTTAAAAACCTGCAATGGGAAAATACATGTGATTGCCTTTCCATGAAGCATAAACTATTATGAACAGATGTGTTTCTGAGCTTAATTATGTTGTATCCAGTGCTAAAATAACCCCAGTGTGTACCCCCTCTTTGCAGAAGAATGATTGCTAGATGATACTGCAGACATTACACAGTATGTATGTATGTATGTATTCACTCATTCATTCAGGACAGTTTAAAAACAATGAGAAAAAAAACACATTGAGTCTTGCTGTGGAAATTCTTACCTGAACATGAATGCCAGGGGCCATTATTTTATCTTAAAATAATAATATTTATAATTTATTACCTTATTTACAATAAGTGCCATGAAGTAGCAATCCTAATTATTTAACGAATAAGCTAAGAACCATAAAAAGTAATCATTTAGGCACCTCATGTCTGTTTATCAAGCATGTTATAACTGGTATCGATTCAAAATATGTTTTTACTATGATTTCACTTTAATATTAGTTTTTAGTGAATGTGGCTAATTTCCTTTGATTAGAAGTCTGCATTCTCTACGTTAAGATCCGCCCCCTTGAATTCTGTTTGAAGTGTACTTCAAACTCATTTGTTCAAAATTCACATCATTCTCCAACACACCACCCACCCACGGAAAGAGACTTTCTTCCAGTGTCCCAACCATTAATGATAATGTCACTGCTTGTCGCCTCCTTCCTCAAGCCAGATGGATGAAAGTCATTTATGCCACCATCCCTGCCCTCATCTCCCACATTAAATGCTTCAGGACATCTCATCCATTATACCTACTTCCTGTCTCTCCAAGCTTTCTTCTTTCTCTTCTGACACAGCCAGGGTTCAAACAACAAGTTTCAGTTCACAGCCAAGCTGGGCATGTAGCTGGTGCTTCACAGAATGTTATTAAATAAATGAATGGGTAAACTTTGGAAACCACAATTTCCAAATAGTTCAGTATGGAATTGTGGATATCTTATTAGCCTTTCTCCTACCCTATTTTATTTCTGTTTTAGTTCAGTTTATGTTGTCCTCAAGACTGAGATTAAGCTTTATTTCTCCGTTTGCTATCCTCAAGCCATCTGTGGGAAAGGAAGCGCACTTGTATGTTGTTGTTTTTGTTTTATTTTGAAAGACTTCAATGCAGGCTTACAATATGCATGTAAAATAAAGGTAAATGGAGGTGGCTAAGTCCAGTGGCCAATGAAGGGTCATAAAATACCCCAAAATAGGGGCGCCTGGGTGGCTCAGTCCTAAAGCAGCTGCTTTCGGGTCAGGTCATGATCCCAGGGTCATGGGATCGAGCCCCGCATCAGGCTCCCTGCTCAGTGGGGAGCCTGCTTCTCCCTTCCCCACTTCCTCTGCTTGTGTTTCCTCTCTTGCTGCCTCTTTTTCTCTCTCTCCCTGTCAAATAAATAGATAAAATGTTTTTTAAAATACGCAAAAATAATAACACCAAGATTTGCCACAAATAAGATATTGCAGTATCTTAGGACAACACAAAAGGCTGGGTGAAGAGACAAATGAAATAGGAACTACATCCTAAATCTGTTCGAAACATCCCATGGGATATCAGAGAGCTCCAGAGTCTTTTTTTTTCTTTTTCTTTCGTAGTATCATTGACACAATGTTATGTTAACATCAGGTGCACAACACAGTGATTCAACATCTCTCTATGTTATGCTGTGCTCACCACACCTGTAGCTGCCATCATGTCACCATGTAACACTGTGAACAATATCACTGACTGTGTTCCTGGGCTGAGCCTGTCATCTGCCTGACTTACTCCTTCCATAAGCCGAAGTCTGTATCTCCTACTCCCCTTCACCCATTTTGCCCCTCTCCTCCCATTCTCCTCTGGTGACCTCAGTTCCTTCTATTTAAGGATCTATGTCTGCTTTTTCATTTCTTTGTATGTTTGCTTTTTTGGTATAGTTTCCTTCTTTCTTTCTTTTTTTTAGATTCTACATGTATGTGAAATCATATGGTATTTATTTTTCTCTGTCTGACTTATTTCACTTAGAATTATACACTCTAGGTTTATCTGCATTGTCATAAATGACATCATCTCATTCTTCTTTTTTTTCTTTTTCATGCCTGCATAATATTCCATGGTGTGTGTGTGTGTGTGTGTGTGTGTGTGTGTGTGTGTACACATATGTATACACACTACCCAGTAGTGGCAATTCTAGATTGCATGGTAGCTCTTTTTAATTTTGGGGAGAACCCCCATTCTGGTTCCCATAGTGGCTGTACCAATTTACATTCCCAGCAACAGTGCACAACGGAGGGCTTCATCTGGGATTAGAGAAGGTTTTGTGTGAAATCTCTCCAATCCTAGAATCCCATGATTACTTACGAAAGCATTATTCTTGCACAGGACTTATGTCAGTTATATTTCTTGCCGTTATATTTATGTATCCCTTGCTCTTTGTAACCTGTGGTAATCCTCAGGAGACACTGACTACAGCGCAGTCTCGGATCTAAGATCTTTACACATGCCAACTTCTGCACTCCTCACAGTAACCTAAGGAAGCATGCACCACTGTGAATGTGTCATTGAGTAAACTAAGACACTGAAAATCCAACTTAGTTGTCGAGGGTCAGCTCCTAGCACCTGGCTAGGAGGTTCAAAGGGAGGGATCGTTGCACTAGAATGTGTGGTCTCAACCACGAGGCAACACTCCCTGTTGAATTCAGGAGCTAAGATACATCTTGAAAGGAGTCAAAGGTAGGCCTGTCATCGGAGTATGTGCTACCTGTGAATAAATAATTGAAACCATGTGATAATAGATGTTTATATAAAGTGCCGGGTAAGAGAGAAAGAAGATTCACTCTGCAGGCAGAGATGAACTTGAACCACCTATCTCCTGCTGAGTCCAAGGTAGAGGCAGCCTGACAGGTGAAGGAAAAGCCACGAGAAGGCAAGGAGCTGAGAACAGCCAAGGAGATGGCTAGGTTTTTGAGGTGGAGTGAATGGTATGAGAAGAAGAAGGTGTGTGTTGCATCCAAGTCTGAAAGGCTGTAAATATCAGGATAGGTATTTAATCTTAACACCAACAGCAACATGGAATTATTCAGTTTTCACATATTTAGAATTTTTAAGGTGGTCACTTTTATGGTAATGCACAAGAAAGTAATTGTCCGGGGAGTAAGGGCTGCCTTTGGACCCGCCTCCGTGCCCAATGCTGGTTGGGAAGAAATAGAGTCTACAGAGTAAGCAATAAAATTGGAGTGTGAAAAGTAAAGACGAGAAGCTACCACTCTAATATGAGATGAACATATGGGAAGACATATCCTTTAAATAGTAGAGATACATAAAACATGCATAAGAAGCACGCATACTGTTGTCAGACTAAGGTCTCATTTGGCAGCAGCTATTACAAGCAGGCCTTCATGAAAACCCAGTGTGAACTTCAGTCCCACTCAGTGCCTGTTGATATGGGGTAACATCCTGCATGAAGCCCCAGCTGCTTGCCTTGAGATGGGAATATCACGTTATGCTCACATGCAACAGTGCTGAATGCACAGAAGAAACTCCATGTGAGAACGTTTGTATTCCTTGTAGCACACACTTTGGTGTCCATAATGATCATTGTGATACTATTTCATTTTATGTGCTTACCACTATGATTTATCATTAAATTTTAAGTATATTTTTAAAATGCTGTATAGCAGTTTTAGACATATAACTTCTATGCCTAGAATTTTCCCACTGAAACACATTGCGAATTAGCTTTTATTTACCAGAAGAAAAAAATAAAGTTTTCTACAAACCTGTTTTCTCTGAAGGCAACCACAGGTGGTACACACGCTGGGGAATAATCTGGTAACATTGCGACTGTAAGACAGGAAATTTTGAAACGGTACGATAGAGGAATGGGATGTGAAGACTAAGGAGAACTCCGTGGTTCAACATGAGTTCATCTCCTTTTGAAAAGAATAGAGAACACAAAGGTTAGGTGAAGAACAGAGTATCCAGAGGTAACAGAAAGGGGACAATGTCATAAGCCCTTAGCTGTCACTCATTATATTACATTATGGGTATCAGTCTTCCTAATATTACTCATTGTTTAGTTGTTGCTGTTTGTCAGGAAAATAGCATATACATCTGTGAGGGAGACTGACTTTGATGGCTCATTTTCTTGTCACTTTGACAGCTGGCGTGGATATTAGTCATTGAGAGTAGATTGTGTTGTACTGCACACAGTATTGGTGTCTGAAAGCTGCTGGATTCATGATTTATATACCTGTTTGCAAGGCTGATTCATACTTCATTATTCTTACCTTGACCTGAATTGCATCCTTAAGAAGTAAAAGTTGAAAAGATATGAACAAAAATTGTCAAAATACACTCAAATATTTTAATACAAATGAAATGTAGCCAAGATGCTCTTGCAAAGTGTTGCTTGAACAAATGAGAAAACAAAAATAGGCAAATGCACTGTAACAGCTCTCTTTCCACTTAGAATTGTGTTTGTTTGGTTTCTTTTGACAAAACAAGAGGGTCTCATTTCAGTATAAATATGTATACTTTTTACCTCGAAATGATAGGTTAAGAATAAGTCACTGTATTGAACCACTTATGTCCATGTATGTCTAGGCAAGTACACGCCTTTAAACATAATTCAAAGGGATAACCTATATCAATATCCCTTAAGTCTTGGATTAATTAAATTCTGAATATATTATATATATTCATTAACATATTCATTATTAAATATTAATATTAAATTCGTTAATATATTATTAAATGTGATATATTACCTTTATTAAATATATTAAGATGTTGTCATGTGCTATCTTCTCTTCTGCAACTCAGGCTTTAGAATTTGAAAATTCCAAGTCCTAAATACAAATTTATATTTTTCATGTACAGACAAAAATACCAAATAAATTTAAAACCTAGGGTGCTTGGGTGGCTCAGTCAGTTAAGCATCTGCCTTCAGCTCAGGTAATGATCCGGGGGTCCTGGGATGTAGCCCCACATCAGACTCACTACTGAGCTTCTCTCTTTCCTCTGCCTCCCCAGGCACACATGTTCATACTCTCTGTCTCTGTCTCTCAAAAAGATAAATCTTAAAAAAATAAAAAACTAGATCTTAGTAATGTTGAATACAGAGTGGACAGTATGTACATTAATGTATGACAATAAAATCCCACATTTTATATAAATTATAATAGGATGAATGAGTTCAAACAATAAATGTCCCATAAAAATGTTTGAAAGCTGTACATTCAGTAGTACACTGTTTTTGAAAAAATTTTTAATTGTCTACAGAGACTTTTTGTAACCTATAAATATAAAGCAGTGTCATTATTTTGCATAATAAAGAACAAATACCATTCTGTGTGGTCATTGAATTTGGCCTTAATAATTGGGATTCCTTTTGAAAAATTTTAGTAATTCAAAAACTAAATGTATTTATATATTTGTATTTATAAAAATGTTGAATATATTTATATTTATATATGTTACCATTTTTTTATATAAATTTATTTAGTTTTTTCAGCGTAACAGTATTCATTGTTTTTGCACAACACCCAGTGCTCCATGCAATACGTGCCCTCCCTATTACCCACCACCTGGTTCCCCCAACCTCCCACCCCCGACCCTTCAAAACCCTCAGGTTGTTTTTCAGAGTCCATAGTCTTTTATGGTGCGCTTCCCCTTCCAATTTTTTTTTTGTATAAACATATAATGTATTTTTATCCCCAGGGGTACAGGTCTGTGAATCGCCAGGTTTACATACTTCACAGCACTCAGGATAGCACATACCCTCCCCAATGTCCATAACCCCCTCCCCCTATCCCAACCCCACCTCCCCCAGCAACCCCCAGTTTGTTTTGTGAGATTAAGAGTCATTTATGGTTTGTCTCCCTCCCAATCCCATCTTGTTTCATTTATTCTTCTCCTATCCCCCTAACCCCTCATGTTGCATCTCCACATCCTCATATCAGGGAGATCATATGATAGTTGTCTTTCTCCGATTGACTTATTTCACTAAGCATGATCCCCTCTAGTTCCATCCACGTCGTCGCAAATGGCAAGATTTCATTTCTTTTGATGGCTGCATAGTATTCCATTGTGTATATATACCACATCTTCTTTATCCATTCATCTGTTGATGGACATCTAGGTTCCCATTTCTTAAAAGATTTTATTTATTTATTTGAAAGAGAGAGCAAGAGAGAGCACAAGCAGGGGGAACAGCAGAGGGAAAGAGAGAAACAGGCTTCCCACTAAGTAAGGAGCCCGATGGGGGACTTGATCTCAAGATCTCAGAATCATGACCTGAGCCAAAGGCAGATGCTTAACTGACTGAGACATCCAGGTGTCCCATCATTTTTATAAATAAATGCATGCATGCATACATAAATATACACACACATACATAAGAGCTCCTTAAGACCAATGGTTAGGAAAGAATAACACCATCTATATAAATTTTCTAGGGTTGGCATAATAAGTTACCATAAAACTGGTAGCAAAACAAGAGACACTTCCTTCCCTTATAGTTCTCGAGGAAGGAGCCTGCCATTCCACTATCAGCAAGTCCAAGCTCCCTGGGAAGACTCTGGGGGAGACATCTTTTCACCTGCTCTGAGCATCTCATGGCTCCATTGCCTGGCTTGCCACCGCCTCTCTCCAGTCTCTGCCCCCATCCTCCTTTGGCCTACTTCCTTTTGTGTTTCCATGTCTCTGTGCTTGAATTGCCCTCTCCTTTCTCTTATGAAAACACTAGCCATGAGACTTAGGTCCTACCCTGCTCCAGTAAAACTCCTTCTTAGCTAAGTACATCTGCAAAAACCAACTTTCAAGTAGGGTCACATTCTGAGGTTCTATATGGATATGAACTTTGGGGAAAAGTATTCAAACTGGTACACCACTGAAATGTGTGTGTGTGTGTGGTATATGCCACATTTGAGTTATGACTCAAAAACGCCAAGCCCACTCTCCAATCTCGTCTCTTTCCTTATTTCTGTGTTGAGTTTCAGGAAAAGAATTGAACCCCTGAAAACTTCTGAACCTTTCATATTCTCATTGCTTCTATAAGCAAGAGCTTTTGGAGGGACTCCAAGAATGTCCATTCAGCTATCTGAAGGATTTCTGTGAATGAACCCTAGAGTGGAAGATTAAAAAGTGAAGGAAAAGGTAGGAAGTAAAGGAATTTGAGGCAACTCACCTTATTTCTAGTAATTTCTTATTCATGCAGTCTTAAGGAGTATATAATTAATTTTTTAAAATATAGCTGGTTGATTCATTTATTATGACAAAATTTGAATCTAATTCTATCAATCATCACGAAAGAAACAGAAAAAGCCAATGTCTACATGGCAGAATTTGCTAGATCTAGGAAGACAAAGGTAAATATGAAACTCTATATATAAACTCAACATTCTGAAGATTCAAGTATAGGATGGAGAAGAATTGTTTTCTAGGGGCACATGCTAAAATTACTTGCATGTTCTCTTTGGATGAAAGATAACAAAAGTCAACAACATAAGTGCAAATGTCTTCCGCCACCAGAACATGTATAAAACGTGCCTATGTGTTGCTTATTTTAATGAAAGAAGAATGTTAAGCCTGACTTTGGCTTTCTGTCAAGGATGAATATGCCTCAAAACTGGATGTCAAAATTAAACTGTGAGGTTTTGAAGAAAAACAAAGTTATATACACACATTCTGTGTTATGGTGGAAATTAGTAAGATGAGTTTGGCATAATTTGGATCTCTTGAAATTAAGCAATCTAATGATCACTTGAAGGAAGTGAGGGCATTTGGCCTGGACAGGGGAATTCTTAAAGTTGTATGTGATAGTTATTCTTAAATACCAGCATGTCTGCCATGAGTTACATGGGGTAGACTTGCTAGAAGCCTGAGTCAGTTGCAGAATTGTTCCTCAACTGGATAGCACGTGAAGGGGAACGTATCTGTTGAAATCCTTTACAGAGTCTCCTGGAGATATTTAAACTAAACCTGTAGAAAGATAACTTCTAAGTGATATATTTGTGTTTGGATCACCATACTTCAGAGTAGGACTAAGGACTTAACTGCTAAACAGAGGTGAGGATGGGTTAAAAATCTACCTGTGGAAGAGCTATTCAGACTTACATTGAGCCCTTGTAGTAACCTCATCAATTCTATTTAAAGTCAATCCAATGGAGTTACCTAGTTCCCAACCTATTTGGGAAAGTGACAAAATAATTTCTGGTTTAACGTTCCAAAACACAGATGTTAATCGTATAAATAAAACTCTTTCCAAATCATTTGACCAGAATCCATAAAACTGAAACATCTGTTGTTCAGACTCATCCAAGCTATACCTTATTCTGTATTCTGTATTTCTAAGCTGCAAAAAAAGATAATGCACACGAGTTGTTGAAGTCTATAGACTTTCATGCATTATTGATAAAGTCAGTAAAAAATTCAACTATTTACATAATAATTGATGTTAGCAGTAAGAGTATGAGGTTATAAATAGTTCCCAAGTGCCAATAAATGCCAGTGGTGGCAATAAATAGAAAAAGGTGATTTTTATCACAGCTGATTTAATGCTGATTTTCTTGTATATTTCTACAAAGCCAGTGGGATCCTGGCAATGGAAAAATAAATAGGAATCAATTTTACAGTGTTAGAAATAATGTTTAAATTATATTTGTGTATGTGAGCATTGTGCAGATAAAGAGTATAAGAATTCTAGGTTTTTGAGGTATTAGGTGGATTTAGGTATCCTTTGACAAGATTTTGTATATTCACTCAAGGAAAGCTTCACATTGGATCGCTCATCCTTCTTCATTAGTCAGTGAAGCCAGGTGACTATGGCGTCTTTAGCAGACTTGTGTTGCTACTGTCTAATCGTATCACTTCAAATAGGTCCAAGAGGAATTTTGTTCACAGAGAGTTATAAAACAAACTGTGATTAAATATATGGATGATTTGAGTTTTTTTTTCTTTTGAATGTGGAGATGGTGGATAAATAAATATCATAGACCTTCTAGGGTTTATTTTTTATTGAAACTATTAAGGTCCCTTTGATGGATATCTCCACAGATCTGAGCAAAGTTATCATTACCTTTACCCATGACCTTGTGAGTTGGTTATGATTACTTGTAAGTGTTGTTAGTAGCTAGTTGTCCAAATGACTTTGTTTAGAAGATAACTTCTAGGGCTTCCAAACAAAACAAAACTAAACAGAAAGAGAACAAAAAAAAAAAAAAAAAAGAAAGAAAAGAAACCAGAAATGAGTATTATGTCATAGTACCTTTTAACTAGCTGATCCAGCTTTCAGCACCTCCCTGTAGTGGCACATTACTGCCAGAAGCCAAGGAAGTTTTTCAGTAGAGAAAGGGACAGTCATCTACTGCTTCACACTTGCTTCTAAAAATGGAACATTTGCCCCTGAAGGTTTCCTTCTCTTTTCTCCATGTGAGCTTTTTTGCATCTTGTTATCTTTAGTTCCTATTCAAATCTTGGGAGGATCTAGGCTTTTCAAGATGCTCAGCAGCACGGACACATCATGCCTCCTTCCTTATAAGCAACCATATGTCAAAAAGGTGATCACTTTTGTAGATTCTAGATATTTACCAAGAAAAAGCAAGAAATCTTTGTGTGACAGAAAGGAAACATTATGCTAGGTTTCTGTATGTGCGAGTGTGTGTGTGTGTGTGTGTGTGTGTGTGTGTGTGTGTGTGTGTCCGTCCAAGTGTTTCATCTATTTTACTTCCCGGATGCTGGGCACCCCACCCACCCTGCTATGCCTAGGCATTTATGGATGTCAAGGTCAATGACTCATAGGAAACTACAGCTATGAAATGAACTTAGTATTCACATGGCGTTACATAGTGAACATCAAAAGGATTCTTTAATGAAAAAGGTTCAGGTTCAGTGAAAAGTGGCACATCAAAGGGCATGTGGTTTTGGTGTTGAAGGAGGTAAGAGGTAGGCTTCCCCATCATGGCTAAAGGAGGGTGATCCTGGGTTTTCTCATTTCTTGCCTAGACATGAGGCAAAGGGAAGGGGGTGCAGGATGGCCTGAGGGTTGTCTGCAGTTGGTGTTTAAGCAGAGGAAGATAAGTCAGTGTGGGAAAGGAGAAAGACAGCATGGTCTCTAGATGCTTGATCACTCCACACTGTGCCAGAGACTAAGCACCATGCAGTGAGCAGATCAAGATGGGGAGAACTTGGTTTGGGTCACTGACAGGGTAAGTGTTACATGTAATACATGTAGCATGTCTTTCTGAGGGGAAAGTTTGGGGGCATAAAATGATTGCTACTCCCTGTTTGTTTTTGAAGATCACAGATGATTACAGTCAGTGTGCAGATGTAATACAGTTATAACAGTTTTAACAATAAATTCTGTTGTTATTTTTTTTCAGTTACTTTTATTTAGGAGTCCCTGAGATTCTGATTATTGTTTACCGTAAGAACCTCAAAATTTAATGTTTCCTTTTAGATTGTTCTTAATTTCAGACTGTGGGAGAGGCCGGAGGTGACTCCATTCATCGGCTCTAAAACTTGTGTTCACCCAGCACACAAATTCAGAAATTGATTTGTTTCATTAGTGGCATGTGAATGATTCTGTGCTATTGACAACCCTTGAGCTTGCTTGAGACAATAACACTGGTCGGCCATTGACGTCATCACTGGTCATGATGAATGGGCTCTTCAGATCCCAGCTTCTTCTCTTCCCTCCTCTGACCGCCTTCCTCTGGACATGTCCCAACTTAGACCAAAGAGGAGACAACTAACCCAGAAGGATGTTTCCAAACACTTTTATTACCTGTTTCAACCCAGAGTCAATGTTAAGTTGAGGAAACCAATGCCAGTTTTATAAGGAGGCATAGCAGACTGCATGTTTTAATTGTGCATGCTTTCCATGTGGCCCAATCATCATAAGTAATGTACAAGACAATATTCTTTGAAGGTTAGATAAATTCTCTATATATTAGAGAGGATATACTTCAACATTACAAAACTGAATACAATTCAGTTTTCTCACGGAAAAAATATTTTTTACCTAAGTCAGTGTTCTAATTAGCTACTATATATGGAATATCTGTAGGGAAAAAAAATAGCTGAGTAATGTACTTTCTCAGTGTTTTAATTTAAGGATCTATCTTACCCCATCAGGTGATGAGCACAAAATAGTGGTTTTGTTTTTATGATGTTTCTTGTCAAATCAAAATTCATTCAAAAATTCATTTGAAATATTTATTTATAGTCTCTCTGTAATTCATCTGATGAAATCTGAGTAACCAAGAGTTCAAGCCTAAAAGATATTGGCTAATATTATCTGTATTTTAATGTTAAAATAATTAATATTTATATTCCAAATCTGTTTCCTAGACAGTTACTCCCATTTGGCCCTTTTTAAAAAAATTTAATTTAATTTTTTTTCAGTGTTCTAATATTCATTGTTTATGCACCACACCAGTGTTCCATGCAATAAGTGCCCTCCATAATACCCACCACCAGGCTCACCCAACCCCCTAACCCCCTAGCCCTTTATAAGCTGTCACATTTTTAATTTATTCAAATCACAAAGCATTGCCCCATGAGTTTGGACCATCTCAGCTCTACAAAAAGATAAGGGGAAGGATTACAAACCTGGGGTAATAAAGAAGAGAAACAAAGAAGTGAACAAAGAGGAAAGAAAAGTTAAATGAGTTTCAAGTAATTAAAACAGTGATATCTTTTGAAGGATCTCAAAAATAGCAAAAGGACAAGTTTAAAGGAAGATGAATTGTCTGGTTTTATAAATAATGACCATGATATCAATAAGAAGAAGCTTAGGATGTACTGGAATGTAAAAGAATGTAGTTCAATATCAGTTTGAAAAGTAGATTTGGAGGATATTGACATGTAATTCCTAATTAAGCCCTTAATAAGAGATAATTCCTGTAGAAGAAAAATATAAGTAGAAGGTAGCCAAAAGGTAGCCAAAAACAAAATTTGTACCTGATGCAGACTCACCATACCTAATGCTTCATGCATCACTCCATTTATGGAATACTGGACCTAGGAGGGAAAGACAAAGAAAGGGTTTTCATTTAATGCAGGTGAGAAGACACTTTTTTTTTGCCCTGGGTCCCAAGGAAAGAAAGAATTAAAAAAAAAAAAAAAGGAGACATCATTGTATTATATGCAGTTAGGAAGGCAGATGTAGTTTCAAAACAAAACAAAACAACAACAACAACAACAAAACCCACTGAAACCAGAATGCAACTTCTTGTCCATAAAGGTAGACACAGAGAAGAGATGTGGCATAAGTTGGATGGAGGTGAGAAACACATAAAGGATTTTATTTCTTAAAATGTTTTATTTATTTTTTTGTCACAGAGAGATTGAACAGAAGCAGATGGAATAGCAGGCAGAGGGAGAAGGAGAAACAGGTTCTCTGCTGAGCAAGGAGCCCAATGCAGGGCTCTATCTCAGGACTCTGGGATCATAACCCAAGATGAAGGCAGTCATCTAACCAACTCCACCAGCCAGGCACCCCAACACATAAAAGGATTTTGGAGAGAAGCCTGCAAAAGATAAAATAAGGTTAAATAAAGTCATCCTAGAACTTAAATAGTGGACACCAGCTGCATGGGGTTTAAGACTTGGTGAAGGAAGAAGACAGAGCAGTCCCTAAAACAAGACTATAGAAAAGTGAGAACATACAGACATTCAGCAATATTTTGGTTTAATGTCACAGAAAAATAGGAGGTATTTGTTAGCGAATGTGTTTATAAGGAAAACCAAAGAGGGAGAGAAGGGTTATCTATACTCAACTTCAGTAATCACGGTACGTTGGATTGGGAATGAGACGTGTTTTGCTGGCAGGATTAATGATGATATTTTCCTGAGTGTGATCTATCTGAGAGTATGATGTCCACCTCTGCTCCTTACACTCCCTTTAAGATCCTGTTAGATGAATAAAGGGTGAGAGAAAATATGAAAGGTGGGTAAGTTTCAAAGTGGACTGTCACATCATGAATGAAGCAAGAAAAAGAAAGATAATGGAAGGAACGGAAGGTGGGAGGGAGAAAGTAAAGGGAGAAAAATCCCATAAATTAAACCATCGACAATTGACAAGTGAAAGGCCAAAGTCCTTGACTCAGATTGACCAAGAAAAGAGAAATACCAGAGTAAGAATCCTCACGAGATGTGCAGAGATGGAACCCATGGCACAGAGTAGACAACTGACAGTTGAGGAAAAGAGAAACATCATCATAGAAACAGTAGTAAAGGATTCTTTCCTTGACCTCCGGAGAAAGAAAGCTACATACTTTTTGCCAGAGTAAATACAGGCTTCTGCACCATTGAAGACAGAGATGTAATATGACTGAATCTACTACTTGCATGTGGCTAAACACGAAAGACTTTGCTAATGGAAAATACCCCAGGAGCTAAACTCAACACCTGCATTTAAGAAAGAAAATAGAATAGTCCTGTTGAATGTCAGCCATTATGCTTAAACCAACATCCCCATGATGTCACTGGCGCATAGTGAGCTCACCGTCATATCACATGAATGAGGGAAGAGTGGAGACATGACTTAGATAATGGCTAAAAATTTAACAATATGACAGTCTTCTGTTCCTGGTGTTCTAGTCCTCATTAGTTTTGAGAGGGAGTTTGGTTGATCATGTGCTGGCTGAGGAGACATTGTATAAAAATAAAACAATCATATTTCAGGGGCATTTTGGTGGTTCAGTTAAGCATCAAGCTCTTGACTTGGGCTCAGATCATGACTTCAGGGTCGTGAGATGGAGCCCTGAGTGGGGCTCCATGCTTAGAGGGGATTCCCTCTCCATCTCCCCTGCCCCTAAAATAAATCTTTAAGAATAAAGAAACAAACAAATAAAAAAATATAGACCAGAATCCAGAATAATGTGTAGAGTTCGTGTGATACATTTAGCCTCTGTCTGAAGGAAGATAAAATGAAAATGCCCAGAGAATGGTCTTTAAGGAAAGATATTAAGTGAGTAGTACTTTTTCTTTGGTTACTGGCGAGGGACCCCAGATCATCTGTGTGTGCCTCTGGAAAGACTCGATGGCAGATACATTCCAGGAAGCATGAGTCTTCCTGGTGCCAGTTTTTCCCTGTGTGTATAGATGGTGGCCCCCAGAAGGACTCAGGACCCAGCCTCCGTTGCCATGGTGGGAGGGGCCAGGCTGAAGCTGAGAAGTCAGCCTTTTTCATCGTATATTCTATTCTTGAGTTTTATGTTTAACTTCTACTGCTGGAATTCATCCAGGTACATCTTTTTTTTTTTTTTAATTTTATTTTTAGGTTTATTTGACAAAGAGAGAGAGGGTGCACAAGCAGGGGGAGTGGGAGAGGGAGAAGCAGGTTCCCTACTGAACAGGGAGCCCGATGTGGGGCTTGATCCCAGGACTCTGGGATAATGACCTGAGCTGAAAGCAGATGCTTAACCAACTGAACCACGCAGGTGCCCCCAGATATATCTTTTATGAGTGAAAATGATATATAGAGAAAGAGCTATCAGGTAAATATTTCCCTGCTCCCTTGTTTATGGCAGAGGGTTAGTGAGTTGTGTGGGCAAGTTGAATTCACTGTGAGTTGTGATGTTCTTCTCAGAAGGCTATTTTTTCAGGGCAGACTCATGGGAGGACTTTGTGCATATATGTGCGGACAAGGTTTTTAAGATGTGCCTGTGTACTTGACAGACACAAGCCACATCTGCCTGGAAAGGTGGTGAGGACACAGCAACGTTTTAACACAACTTAGAGTTTGTAGAAAAAAATCCTGAGCTGAGGGTCAGAGACAAAGGTGAACTAATGGATCAGAGCAGTCAGAATAATTAGGATATTCAAAAAACATGTAAGTGGAAATAAACACGAAGGTAATCCAGTGGATTGTTGAAGTAAAAGTCAAGGAACCACTAGAGAGTCATAGGCCCATGACAAAACCAACAGATTTGATAAGAAAATTAGAAGCAAGAGAGACGGGAGTATCTCATGGAAAGAGAAGCAGCTTTGTGGTCAAATTAGTTCTCTATTTACAGGAGTTGTTTCATCTCCCTCTTTGAATCTCAGCTTCCTCTTCCATAAAAGGGGTTCAATAATAATTATTTCATAAAGGGTTTTAATGCACCTGTGTGAATTACATGAATAGTGTATGTCACTGTATCCTGTATTTCCTGACACATTCATGTCATTAAATGTTAGTTCTCTTGGGGCACCTGGGTGACACACTCAGTTAAGTGTTCACCTTCAGCTCAGGTCATGATCTTGGGCTGATGATCAAGTCCCATGTCCAGTTCCCTGCTCTGTGAGGGAGGGGGCTGCTTCTCCCTCTCCCTCTGCCCCTCCTGTCCACCCCTTTGCCCCTCCTCATGGGCATGCTCTCTCTATATATATCAAATAAATAAATAAAATCTTTTTAAAAAATAAATGTTCTTTATTTTGCTCTACCATTAAATCTGAAGATATCCCATATTCCAAGTGATTCACAGACCTGTACCCCTGGGGATAAAAATACATTATATGGTTATAAAAAAAAAAGAGAGATTTTTGAAGATAAATCTAAAGTCATCCTAGAGCTGGGATGGTAGGCAAGATTATGTCAGAAAAATATCCCAGCCTAGGTATTGAGAGTAGGGACTTGGAGATTTCACTAATGACTGGAAGGTCTATATGGGTGCAAAAAGGAGGGAAAAATGCTAGTATTTTAATGAAAACTGGAAGAGGAAGGATTGTAGGGTAGTAGCTACCAAGGATTTTAGGTGCCTGTCAAACATGAATAGGAAATCACTGGAAAATCCTGTAAACCTCTTCTCTATGCACATCTCATAGTAGAGCTTCTTGCTAGCCTGATCTCATCTGCAATCTTTGGCCAAGAAATCCCAGAAAATGTCTTTGCAGGTTTCTCCCTGGCATTTCAAAGGGTGCTGTAGAGGTTAGAAGAGATATGTTGGTAATAGGCAGCCCTGTGCAGGTTAGAACCTGTCTGGAGAGTAGTTCCTCACCACAAATTTGGTGATGGGGAAAAAGCGAGCAAACTGGGATGTCCTTCTCTTCCTAGGACTTGAAAGATAAATTAAACAATTAATTGTGTGACTCTTTGCTTAATGTCCAGTCTCTTACCAGACATTTAAACTTCATGAGGACAGACACTAGGTTTGTGTTTGTCACTGTTGTTTAGGCCTCTAACACTTTAATCAAAAAACAAAACAAATATTGTTATTGTTTTTTTCTGAAAGCTTTATCTATTTCAGAGAGAGAGCATGCATACACAGGTGCACAAGGAATGGAGTGGGGGTGGAGGCAGAGGGAAGGGGTGAGGAGAAGCAGACTCCATGCTGAAACCCAAATCAGAGGTGGGGCTCCATCTCACCACCTTGAGATCATGACCTGGGCCAAAATGCAGAGCCGGATGCTCAACCAGCTGAACCACCCGGATGTCCCAAAGATTTTGTTTGTCAAAAATGGGACGGTCTACAGAGATACAACTCCATTCTGAAGGAAGCAGATTATGCAGCAATTCCCTCTTCCAGAATTGGAAAGCTTGCTATTCTTTAACAAAAGCAAATTATCTTTAAAGTATTTTTAATAAAAATTAAATGAATAGTATCCCCCCAAAAGTGACTTAGAGCTTCTACTTGTTACATAATAACCAAGACTTTCTGAACTGTTGAATGCATTCTTTCTCTCCAAGATGTCCAAGATCTTGCGTCCACTATAGTCAAAGCTCAAGATCAGAGAACTGAAATTCTCTCTTCTCTACCCCTTGACTTCTATACTCTACCAAATACCACATCCCAGGAGAGTCTTATAGAATAATTTGCCTAAGTACATGGCCACAAAGTGGAAGATAGTCTTGAGATAGACATGCAGAAAAATATACCTCATCCAGGGCAACCCTTCTCTACTTATTCTTAGTTTAGATATTTTGATTGTGTCCTGAGAAATCATTATGTTAATACATTTTCTGTGATAGATTGATATCTCTTAGGTATTCATCATAGCATATGTTATTAATTCCCTTCATAGTGAAGGCAGGTGGAGGGGAAGGCATGTTTCTATCCCAAACCCATGCTGTGTTCTTTTAAGCTTTAGTCACCTTCTACCTGAAGCTGATGTCTTTATTCAACAAATTTGCTCTGCTACTGTGTCTCATGGTCTCCCCGTCTCTCAATCACTATTGCTCATTATCTCTTTTCACCATAATAGTGTCTGCATAATAATGTCTTCACTAAAATATATGCTGGAAACTCAATAAACACAGATTGACTAGATAAGTGTTTTCAAATTTGTAAAGATACAGAGCTCTACGGGTATCAGTTCTGAATCAACAACCATTTCTTGATGCCAGGTCTTTGTTACTTAGTTTATCTCCCTGAACTCTGTCTGTTAACACCTTGTTGGAGGTGTTCCAGCCAGTAAATTGTGAATCACAATGGGAGTACTTAAACAATGTCTCAAGGACTCAACACAGCTGTTTCTCACAGAAAAAGCCAGAATCCAACAGAAGGTTGGGAATCACTGACTCTAGAAGGCTGTCCAGAGGCCAGAAGATCTGACTCGTGGTTATTCTCACAGTAGGTAAAGGACACTTGGTTTAATAATGGTTCTTATATCTTGAATTTCTTAAAAACAGCAGTGCTGCTACTCTCATAATTTAGTTGAGTTTGATGTGAGCTGAGGTATAACAGAAGAAGTGTTGAGATAAAAATACCTTCTGTGTGCTTCCTCCTGCTCAAGTGACTCATTAATGAGAAAACCTGAATGATTGCACATTAATTTCCTTTGCCAGCCCTCACGCCTGAGTGAGTCTTGGGAAAGACAGGGAGTGAAAGGAGATGGAGAGTTTAGCACCGCCTTCCAATATGATCCAATGATCATGTATTGTTAAATGATTAATTGAGTTCTCAGAATGTTTCCAGTAAAATTCAAACACATTTCATGAAATGCCTGCTTAATTCTGTGGTCACAGCTGTGAGAGCTTGATTGCTTCCTAAGAACAAGTTCCTCCTATAAATAAGGAAAGAGAGCTTAAAAGAAAGGGAGAAGGAGTGGGAACCTAAGGCCACTTGGAGAATTGATGTCCCAGTGGGAAATTTGGCAATCGTCTTGCTATTCTGATCCCTATGTGTTTTTATTTTTTTTTTCAATATAAATTTCCTTTTCTTCTTCTTCTTTTTTCTTGTATAGAATGGTGTTATTTTCTCAAAGTGTGATTTTTTATTGTTTATTGAAAATATTGATAAATAAAAAGTAGGGAAAAATGATAAGTAGTGATGGCAAATATTTATAAAAGTGGGAGATTTTTTAGCAGATGACCTATATCAAGGGAACTCGGTGGGGGGCGGGGGGAGGAGCCTGATATAAGAAAGGCATTTTAAGTTAAATGTTCAATGCAATTTTAGGAATTTGATTCTCTAAATTAAAGAAGGTATATAAAATTTGAGAACACATCAGAGAAATAGATGCTTAGGGACTATATCTAGAATCATCTAGAATTTCCTAAGTAATTGGCCAAGTAAAAGGGAAAAAAAATATAGTATCTGAAGTATTAAAGGAGAAGTGACTTAGCATTCAATTTACCTCAAAAATAGCATAATAAAGTTGAAGAAGGTTTTCCTGAAGCTCTTAATTTTATGCATAGAAAAACTTGACCCAGTTTTTTAATGATGTTTTACCTCCTCTCTGAAAGCCACCTGCAAATCGCTTATTTGCATAGGGATAAAACACCAGGGCCTCCATCTTCCTTTTGCTTATTACGGGCGTAACAAACCTCCGTTCATAGAGTACAGCATCGTTTTTGTTGTAAATGAGAAATCAGCCAGCTTGCAACTACATCTGTCTGCTGATCTATATGCTTTGAATGAATAGTAGGCATTCAACTGCCAGCATCCAGAATCCATTCTTTAAAAAAAAAAGAGAGAGAGAGAGAGAGAGTTTCCCTCCCACCCAAATTGCCGTTTACTTTTACCTTTCAGAACAAGCAAGACTTTTCAAAGATATCAGATTTGATGGTGCAGGGTAGAAAACATTTATTTGATAATTTAAGGACAAATCTATTTGTAGTTCATATACTAAATTTTTTCCCAATGTCCAATTACCCATAAAAGTTAAAATGGTTATTACAGGCAGAATATTTACACAGTAAAAAAAAAAAAAAAAAGTAATAATAATTTCTACTCCCTTTTGAGGGACTTACAGTAAAGTTATTAATTTTATGAAGAATTTAGAATCAGCCTGAGTGAAATCTTAATGGCTTTCTGCTGGGCAGAGAGAATGAGAGCATTTGAAACACAGCAGATAAGAGCATTGTGAAAGTATATTTAATTGGGAAATAAAGACTGAGGACAGCATCCCTGAAATCCAACATCCAGCATTAGCATTTTTCCCCCACTGTTTTCCTAGTGGACCTCATTCTCCTTCCCTAAACCTTCACAATGGTTGTCTGTCAACAGAGTCATTGGTCACAAAGGCAGGAAGATGTATTTCCATGTGGTATCATGAACATCTACCAGGGCAGGATAAGCTAACTCCTTCTGTAATGGGGAAATAGCAGTACTTTATCAAAATCCTTCACTAAGACAATAGCCTTCTTCTTAAGAGCCACGTGGAACTGTTGAAGCCCATTGCATTTGCATCTCAATAAAACATATTTTTCCTCATTTTTCTTTTCTGCTTCTTTGAGTTCTTCCCATTTCGTTCCTCAACTTCTTCAATTTTGTTCAAGTCCCTGTTTCAAGGTGCGTTATGTTGAATTTTTGCACGTACTAATGTCATTGTCTGTCACGCTCAGCTTATTGTGATCTAAAAGTTGATATTAACTCCTTTTATAATTGGTCTCTTTTTTCTATGATGGGTCAGAATTTTCATAGGAGTGTAGAGAATGTTTTCTTATATCTCAGAATTTGTGTTGGATCCCAGTAAGTGATGGTTACTTGTAGGTTCTAAAGAACAAGCAAATCTTTGCAGGATTTAGTAGAAAGCAGCCAGGTAAATTCTGACTCCTCAACTTTCACTGACCGCAATGAGCAATGCTCTTATGTAAAGAGAGGACTAGACATTCAGAGAGGAACCATACAGAAAGTGAGACCTCTGCCTGAGTGAGAATGCTTTCCGACTGAGTAAGCTTGCTTTTCCACCTGTGGCCAGGTTCAGAGTTCAAGGAAATTGGAGACAGTTTCAAGGACAGAAGGAGAGAGCTCTCTCCCGTTGCACTGCAGACACTTAAGGGTTTCCTCTGATACAATGGGAATGTACATGATGAGAGACTTTTAGGAAATCTGCTATGCACCCTCCAGGGTTTGAGGGTAAAGCTGATGATGGCCAGGTCAGTCCCAATATCTGCTTCTGGCCTCCAAAATCCTGAAGGCTAAATGTCCATGGAAGCAGTGTGTGATGGCAGGCAGGGGAAAGGGACAAGCTCCCAGATTACACTTGCCCATTTTGGGTGAGTGAATCCATAGGCCAAGGGGATGCCAAATAGATGCTTACAGACAGTTTAAGACGTTTGTGCCCTCAGCCTGTATCTACTGGTGGGCACTTCTGAGAGGTCAGCAGAAGAATGAATTGTCTCGGTTGAGGCCGTCCAGGTGGGGATGGAGGTCCACAAAACTCACAGGTTCCCTCAATAACAGAAGCAGTATGAGTGTCTGCCCCTCAGAAGAACAAAGCTCACATTATTCACAGAGCCCGCAGCTCTTTTCTTTTAATTCCCTTTGCTATCACCTTCCTGCTCCACCCTGAAAGGACCACCGGCAACAAGAAGAGAATGGGGTATGCAAAGGAAGATGGCAGAATTGACCACAGTGCCTCCTGCTGGGGGTCATTCTGAGCTGGGGTGAGGGGTGGGGAAGGAGAATGTGTTGACTCACGTAATGAACCCTGTTAAACCTTGAAGAGACAACAAATTTACCCCAGTTAAATGTGTTTGTAGAAATGAAAATTCTGTTGAAAAGTCTCTTGAAAGTGACTGGATAGCTGGGAATTGGCTGGGGTTGTCAAGGAGTGGGCAGAGAGGTCCCCGTGAGTGTATTTGCAGACAGAGATAGGAGGAGGGAAATGGGGTGTCTTCTTTTACACCAGGGAGTTCAGATTGACCCACAAGTTTGCTATTGAGGAATTAGGAAGATCTTGACCAGAATGCACTTGCTTTTATAGTCGTGTTTCTTTCTCAAATATCTGCTGACATTTTCTGAAAATCGTTCTATCTTCTTTTTCCTATACTACAGATAATCTCTCTCTCTCTCTGTTTCCCTCTCTCTTTCCATATATATGGATATATGAATATTTATTTAACATTTTGTCCAATACCTATTGTAAAAGTACATTCTGAGTTCCCTCCTAATATATGGCAAACAATTAGGATCTAAATCCATAAGATACCTACTTTTCTGAGGGAACTTCTAAGGTAGTTAAAGGCTAATGAGAAAATGTACAGAATACAGTACCCTTGACCGTGAGTTTGAATATGACTTTCATTTCAGTCATCTATCCAGGCTAAAGCAAATCTCCATTTTTCTCAAACACACTATTTTCAAAATCAGGATGTTATTATTTGTCTGATATGTGTGCACCTGTGTGTGTGTGTGTGTGTGTGTGTGTGTTTTGTTGCTATGAAAGTTGTTATGGTTTATAGAATTAAACTGTGCATTGAGAGATAAGTGCCCCCCAAAACTGCAAAATCTGTTTCTTTGAGTGAATTGAGGGAAGAGATATAGAACTTGCTGACTATTGTTTCCAAATTAATTATAGAGAGAACACAATAATTTTTAAAATAAAATAAATTGAAATGTGCTTCTTCTCTAAAGATGAACACACGTGGTTCACAAGGAGGCCCCACTTATGCTGATGAAGGAGAGGCCCTAATTCTCTGTAGTTTTATTCATTTTTCTTCCCTCTGTTGCTCTTTGTCTCCTACATCACCCAGGAATTGCCCTGAAAGGGTCATGAAACGAGTAAGCCGACTTGCAGGGAAACTTTGGGTCCCTAGAGCAGACACTCCTTGGCTGCAAGTGGAAACTGGCCTGGGGAACAGGAGCTGGGTTGTTTTTAGGTGCAAGGGAGAAGACAAGTCAGAGCAGGACATTTGTTGTGGTTGTCATTCAGTAAGTTAACGTGAGAACAGTGCTTTCTCCAAAAGAAAGGTAATAAAGCTGTACTTTTTCCAGCATCCGCTGTCTGCTCCCTGACTTCGCAGAAGAAAAGATAAAAAAGAAAAAACAAGATGAATCCACAAAACCTCATTCCTACTCCATCTCTTTCTACCCAGGGACTCTTTTCCTCTTCTGTGTGTCTCTACATCTATTAAATGGGAAGGCAGATACTCAGATCTGTGTGCAGATCACCAAAGGTCTCAGAAACATGTAATTGACATAACATTGGATTTTGCCAGTTAGAATTGCTATGCAGTTGGAAAGCCTTCTCCCTTAAGTTCTTACCCATCCCCCATCTCATCCTGCCAGCTCCCTGCTCTGTGATATTTCAGACCCATCATAGTGTGTCTGCTGAGGCCCTGACCAAGTGGCCGACATGCAAACGCTAACTTGAATTTATGCAGCATGATGGGGCAGAACATCTCAGAAACCAAACTCAGAAGGAAAAAATAGAGAAAAAGAGAGAAATGCCTTTACCTGTGAATTTTCTTAGCAATACCGACCATAACCAAAAACAAACAACCCACAAAGTCTTATTTGCTTTAGATTTTGGAATTTATGGCCTATTGTCCAGTTTCAGACCCAGGCAAATGTTCTTCATTTTTCCACGAAGGCTGTTTTATAAAACAAGCGGCCAATCTTAATTGTCTAGTGGTCTGGTAGTTATTTCCATGTAACTGGCCCGCCAAGTCCACTGTGACCCATCACCTCTATAAGAAAGTTGGAGTCAGATCTGGAATCAAAGCTTATTTCCAGGTACTAAATAAGGGAATACACCTTATTTTAAACCTGTTAGGACAGGGGGCCATTTTTCATTCACTATTCAATGTGTTAATGTGTGAGCTACTTTTATAATAGAGTGGTAAATTTACTCTCTGAGATTACATAATATTGCAATGATTATTAAGGAGTACATTGTAATAAAAAAAGTGTCATTTACCAGATTTCTAATAAACTATTCTCAGGTGACTTATATTAAAAATATAGACCTAATGAATATTCCTAATCAGGCCCAAAGACATATAATTGTGAAAATATACAGCAATTACATTATGCTGAGTTAAATCTCAACCTATTCTTAAATTTTTCTTTGAAGCCATGTCAACCCCAGAATCAAACTAACATCATGTTGCTTTGTTCAAAGGGGTATGTACAAAGATGTGACGTGGAAAACAGAAGGCAAGCTAAGACTCAGAAACAGATTTATATTGTGTATCAAACTTTTTTGGATCATTTCAACAATTGATTTTGCCCATGCCCTATCTTCCAATAATCCTTATTTCAGGTGCTTCAGGTGTATTTCTGTCACCCTCTTGACACCCCAAGACGCAAAATGTCCTAAATGGTCAAATCAAGGAAGAACCCCAAATATTAAATGTTTCAGCTATTGGGGTATCAGTTATAAAGCCCATTTTTAAAATAGAACACATAATTTAAACAGCTTTGCTTAATAGATTTTACCTTTGTGAGACTACTCTTTTCACTCTTTTGATGACACCTATTTTAATTTCCATGTTGAGAAGGATTCTAAGGCCTGATACAGACTCAGGCTCCATCAGACTTTCTTGAAATAGTCTTTTGTACTTTCTTTGGCTCTCTCTGCTTCAGCTGACTTGTGAAAATGCAGTGAATACTAGATCACTATTTCAGTGACTTAGTAGATACAAGGTTGCTTAAGAGAGTGTCAGTATACAGTTAAGGACCCACTAAGCAGCCTCTGTTAGTAGTAGTGGTCTCTTGCCACTTATGGACAATAAAACCTGTATCTATGCAAAGATAGTATCATAAATGGGAATCAATCTTCCCATTAGCTTTAACCATTCAAACCCATTCGGCTCATGATTTCTTCTCATCAGAAGTGCCTGTGACACCAACTTCGGCATGACTTTAATTAGGCATACAATTGGGTCTAATAAGCTCCAAGACATTTTATGGTTTCAGGTAGGAGTCCCCATAAATCACTAAGTGAGTTACTCAGGATAAGAGGGGGGAGGTATTGCATATTTGGTAAATAAACATTATCTAAACATTCATATCTAAAACATTAGAGCATGTTTTCCTTTTTTGTCCTCCAGAGAAGCTGCTTGCTAGTCATTTGTGATGTCGAGGTATCTAATAATATAGAGTTGCTGGGTATGTTGCCAGATTTTGGAGTTTATTATTTGGGTGTTTGTTTTTTGTTTAGTTTTGTTTTTTCAATGTCAGACATTTCGAAAATTGTTTTTAGGTCAAGACAAAACACAGAAAGTTTATTTTCTAGGCCAGTGAGGGCTTTGCTGAAAGCAAATGACTAAGTCCATCGAGGCAGTGGTTCATGTTTTAAACCCCTCCCCGTCCAATCCGAGGATGATGTGTGTGCCCACAGTACTACCCACAGCTGATTTCGTTCATCACCTTGGTTGGATGCTCTTGGGTAGATGTGTGACAATTTGTGGTGTCTTATTTAGCAATTCCTATGTCCTTTGCTTTGGGTGCCTCTCAGCTCTGCAGGGTATGCCTAGCAGTGTACCCTCTTGGTCCCAGCGAAAGAGAAGAGATCTTGTTCCAAAGGAAGAGTATACATTTTTGTGATTGCTAGTGAAATGCGTGCATTTTTCCAGGAACAAGAAAGTTATTTTTTAGGGATTCCCTTCTCAATTTGGGATCTATGTTTTCTAGCCAGGAGGGAGAAGAGAAGCCTTGTTAAAAATTTCCATGTCTTAAATCAGGACTTCATGGGTCTAGACATTATTGTTCTCTGGTCCACTTTTAATAACCATTCTCTGTGGACCAAGCAAACCCATTTCTTCCATTTCAAACCAGGGTTGGGGGAGTCACAACCAAGACAGAAATGTGCACTTTATTATCTTTAATTATCAGACTACCATGCTTTTTACCCCCAACAAATGAGAAGAAATTTTGAATCTTGAGTCTGTAATGGGTTATCTGTTCAGTCATAAAGACATATGTGGTAAGTACCATGGATGGTATCTAAAATAAATGCAGTTCTTTTATGTTTGAGAAGCAAAATGTATATGACCTTTCTTCTTTTTCATTAAGGCCAATTTGGTGTGTAGGTTACAGAAAGTCAGAACTAGCATAAAGGTGAAAAACATACATAAAAATCAATTAGTGAACTGCTTTATGTGTTTGAAATTTTAATGAGTCCTTTAAGAATTTCCAGAGCTGTAGTAGCCCCTAGACTAAAACTTCTCAAGTCATTTCTTATTGGTGTATATACCTTAAGTTTTTAGTATTTCAGAGAACCATGCTGTTAAGCTCTATGTTTTTCTGTATGTTCCCTTTTCTTTTTTAGATTTTTAAATTCTCTTCATTAATAAAATGCGCTGAGTAGTAAACCATCACATATTGTTCATAAAGGTCACGACTCTGGCTTTCCTTACAATATCTAACTTCATTGTAAGCCCGGCAGACTTTACTTTCTGCAGTTAAATTTGCAAACAAAATAAGACAAAACCTTCAGTGGACAACAATCCTTATTAAATCAGGGTGTGTGTTCTTTTTGAGCTTGCGTTCTCGTTCATTTTTATGACCCACTTTCATTTCCATCACTGCACCTGCCGCACCTAACTCTAATATCCTCTTTCTGCTTTGTGTCTATTTGCAGTTTCTGTTTGCCTCAGGTTAGAAAAAGCAGAAAAATGAACTGGGGAGAGGTGCATGTTCTCAAGGTTAATGAGACCCAGAGTAGAGTTCTCAAATAAAGACCGTTGTAGGCTTTCAATAGACATTTCTTTCTTTTTTTATGAACTTATTTTTTTTTACTTTTTTTTTAAAAAAGATTTTATTTATTTATTTGACAGACAGAGATCACAAGTAGGCAGAGAGGCAGGCAGAGAGAGAGGAGGAAGCAGGCTCCCTGCTGAGCAGAGACCCCCGATGTGGGGCTTGATCCCAGGACCCTGGGATCGTGACCTGAGCTGAAGGCAGAGGCTTTAACCCACTGAGCCACCCAGGTGCCCCTTTTTTTTTACTTTTTAATTTAAATTCTAGTCAGTTTACATGCAGTGTCATATCCATGTCAGGTGTCCAATATAGTGATTCATCACTTCCATACACCGCCCCGTGCTCATCATGACAAGTGCCCTCCTTCATCCCCATCACCTCTTTCCCCTACCCCCCACCTCTGGTGACCATCAGTGTGATCTCTAGAGTTAAGGGTCTGTTTCTTGGTTTGCCTCTCTTTTTCTCTTTGTTCATTTGTTTTGTTTCTTAATTCTACATGGGAGTGAAATCAAGACAAATCATATTTGTCTACTTCTCTTAGCATCATACCCTTCAGCTCCATCCATGCCATTGCAAATGACAAGATTTCAGTAGATATTTCTTGAGTGCCTACTTTGGTACCTGTCCTTAGTAGCTTATGTTTGACTTGGGCAACATGATGGCTAATCAAAATGCTGAGAAACCCTGGAGGTGCTAGGAGACTGAACTTGATCTAGGTCATGTGGCAAAGCTTCCTTACAGAGGGGACATTTTAGTTCAGATCAAAAAAAAAAAAAAAAATAGCTAGTTGAAGAACAGCAAGGAAAGCAGATCCCATATAGATGGCATCATGGTTAAAGGTTTTGTGATGTGTAAAAATCCATTATAAAGGCTGGTGTGGCTGGGACATGGACAACCCAGAAACGTTAAGGTGTGAGACAGAGCTGGGGCAATAGGAAAGAAGTGACATGAGTTATGCAAGAATTTCTATCCCATGATAAAGATTTTTTACTTAACTCTGAAATCATTGAGAAACCTTAAAGAGTTTTGAAAAAAATAAGTAAAGCCATATACATTTTAAAAAGCAAAGGGACAACAAATAAATGCATACATTGTTTCTTCTTGGTCCCTCTCCTAGATCCCGTGCTTATGTTGAGGGTCGTTTTAATTGTTCACATCAATTTTGTCCTAATAAAAAATCAGGTAGGTTCCCAAGGCTCCTAGTCCTAGCTCCCCAAGCAATACCATTTGATTTCAGTGGTTAACAGGAAGAAATATGTGTTCTATCTTAGACCTAAAAGGGTAAAACATGCAAGAAAATTGTGACTTGGGGTGTGTGTGTGTGTGTGTGTATGGGAGAGAGAGAGAGAGAGAGAGAGAAGAAAAGAGATCCTTTTCACTTATTGGTAATCCAAGAACTTGTTCCAGAGAGTGACGTTGTCAGAGGCTGATGATCGTACATAACCAAGATAGTCTGGTATGCATGTGTTAGGGGTAGATTTATGTATGTGTACAACCCAACATGGCACTGTTTTGATTAGTCTAATTCTTACTCCATTTTTAAGAAAGGAGAAATAATGTTTGATGAGTAAATCTTGTAGCATCACTATCTGTGTTATAAACACAAGTTGCTGTATTAAAATGCAAGCCTAAGAAGAGACTTCAGTTCAATATAAGTAAATGTATGAAAATATCTTTGGGGTGCCTGGGTGGCTTAGTTGTTGAGCATCTGCCTTCGGCTCAGGTCATGATCCCAGGGTCCTGGGATCAAGCCCCACATTGGGCTCCCGGCTCACTGGGGAGAGTCGGCTTCTCCCTCTCCCTCTCCCCCTCCCCATGCTTGTGTTGCCTCTCTCACTGTCTCTCTCTCTCTCTGTCAAATAAATAAATAAAATCTTTAAAAAAAAAAAGAAAATATCTCCATCTGAGCTGTCTTGGAAAATGTTTCTATCTTATGCTGAATTCCTTTGAAATAGGCTCTGAGGTGGAGATGTGCAAAATGTTTACTGGAATGTTCTTGGAATACGCACCTGCAAGTAGGAGAGGAAGGCAGGACTGTACAGAGAGAGATGCTTACCAACAATGTGGATGCAACTCAAAAAAGTTGCTAGGTTTAGAAAAACAAAAACAAAATAAAGCGAGCTAACAAGATACCCAGTTGAATTTAGATTTAAGATAGAGAATTAATAGTGTTTAGTGTAAGTGATTCCCAAATATTTCATAGGGCATACTAACACTTAAAAATTTTTGGCTGGGGCTCCTGGTGGCTCAGTCACTTAAACATCCAACTCTTGGTTTCTGCTCTGGTCATGATCTCAGGGTCATGAGATCCAGCCCTGTATTGGGCTCTGTGCTTACCAGGAAGTCTGCTTGAGCTTCTCTCTCTCCCTCTGCCCCTTCCTCCTAAAATAAATATATAAATAATATTTTTAAATTATTTGTTGTTTATCTGAAATTCACATTCCACTGGAAATGCTGTTTTATCTGGCAAGTCTGAACTGATGACTCAGTCCCACAGGAAGTCCATCAGAGTGGTCCCTGATTAGGGCAAAAGGGGTACACATTTGTGTTCCTACATTAGCCAGTCATAGACCAATGCAACCCTCCCGTAGAAGGCAAAACCTTGAGTGGGTCAGCTCCTCTTAGATAGCCTCCAGGCAGTTCTTAGGGAAGAGTATAGGTGTCAACAGCCAAAAGCTGATATGTGGTATTCTTGTGAGAAGGATGTGCTCCTGAGAAGAGGGTGTCCACCTGGCCGGTCACACCGTCTACAACAGTAACTACTCTAATGTCCATTTACACAGTGATGTTTAGCTAATGTTTCCACATTGTGTTTATTTTGTTATTATGAGTTTTTTCTCTGAACAATCAGTTTTCCCCTTTTGTGTCTCTTATAGAAAACTTGGGAATTATACCTAGAGATGACAATTATAATGTAGAAAGAGGAAAATTTATGCTGACTTACTTGGAAGATTTCCCCTCTAGCTTTTACCAAGGCAGGATAAAAAATCATAAGAATGTATACATTTATGTAATTTTAATCTATTGAATTTCTTGGGGAAAGTCAAAGGCGTCATAGTTATTGCCTGTTCTATTGTGAAAGAGAAAAGAGAAAAATCAAATTCAATATCTATCATATAAACATAATTCTTAAATGACCCTAGTCTGTTTTTATGTAAGTGACTTAATTTGGCATCCCCTTAGAAATAAGAGAAAACAAGTCTGAAAAAAAAAAAAAAGAGGAAGGAGACTGGCTTACTGGAGAAAGAAAAAAATGAAATGAAAAGAATCCTTGACAACCATAGAATGTAATGGAAAATCCATAAATAGAACACCAAGGTTTGGTGAGATATCAAGCAACAGAGGTCTAATTTTACAAAAATACTGGTCTGATATTAAATCCAACCTTATACTTACATGGTTATTAAATTTAAAAAATGGAAGTCTCTAAAACCTTCTATTTAGTAAAATATTAGGTGAAGCAAAGCGCACGGCTCAGGGCTGCACATTTAAACACTCAGCAAGTGTTACTTTTGATGTTCCTTATATGGTTGTTGGGCTCCTGTAGAAAAACTACCACCATGAATACTCTGTAATTGCTTCCTTTGTTTTATCAAGTATCTGAAAGCAACTATGTTTGCATACTGAACTTAAAAGAATTGCCCTAAAACAGGAAAAGTGAATTCAAAGTCAATATCCTCTGGGATCACCAGACAGTTGACACAGAAGGATGTCCGTCCCTCTGCTGACAAAGAAAACAAATCTTAGACATGACCTTCCCTAATGGGAAGGTGGAATACCTTCCTTGAGCAGAGAAGATCAAAGTGTAAGCTGAGCACTTACTCTGGTCTGGTTGCTTCAGACTGCGGTTCCAACAAGTTCAAGCTGTGTGACCACCCCACTAGGGCCAAAGTCACTATGGATGGTCCATTCCATCATACCTCTCTCCATCCAGAAGGATCCTCCATCTTTCTAGCAATCCCCAAACATTTCTTTCCTTCTTCCCACTCTGCCTTCTCTCTCCTCTTACCCGCTGATGTCAGCAAGTGATACAATATAACAAGTGATATAATGTCAGCTCACTAATTCATTCCAAGAGAATGGTGACAGGAATAAGGGAATAATATTAGGTAAGTATGAACTACCTTGTGCCTTTCCTTAGCTGAGAATTCCCAGCTAACCTAGTAACCAAGGGAAATGTGTCATGTCTCCCAGTAATCTGGTGACAAGACAGCATCCAGCCTGGGTAACTCAAATCCTGAATTTCCAAATACCACCTCTTAAATAAGGCACTATAAAAAATGTTTGACCTGCTGCTAGTTGCCTTACAGAAACTAAGAAGAGTCATAGGCCATCACTCTAGCCAATATACATGGAAGAAATGTCAGGTTTAGAGGAAAAATGGCTGTAAGGGGATATGAGGCCAAACAGAGAAATCTTAGGAGTAAAACAGGATTGAGGAAGAGGAAATTAGGCCACTGGAGTCTGTGTTCATATGTTTCTTATGGTTGTTAATAACTCCGTACTACAGTTTAATGAAAACGCCCACTGTTTGTAGAAACAGGAAGCACATCATAAACATTTGGATCCTGGAGTCTACTAGCATGGGTGCAGGGTTCACAGACCGTGGAGACTCTGCTGTTCTAACTGGCTCTGGAAAGCCTAGTCTGGAAGGTTACGTTTGTCCTCGTTCATATGCACGTCAAGTTCAGTCAGGGTGTTTTGACATGATCTTTGAGTGGTTACTGTAAATCCGTAGCTCCCGGCCAGGGCTGATTTGAATTGCTAGGGGATGTTTGGCAAAGTCTAGAGGCATTTGTGATGGCCGGACATCAGGAAGGGGGTCATATTGGTGTCCTACAATGCAAACAACCCCTTTGAAGTAAAGGAATCACCCAGCCCAAAATGACAGTAATGCCGCTATTAACAAGCCATACCCTAAATTGTTTTTACTTCCTTAACCAATAATGTGTGTGAAGTAACTGGCACATAGAAGACAGTGAACAATATTTTACTGGGCATTTATTATGTGTCCCTCTAAGAACCCCACATGCATTAAATCAATTTAGGCTCATTACATTATACATTAGGTCACACAATCATGCCCATTTTACAGACAGGGAAATTGAGGCACAGAAGAGATAAGTTGCTGATGAGGACATAGCTAGCAAGGGACATACCTAGGGTTATCACCAGATACCTTGGCTCCAGAACCCTACTCTTAGCCAATATGGTAACAGGAGTCAAATTCTGTGTATGGTTTCCCTTCACTTGTCTCCATGCTCTTGCAACTGTGAGAAAAGCACCTCAGCAGGTCTCAAGCTATAGAGAATAATGAATTCTCTGAGAGCTCCTCAGAAAATTACAGCTTTATGCTGTATACAGTGTCCCTCCAGTGGTGTGCTGAACATTATCTGCAAAGTGAAGTTTTGTCTGTTTTAAATTAAAATATATTTGATTCACTTCTCATTCCCAAGTCTGTGTTGATTCAGATTTATGAATAATTATATTAAAAAGGAAAATATAGCTTTAGTTCAAGTCATTAAAACTTGAGTTTCATAGGTCAAAAATTTAGACAGTTATGTCTGTGGACATTTTACACTAAATACCTAACATTACAATTCTTTGTACTTTATTGCAATATTTTCTTACTATATTCATTTTATAATGTCCATATAGAAGTTAAATAGTAAGTGTAGTTGAATTTATTTTAGCATACATTAATGCCTAAATGATAATATTAAGCTATTTTTTGTATTATAATTTTCAAAGGCAAACTCTGGTCAGAATTGAAATGTTGATTTCATGTGATAGTATTAAAAAGCTACATTCAGAGACCATTTTGAAATATTTCACCTATGTTTCATCCAATTTGAATCTTCTCACCATATTTCAGCTTATTTTTTTGAAATAGTGATCTGGTTTTTTTTTTAAGTAAAAAACAAGAACTTTGTTTTCATTTACACGTCATGTTGGTGTTCCAAGCTTCAATAATCATTGCTACAGAGAGAATATTTAACAATCAGCGCCACAATTATTCAGTGAGGCAAAACGCAAAGTAACTGACCGAAATGGCAGAGAACTAGAGGATACAGTAATAATGCAGCATGAGAAGAAAGGTGCTTTACCTCTGTGTGGTTGGTGTCCCACATCAAGAGGAGAAGCCTTCAGAATGCCCATGAAATCCCAAGCCTACCTACGATCACATTTATGTGGTCCTATACTGGAGACTTCTGAAGCATACTTAGGTCCCATCAGCAGTATATGAGCTGTGCTCATTTGAAAATAATTGTGTATGTAGTATCTATTAGGAAAACGAGCACTGGTTTCCCAACTGTGCTGAGAATCTTAGCAAAGCCAGTCAACTCCCCTGAGAACTGTCTCCATTCTTAACCTGCTGCCATGGCTGGGATATGGAACCTGATTGTGCCTTGCTAATGGACATGCAGGGGTGTCTTCCTGCCTCTCTGAGCTCGCACTCCTGCTCCTCTGCATTCTGCTCTCCACAGGGCAGTCAGAGCGGTCTCTGCAGAACGGGCTCAAATCCCCCCACCCCTCCCTTACACCGATGCTGCTGCCTTACTTCGGACACCGCCCCCCACTCCGATCCCATCCCTTAAACTTTACTCTTGGCTCACTTTTCTCTAGCTGAATGGGCTTTTTCTGTTGTTCCTTAAACATCTTGTTCTCATTCTTGCCTTAAGACCTTTCTACCAGCTGTTTCCTCTTGCGAGAAGCATCCTTCCTCCAAATCTTCTGGGTAACTCCCCTGGAAGTCTCAGCTCCAGTGAGAGCGATCTCCTTGGCATCTCTCATGGACTAGAAGTTTCATTAAGAATTGGCTGCAGGGAAATCTATGAAGAACGTTTGTTTGTTTGTTTGTTTGTTTGTGTTTTGGTGTTTTTCTGAAATATAGTGTTATGAGCAATATATTAAGTAAATAAAATTTGAAAGAAATGCTATACCTGTCCTAATTCCACACCTTTTCTGTGTACCTATCACCTGTTGTTTGCTAGATACCTCTCAGGATTTCCATATGAACAACATGCATATCGAGTTTATGCTCTCTGGGCATATCCTATTCAGTGCCTTTTATTTTATAACTCAGTGTGGTTTACTTGAACCTCTTATTCCCTTAGGGTCCTAGAGTAATAACTTCAAAGAGTCAGAGTCTTTGCACCGGCTGAGCACACCTTTGCTCTTTCCCTTCTAACAGATGCAGGAGGGCTTTTCTGTGTTTACTCTTCCTCCAATTCCTTCTCCTCTTCCATAACTTTAGGGTAAAAAATTGCACTTCTGCTTTGCCATCTGCTTTTACTATTTTTTTTTCTTTATTCATCGCCCAATTGCCACTTCTGCTGATTATCCCCAGCAGGATAAAGCATTTTAGTCAAATTCTATTTAAAGGGAATTGATGGCTAGGGGAAAATAACTGTACAGTGTTGGATAGTATTTATCAGAAGGCAAATCTTGTGAATTAGAAGAGAAACACACTACTGAACAGAATATCTTGAGTCAGGAATCTGGCAAGGTATTTTGGAAAAACACTTTCATAATATAAAATGGGAGTTCGCAGTTCAATTCTGGAACTCACAGGATTGAGTTGAGCAAAATAATCAGAGTTTGATCAAATGAGACAATGAGTTTAGTGAAGAGTTCAGGCATCAATCCTATTTCCCCCTATAGGGACCCCAAAACAAAAGCAAATGAAGGAATCAGAAGTGGAGCAATGTGTACAATTGCTGGGACTATATTGGAGAAAAGTCAAGAAGAATTTGGGGGAAATCTGTGTGGTGAACAAAGTCTGCCTTATGAGAGGATTGGAGTTGGACTTGAGTTGTAAATACATATGTGCATACATATATCCACACAGAAGCACATATTACTAGTGAATAATAGGGTTGTGAGTCAAAGAGAGCAGTCTGATTTTAAATCCTAAGGACTTGAGCAATATTTTCTAAACTATGGTCTTTTTATTGTATTTGGAAAGATGAACGATACCATAGTTGTTGCTTATATCTCTTTTAGTTTTGATCTTGAGACTAAAATGATTCTGCATGTAGGGCACCTGGGTGGCTCAGTGGGTTAAGCTTCTGCTTTCGGCTCTGGTCATGATCCCAGGGTCCTGGGATTGAACCCCACATCGGGATCTCTGCTCAGTGGGGAGCCTGCTTCCTCCTCTCTCTGCCTGCCTCTTTGCCTACTTGTGATCTCTGTCTGTCAAATAAATAAATAAAATCTTTAAAAAAAAAAGATTCTGCATGTATATTGGAAACCAGTGCTTAAAATCTGCCAAAAGGAACAAGTCTAATACATCAGTTTATAAGTGTAATGGGCCTCATATGTAACTGGAACTCGGGCTCATCTATGGTTCAATATTTTGTTGATAATGCTTCACTACCCGTGTATATAGCATGGATCAATCTAGATCATGCAGTTCATGATAAGACCAGGAGATTTCCTTTGAATAACTTTCAAAGTTTTCCATAGTACATGCTCATCCATCCACACACACACACACACGAGCACACACATACCTGTGAATACACGCAGGCACACGCTTAGACTCTATATATCATTGCTCTGCAAGTCGACCAGTTGTACCATGGAGCAGAACTACTCCAGCGACTCCTATAATTGAAGCCTTCAGAGTCAGCTGTCGAGTAGCAAATCAAAGCCTGTTTCGACAACGCTGGCTCAGCCAGACTCATTATCTTCTCTCTTTTGCTCACAGTGGGATTGTCACTTTTGAAAGTGACTGTTGCCTTTACATTTCTAATAGAAACCTCACTAAAATTTACATTTTTGCCTAACTTGCAGGAGCCTACCTTCAGGATTTGAAAGTAAAGGTAATCATATTATTGTATCTTCAGGAGACTTCCTGTTTCCATTTTCCTCAGAAATTTTGTATATGGTGAGTTTCATCAAAAAGGGAACAGACTATTTGGAAATAGATAAAACAGGACTCTAGGTAATTTATTCCAGAAGAAAGGTGTTTCTGTGCAATTATTTACATAAATGCTAGCATTTCAAAAGCTTTTATAATACCTACAAGAATTATTAAATCCATCAGTTTCTGTTAGAATATTCCCAGCTAGGTATTTTCTTTGAACACATGATTGCCTTTGAACTATACTTCCCAGAGCCTCACAGTCAAGCAAAGGGTAAAAGAAATAAATGGAAAGTCATGGCCAAATTCAAAGCCATGATCATTCTGTATCCTGACTTGTTTTGTTAAGAAAGGTGAGCCAGAGAGCTGTGATGTGCTTCAAGCAATCAAAAAGGAAAGGCAAGCCCAATTTTCCCCTCAGGATTGTGTGCATATAGGCAAGAACTCGATACGCAGGTAGAAAACTCTTCTTCAGATCAATTCCTTCTCAGGCACTCAGAGGCAGCAAAGTTTTGGGCCTTATTATTAACCCATCCCTCCTCTTACTGCTTAAAGAGATGAGGTTTTGTCTAAATTCTATTTTAATAGATTCCTTTATACAGGAGGATTACGGTTATGGGATTCACACAAAGTGTGAACAGAACTGGGCATGAGATCGGCAGTGATTTCAGTAAGACTAAGAAAGCAGTTGACCATGTTGCGAGTGGTTGTAGCAGCAAATACGATTGTATTATTTTGAGTGTGAGGTTGGTAAGGCATATGGCAGGGGCCAACTTCTCCTGGGAATCAGGTATAGTACTTGGCCACGATTGTCAGCTCTGTTTCCTATCGTATGTTCCTGGGGGAAGAACCTTCTATCTTTAGGTGCACATCCTCAACAGAATGATTTTATCTGAAGTCTATAATATTGGTCAGGAATCTGGTTAGGAAAAACAGAGGCCACCCTAGACAGAGGGATTTATTAAGTGATGTAAGTAGCTCACATATTATAATTGAAAGGGCAGAAGAGGTAGACTCTGTTTTGACCTTTCAGGAACAAGTTAAAAATCACAGCATCACCAGACTGTCCTAGGAACTTGTGCCTTAATGATTCAGAATCATGATGTTGGAGAGCTGCCTGGTTGCAGACTCAAGAACCATCCATTTCTGACATGATCCAGGCCCGGCACCTGCTTCTCCCCAAATAATCCATTCTGAGCAATGTCTCATGTAAAAACGTCTTGTCAGAGTAACCTAATCATAGTCAGGATCTGAGCTACAACTGAATCTCTTTTTTTTAAATATATATTTTATTTATTTATTTGACAGAAAGAGAGAGATCACAAGTAGGCAGAGAAGTAGGCACAGAGAGAAGGGGAAACAGGCTCACCACTGAGCAGAAAGCCTGATGCAGGGCTCCATCCCAGGACCTGAGATCATGACCGGAGCCAAAGGCAGAGGCTTAACCCACTGAGCCACCCAGGCACCCCTACAACTGAATCTCTTAAGTATAGTTTTTAGCTTCTCAGCTGAGTCATTTCAGGAACATGTGCCAAGAAGGTGGTTAGAATAAACACTGAGTGAGCTTACCCACAGCATCAGTTGTATCTGTCACAGCTGGTACGCAGAGGTCTGTGTCTTCCACAATGAGCTAAGCAGAGCTCAGGTCATATGCAACAGTGTGTCAACATTCGTGGAAATAATGGACTTCTGTTTCAAAACTACTTTGGACTATGATATTCACTAGGCAGATAATTAATGTTGAATGTATAACCATTGTTTTGACATCAAATGCTTTCAGCACATTACAGAAATGGTATAATCATTCTTATGATTTGAAATGAGATTATAGATTTGTCACTCGATATGTAGGCTTTTTGTGATGCTCATCTCTATGATAGCACTTTTAAGAGGAGAGGTTCTGTTGCTGTGGAAAAATATCATCATCATGTGAACATCATTAAAACCTCTGTGGGGTATATTTCCATACATAGAGGAAACAAGCATGCATGGGTTATTTTTAAACACAGCTAGTTATGTTCCTCAATATAGTAAAAGAAATACTCAGCATCATCCTCCAGAAAGTGAGTTTTCTGTTTTCTTTTCTCCTTGGCTCACTTTCTTCTGTAGTCATCAGAAATGATAAGATAGATAAGATGATAAGATGTTTAAATAAAAATGTTGGAAGCTAATTTAAAGTTCAGGAGAGTAAAATATAACCCAGATCCCTTATTATCCTTAGTGACACAGTGGTTAACTATAGTCTTATTTGTTCTGTAAGAAAAATGAATCACGGGGCGCCTGGGTGGCTCAGTCAGTTAAACATCTGCCTTCAGCTCAGCTCCTGATCCCGGGGTCCTGGGATCAAGTCGCATGTCAGGCTCCCTGCTCAGCGGGGAGTCTACTTCTCCCTCTCCCCTGCTCATGCTCTCTCATACTCACTCTCTCTGTCTCTCTGTCTCTCAAATAAGTACATAAAATATTTTTAAAAAATAAATAAATCAGGGGCGCCTGGGTGGCTCAGTGGGTTAGGGCCTCTGCCTTCGGCTCAGGTCATGATCCCAGAGTCCTGGGATCGAGCCCTGTATCGGGCTCTCTGCTCCACGGGGAGCCTGCTTCCTCCTCTCTCTCTGCCTGCCTCTCTGCCTAGTTGTGCTTTCTCTCTGTCAAATAAATAAAATATTAAAAAAAAAAAGAAAAATAAATAAATCATCCTTTATGTCCTCCTAGTTAAGGGCAAAGCTAGAAAGACCCAAAATTCTAGGAAAATAATGTAACAAATACTTTTCACATGGGGTGTCTTAAAATTGTGAATACCATATATAGACTATAAGACAAATGCCACAGTGAACCCCTTTCTGCTCATTACCTGTCTTCAACAATGACCAATACTCTGCTATCCTTCTCAACTAGGCCTTCACCTTTTCCCTACCTCCATGTGACTATTAGGTTTATGGCTATTTGAAGTTAGATTTACTACACTGAAATGCGCAAACATTAACTATACAATTTTGTGCATTATTTATACCCATGGAACTACCAGCACGAGCAAGATACAGAACATTTGTGTGACTCTCAAGAGTTCCCATGTACCCTTTGTCATTCCTCCACCCTCCCCCAAGTAACCACAGATTCACATTCTATTGCTATAGATTAAATTTTCCTATTTACGAATTTCATATTAATGGATATTGATCACTTCATTTGGTTATTAGTCACTCATATATCTTCCTTCATGAAATATCTTTCAAATATGTCACCCATATAAAAAGTTGTTTGGGGGCATCGGGTTGATTAAGTGTCCAACTCTTGGTTTCGGCTCAGGTGATGATCTTAGGGCCTTGAGATCCAACCCTGCGTCTAGCTCCACATTCAGTGGAGAGTCAGCCTGAGATTTACTCCTGCCCCTCCCCCTTTCTCTCTCAAATAAATATAGAAAATCATAAAAAAAATAAAAAGCTGCCTTCATATTGTTCAGTTTTCTTGTTAATCTATTCCAGATCCAATGTTTATTAGATACATTTTATAAATACGTCCTTCCAGTATATGGTTTATGTAGAGATGTCTTTTTTTTAAATTAATTTATTTATTTTTTCAGCGTAACAGTATTCATTGTTTTTGCACAACACCCAGTGCTCCTTGCCACACGTGCCCTCCCTATTACCCACCACCTGGTTCCCCCAACCTCCCACCCCCGCCCCTTCAAAACCCCCAGGTTGTTTTAGAAATGTCTTTTGAAGAATGAAATTTTAACTTTTGACATAAGTCTAATTTTTTTTTCTTGCACGATTGTTACAATTGCGTCTTGCCTAAAAATTGTTATCTCAATCCAGGCTATAAAGATACTTTCCTCTATTTTCCTCTAACTGCTTTGTAGTTTTGGCTTTCAGACTAGTTTTTGATCCTTCTGACATTTATTTTTGTGTTTTGTAGGACATAGGGATTGAATATTTTTCTCATGAATACCTGGTTGTTCCACTCATTCACTGAAAAGATTGCCCTTGCCCCGCTCAATAAATTCCTCTGAAGTGTTTGTGGCAAGGCCACTGCGGGTCTCCTTCTTAACTCTCTTCCACACATTGCCAAACTATGACTCATGGCCTCAAACTAATAACAGCTGATACAATTTCAATTAAAAAAAAAAAAGAAGAAGTAGTAACAGATATCTCATACTTTAGGCCTACAAAACCTAAAATGCTTAATGTCTGGCCATTTACGAAACTGGGCAATCCTTGGTCTACTCCGTTCCAGTGATTCATTTGTCTTCTCCTTTGCCAATCTCTCCTATTTCTGTAGCTTTATGGTACAAACTGAATTAGACAGTACAAGGCCTCCAGCCCTAATCTTCCTTGCCAATACTGTTTTGTCTATTCTAGGTCATTTGCGTTCCCATAAAAATTTTTAAATCAGTTTATTAATTTCTATAAAAATCTTGCTGAGATTATAATTGAGATTTCACTGACTCTATAAATACATGGGTTACATTGACATCTGAAGAATATTAAATTTTCAAACTACGAACGTGGACTGGCTCCCTGTTTGTGTAGATTTTCATTACTTGATTTCAGCCGCCTTGGGTAGTTTTCAGTGTTGAGGTTCTATCAGTCTTTGGTTAAGTGCGTTCCTAAGTACTATGTACTTTTGGTGATATTGTCAGTGACATTTTTTATACGTTAGTTTTCCAATTTCTTCTATTTATAAGATTTTCTGTATCTTATTCTTTTAAAGATTTTTTTTTTATTTATTTGACACAGAGAGAGATGGTGAGAGAAGAACACAAGCAGGGGGAGTGGGAGAGGGAAAAGCAGGCTTCCCGCTGAGCAGGGGGCCCAATGTGGGGCTTGATCCCAGGACCCTGGGACAGGACCATGTCCTGAGCCAAAGGCAGACACTTCAACAACTGAGCCACCCAGACCCTGATTTTTGAGTTTTTCTCGTCTTATACTTTTGAACACTTACCTTGTGTCCTGATACCATATTTAACTTCCTTATAAGTTCTACTAGTTATTTTGATGAGTCTTTAAGATTTTACATATAAATAATCAATCAACAACAGTTTACTTCTTCCTTCTTGAATCTAATGTCTTTCCTTCTTTGCCTTTCTTGTGGTGGGGAGGATTCACTGATGGAATGTAAGTGTAAGGAGGCTCTTACCACCTTACAGGTGTCATTGTTTTGTTTTTAAAATGTTATTGGGGTGCCTGGGTGTGTGTGTGTGTGTGTGTGTGTATTTTTTTTTAAATCTTTAAAATTCTGCTTCTCAGATTGAGGAAATGACCTTCTTACTAGTTTGCTGAATTTTTAAATACTGATGGGTATCTAATTTTGATTAAATGAATTTTCTATGTTGTTTTTTTTTTCTCCTTCATTCTTTTCATACATTTTGGTTTATTTCAGTTGTTAAACTAACCTTCCATCACTAGTATTAAAACACTTTGGTCATGGTGTATTATCCATTTTGTATATTGCTGAATGTGATCTGCTAATATTTTTCTAATGATTTTATTATTAAATATTTTTGCATTTAAAGTAATGAGGGTGTTAGCTTATGTATCTTTCCTTGCTGTATCATTGTCAGGTTTGGTATCCTAACACAAGATGGGGTAGTTGTCCTTCCCCTCCATTTTTTGTAGGAGTTTGTTTAGGATTATTTCTTCTTAACTCATGAAGAATTCTATCTCACTGTTTGACAGAATTAGCCAGTAAAGTCCTCCAGACTGGGAGGTTTTTGTTGTTATTTGTTTGTTTCTTTTGTTTCGTGGAGTAACCTTAGTTTAAAAATTCCATTTCTTACCTGATGAAATGAGTAGTTGGTCTTATATGCAACTAATGAAACATTAAATTCTACTGCTAAAACTCATAGTATACTATGTTAATTCAATTTAAATCAAAAAAAGAAAAAATAATTCAATTTCTTTGATATAGAGTTATTCAGCTTTTCTGTTTTACTTTGTCTTTTTTTGGTAAATTTCATTGTTTGAATCATATATTGGCAGAAAGTTGTCATGACTATTTCTTATTATTCCTTTAATGTTTCTAGAGGTTATAGTAATATCCTCTCCTTCATTCCTGATATTAGTAGTTTATCTTTCCTTGTTTTTTAACCTGCCTTATTAGTGATTTATCAATATTATTTTATAACTATTTGGATCTTGATTTTGTCTGTTTTGTTTTTTGGTCACTATTGTTTGTTTTTATCACACTGAGTCCTGTTCTCAGGTAGAGGTATATCTGAGCAACTCTGATGGCAGCATCTAGAACTTTCTAGCTCAGTATGTAGAAGGCAAACTTGTGTACTAATTAGTGATTCTGTATGTGGATTGAAGGAACTGGTTGCTAAGAATTTGAGCTGGAACCAGTTAGGACACTAGATCCCTGTGTTTAAGGTTGATCTTGGGTATTCATCTTTCTCTGAGCAATAAGGCAATTCTTGGAGTAAATTTGTATCTGAGGCTTTGCCTCAAACACAGCCCTCAAACTGGAAGAAGGGACTGCTTTGCAGACCTTATCAGCTCTTTATTTCCCAGTGACGGGCATGTTCTGTCTGAGATTTTAATTTCACCCTTGTCTTTGAGAAGCTGCCTTCTGCCCCCAACCGTGGTTTTCCTAAATCACTTTTCGCCTTGTGGGAGGGGTGGGGGTATCTTGAAGCCCGGAAACCATCTAAGATGGGAGAACAGGAATTGAATGAGCTGATCCCCAAGTGGATTTGATGAATTTGACATGAGAGTCCTTCATTAAATAAAATACTAGGAAGTGATCAGCCTGGGCTCAGAGTTGCTTAGTTTGGTGGAAGAGTACAGCTCTGCTACTATAGGAAGCTCGTATTTCACTAAGGTTGCATGCTCCAGACAGAACTCAAAGGTGTCCAGCTGAACTGAAAAGGCCACCATCAGGACTGCCCACGTCATATCTCTACCCCCGACAGGCAGGGATGGAGGTGGACATAGAAGCATCAAGTACGCTGGACCTCCAGAGTTGCTGCTAACCAGGGACTCAGGCTGAATTGTGTTACTTGGGAAATGCAGTCAGCAAGTACATTTTGAACACCTATTCTGTGCAACATTTTGTGCGACAGTGTAATTAGGAAATAAATTAATGGCTGGCTACATGATCACTACCTAAAAATTCAGTGATGTATTCTGAAATGAATTTGTTGTATCCAGTGCACCTTGCCTCTTCTCCCCTTCTTTTATTATCAGCCTATATCCAAATCCATTCTTACTTTTGTGACCGCTTTAACCAGATAACTTTTTTCACCCTATAATTGTGATATAAAATATGAGTTATCATTCATGGCAATGTTCAAATATGATCAAATCACCATTTATTGAACTAAATCACACATAATTTGTGGTAACTTGGCAACAGCAGATACAAGACATTTATTTTTCCTTTCTTAAAACTTGTCTTAACTTTAAAACATTTTGCTGAATTTTATCCTGCATATGAACACATTGCATAAAACTTGGCGAGTTTTCATGAAATGTACATAATGTAACCAACACCCATGTCAGGAAGTGACTAAAATCACATCCCTTCGTGATGCTCACTCTTGCCTCCACTTGTAACCACTGACCTGATCTCTAGTCACAGCTGCGTTCCATCAATGCCATAACGCTTTGCATGTTCTCTGTGTCAGGCTTCTTTTGTTCAAAATTATGTTTGTGCAATTTATATGTGTTAATGTAACTCTGTATTCATGTCTTTGTTGTATATATTCCTGTATGATTATAAAAATGAATATATCCATCCTATTCAAGTTGTTTCCAGTCTGGGGTAAATAGAAATAATGCCGCTATAAACACTCTCATTCGTGACTTGGTCTGCATGCCACTTATTTCTGTTGGGTATACACTTGCCAATAATATATATATATGTCATCAGATTTGCCTGTGTTCATGTCTAGTACTTGATGTCAAACTGTTTCTCAGAATCATTTTACAAATTTATGCTCCCATTAGTATTACAGAAACAGACCATTCTTGTCAGTACTTGCTAGAGGCAATCTTTTTAATATTGGGCATTTTGATAGGCGCTTGTATTATATTACTGTAGATTTAATTTGCATTTCTGTGATTTAAAAAATTGGCAGGATATCTTTCTGTATATTTATTGATGATATAAATATCCTCCTTTGTGACATGTCTGTTAAGGTCTTTTCTCCATTTTGTTAACTACATGTTTTGTTTTGTTTCTTTCATTTTTCTTATTGAATTTTAATTCTTACCTGCTCTGGACATAAGTTTGTCAGTATCATTCCAGGCACTGTTTGTTTGGTTTTTTCCATAATGTTATCAAAAGATAAATTCTTTTGGATTAATTCTTAATATTAATGCAGTGCAATTTCTCTATCTTTTCCTTGACTTAGTGCATTTTGTTTTCTGCTCAGGAAGTTTTTAACCTCTCCCAAGATCTTGAAAATATTCTAAGTCATCATCTGGAAGTTTTCTCTTTTGTCTTTCACATTTATGTCTATAATCTTACCATGTTTTGTGCTTTTGTGAGGTAGTAGTCCAGTTTTGTTTCTTTTAAATACTCAGTTTCAACTGGCTTGGCATTGTGAATCCTTTATGACTGAGTCTCTTTCTAGACTCTGTTTTCTTTTTTTGAGGATTTGATTGATTGATTGATTTAACAGAGAAAGTGCATGAGAAAGCATAAGCAGGGGAGGGACAGAGGGAGAAGCAGGCTCCCCACTGAGCAGGAAGCCTGATGTTCATACCAGGACTCCAGGATCATGACCTGAGACAAAGGCAGAAGCCTCACCTACTGAGCCCCCGGCACCCCTCAACTCTGTTCTGTTCTAGTTGACCGTCTGTCATCCATTGCCCTGCTGTCATGTTGTCTTCATGACCATCGCTTTTTTTTTTTTTTTTTTTTTTTTGCTTATTTACAGCATAACAGTGTTCATTGTTTTGGCATCACACCCAGTGCTCCATGCAGTACGTGCCCTCCCTATTACCCACCACCTGGTTCCTCAACCTCCCACCCCCCCCACACCCCCCGGCCGCCCCTTCATAACCCTCTGGTTGTTTTTCAGAGTCCATAGTCTCTCATGGTTCATCTCCCCTTCCAGTTTCCCTCAACTCCCTCTCCTCTCCATCTCCCCATGTCCTCCATGTTATTTGTCATGCTCCACAAATAAGTGAGACCATATGATACTTGACTCTCTCTGCTTGACTTATTTCGCTCAGCATAATTTCTTCCAGTCCCATCCATGTTGCTACAAAAGTTGGGTATTCGTCCTTTCTGATGGAGGCATAATACTCCATTGTGTATATGGACCCCATCTTCCTTATCCATTCATCCGTTGAAGGGCATCTTGGTTCTTTCCACAGTTTGGCGACCGTAGCCATTGCTGCAATAAACATTGGGGTACAAATGGCCCTTCTTTTCACTACATCTGTATCTTTGGGGTAAATACCCAGCAGTGCAATTGCAGGGTCATAGGGAAGCTCTATTTTTAATTTCTTCAGGAATCTCCACACTGTTCTCCAAAGTGGCTGCACCAACTTGCATTCCCACCAACAGTGTAAGAGGGTTCCCCTTTCTCCACATCCTCTCCAGCACACGTTGTTTCCTGTCTTGCTAATTTTGGCCATTCTAACTGGTGTTAGGTGGTATCTCAATGTTGTTTTAATTTGAATCTCCCTGATGGCTAGTGATGATGAGCATTTTTTCATGTGTCTGATAGCCATTTGTATGTCTTCATTGGAGAAGTGTCTGTTCATATCTTCTGCCCATTTTTTGATATGATTATCTGTTTTGTGTGTGTTGAGTTTGAGAAGTTCTTTGTAGATCCTGGATATCAACCTTTTGTCTGTACTGTCATTTTCAAATATCTTCTCCCATTCCGTGGGTTGCCTCTTTGTTTTGTTGACTGTTTCCTTTGCTGTGCAGAAGCTTTTGATCTTGATGAAGTCCCAAAAGTTCATTTTTGCTTTTGTTTCCTTGGCCTTTGGAGACATATCTTGAAAGAAGTTGCTGTGGCTGATATCGAAGAGGTTACTGCCTATGTTCTCCTCTAGGATTCTGATAGATTCCTGTCTCACGTTGAGGTCTTTTATCCATTTCGAGTTTATCTTTGTGTACGGTGTAAGAGAATGGTCGAGTTTCATTCTTCTACATATCGCTGTCCAGTTTTCCCAGCACCATTTATTGAAGAGACTGTCTTTTTTCCATTGAATATTTTTTCCTGTTTTGTCGAAGATTATTTGACCATAGAGTTGAGGGTCCATATCTGGGCTCTCCACTCTGTTCCACTGGTCTATGTGTCTGTTTTTATGCCAGTACCACGCTGTCTTGGTGATCACAGCTTTGTAGTAAAGCTTGAAATCGGGTAACGTGATGCCGCCAGTTTTGTTTTTGTTTTTCAACATTTCCTTAGCAATTCGGGGTCTCTTATGACTCCATACAAATTTTAGGATTATTTGCTCCAGCTCTTTGAAAAATATCAGTGGTATTTTGATCGGAATGGCATTAAAAGTACAGATTGCTCTAGGCAGTATAGACATTTTAACAATGTTTATTCTTCCAATCCAAGAGCATGGAACGGTCTTCCATCTTTTTGTGTCTTCTTCAATTTCTTTCATGAGTGTTCTGTAGTTCCTCGAGTACAGGTCCTTTACTTCTTTGGTTAGGTTTATGCCCAGGTATCTTATGGTTCTTGGTGCTATAGTAAATGGAATCGATTCTCTAATTTCCCTTTCTGTATTTTCATTGTTAGTGTATAAGAAAGCCACTGATTTCTGTACATTGACTTTGTATCCTGCCATGTTACTGAATTGCTGTATGAGTTCTAGTAGTTTGGGGGTGGAGTCTTTGGGGTTTTCCATATAAAGAATCATGTCATTTGTGAAGAGAGAGAGTTTGACTTCTTCCTTGCCAATTTGGATACCTTTTATTTATCTTTGTTGTCTGATTGCCATTGCTAGAACTTCTAATACTATGTTGAACAAGAGTGGTGAGAGTGGGCATCCTTGTGTTCCTGATCTCAACGGGAAGGCTGCAAGCTTTTTCCCATTGAGGATGATATTTGCTGTGGGTCTTTCATAGATAGATATTATGAAGTTCAGGAATGTTCCCTCTATCCCTATACTTTGAAGCGTTTTCATCAGGAACGGATGCTGGATTTTGTCAAATGCTTTTTCTGCATCAATTGAGAGGACCATGTGGTTCTTCTCTCTTCTCTTATTGACGTGTTCTATCACACTGATTGATTTGCGAATGTTGAACCAACCTTGCAACCCAGGGATGAATCCCACCTGGTCATGGTGGATAATCTTTTTAATGTGCTGCTGGATCCTGTTTGCTAGGATCTTGTTGAGAATCTTTGCATCCATATTCATCAGTGATATTGGTCTGAAATTCTCCTTTTTGGTAGGGTCTTTGCCTGGTTTGGGGATCAGGGTAATGCTGGCTTCATAAAAGGAGTCTGGAAGTTTTCCTTCTGCTTCAATTTTTTGGAACAGCTTCAGGAGAATTGGTGTTATTTCTTCTTTGAAAGTTTGGTAGAATTCCCCAGGGAATCCGTCAGGTCCTGGGCTCTTGTTTTTTGGGAGGTTTTTGATCACTGCTTCAATCTCATTACTAGATATCGGTCTATTCAGGTTGTCAATTTCTTCCTGGTTCAATTTTGGGAGTTTGTAGCTTTCCAGGAATGCATCCATTTCATCTAGGTTGCTTAGCTTATTGGCATATAACTGTTATGACCATCGCTTTTGAATGCACACTGATGCTTAGCATTGCACTCTGCCAATGTCATTGGTTTCTTCAAGCTGATCTTAGGTGTACTTGGCACCTTGAAATTTCACTCAAATTTCAGCTCGCTTCAGTTTATTCACAATTTCTGGGATATTTATGAGAAATGGGATTCAATGTATTGTTTACTTTGAGAAAATGGTAACATCTTTTTTTTTCATTTTATTTATTTTTTCAGTGTAACAGTATTCATTCTTTTTGCACAACACCCAGTGCTCCATGCAAAACGTGCCCTCCCCATTACCCACCACCTGTTCCCCCAACCTCCCACCCCTGACCCTTCAAAACCCTCAGGTTGCCCCAACCTCCCACCCCTGACCCTTCAAAACCCTCAGGTTGTTTTTCAGAGTCCATAATCTCTTATGGTTCGCCTCCCCTCCCCAATGTCCATAGCCCGCTCCCCCTCTCCCAATCCCACCTCCCCCCAGCAACCCCCAGTTTGTTTTGTGAGATTAAGAGTCATTTATGGTTTGTCTCCCTCCCAATCCCATCTTGTTTCATTTACTCTTCTCCTATCCCCCTACCCCCCCATGTTGCTTCTCCATGTCCTCATATCAGGGAGATCATATGATAGTTGTCTTTCTCCGATTGACTTATTTCACTAAGCATGATACGCTCTAGTTCCATCCACGTCGTCGCAAATGGCATGATTTCATTTCTTTTGATGGCTGCATAGTATTCCATGGTGTATATATACCACATCTTCTTGATCCATTCATCTGTTGATGGACATCTAGGTTCTTTCCATAGTCTGGCTATTGTAGACATTGCTGCTATAAACATTCGGGTACACGTGCCCCTTCGGATCACTATGTTTGTATCTTTAGGGTAAATACCCATAGTGCAATTGCTGGGTCATAGGGTAGTTCTATTTTCAACATTTTGAGGAACCTCCATGCTGTTTTCCAGAGTGGTTGCACCAGCTTGCATTCCCACCAACAGTGGAGGAGGGTTCCCCTTTCTCCACATCCTCGCCAGCATCTGTCATTTCCTGACTTGTTAATTTTAGCCATTCTGACTGGTGTGAGGTGATATCTCATTGTGGTTTTGATTTGTATTTCCCTGATGCCGAGTGACGTGGAGCACTTTTTCATGTGTCTGTTGGCCATCTGGATGTCTTCTTTGCAGAAATGTCTGTTCATGTCCTCTGCCCATTTCTTGATTGGATTGTTTGTTCTTTGGGTGTTGAGTTTGCTAAGTTCCTTATAGATTTTGGATACTAGCCCTTTATCTGATATGTCGTTTGCAAATATCTTCTCCCATTCTGTCAGTTGTCGTTCATATGACACATCCCTCCGTTTTTTAGATTTCTGTAATTTCTCTCATCCATGTTTTTATTTATTTATTTACAGGTATTAAATGTATTCTTTGCATTGATTGCTAGGTATTTGGTGTTTTTGATGCTATTAAAAACAGTGTCAGCTTTAGTATTTTGTTTATCTCGCAGATGTTAGAATAGGGAGTTATTTTCTGTGAAGCTGCTTCTACCTGTATTTTTTGTTTTATAACTGTTGTTGAAACGGTGAAAACATAATTAACTTAAAATGTCTTTCTTACTAAATATACAATGTATTCCCTATTTTTCTTGCCAGAAATCACTCACTTTTACCCCAAAACTCACATGCAATATTTCTTTGTAAGGTGATGTTCAAGTCATCATTATTCTATAATTCTATAACATAGACACAGAAAAACATTCAAGGGGAGTGGCCATCAGAGTTTATTTTCATACAAAGCGAGGCTTTAGCATAGAATAGAGAAGAATGGAATATGTGAAAGGCAGGATACATCTCCAAGAACTAAAAGAACTTTATTGTTTCCCTTCTATTTTCACAAATGTGACTAAATATATGTAACTTCTTAATTATCAAGTGTTTCAGATACACTTGTCCTGCACTGAAAATCACCAACTGCTTCTCAGCACCAGGTTCTCACTAACAGTGGTTCACTGTGTATAGCCATTACATTCACTATAAATTATATGAAAAATAATGATTTCTATAAATATCAGTGAAAGAATTCAACTCACTTTTATTTGTATGAAATGTTCTCTCTCTCTCCCTCTCTCTTCCTCTTCAGTGATATTTTTCTGGCAGAATACTGGAAAAAATATGGAGTCAGAGTAAATTTTATTTGTCATCTAGTTTTTGTCATGGGAATGGCACTTTGATGATGAATAATTAATTTTTAATTAATTTTCACTGTGCAAGAATAACAAATCATATTAGCCTCATACTACTGCCTTAGTGAAGAAACTGGAAGAGTACATAGTATTCAGAATATTAATTTATGATGCATATTCATAGTCTAATCATATATTGACCAAACATTTGATTTAACTGAAGATGACTTATATGTTGCATATGATGTGATGGAGATATAAGCATTTTCTGACTATCAATTGATGGTGAAATTCATAGTGAAATAATTAGGACTAACATCATGAAAATCAAACAGAAAAGATAGAAGGGGTTATATCCATATTTGTTAATGGAACAGGAAAGTATCATCCATTTTCATAATTTTCATCATAAAGCTATCTGGTAGAAAAAAAATTATTGTCAAATTAGGGTTCATGTTACCTACTGGATTGGAGAATCACTGGCTTTTACTGGTCATTACCTTCATATTCCTTTCTTTAGATCATTTTGTTAGTACTGTTCTTTAATCAAATGAATACTCCTATCTGAAATGCATTAAACATATAAGACTTATGAGGTTTAATGGAAATCAACTTTATTTGTTCTGCTATGAATATTACTTTGGGGGTGTGGTTCTTCCTGGTTGCCTTGGATTGTGGGGTTTGATGACATTTTTTTTTTTTTTTGATGACTTTATTCTTCTCTGCCTGTTTCTCCAACTTGCTGAGTACTGTTTTCCACCTCTCCAGATTTGACTCTCTGAGAGGCAGGAGAGGTAACGAGGAAGGAAGGGTCCTACCTAGTTTTGGCTACTCTGATAACCACTCTGGGACCATTTTGGTAGATTCTTTGGAGGCTCCCAACTTTGGATAGTTCCTTCATCAAACCAGTGTGCTCTGTGCCTGGCTGCTCACTGTTCCGTTGCTGTGGATAAGGTTGCACAAGCCCAGCATCTCATTCCTTTGGTGGCTTTCTGGGCTGGACCTATGATCTTCTCATTCTTTCTCTGTGGGTGACCAACATCTGGCATCAGAAAATACACACTTCGACCCATCTCTATTTGGAATGCCCAGGTACCTCCCAACTGCTGCCTTTGATGTCTTGCAAAGCCCTTTATCTAGACGTTCACCCTAACCTTAAATATTGCCAACAACTAGTCAGACACCAGTCAGCTAGTTTCTCTGAACCACACTAATTCAGCTCTCAGACATCTCCTTGAGCACTTGTCATCTAGCTTGTGGGGAGCACCATCAGTCTGATTCCTCACTCTTGAGAGGTTGGACCCACCACACATTAATATCCTCTGCCTTTGAGATCCTCATTTCCAGCTCTCAGAACTTCCTAGCATCCAAGTGCTCTTGACCTTTTCAAAAAATACCCCCATGAGAATGGATTTTATCACTGCCAGTTTTATACCTAGACCATAATATATTGGCTATCATTGGCAAAATTATATTGTGCATAAAATTGATAGATATGGGAATTTTAGTCATTGTTCCAGAGCATCCTTGGGGATATTTCTCAAGTGATGAGGTTTGTCTTGAGATGCAGAGGCTTTCACAATTCCAGCTTCTATGACATAACACATCTCAGGAGGACAGTGTAAATCATTTACAGATTTTAATAATATTTCTGTGTTGAAAGGTATAACAAAAATTGAAACAAAACAAGTTTTAAAAATGATAAGCACTCTTTCTCTTTTTAGGAATAAATTTGAAAATTAATTTTGATTACTTTCTATGTGTACAATCTGGTTATTGGAGTCAAAAATAAAGCAAATGATGTGGGACTAAATCTGACATTGAAATAGTTACTTTAAAAATCTCACCATCTGATTTCTGCCTGAGCTAAGACTTAAAAACTATTTCTAGTAAGCAATGAATAAGACATTTTCAAGAATAACAAAAATTCATACTTACAACCGACTTAGATATTCAGATTGATATTGTAAAACGTGACTCAGCTGAATATTTGAAATAGAAGGGGCAATGAATCTTGGACAGTTCATCATGAAGTCTGCCCTTAACTTTCAAGAACCTAGGGAATTTTGTACAATGACTTTCAGATTATCTTAATTTTCAAAGGTCTAAAATCTTATTTGTAACTAAAATATCTGTTTTGCACAAGTATCCACAATAAATTTATACCAAAGGAACATCATCATACCCAGTACATTTAGAAAAACTCTATAAACACAAAAACTGTTATTTTTCATACCTTGATACTAAAGGCCAGTTTTGATGTATAAACAGTATTATTTATAGAAACCTTTATTTGAATTTTAGCTTACTTTAGTGATCACTTTGTTTTTTTTTCCTGTAATATGAAAACATTATCCAAAATGGAACCTGATTCCGAAACAAGTCTTGACTCACTACGGTTCTATCAAAGAAAAATTGTGCTGTTCAGAGTTAAACAGTCAAGGAGGACTTTATTCAATACTGTTGCAATAGGGGAGAGAAATTGAACCCAACTCTTTTGAAACAAAGGACAAGAGAGTTTTTACACTGGGGTAAACACTAGTGGGGAAGTACTAAAGGAAGGGAATATGGCCTGTGTGGTTAGGGCCTCTGTGTTTGCTAAGCGTTGCTCTGGGGAGTTAGGTCCTATTTTCCCACAGAGACTGGGAGACAGGGGCACTATCTTTCTTGGTGGTTATGTTTCAAGGTGATGGCTGCTGAGATAGGCATTCTTGGGTTGTAAACCCAGCAAAAGGTTGCAGAAAATTTACATCTCAAATTGGCAGAGGAGGACTTTAAAGTTGGAAGGTTTCTAAAGTTAAATGCTCTAGAAGAGAAGTCAGGGCCTTGAGTCAGGAAGAAACCTGCCTAAGTGTGGTCTCCTTGAGGGGAATGGAAATATTAAGGCCGTCTTGGTCAGTGCACCTTTTTATTGTGACTCAGAAGCAATTATGGAGGAATGCAAAGATGCACCTGATATCGCAGAAGAAAATGACCTAAAATACACTTACAAATCATGAAACAAGGAAGAATAGTGCATAGATCCTTCTCCTTCAACTTCCTTTGTAGAGCTGTTTTCCACTATGGAGATATTTGAAAAGAATATACTGGAAAAGAGGCTTCTCATATTCGTACTTGGGTTCAAATTCTCTGTTACTTAAAATCATATTCTGAGCTAGGAACATCATCTTTCTATCAGCCTGAGTGTTCCCTAATGCTTAGGTTTTAGTAGGATCTATCTGGGAGTAAAATAAAAAATATTTTAACATATGTCTCTGCCCTTTCTTACTTTGCATTTGCACACTAATTTCCAGAATTTAAAAAGTGACATTCCCCTCCCCCCATATTTCATGTGAACTTTTTTTTTTAAGATTTTATTTATTTATTTAACAGAGACACAGTGAGAGAGGGAACTTAAGCAGAGGGCGTGGGAGAGGGAGAAGCATGCTGCCCGCCAAGCAGGGAGCCCAATGCAGGGCTCAATCTCAGGACCCTGGGGTCATGACTTGAGCTGAAGGCAGATGCTTAATGACTGAGCCACCTAGGTGCCCCTCATGTGAACTTCTAACAGGAAACTGATTTTTAGAATTATAAGTGGGGGGGAGTGGCGCCTGGGTGGCTTAGTTGGTTAATCATTTGATTCTTTGTTTTCATTTCAGGTCATTATGTCATGGTCATAGGATCAAACCCCATGTCAGGTTCAATGCTCAATATGGAGTCACTTGACATTCTCTCTCTCCTTCTGACCCTTCCCCTGTTTGCACTGTCTCTAAATAAATAAATAAAATTGTCAAAAAAAATTATAATGAAAATGCATCAAAAAAGAAAAAAGAAAAAAAGTGGTGTTCAAAAGAGAATGAATTGAAGGAAAGTGAAGTAAAGTGAACTCTGTGTTAATTTCAGTATTCTCTCAGCAGGAAAATACCAAATACACATATTGGTTCAACAAAAACCTTTTTCATAAATGTCTCCTCTCAACACACACGCACAGACATGCACACCCATTCACACACACATGCACACTTTCATATAACCCATCTACAATGATATGGTGAGCATTTATATAACAAAAGGAATTAAGTAACCTTATTGGACTTAGTGAATCACATCATAAGCATGAATAAATACATTGAAAATGGGGTATTCATCTATTATTCCAAGATAGAAAAACATATTGTAAGACAGCATGTTTTGTATAAATCATATCTTTATAGGTATCTACATATGTGTGATATTCAGAACAAAGTTAAAAGCGTTTTTTCCCTTTTACTTAAGTGAATCTTCTAAGAAATCTACATACCATTGTGATATGTATTAGATATCAGATATCGTAACAAGAATATGAAGATGAATGAAATTCACGTAATTTATGGCAGTAATTCTCTGTCTTTTTAAAAAGATTTTATTTGTTTATTTAAGAGAGAGAGTGAGAGAAAGAGCAGGAGCAGGAGGGCAGAGGCAGAGGGAGAAGCAGACTCCCCACTGAGAAGGGAGCCTAGCAAGGGACTGGATCCCAGGACCCTGAGATCATGACCTGAGCCTAAATCGAGAGTCAGTCACTCAACCAACTGTGCCACCCAGGTGACCCTTAAATTTCTTTAATATCTGTTCATATATTGTTGTGTGTGTGTGAAAGCTATGTTCTCATTACAGTGTTACAGTATATAGATTCCAGACTTGCTTATCCATATTTTCATTTACTTTCTTTTTTATCTCTTTTTTTCTTCTACTTACTTGCCCTCCCTCCCTCCCATCTCCCATTTCTCTCTCTCTCTTTCCCTCCCACCTTCCTTCCTTCTTTCCTTTATTCCATCCTAAAACATGCATTAAGCCAAACTGTACTAATGTAATACTAGGTTTCATGATGAATACAAAACATACTTTAGAACAGTTTCGTGTATCTAAATTGGACAACCTAGAAGCTGCAATGACCTGTGCATTAATAGCTCTAGGTTTGTATATAGTAAGAGCATTGACAGTTGTGTTAAAGTGTCTGGTTATGATCTCTCTTCAAGGAAGTGAGGGAGATTTTTATGCTGAAAATATGAGGTAAAGCTTGATGAAGAAAGGGACGTTTGCATGGATGAAAGTGGTAGATGGATTATTGTTTCGATTGTATCGATTTTGCAATAAGAAAATGCAGATTTTATTTTAAAGATCACATGCAGGTCATCCAGTTTCATTAAAAAAGTCTGTGAATGGGAATACATGTGAAAGACATAAAGCTTGAAAAATAAGTTGATGGCGGTTGATCTGAGTGATATATTTTCCTATATCTCTTTGTCCTAGTTCACCAACAAATCTGATATTCTTGTTGTGTATTCGATTTCAGGTAGTTCCTACTGTTTCCCTTGTATTCATGGTGAACATTAAGTTCCTGAGTGTCTCCCCCAGCAAATAATGTGTTACGTGCTAAGAACTTGATAATATCTCATGTTGTTATATCTATTCCTGAGAAATCCAGAGATATTCCTGAGAAAGAAACTGTCACCACCCAACGCAGTAGTCCAAATGACACATGTTTCAATGTCTATAGTGTAACAACCAGGGAGACTGTTAACTTACCCCATTCAATAAGCATATATGTTGTCTGCCTTTACTTACAAATTGGCCAGACCTCATAGTTCTAGTTTGATTAGAGCAAAGAGTTTGCTCACAGCTTGCAGGTAGGGAGGCTAATTTTATATAGATTTTAAATATAGAGATTTGCAGAGTGTCTGAATCTAAATCCAAGTGGAAATGAGCCAAACATCTTAAATTAATTAAAGTGCTCTCAGAACTCAAAAACTATATTAAGCATCTCAATCACATACTGATGATAAAACTTTGGGATGCACTTTGCTTAGCTGTATCCTGGCTGGATGAGAAAGCTTTCTCATTTTGCAACAATGCAAGTTTTTTGACAGGCATCTCATTATGTTTTATAAGGAAACAAGAGTAAGAGAAATGACTTAGTATGCTGTGTCATTATATTTTGTATTAAGTCAATTTGGGGAACATAAGAGATTACAGAGGGTGAGAAGAGTAGTATATTTATAGAATGGCTAAGTTCATAGAGAAAAAAAACCTCCCTCATTTTTAGCCTACTGCTGTTTTCTCCTCCACACAGTAAGAAAACATTTCTGCCTAGTCAAAACTTTTAAGGAAAGAGTAACAGATCTGTGAATAATCACTGTTATATTAAGGAAGTGAGAACTCCATTCATGCCTCTTCATGTCCTTCTCAGCCACAATACCATCATGCTGACAACACGTCTCATAGTCCTTTGAGTTATGAAAGGAAACTTTTTGTTTAGATTTCTCCCCTTGTCATTTCTCACTCTGACTGTCCCCGGTCTTCCTCCCTCCCACCTCCCCCCACCCTGTCACCTGTACGTGTGTTTATATATATGTCAGCTGTGACTCCTGAATTCTCTCATAATCTGTTCTACTTAAAACACGGTATGTTCAGGTATAGGTTTAAGGCTTAGAGAGAAGGAAATTCCTCCTGTTAATAGCAGGATTTTTCAGTATTGAATGTGTTCCTTAGCTTGAAGGTAAAGAAGATGTCTAAAAATGGAATGGGACTCCTTGGGGTCTGGAGACAGCAGTGGTAGCAACGACATTCATCCATGTCTCAGATGTGAAGAGGAGACATGAGATGAGAAAACTATGTAGAATTTAAGAAGATTCAAGAAACAACTTGAATAGGATGGGTGCATTCATTTTTATAATCATACAGAGAAGGAGACAGAATCACTAAGTATGTACAATTAGTTCTGAACATCTGTTCCATGGTCTTCTAGGCTTCTGTGATGTTGGGGTCATTGTTCAAAGAGAACATGCTTAGCCTGAGGGTAAGGAGCATAAATTACTGTATAACACGAGTAGTCTTGAGTAGCATCTTTGACTTATGAGTTCCTGAGCCCTGTGTGGTCCTCCTATAAACAAAGCTAATAAAGAAATGAAAATGTGGCTTATTATATACCTCTGTCATTCATTTCATGGATTTTCTCCTCATATAATTACTACTAGCCATAGAGCGTTATACAAATAACTTCCAAAGTTAGCTGAATATGTTTACAACTGAACGACGTTTAGTGTCACGTACGTTACAAAAAGTGGCATTGCTGTAATTTTGTAAAAATTAAAATAGTACCTTGGGGAATACATAAACATGGATATGCTCCAGTTGCTGTGAGTCTGGTGAGAGGATACAGAAGTTATCACTAGGCCTTACAGCATCCCAAGGGTGAATGGCATGAGCTACGGGTTCAAACACTGTCAGACCCTCCCACCCCATCATTTGCTACCGAATATGATTGTACTGGTGCTATCCCACACCTCTGTGCACACAAGCTTCTGTTTCCTGTCCTCTAGAGCAAGCATCTTCAAAAGCAGGACTCCTGAGCCTTATATTTAAATCACAGCTTCCTGCAGTGGAGCTGGCTTTTCTTTTTGGGACTCAGGTTCATAGTTCTAGGATGGTGCCCTCTGATTGCTCACCCTGTGCCAGACACCCAGACGATTCCGTGAATATTGGACCATGTAAAGACGTGGAAGAAAAGCGTACCTCACTGTTAAATTCATCCTGTTGTTAAACTCTGCATTTCAAACAGAAAAGGCTGTTTGCACATAGAAATTTGTTTCTAATAATACATGGGAGTGGGTGTATACACATGTTCATTTTTCTTAAAAAAGCAAATACAGTTTCCCCCATACTGGCTCCCCATTATACACATGCACGTGCATGCACATGTGCAGACACACACGTGCCCTCTAATGCACATGAGCAGGAATTTATCTGCAGTCTGAACCTGGAATAAAATCATTGTCTCCCAGAGCAGATGAGCTGCCCTGTGTCCTGATAGCTATGGAGCTTGGGCTGAGGGCCATTTCTAACAGAAACCTGGGCAGATCCAGGATACAACTTGCCACACACCATGTAAGAATTCTTAGAGCAGGAGCACTTGGGTGGCTCAGTCCTTATGTGTCTGCCTTCGGCTCGGGTCATGATCCCAGAGTCCTGAGATCAAGTCCTGCATAGGGCCCTTTGCTCAGTATGGAGTCTGCTTCTACCTCTCCCTCTGCCTCTCCCCCTGCTTTTGCCCCCACCCCCCTCTGTCAATTAAATAAATAAATAAATTCTTTAATTAAAAAAAGGAATCATTCTTAGAGAAGGTAAAAATACAGGATGGCTTTGGTACGTATCAAGATTTGAGAAGCTCTTTGAATTGTTTGGCGCTTAGCATATTTTGCTTTTCAAAAAGGCTGGTTACGTACCTAGCACCACAGCCACAACAGCGACAACAACAAAACAGGAAAAAAACGATGTGTGTGCTTAACTGTATTCATGTTTCTTTTTTTTTTTTAAGATTTTATTTATTTATTTGACAGAGAGAGAGAGATCACAAGTAGGAAGAGAGGCAGGCAGAGAGAGAGAAGGGGAAGCAGGCTCCCCACTGAGCAGAGAGCCCGATGCAGGGCTCGATCCCAGGACCCCGAGATCATGACCTGAGCCGAAGGCAGAAGCTTAACGCACTGAGCCACCCAGGCGCCCCTGTATTCATGTTTCACATTTGTTCTTCTGGTAGATTTTTAAAGGTACAAAACAGCACATAATAGCATAAATGAGAATTGATGTAGAAAGAAAAAAAATAAAGATGGTGAAAAGATGGAGTAAAACTTGATGTTCAGAAAATGCATATTATGATAATAGGTTCACCCATTAATGATAAGATATGCTTCTAATTCTGAGCTTTCTGATAACCAGTAAAAAAATAATAAATAAATATTTCCAGGGACACCTGGGTGGCTCAGTGGGTTAAGCATTTGCCTTTGACTCAAGTCATGACTCAGGGTCCTGAATCGAGTCCCTCATAGGGCTCCCTGTTCAGTGGGGAGTCTGTTTCTCCCTCTCCCTCTGCCTGCTGCTCCCCCTGCTTATGCTCTCTCATTCTATCAAATAAATAAATAAAATTAAAAAAATTAAAAATAAGTATTTCCTGGAAGGGGAGATGAACCATGAGAGACTATGGACTCTGAAAAACAACCAGAAGGTTATGAAGGGGTGGCGGGGGGTGGGGGGTGGGGGGGGTGGGGTGGGAGGTTGAGGAACCAGGTGGTGGGTAATAGGGAGGGCACGTACTGCATGGAGCACTGGGTGTGATGCCAAAACAATGAACACTGTTATACTGTAAATAAACAAATAAAAATTAAAAAAAAATAAATAAGTATTTCCAGGGGCACATGGGTGGCTCAGTGAGTTAAAGCCTCTGCCTTCGGCTCAGGTCATGATCCCAGGGTCCTGGGATCGAGCCCCACATTGGGCTCTCTGCTCAGCGGGGAGCCTGTTTCCTCCTCTTTCTCTGCCTGCCTCTCTGCTTACTTGTGATCTCTGTCTGTCAAATAAATAAATAAATCTTTAAAAAAAATAAATGTTTTCAGCCAGATTTCAAAATGTCTGTATGTTTAAAATAAATCCAGTACTTAAGAAAACTAATTCCTAATGGACTATAGAGGAATTAGCCCAGAAGGAAACACCAAACCTGCTGGCGGGAACAAAAACATAAGAGTATGCTGTCTGTGGTGTGTTATATGGTCTGTATGTGGCTGTATGTTCCTGGAGAAGAAGGTCCAGGTAGAGGGCTGAGGACCAAGCTGTTAAGTTGGGAGTGTGCTTCAGAGATTGGAGAAATAACTTGCAGGCCAGTGGCTGAAAGGACAAAATTAAAATGGGCATTTTAGAACAATATAAGGCTTTGGCTTTTATTTTCAGGGACATTGGGAGCCACTAGGGAGTTTTAAGCTGACTTATGTTCTATGTTCTGTTGAGAATGGACTAAAACAGAGTAAGGTCTAAAACAGAAAGATTATGTAGGAATTCATTGCAGTATTCTGGGCAAGAGATAATATTGGCATAGACCAAATTGGTAACAATAAATGGAATAAAAAATCAAACCTGGATATATTCTATGTATAATAGTATTTTTTCACAAACTGGAAACGAGGCATGAGGGACATTGAGTCAACAATGACTAATAATGATTCTAGCTGGAAACATTGGAAAGAAGGAGTCTCCTGTGACTGACATGAGAAAGACAATAAGAGGACTAGGCATAGAAGTGTTTGGAAGGATCCAGAGCTCATTTTGATCAGATTCTGTTGGATTTGCTTAATAGTCATCTGAGTGGAGATGTGGAGGAGGCAGTTAAGGTGTCTATCCTTGGTCCTGGAGTGACCTTGGACTGGAGATTTAATTTGAGAGAGAGTCATGAATCAAGGGTGGCATGGAATGAGACCATCAGAAAGAATGAAGATACATAAAGGAATAAGGATGAAGAACTAGGGCAGACTGAGAGGGGACGAACAATGATGTAGAAGTGAGTCTGAAGACTATGGTGTCCTAAAAGTTAGGGGATGGGTGATCCAGAGGGGAAACTGATTGTGAGAAATATTGCTGGTAAATGAAGTTGAAGGTTGAGGACTGACTACAGAATTTAACAATAGGGAGGCTATCCTAGACAAGAGCTGTTTTGAGGAGACATTGGATAAAGCCCAACTGAAATATATTCAAAAGCACATAAGGACAGATTATGGAAGAGGGAGTGTGAGCTCTTCTTTTGAGGAGTTACTCTGTGAAGTGAGAATTCTCCAGTTACTAACAGCCATGTCATATAATGGGCATTCCATTTTGCATGTGCTTTCATTAGATCAACACCATTTTCATCAGCTATGAGAGCAAATGACTTTTATGGTCATGTTGTAGAGGGATTTGCCAAGGGCTGAAAGGAAGGATTTCCTAAGATGAAGTGGATCCCCCATGTGGTCAGCAAGCAGTTTTCATCCAAAAGGGGGTCCATCTAACTTATTCTCTAGAAAGATGAGCCCATTGCCCTTCTTAGGAGCAGTTCCTGAACTCAGCCAAATGGAAGTCCTCAATGTCATTCCCTGGAGAACATTGAGACAGTTTTCATGGTAGGCTAAGAGTTCTCTCCTAATTAAAAAAAAAGAAAAAGAAAAAGAAAAAGAAGGAGGAGAAAAAAAAGAAAAAGTGGATAAGCAGACTATTAAACGGAATATTGTACATTCTTATAGAAGAACCTAATGAGTTTATTTTTCAATATTTATTGCATGTTCGAGAAAAATACTGTAGGATTATAGAATCTTACAAGTACTGTCAGAAGGATCTAAACTTGTGAGTGTAACTTTTATTGCCCACAATAGAGTCTTGTTCTTTATAGAATCTACTAAATTTGTTTTTCTTAAGCTGGGCTTAGAAAGATATTTGCAGTTCTGACAGTGGAAAGAAAGAGGTGAAAGCAAAGCACATATAATGAAAAGTAGACAAATCAAAGATGATTTTACATGGACACATAGATCAAACTTCCACTAATGTCAGACACCCCAGCTTTGCCATACCCCATACTAGATGGTCCTTACTATCCTAAGCCTAGCACTAAAATTTTATTTCACAAATTCTTTCTTATTTCTACTTGAATCCATGTTCCACAATTAACTGCTCTTCTATTCTTTAAACAAGATATATCCAGGAGAGATCGCCTTACTCTGTGGTAGACAAGTGTGTAGACATAGATGTTCGCCCTTCACACCCAGCCTCCACCTGCATGGTGTGATGCAAATTATGTCCAGAAAGCTCTTGAGCCCTTTGGATTGCTGGTGGTTGACACCAATAGACAAGAAATGGAGAAAGAGGGAAGAGTAAGTGCCAGGTATGGTTCCTTTCTCCCTCCCTAGCCTGGGTGTCTTCTTCTCTAAGTGTGGCCCTCACATTCTCCTTTTGGCATCTGTTTTGTTTTGTTTTATTCTCTGGTGACTTTTTCTTTGCATATCTCTTGTTTTTTTCAGTGCATGACATCACCCCTTGTAGTTTCCTTGAACCTGCCCACACCTCTGTCAAGCAGTCCTTTGCTAAATCCACATTAGATTAGCTTAATTTGAGGGTGATATCTTCTTCCTGCAAGTATGCCAACTAATACAGTAATTGGTGCTTGAATTATCCCCAAGAGAAAAGAAACTTGAAATGAGAGTCTTGGATTGCACTGTGCATATATTTGAGAAGTCAGGGCTAATCTCCATTCCTGGTGTTGGGAGCTCCAAACAGCATATGGTTCATTCATGCCAAGGATGGCATGGCAATTATTCAAATTAGCACCTGTAGTAGCCTGAGATGACAAGCAGGTGTAGAGTTTTGGGCAATCAAGTGGCTGAAGCATTTAATTACTATGGCAACAGTAGTAATTATAATTACATTTAGTTTTTCTGGACAACTCGAGAATATATACATAGGGAAAAATGTGGAATTAACAGCCATAAAATACCATAAGAATACATGTGGAGAACAAGAAGGTCTTCACAGCAGCTTTGAAGGAGGCTTACATCTTTTTGTAATTGTATATGTTTCAGAGAGATTAAGTTCTTAATTCACTTAAATTCTCAACACATTCAGGTCTCTTAAGCTAACAAAATGGCGCTGAATGGGAATAAGAGATGTGGAGATAATGAGATGGGAAAATGGCAAGGCTGAGAACACTGCACCTCTGAATTTATTGGGTCCCTTTGGTCAATGAATTTAAACCCTCACCACCTCCCTAGGGAACCAGCCCTCCCTTTTCAACAATCTTACACTGGCAGTTCCTAGTTTCTTCACAAGCTGGTGATGATTCTTTTTAGGACACACATCTACCCATCCCTCGTTGCCTCCAGGCCCATAGGAAATTTTAGTTCCAGACATCTAAAAAAGAAATAAGACAGTCTCCAACATGAGGTCGCCTGCCCACCAGAACAGGTGCAGGACACTGCCAAGCCCTGTTCACTAGGAGCCTGCCAGCATGGACTGGAGTGAACTCTAAAGGTGTTAGACAATGGAAAAGGAGATCTAAAACTTGTTGGGGCAGATTCCTTTTTAGGAGTGCACTCACCCTGGACTCAGGGTGTTGTGTGTTGTCTAGCATGCTGACAAGTGGTGTTAAGAGTCGGCTAGATTGGATAATAGAAGCCAGGTCTCAAGGATAGCTTACACTCATTGAGGTCAAAATGTCGAACCTTCCTCAGCAGCTTGTAAAACAGAGGTTCTCAATCATTACAGGTGTCAGAATAACATGGGTGACTCTTAAAACAGATTCCTGAGTCCTGCGCTTCAGATTTACAGTACGCTAGCCTGGGGTGAAGGCACAAACATATGTTTCTAAAAAGTTGCCACGTGAAGCTGATTGTCTGTGGACCACCGTTGGAGAGCCATTGTGATAACCTTCATTTTTCAAATTGGGTATGTAAGCAAGCAACGTCAGCATCAACAAGAATATACCTATTGTAAATACTAAATGTTTCTGCCAAATCAGAATTGAAAATTCTAACAAGAACTCTAGAAGATTCCTATTAAAGTTGAGAACCACTTCTTTTGAGAAGGAGTAAATGCCCAGGGTGGTGGAAAGTGAAATGGATTTATTTTTATGTATGATGATAAGATACCCATTATTCATATCCTTCAAGAGTCCCCACAGGACATGCACTGCAACAAGGCTTGCCAAATGCATTAGCAAAGGGAGCCCCCAGCTTCCTTGGAGAGTTCTGTGTAGAGCTGTAGATTAGGGATGGCAATAGAGGTTCTGTCATGGGGTGTGGTTCTCTAATCTCAGTAGGAACAAGGACATGACTCTGTGCAAAGTGACCACAGTGACACAAATTGGATAGGCTCAACCAGTGGTCTCTTAAAGGCTGACCTGGTTCCCACTATTACTAAATGTTCAGTGTGCCAGCAACAGAAACCCCATCTGAGGCACTAATATGGTGTCATTCCTCGGGGGAGCTAGCTGGATGTCCAGGAACATGGGCCCTCTTTTATCATGGAGGAGACAACATATTGCTTGGTATCGATTTTGTGTTACCTGCTTATGGTGCTTCTGCCTGAATCACCACCCTTACGTCTTCACCATTTTGTGGTGGCAACACAGCCTTATTCCCAGCCAGGTATTTATTTTAAAGCAAAGGAGCATAGCAAGAAGCTTATATCTCCAGATAATTCAGGGGTGTTGCTACCATGTTCCCTTACCCAGAAGCAGCTGGCTAGACAGGATGGGGGAGACACTGCTGAATTCTTAGATTTGGGCTAGTTGGGAGATGATACTCTGTGGTGTTTCATTGTTCTCCTGTGGTATGTGGTTATGCATTAAAGTAAAGGTCAGCATATCTTTGCTTTCCTCCCTGAGAGCTTGGGCTGGGTGGAATTTGCGTTTCTATGACCAGAGGACAGATGTGTTCATCTAGAAACCCAGACTCAGTTCAACTGAATTGGAAGCTCAGGTTGTCCCCTCGCTATTTGTAAACTCATGCTGGTGAACCTCTTGTCTGAGCAAGTGTCTCCTGTATCAGCTGAGGATAATTAGTCTTGATGCCCTCGGGCAAATACAGTAAGGACAAGTGAGGCAAATGGATCAGGTGTACACACAAGAGATTTGCCGAAACGTCCCATAGTTCTCTTTTGCCCCAAAGCCCGGGCCACAGAAAACTGTGGCAGGCCACAAAAACAGGACCAACAAGAACATAGGTCCTGCACAAATGGAGCTTTGTGTCATCCTACCAGGTAAATCCCATTCAGCGGAGGTGCTTGCAGAGAGTAAGGGAAGATGGAGTGAGTGGTGGAACATGGCGGCTATGGCCAACAACTTGATTCTCCTGGCTAATTCCTCATGGAGGATTCTGGCAGCTGTGTTTAACTTCTCCTTGCCTCTTGTTGGTGGTGCCATCTTCTATGGCAACCACAAGTAGTGACTAGCCTACAGGGAGTGATGGTAATGACAGGGTAGCTGGTGGGATTTCCTATTTCCTCTTAAGGAGAAGGCACATGGCTCTTGCCCAGTTGGTTCTCCCTTTGTCTCCGCCCTGTTGTGTGCTCTGAGGCAGCAGAGGTAGGTCTACTCAGTATGCAGATGCTGGGCTGTCCACTGTTGCCCACGGCTCTGCAGCATGATGATGCAGAACTGGTGAATCGTTTATTAGAAACTTTGGTAGCAATTTGCTGTGAGCACGAGGTGTGTGCCAGTGGACTTATGTTAGTGATCAGAGGACACATCAGTGGGTTGTTCCTGCGCTAGATTCATGCAGCGTGACCATGTTACCATTTGCAATAATGAGAAGTTAATTCACAGACTGTGATCCATAATAATCCAAAATGCAGAGAAAATGCATTTTGTATAGCTACATTTGTAATCATTTAAATGATTATGTAAAGCCTTTCTTAACCAATATATTATTAGCTAAATTTAGGAAATGAAATGTATTTTTTCTAGTCCCAGTAAATTGATAATGAGTATGATTTACTGGACTTCTTTGTCACAAAAAGACACTTTTCTGAATAAGATTGTGATAGCAAAGCAAAGGATGGTGGTGAAGATGATCCTAAAGAAATGAAGACCAAAATAGTTCTTACTAGTTTTATGAAGAAGGATGATCACTCAAATATCCCATCTATGAGATTTAAAAACAACAGTGGAGGGATTAGGAAACCCTTATAGTCTATGGAGCTGAGTTGCGACAGAAAGAAGTACTTCAGAAATATAACATAATTCTCGGATAACTAAATAATATAATTTGGGTAAACATAGCACTATAAAAAGTACTTTAATCTCAAAAAGTTTGGTTGATTAGCTTTGATAGAACAACCCGTCCATTATCAGCTTTGTTTTTGTTTACTTTTACTGTTTCCTTGGAGGCATTATTTCCTGGGAAATTGACAGAGATACCAAGGAAAGTTTTCAAAGCTTTTGATCCTAGTTTGTGCAAGCTTCCCAAATCCTGGGTGCTGCATGAGATGCAGGCAAGGAAATCCAGGTCCCAGTTTAACCAGCTCAGCTTCACCCATGTATCAACCTGTGTCCCCAGGGGACACTCAGGTTAATCAAGTATTCCTCTCAAGTGTCCTGTCCACAAAGCCCGCCCTACAGGGATTCAGATTTCTGCCCACACTGTCTCCCTCTGCCCCTCATCAGAGGCGCTGACCATCTCTTCTCAGGCTTTCTATTCTTCCAACCACGTCTTCGGTTTAGATTCTCTGAATCTAGCATTATTTCACTTTATTCTTAAGTGCTTACTTAACCAGTTTTCAAAATCTTTTGTTTTTGGTGAGGAAGCTTAGTTTATTCATTTTATTTTTAAAAAACATCAGGTCCCGCAGTATATTCAGAGCTAACAGTTACAGTCACCTGGGTGTGTGAACTGCTCACCAAGGAAAACATAAGATAAGTTTTGGAGACCATAGTGGTCCGGTCTCCTTGACACAGGTAAGAAGGTCGACTCTTGGCAGGAGTTACAAGTCTGGCCAGGCACACAGGCTTCATAAGAAACATAGTCCTCTTTGGAGCACCTGGGTGGCTCAGTGGGTTAAATGTCTGCCTTTGGCTTGGGTCATGATCCCAGGGTCCTGGGATCGAGTCCCCCATCGGGTTTCCTACTCAGTGGTGAGTCTACTTTTCCTTCTCCCTCTGCCACTCCCCCTGCTCATGATCTCTCACTCTCTCAATCTGTCAAATAAATAAATAAAATCTGAAAAAAAGAAAAGAAAACGAAATATATAGTCCTCTGCTTGGTGAGAGGCACCATTTTCTTTGACTGCTGGAAGACTTACGTGTGATAAATTCACCCACCAACCCCCAAATATTACTTGGCAAGGAGTTCCTGAGTTTGCCAGGCTTTTTGGTCCCACCTGCTGGCAAGCATCTGGTAGCATCATAATAGAGCCTCAGAGACAGAAACTGTTGATTTGTCACCCAAAAGACACTATTTACACAGTGGAAACTTCAGACATAAAAAAAAAAAAATGTTTTCTCTAACACTTTATAAACAGGGATACTACAAGAAAGGAACCTGTCATTTAAATTATACATTTTCACAGTGGTACTTTAGACAGGCTCAGACCCCGGCTTCATTAGCATTTTTACCTCTACTGCCAGTCTGGCTCCTGAATTTGGAGGCTTTTTAGAGAACCACAGACGAGGCTGTTTAACAGAGGCTGTTGGCAGGTTACACCACTGCCCAGAGAGCAAGTCATCTCTGCAGGGAGTTCCATGGAGGGCAGAGGAGGGCAACTCAGCAGAGGGGAGGTTTCTTTTCCTAGAGAAGTTCAGGTCAGGGTGAGAAGGGGGGGGAGATGGGGAGCTTGGTGGGAGCACTTTGGCCCCAGTAGGCTGGCTTTGCACTCTTTCAGATGTAAATAAGCAGCTGCATTTCAGCAAACTAACAGCTAAGAGGCCACTCTGGCCTAAGCCTCCCAGTACTCAGGAAGGAAACACCTGCTGTCAGATCCCAGGGAACCCTCTCTCATCACATCACCCAAGCCACAGGGTCTATGAACAGGAGTGACAGTGAGGAGTCTCACCCTTGCCCTTGCACACCGCGTACACAAAAGCTTGCATGCACTACCAGAGACTGGAAGCCACAGGTGGCTCTGGCCAGCTTTCTTCCAAAAAACCTTGCTAACTGAGCCACCAGAGAAGCTTCTTTCAAATCTAAGTTGTCTACAATCCTTATCATGGTACAGTGCAAGGATCCTGATAAATCTGGTAAGCTTACTAATTTGTGCAGCAAAACAATTTTAAGTTATGAATGAATTCTTTTACCCTTTCATATTTTTTTTTAATTTATTTTTATTTGTTTATTTACAGCATAACAGTGTTCATTGTTTTGGCATCACACCCAGTGCTCCATGCAGTATGTGTCCTCCCTATTACCCACCACCTGGTTCCTCAAGCTCCCACCCCACCCCCACCCCCCACCCCCCACCCCCCCCCCACCCCCCACCCCCCACCCCCCCCCCACCCGCCTGCTGGATAATTAACAACCTGAGAGTTGTTTCATTTTGTTTTTAATAGAAGGGTCGCTTTTCTCTGCAGGGAAGGCTACTAGTAGTTTCTTCGGTATTAATTACTATTAGGTTGTTAAGAGATTCAAATGCAAAGTAATAGTTTTCTTGTAGTCTTAATTAAGCTTATACAACTTTTAATTTTGTTTAAGTGCTAGTGAACTAAATGCAGAAAGTAGACAGTCACTTTCAAGTGGATCTCTGCTTTTGTAGTAACAGATCAAGTTCAACAAACGTCCACTCCCTTAAATAAAAGAGTGCCAAGATAACACAGATTCTGGAAATGCCCTTTTCGAGGCTTTAAAATAGCTTCTTCGATGCATGAAATACTTTTCTCTCAATTTCATCCACAAAATCAAGCAATTAAAATAACCTTTAAAAAATATCTGAAAGAAGCTTATTTAACTTGTTTTATTTATTTGATTTTTTTAAATGGAAATTATATTATGGAAAAGGGATAAGACTTAGAAAGTTTATTTCCATTAGCAGTTATAAAGCCTATTAAATTAAATTTGGTTAGTTTGATCAGCCTCTCATATGAGGAGCCTCTTTTCCTATACCTGTTATAGATTTTTAAAAATCTGTTATTTCATATAATGTCGAGGAAAGTGTTTTAAGAAATAGTCTTTTCTAGGAAACTTTTGAAATTTTGGTGCACTTGTGACTCTTGAATAATAAAGCTGAAGCTTATTTATTTTTTATTACAAAGACATTATGACAAAAAATTAAAGAATTTACTGTCATAGTGTGTGACTGCTTTTATATAAAAAAAGCAAATTATTCTTGATCACATAATTACTAAATGTTCTCCAATTGATTGATTGCTTCCAGGGGCAAATTACCAATTGAAGTAAAATATTTTTCTGTGATGTCTTTCTAACTGACCTTTAGTATGGTTGTAAGATCCTCATGTTTTATTCTTTACTCCAGTTCCTCATTAAGGAAGCTCACCTTCCTGTTTATGGCATATTTCTTTGAATGATTTCAGAGCTGAGAAAACAGATGTAACTTTAGCATTATGACCCTCAGGATCCCCCCCAGAGGTAGTGGAAAGCCATGTTGCTATTGTACAAACTAAGCTATGTGGTAAGATATTTTAAATAGTTATTCTGAGTTAAATCTGAAGTTAGAAATGGAGGAACACTCTGATAGGATCTATCTTGCTATCCATAATACAAATCCATGTTGAAAGAACCAGAAACTCAGAAAATACAGAAAAATAAGTTTCAGAAGATGGATTTATTTCATTAGGACCATTAATTCCATCCCATTTTATTTTATCATCTCCTTTCTCTTATATAATTCTTCCTGCAATCCCTATTAAATAAGGAGCTTTGCTTACTCATTTTTTGAAATGGGGCATGTCTACATGGAAACTGCTTGGGTCTTAACTAAAATTTAAAATCAAGATCTTATTTGACCTTAAATTCAAGTCATAAATTATATCATTCCTATAATAAATACAGGAAAGTAATAAAAAAAAAGGGAAAACCCCTTAATTTGTTTTTTGATTAATGTTCTTTGAATTTGTAGGCTTAACGAGCTTAATTCCTTTACACCATTAATTTTCTATGTCATTTTAAAAGATTTTATTTATTTGAGAGAGAGAGAGAGAGAGTGCTCGAGTGAGCACATAGGCAGGGGGAGGGGCAGAAAGAGAGGGAGAAGCAGATTCTTCACTGAGCAGTTAGCCTGATATAGGACTTGATCCCAGGACCCCAGAATCATGACATGAGCTGAACACAGATGCTTGACCGACTGAGCCAGCAAGGCCCCCTTTTCTGTGTCATCTTTAATAACTGAACTCCTATAAACATTTTGAATTATATTTACAAATTTGGATAAACTCTTCAAACATCTAAAGGGGGCAAACAAACATCCCCAACAGAGTTTTTCCTAGATGGCTGTCATTCTTCCATCTTATCCATTACACTGATGAATATGCTGAATCGAATGGTTGAAAGCTTGGAAGTCCTCTTTATTTTAAATCACATATCTAACAATAGTCAAAATTTCCAACAGCTGCGATTTCACTAAAGAAAGCAAATTCTCATTCTCAAGTGAAGTTTTGTTTAAAAAAAAAAATCCTTACCTTGCTAGAGATTTGATTTATTATTGGAGGCAGAGAACAATCCAGGATTCAGTGGTTCTAAGTGATTCTAATGGAGCCCAGGTTGAAAGGTAGAGCCTCTTCAAGAACTTCTTAGCTTTTATTTTTTTTAAATCACTCAGTCTCTCATACACATCTTAAAACAGGATCTTCAGTGATTTTTGTTTCTCTAATTTCAACCAGATTTTTTGTTTGTTTCTTTTGTTTTTGTTTTTGTTTTTTGGGTGAGCAGCAGCTGCTAGACTACAGTCCAAAGCATTTCCCATGGTGGGCAAACCTGGAGATCTGGTGTAAACTACCTTTTCATAATCATTATATTGAAAATCATATGGCCTCTTTTGTGACTTCAACTGCATCGGTTGGATGGTCTGAAAATAATAAACTCTGGCATAATTCTAAGAGTACAAACCTTTATCATTTTAGTACGCCTGTGGATTGAATACATTGAATTCACTTAGTCTATGTTTTATCATTTAGCCCAGCTGATATGATAAGCAGATGATGAGCATTTTGACCTGACCAATAGGACCTCCCTTGCTTGTCATCCTGTTCCTTTTTATTTTTACTAGGAAGAAATGGCTTTCCTCCAGACACATTCTCAGTGATAACTATGGTCCCCTCCTCCCTTTTAGGTTGTGTTTTGCATCTGCATGGTCTTCTCTTTTTTTCCTGTGGGCTTTTATGTACATTCTCTGCTACTTTTATCTCAGTTGTGAAAAAAAGTGGATAATGTTTTCAATTAAATGAAACAGAATGTATCAGCCCTCTGTATGCTTCAAACTACGTAAGCTCCCAGTGGAAATGGGATGAAAAGTATTATTCATTGAATAATAGTGTGCCTCTCTGTACATACATTATTTATTCCTCATGATATGATGTATATTAATATATATTAATAATGCATATTGTTGATCCCAATAATTGAGGGAACTAGCCTAAGATCACGGCACTAGTGAAGCCAAGATTTTGAACATAGATTTTTTTGGCTTTTCAGCTGTATTACTTATCTGTTGCTACATAACAAGAGTAAAACCAAGAGTGTTTTACAACAACACACATTTATTATTATTTCACAGTTTCCCTGGGCCAGTGGTCCAGGCACAGCATACCCTGGACCTTTGCTCCCGGCCTTACATCACTGAGGTCCAGTTTCGTTAGGGGTACGGTTGGGGCGCCTGGGTGGCTCAGTGGGTTAAAGCCTCTGCCTTCGGCTCAGGTCATGATCCCAGGGTCCTGGGATCGAGGCCCATGTCCGGCTCTCTGCTCTGCAGGGAGCCTGCTTCCTCCTCTCTCTCTGCCTGCCTCTCTGACTAGTTGTGATTTCTCTCTGTCAAATAAATAAAATATTAAAAAAAAAAGTAGTTAGGGGTACGGTCTCACTGAGAGGTGACTCAGAGAGCATCTGCTTCGAGGCTTACTTAGGCTGCTGGCAGAATCCACATCCTTGTGGCTGTGGGATTAAAGTCTTCTGTGGGTGTTGGGCTGTCAGCTAAGGCCACCCTCCACCTCTGAAGGCCACTATATTTCCTTGTCAAGGGGCCCTCACAAAATGGCTCATCGCTTCTTCAAAATTAGCAAGGGAAAGAGAGAATCAACAAGCTAATCCTTGGAATTTCATGTAATGTGGTATGACCACATAATGTACATGGGAATATAACTTCCCATCACCTTTGCCATATTCTCCTTTTTTTTTTTTAACATATAATGTATTATTTGCTTTAGGGGTACAGGTCTGTGAATCATCAGTCTTACACAATTCACAACACTCACCATAGCATATACCCTCCCCAATGTCCATCACCCAACCACCTCATCCCTCCCCCACCCCGCAGCCTCCAGCAACCCTCAGTTTGTTTCCTGAGATTAAGAGTCTCTTTTTTTTAAGAGTCCCTTTTGATTTGTCTCCCTCCCCAGTCCCATCTTGTTTAATTTTTTCCCCTCCCTTCCACCACAACCCCCAACCCTGTCTCTCAAATTCCTTATATCACAGAGAGTATATGATAATTGTCTTTCTCTGATGACTTATTTCGTTTAACACATTGTTGCAAATGGCAAGACTTCCTTTATTTTTATGGCTGTGTAGTATTCCATTGTGTATATATACCAGATCTTCTTTATCTATTCATCTGTTGATGGACATCTAGGTTCCTTCCATAGTCTGGCTATTGTGGACATTGCTGCTATAAACATTGGGGTGTACTTGCCCCCTTGGATGACTACATTTGTATCTTTAGGGTAAATACCCAGTAGTGCGATTGCTGGGCCATAGGGAAGCTCTATTTTCAACTTTTTGAGGAACCTCCATACTGTTTTCCAGAGAGGCTGCACCAGCCTGCATTCCCACCAACCATGTAGGAGGGTTCCCCTTTGTCAGTATCCTCACCAACATCTGTTATTTCCTGACTTGTTAATTTTAGCCATTCTGACTGGTGTGAGGTGGTATCTCACTGTGGTTTTGATTTGTATTTCCCTGATGCTGAGTGATGTGGAACATTTTCTCATGTGTCTGTTGGCCATTTGGATGTCTTCTTTGCAGAAATGTCTGTTTATGTCCTCTGCCCATTTCTTGATTGGATTCTTTGTTCTTTGGGTGTTAAGTTTGATAAGTTCTTTATAGATTTTGAATACTAGTCCATTATCTGTTATGTCATTTACAAATATCTTCTTTCATTCTGTTCATTTTCTTTTGGTTTTGTTGACTCTCCTTTGCTGTGCAAAAGGTTTTTATCTTGATGAAGCCCAATAGTTCATTTTTACCCTTGCTTCTCTTGCCTTTGGGGAATATATCATTCCAGTCCTTTCTGGCCTGCCAGGTCTCCGTGGGTAAGTCTACAGCCAATCTAATATTTCTACCATTAAATGTTACAGACTTCTTGTCCTGAGCTGCTTCTAGGAAGAAGTTGCTGAGGCTGAAGTGAAAGAGGTTTCTGCCTGTGTTCTCCTCAAGGATTTTGGTGGATTCCTTTCTCACAGTGAGGTCTTTCATCCATTTTGAGTTTATTTTTGTGTGTGGTGTAAGGAAATGGTCTAGTTTCATTCTTTTCAATGTGGCTATCCAATTTTCCCAACACCGTTTGTTGAAGAGACTGTCTTTTTTCCATTGGACATGTTTCCTACTTTGTTGAAGATTAGTTGACCATAGAGTTGAGGGTCTATTCCTGTGCTCTTTTTTTCTGTTCCATTGATCTATGTGTCTGTTTTTGTGTCAGTACCATACTATCTTAATGATTACAGCTTTGTAATAGAGCTTGAAGTCTGGAATTGTGATGCTGCCAACTTTGGCTTTCTTTTTCAACATTCCTCTGGCTATTTGGGGTCTTTTATGGTTCCATATAAATTTTAGGATTATTTGTTCCATTTCTTTGAAAAAAAAAAATGACGGTGTTTTGAAAGGGATTGTATTAAACTTGTAGAATGCTTTAGGTAACATAGACATTTTCACAGTATTTGTTCTTCCAATCCATGAGCATGGAACATTTTTCCATTTCTTCCTCAATTTCTTTCATGAGTACTTTATAGTTTTCTGAGTACAGAGTTTATGCCTCTTTGATTAGGTTTATTCCTTGGTAATTATGGTTCGGGGTACAATTGTAAATGGGATGATTCCTTAATTTCTCTTTTTTTTTCTGTCCTGTTGTTGGTGTTATAAAAATGCAACTGATTTATGTGCATTGATTTTATATCCTGACACTTTACTGAATTCCCGTATGAGTTCTAGCAGATTTGGAGTGGAGTCCTTTGGGTTTTCCACATTAAGTATCATATCATCTGCAAAGAGTGAGAGTTTGACTTCTTCTTTGCTGATTCTGATGCCTTTCTAAATTTTTTTTTAATGTTTTTGTCTGATTGCTGAAGCTAAACTTCTAGAACTATGTTGAATAGCAGTGGGGAGAGTGGACAGCCCTGCCATGTTCCTGACCTTAGAGAAAAAGCTCTAAGTTTTTCTCCATTGAGAATGATATTCACTGTGGTATTTTCATAGATGGCATTTATGATATTGAGTTATGTACCCTCTGTCCCTACACTGTGAAGAGTTTTGAATAACAAAGGATGCTGTACCTTGTCAAACGCATTTTCAGCATCTATTGAGAGTATTATATGGTTCTTGTTCTTTCTTTTAATAATGTATTGTAACATATTGATTAATTTGAGGATGCTGAATCAAACTTGCAGCCCAGGAAAAACCCTACTTGGTCGTGCTGAATAATCCTTTTACTATATTGTTGGATCTTATTGGCTAGTATTTGGGTGAGAATTTTTGCATCCATGTTCATCAACAATATTGGTCTGTAATTCTCCTGTATGATGGGGTCTTTGTTTGGTTTTGGGATCAAGTAATACTGGCCTCAGAAGATGAGTTTGGAAGTTTTCCTTCTGTTTCTATTTTTTGAAACATCTTCAGAAGAATGGGTATTATTTCTTCTTTACATGTTTAGTAGAATTCCCCTAGGAAGCCATATGGCCCTCCCAAATGTTGGGAGATTTTTGATGACTGCTTCAATTTCCTTGATGGTTATGGGTCTGTTCAGGTTTTCTATTTCTTCCTGGTTCCATTTTGGTAGTTTATATGTCTCTAGGAATGGACCCATTTCTGCCAGATCATCAAATTTGCTGGTGTATAGTTGCTCATAATATGTTCTTATAACTGTTTTTATTTCTTTGAGATTGGTTGTGATCTCCCCTCTTTCATTCAAGATTTTATTAATTTGTGTCCTTTCTCATTTCTTTTTGATAAGTCTGGCCTGGGGTATATTAAACTTATTAATTCTTTCAAAGAACCAGGTCCTACTTTTATTTATTTATTTTTTTTAGATTTTATTTATGTATTTGACAGACAGATAGAGAGTGAGCCCAAGTAGGTAGAGCAGCAGGCAGAGGGAAAGCGAGAAGCAGGCTTTCTGCTGACCAGGGAGCCTGATGTAGTGCTCAGTTCCAGGACCGGGGGATCATGACCTGAGCCAAAGGCAGCTGCTTAACTGACTGAGTCACACAGGTGCCCCTCATTGATTTGTTCTTCTGTTTTTTGTGGGTATTTTGGTTTTTTGTTTGTTTCTATTTCATTGATTTCTGCTCTAATCTTTATGATTTCTTGTCTCCTTCTGCATTTAGGCTTTCTTTGTTGTTCTTCCTCCAGCTCCTTTAGGTGTAGGGTTAGGTTGTTACTTGACACCTTTTTTGTTTCTTGAGAAAGGCTTGTATTGCCATATACTTTCTTCTCAGGACTCCTTTTGCTGTGTCCCAAAGATTTTGAACTGCTGTGTTTTCATTTTCATTTGTTTCCATGAATTTTTTTCAATTTTTCTTTAATTTCCTGGTTGACCCATTCATTCTTTAGAAGGATGCTCATTAGCCGCCATGTATCTGCGTTCTTTCCAACTTTCCTCTTGTGATTGAATTCTAGTTTCAAAAGCATTCTGGTCTGAAAATATGTAGGGTATGATCTCTATCTTTTGATACCAGTTGACACCTCATTTGTGACCCAGGATGTGATCTGTTCTGGAGAATGTTCCATGTGCACTAGAGAAGAATGTGTATTCTGTTGCTTTGGGATGGAATGTTCTGAATGTATCTGTGATGTACATCTCATCCAGTGTGTCATTTAGGGCCTTTATTTCCTTGTTGATCTTTTGCTTAGATGAACTTAGATGAACTTAGATGATTTTGATGGGGGTTCTCTGTACCTCCTGGATTTTGATACTTCTTCCCTTCACCAAATTAAGGAATTTCTTTGCTATAATTTGCTTCAATATACTTTCTGCCCCCCTCTTTCCTCTTCTTCTGGGATCCCAGTTACTGTAATATTGTGTCATCTTATGGTACCACTTATCTCTCAAATTCTCCCCTAATGGTCCAGTAGTTATTTGTCTCTCTTTTCTCTCAGCTTTTTTATTCTCCATCATTTTGTCTTCTATATCACTAATTCTCTTTTCTGCCTCATTTATCCTAGCAGTAAGAGCCTCCATTTTTGTTGCACATTACTAATAGTTTTTTTTTTTTATTTCAACTTGGTTATATTTTAGTTCTTTTATTTCTCCAAAAAGGGATTCTCTAGTATAGTCCATGCTTTTTTTGAGCCCAGCTAGCACCTTGATAATCATCATTCTGAACTCTAGTTCTGACATATTACTAATGTCTGTATTGATTAGGTCCCTGCCTTGTCATTTTATCCAGATAAGAATAGATGAATGAGAGAACAAAATACTAAAAGGTAGCAACAACCCTAGAAAAATATACAGTAACCAAATTGGAAGAGACCTGAAACTGGAGGGAGGAAAAAGGGGGGGGGGGGTTAATATATATATATATATATATATTGGACTGGTGAGTGTAACAGAGCCACACACTTCATTTTGGGTGTATTTTGGTCTGTGAGAAGAAACGGCCTTCCATAATCTTAAAGAAAGGGGTCTTTTGCTGTGATTCTCAAATGTCTTTGCTGGAGGCAGAATGGTACTGCCCTTGCCAAGGGCCAGGCTAGTAATCTGCTCTGTTTTGGTCTCAGGAGCTTTTGTTCCCTGAATGCTTTCCGTAGAGCTCTGGAATACTGGAATGAAGATGGTGGCCTCCCAATATCCACCTGTAGGAACTGAGAGCTTGGGGCCACCCTCCTCTGTGCACCCCAGAGAAAAGCAGTCAATCTGTCAAGTCTCCCTGGTCTCTGGCTGCACTCCATGCTCACCTGGACTGTTACCGAGCATTTCTGTCTCTAGTGCACAGCTCCATTTGGAATCTCCAAATCCAGCAGATTCCTGCCATGTTGCTTCTCCCAGGGGAGGAAGGCCTTCACCCGCAGCTTAGTCTCTGGAGCAACTCTCCCTCAGTGGAGCGGACTTCCCAAAGTTCTGATTTTGTGCTCTGCTGCTCTGCCACTTGCCAGGAGCCAGCCCCTCCCCCTGTAGTCTATCTTCACGTACGTCGCCTCAGATTCACTTCTCCACACATCTTACCCTCCAGAATGTGGTCGTTTTTCTGTTCCTAGAATTGCTGCTCTTTTCTCTTTGATCTGCTGTTGAGTTTGTAGGTGTTCAGAATGGTTTGATAACTATATAGCTGAACTCCTGCAACCCAATGATATTAGGTCTCTTACTTCACCATCTTGCTCGCCATGGTGCCATATTCTTATGGTTAGAAGCAAGTCGCAGGTTATACCTGCACTCAGGGGAAGGCCCTCATGGCACACCAAGAGGCAGCCATCACAGGATCTGTCCACCATGGAGCCTTTCCAGGTTCTGGAGGACTCAGGGTCCACCCTCCATGTTCAGGATTCTTCCCTGTGTCACACTGGAAAGGAGGTATCTTGGTTGTTCCAAAGGTCTCTGTGTTAGTGTGCTTACTTCTTAAACTAGTACTCCCAGTCTGAGCTGAAGATTTATTGGCCTATCCTTAATGCCAGCTATCTTCCCTCTTTTATGAGTGGTAAGCTATAAAGTCAAAGACTATACCATGTGTGTGTATAATCTGTATCTGTAATCTATCTATAATCTGGGAAAATTAGTTCTAGGTTCAGGTAACTGATAATTATATTTTACTATCGTCCCTCTGTCTTCTTTTTTAAAAATTCATTTATTTATTTGAGAGAGAGAGAGGTGGGGAGGGGCAGAGGGGAGAAAATCTCACCAACTCCTCACTCAGCTGAACATGGAGCCCAAAATGGTGTTCCATCACAGAACGCATGAGATCATGGCCTCAGCTGAAACCAATAGTCAAATTCTCAACTGACTGAGCCACCCAGGCACTCCAGTTTCTCCCTATATCTGACTTTAGAGTTGTTTCCATGTTAACCCTTTAAATAATAGAGTACAGAACTGTAAATAGTGAATCAACAGTATTTTTTTGGTGTGTCTTTCCCATGATCTCAAAACAAAACTAATAAGGTTTTCATCATTTTGTATTTTATTACAAGTTTGAATATTTCAAGGGTGATAGCAAGGCATAGAGAAAGGAGATCTATAGTGTGAAGTCATAAACCTGGGATTTGGTCTTAGGTAGGTGTTTATTAGCTACCCTGCCTTGGTCAGGGCATTTTGGTGTTTGGTATAGGGAGATATGGAGGTACAAGGGGATCAGATAAGTTTTCCTCACGGATGCATTTAGAAAGAAAAGCAGGCTCTCTTCTAGCTCTCAATTGGGTGAGCCCAGTAATGGATATTAAGGAGGGCACAGATTGCTTGGAGCACTGGGTGTTACACACAATCAATGAATCATGGAATACTACATAAAAAACTAATGATGTACTGTATGGGGACAATATGACATAATAAAAATAATAAAATTCTGTGCTTCTATTTTGAGTTGGATAAGTGACATACATACAAAATAAACATGACTTCTACACCAAATTGAAC